>NW_026692827.1:0-679758 GCF_021218885.2 Marmota monax | reverse complement strand
CTAATCCTAACCCTATCACTAACCCTAACCCTAACCGTAACCATAACACTAACCATAAATCTAACTGTAACCATGACACTAAGTCTAAACCTATCTCTAACACTAACACAATAATTAACCCTGTTCTTATTCCTAAAACAAACATGAACACTAAACCTAACGCTAACCCTAAAACTTACACAAAAACTAACCCTAACCGTAACCCTAAAACTAACTAATCTTAACCCTAACACTAACCCTAACTCTTATCCTAAAACTAACCATAACCCTGACTCTAATCCTAACTCTTAAACTAACCCTAACACCCTAACCCTAATCTTAAAACTTACCCTAAAAATAACACTAAACCTAAACTTAAATCTAAATCTAACCCTAAACTTAACACTAAATTTAACTCTTAAACTAACCCTAACACTTAATATAACCCTTAACATAACACTAACCCTAAATATACCCCTAACTCTAACACGAACCCTAAGCCTAACGCTATCTCTATTTGTTACACTAAACCTAAACTTAACCCTAACATTAACACTTACCCTAAACCCTTTCCTGAACCCAACACAAAACCTAACTCCAACCATAACACTAATCATAATCATAACACTAATCCTAACCCCAAAACTAACATTAACACTCACCCTAAACCTATCACTAAAACTGACCCTAACCCTAACCCTAAGACAAACCAGAAACCTAACACTAATTCTAAACGTAACTCTAAACCTAACCCTAACCCAATCAATAATATTAATCCTAACACTAACACTAACCCTAACACTAAAACTAACCATAACACTAAAACTAACCCTAAGACAAACCATAATGAAAACTCTAACTTTAACACTAATCCTAACACTAACCCTAACCCTAATCTTAACACAAAACTAACCCTAAACCTAACACTAAAACTAACCCTAACCCTAACCCTAACCCTACAACTAATCTTAACCCTAACATAATTTTATCTGTAAATCTAACCCTAATAATAACTCTAACCCTAACACTAAGCCTATCACAAACCCTAACCCTAAAACTAAATTTAGCCCAAAGACTAACCATAACCCTAACCCTAACCCAACCCTAAACCTAAACCTAAATCTAACCCTAAGAGTAATACTAAAGGAAACCCTAAACCTAACACTAGCCCTAACCTTAAACTTAACTTAAATCATAACTCTAACTCTAAAAACTCTAACCCTAACCCTAACACTAAACATAACACTAACCCAAAACCTAAATCCAACCCTAAATTTAAACTAACACAAATCCAAACCCTAACACCATCATTAATCATGATTCTAACCCTAACCCTAACCCTTAGGCTAACACTAACCATAACCCTAAACCTAAAACTAACACTAACCCTAAACTTAACCCTAAACCTAATCATAACACTAACCATAACCCTAATCCTAAAACTAACTTTAAACCTATCACTAACCCTAACACTATCTTTAACACTTATTTTAACCCTAACCCAAACACTAACACCAAACCTAAACCTGACCCTAACCCTAACACTCACGGTAAACCTATCCCTAACATAAACCCTAACATTAACCCTAACACTAACTGTAAACATAACACTATCCCTAATCCTAACATGAACCCTAATCCTACCTTAACCCTAACATTAACCCTAACATGAAACTTAACCCTATGTCTAACACTAAATCTAATACTAATCCTACCAATAACCCTAACACTAAACCTAACCCCTACTCTAACAATATCACTAACACTAATGCTAAAAATATCCCTAAATCTATCACTAAACCAAACCCAAATTCTAAGCCTAACCCTAACTCTAATGATAACCCTAATTCTAACACTAAACTAACAGTTACACTAACCCTAACCCTAAAGCTAACCATAAACTTAAACTAACCCTAACTCTAACCCTAACTCTATCACTAATCCTAACGTGGCAACTAACTCTAACACTAAACCTAAACCGAACCCTAACCTTAACCATAACACTAACCATCTCCCTACGCCTAATATTAATCTTAAACCTATCCATAACCCTAACACTATCCATAATCCTAAACCTAACACTAATCTAATCACTAACACTAAACCTAAACTTAACCCTAAACCTAACACTAAACCTAACACTCACCCTAACCCTAACCCTAAATGAATCCTAAACTTAACCCTATCACTAACTCTAACCCTAACCCTAACACTAACTCTAAACCTAAACCTTACACTAACCCTAACACTAATCCTAACCCTAACACTAACACTAACACTAACTCTAAGCCTAACCCTAATCGGAAGTTTAGCCTAACCTTTATACTAAACCTAACCCTAACACTAAGCCTAAATCTAACCCTAATCCTAACCCTAACACTAACCCTAAACCTAATGGTAACTCAAAGCCTAACACTAAACCTAAGCCTAACTTTAACCGTAACCCTAAATGTCCCTAATCCTAACACTACTGCTAAACATAAACATCCACTAACCATAACACTATTGCTAAACATAACCCTGACCCTAACTCTAACACTAACACTAAACATAATCCTCACCCTAACTTTAACTTTAATCCTAACCCTAATATAACACTAACACTAAATATAACCCTAAACATAACCCTATGACAAATCCTAAACCTAATGGTAACCCTAACACAAACACTAAACCTAACATTATCCCTAACCTTAACACAACACTAATCCTAACCTTAACCCTAATTGTACCTTAAATGTAACCTAACACTTACCTTAAACCTAACTTTAACACAAACCTTAACCCTAACACAAACCCTAACCCCAACCCTAACACTAACACTAACCCTAACCCTAACAATAACCTAAACCTAACCCTAAAACTAACCCTAAACCTAAAAATAACACTAAAATTCACCCTAACTCTAACTTTAACCCTAAACCTAAAGCTAACCCTAACACTAATTCTAAACTTAAACCTAATGCTAAACATAACACTAACCCTAACCCTAACCCTACACCTAACAGTAACCATAATCCTAACCCTAACTGTAACCCTAACCATAAGAAAACCCCTAACCTTAAACCTAACCATAACCCTACCACTAAACCTTATCATAAAACTAACCTTAATCCTAAACCTAACTGTATCACTAATCTTTACCCCAAACCCTAACACTAATCTAAACACTAACACTAGTCTTAACCCTAACACTAATCATAACACAAAACCTAAACCTACCCCTAACCCTAAAACCTACTCTAAACCTATCCCTATCCCTAACAGTATAATAAATCCTAACCCTAACCCTAACACAAACACTAACACTAAACCTCACCCAAACCCTATCCCTCATTCTAATCGTAACACCAAACCTAACATTCACCCTTACCCTAACCCTAACACAAACACTAATTCTAACCCCAACACTAAATCTAAACCTAAACATAACCCTAACATGAACTTTAAACTTAACCCTATACCTAACTCTAAAACGAATCCTAACACTACCCCTAAACCTAACCCTAAACCCAAACCTAAACCTAACCGTACCCCTAAAGCTAACACTAATCCTAATGCAAACAATAAACCTGACTCTAACATGAACCCTAAGTTCAAACATGACCCTAACACTAAACTTAACACTAACCCTAATGCTAACACTAACACCAACCCTAAAATAAACCTAATCCTAAACCTAAATCTAACAATAAAACTAACCCCAATCTTAATCCTATCACTAATTCTCACCCAAAACATAACCCCAAAACTAACAGTAACCCTAAGCCTAACCATAACCTAATTCTAATACTAAAACTAATCCTAACTCTACCGCTAAACCTAAAACTAACATTAATTGTAATTCTAAATTTAATCATAACCCTAACACTCATCCTAAACCTAATTCTAACCCTAAATATAACCCTAATCTATAAGTAACCCTAAAACTAACCCTAACCCTAACCCTTACACAAACCCAAACCCTAACTCTAACTAACCCTAATCCTAACACTAACCCTAAACCTAAACCTTACTGTAACACTAACCCTAACCATAACCCTAACCATAACACTAACCAAAAACCTAACCATATCTCTAACCATAACACTAAACCTTCCCATAATCCTATCCCTAACAGTAACTCTAAACTTATACCTAACCATAACACTAACTCTAACCTTCCCCATAGACCTAATACTTAAATCAACCCTAAACCTAAACCTAACACAAATCTAACCCTAAACCTTATCCTAACATTAACATTCAGCCAAACCCAAACCCTAACAAAAACCTTAATTCAAACACAAACACTAATCCTACCTTAATTCTAACCCTAATATTAACCCTAACAGTAACCCTAAACTTAACCCTAACCCTAACCCTAAAACTAACCCTAAACCTAACCCTAAGCCTAATTCTAATTCTAACACTAACCTTCACCATAAACCTAATCCTAACCCTAATCTGACCACTAAACCTAACACAAAATTTAACCCTAACATTAACCCTAAACCTAACCTAATTCTAAATGTTACCCCAACCCTCACAATAACTCAAAACCTAATCCTAACTCAAACCCTAAACCTAACCATAACACCAGCCCAAACCCTAACCCTAACCCTTACCCCAACACTAACCTTAACCCTAATCCTAACCCTATCACTAACCCTAACCCTAACCGTAACCATAACACTAACCATAAATCTAACTGTAACCATGACACTAAGTCTAAACCTATCTCTAACACTAACACAATAATTAACCCTGTTCTTATTCCTAAAACAAACATGAACACTAAACCTAACGCTAACCCTAAAACTTACACAAAAACTAACCCTAACCGTAACCCTAAAACTAACTAATCTTAACCCTAACACTAACCCTAACACTAAACCTAACATTAACCCTGACACTAACTCTAAACCTAATTCTAACCCTGACACCAACCCTAAATCCAACCCTAAACCTAACCCTTACCATAACACTAACCCTAACCATAACCCTAACACTAACACTAACCATAAACCTAACTATATCCCTAACCATAATACTAACCGTTACCATAATGCTAACCCTAACTCTAAACCTATACCTAATCCTAACACTAACTCTAAACTTCCCCCTAAACCTAATAATGTAATTAACCCTAAAGCTAACCCTAACACCAACCTAAACTTTACCCTAACCCTAACAATAATATTCACCCAAACCCGAACCCTAACACAAACCCTAATTTGAACACTAACACTAACCCTAACCCTAATTCTAACCCTTACCTGAACCCTAACCCTAACACTAACACTAACCCTAAGCCAAACCCTAATTCTAACACTAACCCTCACACTAAACCTAATACTAACCCTAACACTAACACTTACCCTAACACAAAATTTAACACTAACATTAACCCTAAACCTAACCTAATCCTAACTGTAACCCTTACCCTAAAAATAACTCTAACCCTAATTTTAACTCAATCCCTAAACCTAACCCTAACACTAACCCTAACCCTAACCCTAAACTTATCATGAAACCTAACACTAAATCTAAATCTAAACCTAATGCTAACCCTAACACTAACCATGTCCTTATCCCTAACTCTAAACATAACACTAACCCTAACCGTGACCCAAACGCTAACATTAATCGTAATCCTAATGGTAACCCTAACAGTAACCCTAAAAAAATTGTAATCCAAACCCAAACACTAACTTTTACACAACCTTAACCCTAACCATAATGCTATACCTATCCAAACCCTATCACTAACAGTAATCCTAAACAAAATCCTAATCCTACCCATAAACCTAACCTAACACAAACCCCAACTTTAACCATAACACAAAAAATAACCTAATCATAACACTATCCCTAAACCTATCACAAACCCTAACACTAACCTTAAACCTAATCCTAACCCTAACCCTAAGCTTAATTGTAACCTAACACTAACTTTAATGCTAAACTTAACACAAACAATATGTCTTAACTAACCATATCACCAAAACTAACCTTAACACTAACACTAAACCTAACCCTATCCCTAAACCTAACACTAATCCTAACCTAACCCTAAAACTAACCCAAACCCTAACACTAAACCTAATGTTTACCCTAACACTCCCTCTATACTTAGCACTAATGCTAACCCTAACACTAACCCTAACCCTAACCAAACCCTAACCAAAATCCTAACACTTACCCTAAACTTAACCTCAAGCCTAACACTAACCCTAACCCTTACACTAACGCTAATCCTAACCATAATCCCAACACTAAACCTAATCCTAACACTAACACAAACACTAATGCTAAACATAACTTAATCCTAATCCTAATCCTAAACCTAACCCTAACATTAGCAGTAACCGAAACCCTAACACAACCACTAACACTAACCCTAACCCTAACCCTATTACTAATCATAACTCTAAACCTAAGAATAACTGTAGCCCTAACCCTAACCAAAATTCTGAACGTAAACCTAACCCTAACCCTATCACTAATCCTTAACCTAAACACAACCCATACACTAACTCAAACACAAGCCATAACCCTAACCATAACACTAACCCTAACCCACGGTAACCATAACCACACACTAACCCTATCGAAACCCTATCACTAACAGTAATTCTAACCAAAATTCTAATCCTATCATTAAACCTAACCTAACACTAACCCTAACATTAACCCCAACACAAAACATAACCCTAAACTTAACACTAACCCTAAACTTTATGCAAACCCTAACAGTTACCCTAACCGTAACCAAAACTCTAAAACTAACACATAATCTAAACCTAACCCTAAACCTAACCCTAACTCTAAACCTAACCCTAAATCTAACCGTAACACTAACACTATCACTAATATTAACCCTAAACCTAACCATAACCGTAACCCTAACACTAAACCTAAACCTTACTCTAACACTAAAACTAACACTATCCCTAACATTAACACTAAAACTAACCATAAACCTAAATGTAACACTAACACTAACCCTAAACCTAAGCATAACCCTAACAAAAACACTAACACTAACACTAACTCTGTACCTTTCACTAACCCTAACACTATCCTTAACCTTAACCCTAACCCTAACACAAACACTGACACCAAACCTAAACCTAACCTTAACCCTAACACTAACCCTAACCATAAACATAACCCTAATCCTTCCCTTAACCCTAACCCTAACCCAAACACTGACACCAAACCTAAACCTAACCTTAACCCTAAAAATCATGCTAAACCTAACCCTAACATGAAACATAACCCTAACATGAAACCTAACCCTAACCCTGACACTAACCCTAAACATAAACATAACCCTAATCCTTCCCTTAACCCTAACCCTAACCCAAACACTGACACCAAACCTAAACCTAACCTTAACCCTAAAAATCATGCTAAACCGAACCCTAACATGAAACGTAACCCTAACATGAAACCTAACCCTAACCCTACACTAACCCTAACCATAAACATAACCCTAATCCTTCCCTTAACACTAACCCTAACACTAACCGTAACCATAAACCTAATCTTAAAACTAACTCTATCACTAACACTAACGCAAAGTTTAACACTAACCCTAAACCTAACACTAACCCTAACCCAAACCCTGATCCTAACTGTAAACCTAGCCCTAACCCTAACCCAGTCCCTAACCCTAACGCAAACTCTAACCATAATCCTAACACTAATGCTATGCCTAATGCGTACCCTAACACTAAACCTAACCCTAACACTAACCCTAACCCTAAACATAATCCTAACTCTAAACCTAATCCTAAACCTAACTCAAACCCTAATGCTAACCATAACTTAATCCTAACCATAAACCTAATGCTAACCCTAAAACAAACCCTAAACATATTCCTAAACCTAACCCTAAATCTAACACTAACACTAACCGTAACCCTAACATTAATCCTAACTCTAACTCTAACCATAACACTATGATGAAACTTAAGCCTAAATTAACACTAACCTAAACTTAACATTAACTCTAACACGAAAACAAACACTAACCCTAATCCAAAAATGAACTCTAACACTAACACTAACCTAAATCTAACCCTAGCAGAAAATCTAACACTAACCCTAATGCAAACCCTAACACTAACACCAATCCAAGCACTTACCCTAATCCTAAACATAACCCTAAAACTAACACTAAACCTGTTTCTAAACCTAAAACAAATTTTAACCCAAACCCTAACAATAAACCAAACCCTAAATAACCCTAAAACTAACCTTAAACCATACCCTAAAAATAACTCCAATTGTAACTCTAAATCTAAACCTAAAGCTAATACTAAACCTAAACCTAAACTTTAACCTAACCCTAAAGCTTACCCTAACCCAACCACTAAAACTAACCCTAAATATAACACTAATCCTAATACTGAACCTAAACCTAAACATAACCCTAACACTAAAACTTATCCTCACACCATCCCTAAAACTAACCCTAAACCTAACCATAATGCTAACAATAACAATAAACCTAAACCTAATCCTAAGGCTAACCATAACCATAAACCTATCACTAAATCTAACCCTAAACATAACACTAACTCCAACACTAACCTTAACCCTAACACTAAACGTAGACATATCCCTAAACCAAACCCTAACACTAACACTAACACTAACCCTAAAACTAACCCTAACCCTAACAAGAACCCTAACCCTAACACTAACTTCAATCCTAACCCTAACCCTAACCCTAAGCCTAACACTAATCCTAAATCTAATCCTAACCTTAACACTAACCATAACTCTAACCCTAACACTAACCGAACTATAACACTAACCCTAACAATAACCCTAACAATAACCCAATCTCAAACCTAAAACTAACACTAACCCAAACCCTAACCCTATTCCTACTTCTAAACCTAATATAACACTTACTGTAACTCTTAACCTAACCATAAACCTAACTTTAACACTAACACTAAACCTAAACCTAACCTTAACACTAACTCAAACACTAAGTTTAAACCTAAGGCTAACTCTATCCTAAACCTGAAACCTCACCTAAATTCTAACCCTAACATTAACCCTTTCCCTAAACCTAAACATAAACATAACACTTACCCTAACACTAACCCTAAATTTAACACTAAATATAAACTTATCCATAAACTTAACAGTATTGCTAAACTTAACCCTAACCCTAACACTAATACTAACCCTAAAACTAACCCAAATCTTAACCCTAACTCGAACCCTAACATGAACCCTAACAATAACCCTAACCACAACCCTAACCCTAAGCCTAATACTAATCATAAATCTAATTCTAACCCCAACACTAACCCTAACACAAACCCTATCCATAACACTAACACTAACACTAACACTAACCCAACACTAATCCTAACCCTAACAATAACCCTAACACTAACCCTAACTGAAACCTAACACTAACACAAACCCAAACCCTAAGCCTAATCTTACTTCTAAACCTAACCTAACACTTACTGTAACCCTTATCCTAACCATAAACCTAACCCTAAAACTAACCCTAACCCTATCTGTAACCTGAAACTTAACATTAAACCTAACCCTACCTTAACACTAAGCCTAACACTAACCCTAAACCTAAGGCTAACCCTAAACTTAACCCGAAACCTAACCCTAATTATAACCCTAAATCTAACCTGAAACCTAACCCAACTTTAACACTATCTCTAAACCTAACATAAACTCTAACACCAACCCTTACCATAACACTAACCCTAACCCTAACACTAAAACTAAGCCTAACCCTATAAGTATTTGTTACAATAAACCTAAACTTAACCCTAACATTAAAACTTACACTAAATCCTTTCCTGAACCCAACACTAACCCTAAACCTAACTCTAACACTAATCATAATCATAATCATAACACTAATCCTAATGCTAAAACTAAACCTAACACTAACCCTAACCCTAACACTAAAACTAATCCTAACCCTAAACATAAGATGAACCGGAACCCTTATCCTAAAACTAACCCTAAATGTAAACCTAACCCTAAATCTAACCCAATCAATAACACAAATCCTAACCCTAACAATAACCCTAACACTAAAACTAACCCTAACACTAACCCTACTCCTAACACTAACCCTAATTAAACCTGAACACTAACAATAATCCTAACCCTAACCCTAATCCTAACTGTAAACTTAACACTAACACTAACCCTAACCTTAACCCTAACACAAACCCTAACCCTAAACCTAACACTAAACCTAACACTAACTCTAACCCTAACCCTAAACCTAACACTAAACCTTACACTAAGTGTAACCCTAAAACTAACCATAACACTAATCCTAACCCTAACCCACAACCTAAATGTAACCCTAATACTAACACTAACCCTAAACCTAACACAATTCCTAACACTAACCCTATCACTAACCCTAAACCTAACTTTCACTCATAGCCTAACACTAACACTAATCCTAACCATAAACTTAACCATAAACCTAACTACTAACTTACCTAACCCTAAACCTAACCGTAACCTGAAAAATAATCCTGACACAAACTTAAAAATAAACTTAACTCTAACACCATACCTAACCCTAATCATAAACCTACCACTAACACTAACCCTGACCTTAACACTAAACCTAAAACTAACCCTAACCTCAAGCCTAACACTAACCCTAACTCTAAACCTAAGCCTAACACTAACACTAACCCTAACACTAACGCTATTTTTAAACCTAACCCTAAATACAGCACTAACCCTAACTCTAAATCTAATTCTAAACATAACAACAACCCTAACACTAACCCTAATACAAACCCTAATCCTAATGGTAACACCTACCCTAACTCAACCATAACCTAAATCTAAAACTAACCCTAACCCTAACCATAATGCAAACCCTAACACTAACACTAACCCTAACCCTAATACTAACACTAATCCGACCCTTAAACCTAACCTAACACTAACCCTAACCCTAACCCTAACCCATACACTAACAACAAAACTAAACCTTACCCTAACCCTAAATCTAACCCTAATCCTATCTGTAACCCTAACACTAACCCAAAACCTAATCTTAACTTAAATTCTAACCCTAACCCTAAAAAAACCCTAACCCTAATCTAACACAAAACCAAACACTAACCATAACTCTAAATCCAACCCTAAATTTAAAACTAACTCTAATCCTAAACCTAACCCCAACACTAATCCTAACCCTAACTCTAACAATAACCCTTAGGAAAACACTAAACATAACCCTGAAACGAACACTAACACTAACCCTAAACCTAACCCTAAACCTAACCATAACACTACCCATAATCCTAACCCTAGCACTAACTCTAAACCTAGCAGTAACACTAACACTATCCTTAGCCATAACCCTAACCCAAACCCAAATATTAACACCAAACCTAAAGATAACCTTAACCCTAACACTCATGCTAAACCTAAGCTTAACATGAACCCTAACCCTAAATCTAACACTAACACTAACCGTAACATAACTCTAACCCAAACACTAACACTAACTCTAAACTTATTCCTAACCCCAACCCTAAAACTAACCATAACCATAAACCTAACCCTAACACTAACCCTAACACCAACTCTAATGAAAAGTTTAACACTAACACTAACCATAACCCATACCCTAATCTTAACCATAACCCTAGCCTTAACTCTAACCCAAATCCAAAGCATACCTGAAACCCTAACCCTAACACTAACACTAATCCTAACACTAATATGTACCCTAACACTATACCTAAGCCTAACCTTAACAATAACCCTAACCCTAACATTAACACTAAACATAACCCTAACTCTAACCGTCACCATAACACTAACCTTAAATCTAACACTAACCCTAACACTAACCCTAAACCTATTCCCAAACTTAACACTATACCTAACCCTAACACTAACCCTAAACATAACCCTAAATTTAACCCGAACCCTAAAGCTAACACTAACCCAAAATCAGTCCCTAAAACCAAACCTAACTAAAACCTAACACTAACCCTTAACCTAACCCTAAAACTTATCTTAACCCAAACACTAACCCTAACTCTAACCTTAAACATAACACTAAACCTAAGAAAAAACCTAACACTAACCATAATAATAAACATAACACTAATCCTAATACTATCACTAATTCTAAAACTAACCCTAATTTAAACCCTAATGATAAACCTAAGCCTAACAGTATACCTAACCCTAAAGCTAACCGTAACACTAACCCTAACATGAACTCTAGCTCTACACATAACACTAACACCACCCTATCCCTAGCCTTAACACTAACACTACAACTCTCCCTAAGCCTAACAAAAACCTAACCCTAACCCAAATCTAACACTAACACTAACCCTTACCATAACCATAACATGAACACTAACCCTAACCCTAACACTAAATCTAACCCCAACCCTAACCCTATTACTAATCCTAAACATAATGCTAACCCTAACATTAACCCTAACACAAACCCTCACCCTAAAACTAACCCTAACCCTCACCTTAACACTAACATTAATCATAATTCTTATTCTAAACCTAACACTATGAAGAACCTTAACCCTAAACTGAACACTAACGATAACACTAACCCCAACCCTAAAACTGACTCTAACACTAACCCTAACCCTAACATTAACAATAATCTTAACCCTAAAATGAAACGCAACCCTAACGCTAACACTTAGCCTAAACGTAACCTAATCCTAACCCTAACCCAATCAATAACATTAATCCTAAGACTAACACTAACCCTAACAATAAATCTAACCATAACACTAACCCTAACCCTAACAAAAACCCTAATGTAAACTCTAACTGTAACACTAATCCTAACTCTAACCCTAATCCTATCCGTAACTCTAACACTAACACTAACCCTAAAACTAACCTTAACACAAACCCTAACACTAAACCTAAAACTAAATCCAACATTAACCTTAACCATAACACTAACCCTAAAACTAATATTAACAGCAAACCTAATCCTAACTCTAACACTAGCACTAATACTATCCCTAACCCTAAAACAAAACCTAATACTAACCTTATCACTCAGCCTAACACTATCTTAAACCCAAAGCCTAACCCTAAAACTAACCCTAACCCTAAAACTAAATTTAAGCCACAGCCTAACCATAATATTAGCACTAACCCTAACCCTAAATATAAGAGTAAACCTAACCCTAAACCTTACATAACCCTAAACCTTACCATAACTTGAAAAATAAACCTAATGCTACACCTAAAAACAACCCTAACTATAACACCAAACTTAACTTTAATCATAAACCTAACACTAAGACTAACCCTAACTATAACACTAAACCCAAAACTAACCCAAACCCTTAGCCTAACTCTAAGCTAACACTAAGCCTAAATCTAACCCTAATGCTAACCCTAACACGAACGCTAACACTAAACCTATCCTTAATCCTAACCCTAATATAACAGTAACTCTAAACCTAAGCCTAATTTTAAACCTAACCTTAACCCTAACACGAACCCTAACACAAACCCTAACCCTAACCCTAACCCTAACCCAACACTAACCCTAAGAGTAAACCTAACCCTAACACTAATCCTAACACAAACCCTAAACCTAACACTAACCCTATCTTTAAACTTAACTTAAATCCTAACCCTGAAACTAAAAACCCTAACCCTTACCATAACACTAAACCTAAAGCTAACCCTAAACCTAAATCCAACCCTAACTTTAAAACTAACCCTAATCCTAACCCTAACCCCAACACTAATCCTAACCCTAACCCTAATCCTGCCCTTAGGCTAACAGTAACCATAACCCTAAAACTAAAATTAACACTAACCCTAAACCTAACCATAACACTAAACATAATCCTAACCCTAAAACTAAATCTAAACCTATCAGTAACCCTAACACTCTCCTTAACCCTAATCTTAACACTAACCCAAAACTTACAACAAACATAAACCCTAACCATAACCCTAACACTAACCCTAACCATAAACATAACCCTCACCCTAACCGTAACACTAACCCTAAACTTATCGCTAACCCAAACCTTACACTAAACATAACCACAAACCTAACCCTAACACTAACACTAACATTAACTCTAACACAATGTTTAACCCTAACATTAACCCTAACCCAAACCCTATTCCTAAATGTAACCCTAGCCTTAACCCTAACCCAAACCCGAACCCTAAATCAAACACTAATCCTAACATTAAACCCAAATAAATGTCCTTCCCTAACACTAAACCTAATCCTAAACCTAACACTAAACCTAACCCTAACCCTAACCATAACCATAACACTAACCCTAGGACTAATCCCAACTTTAACCCTAACCCTAAAACTAACACTAACCCTAACATTAATCCTAACATAAATCCTAACTTTAACTCTAACCCTAACATTATGATGAAGCTTAAACCTAACCCTAACCCTAAGCCTAACCTTAACACTAACCCTAACCCTAACACTAAGCCTAAACCTACCACTAACCCTAACACTAACACTAACCCTAATTCTAACCATAACACTAACCCTAATTTTAACCTTCACGCTAACCCTTACACTAACCCTAATGCAAACGCTAACACTAACACTAATCCTAACACTTAACCTAATCCTAATGGTAACCCTAACAGTAACATTAACCCTAACCCTAACACTAACCCTAATCCTAACACAAACCCAAATCCAAACCCTAACACTAAACTTAACCCTAAACCTAACCCCAACACTAACCATAACACTAACACTAAACCTAACCCTAATCCTACATATAAACCTATCTCTAAATGTAATACTAACTCTAACCCTATCCCTAACCCTAACCAAAATTCTAAACCTAACCCTAACGCAAACCCTAACACTCACACTAACACTAACCCTAACCCTAACACAAACTCTATTCATAACCGGAACCCTAATCCTAACCCTAACACGAACCCTAACCCTATTCTAACTCTAACACTAACCCTAACACTAAACTTAACCCTAAGTCTAACAATAACACTAAATCTACACTAATCTGAGCCATAACCCTAACACTATCCTTAACCCCTACTCTAACCCTATCACTAACAATAACCCTAAACATATCCCTAAACCTATCACTAACCCTAACCCTAGTCCAAAACCTAACGATAATTCTAACACTAACACTTATTCTAACCCTAACAGTAAAACTACCCCCAACCCAAAACCTAAACGTAAACTTAACACTAAACCTAACCCTAACAATTTCTCTAACACTAATCCTAACCCTAAAACTAAACCTAACAGTAAACCTAAACCGAACCCTAACCCTAACCACAACACTAACCCTCACCCTATGCCGAACATTAATCTTAAACCTATCTCTAACCATAAACCTATTCATAACCATAACCCTAACACTAACCCAATCACTAACACTAAACCTAATCTTAACCCTAACCCTAACCCCAAACCTAACACTGACCCTAACCATAACCCTAACACAAACCCTAAACTTAACCCTATTACTAACCCTAACTCTAACCCTAAACCTAAGACTAACACTAAATCTAACCCTTACCCTAACCGTAACACTAACCGTAACCCTAACAGTAACCCTAATCCAAATTTTAAACCTAACCTTTATACTAACTCTAACCCTAACACTAAGCCTAAAACTAACCCTAATCCTAACCCTAACACTAACACTAAACCTAAAGGTAACCAAAACCCTAACACTAACCCTAACCATAACCATAACACTAAACATCCCTAATTCTAACACTATTGCTAACCCTAAACATTGATAACTCTAACACTATTGCTAATCATAACCCTAAACTTAAATTTAACACTAGCACTAAACCTAACCCTAACCCTAAAATGAACCTTAACCCTAACCCTAACCCTAGCACTAACACTAAAACTAACCATAAATCTAACCCTAACCCTATCACTAATCCGAAACCTAAAGCTAACCCTAACACAAACACTAAACATAACACTAAGCCTGAACTTAACTCTAACCCTAATGCAAACCCCAACACTAACACTAACCCTAACCTTAACCCTAATCCTACCTTAAATATAACCTAACACTTACATTAAACCTAACCCTAGCACAAACCTTAACCCTAACACAAACCCTAACCCTAATCCTAACACTAACCCGAACCCGAACCCTAAAATTAACCTGAACACTAACACTAACCCTAACCCTAGAGTAACACTAACCCTAACAATAACCTAAACCTTACACTAACCCTAAACCTAACACTAACCCTAATATTTACCCTATATCTAACACTAAACCTAACACTAACGCTAACTCTAACACTAATTCTAAACCTAACCCTAACACTAAACATAACACTAACCCTAACCCTAACCCTACATCTAACAGTAACCATAACCCTAACCATAACCATAATCCTTACCCTAACACATAGTCTAATCCTAAACCTAACTGCAACCCTAACATTAAAGTCTAGGTTTAGGATTAAGGCTTGGTTTATGTTAAAGTTTAGGGTTAGGCCAATGGCTTCGTTTAGTTTTAGAGCTAGGCCTAGCGTTAGGGCTAATTTTAGGATTAGCCTTAGGGTTAGGGCTAGGGTTAGGTTTAGGCTTAGGCTTATTGTTAGGGTTCGATTTAGAGTTAGGCTTAGATCTAGGGTAATGGCCAGGGATATCAATAGGGATAGGGTTAGACCTACGGTTCAGGCTAGGAATAGGCTTCCAGAAAAGTATAGTGTTAAGCCTAGTGTGAGAGTTAGAGTTAGTCTTTGGGCTAGGGTTAGGGTTAGGATTTGGGTTAGGGGTAAATTAGGGCTAAGATTAGGGCTATGGTTAGTGTTAGTGTTAGGCCTAGAGTTAGTGTTAGGGATATAATTAAGGCTATGTTTAGGGCTAGGATAAGGACTAGGGTTTGTGCTAGGTTTAGGACAAGGATTAAGGCTAAGGCAAAAGTAAGGGTTATGGTTTGGGATAGTTTTAGGGTTAGGTTTATGGCTAAGTCGAGTGTAAGTGTTAGGTATAGGGTAATAGTCAGGTTTAGAGCTAGGGGACATATTAATGTCAGGGTCAGTGTTGGACTTTGGTTTAGGTTTGAGTTTAGGGTTAGGGCTCGAATTAGCATTAGTGTTAGCATTAGGGTAATGATAAGGTTAGGTTTAGGGTCCAGGTTAAGTTTAAGGTAATTGATAGTTTGGGGGATAGTGATAGGGTTAGGGTTAGGCCTAGGGTTACATTTGCATAAGGATAATGTTTAGGGAAATTGATACAGTTAGAGTTAAGTTTATGGCTAGGGTTATGGTTAGAATTAGGTCTTTAGTTAGGATTATGGTGAGGGTTAGAACTAGGGTTAGGTTTAGGGTTATTTTTTAGTGTAAAGGTTAGGTTCTGAGCTATGGTTAGGGCTAGGCTGGGAGTTAGCTTCAGGGGTAGGTCTAGGGATAGAATTACTATAGATTTTGGGTTAGAGTTAGGGTTAGAGTTAGACTTAGGATTAGTCATAGGGTCAGTATAAGAGTCAGGGTTAGGGTTAGACTTTGGGATAGGGTTAGAGCTCGAATGAGAGCTAGGGTTAGAGCTATTGATAGAGTTAGGGTTTTGGTTAGCCTAAAAAAAGGGATAGGTCTAGGGTTACCCTTAGGTTTAGGGTTTTGCTTAGGGTAGGGGATTGGTTTAGAGCTAGGTTTAAGGCTACAATTAGTGTTAGATTTAGGGTTAAATCTAGGTTTAGGTCTCTGATCAGGGCTAGTGTTTGTGTTAGGGTTAGGAATAGGATAAGGGTCATGGCTAATGTAAGAACTAGATTTAAAATTAGGTTAGGTTTAGTGTTATGGTTAGGTTTAGTGTTGGGGTTAAGTTTAAGTTTTGAGTTATATTTATAGCTAGGTTTTTTGTTAGGGTAAGAGTCAGGTCATGGTTGGTTTTTCAGGTTAAGGATAGGACTCATATTATTATTAGGGTTATTCTTAGCATTTGTTTTAAGGTGATGGCGGTGTTTAGAGAGTAGTTTGAGTGTTAGGATATGAGTCAGGTTCAGTGTTAGTTTTAAAGTTAGTGTTAGAACTCGAATTAGGGCTAGGTTTAGGTCTAGGTTTAGTATTAGGGTTTAGTTTAAGTTTATGTTTAGGGTTAGGGCTATTGCTTGGTTTTAGTTTAGTCCTAGGGTTAGGTTTAGGGATAGTGTAAGTGTTAAGCTTAGGCTTAGGGTTAGGGTTAGATTTGTAGTTAGGGTTAGATCTAGGGTTAGAGCTGGTACTAGGGATAGGGCAAGGGGTAGGGCTAGGCATAGGGTTATGGGAAGGGATAGGGTTAGAACTAGGGATATGTATAGTGTGAGAGTTAGAGTGAGTCTTAGAGCTAGGGTTAGTGTTAGGTTTAGAGATAGGGCTAAAATAGTGCTAGTATTAGTGCTATGTTCATTGTTTGGCTTAAGCCTAAAGTTTGGGTTAGGTTAGGATTAAGTTTATTGTAAGAGATGTCATTATACCTAGGTATACATGTAGTGAGGGTTACAATTTGGGTTAGTGGTAGGGTTAGGTTAGGGTTATGATTAAAGCTAGGTTTAGGGCTAGGATGAGGGCTAAGTTTTGTTTTAGGTTTAGGACTAGGATTAGGGCTAGGGCTAAATTCAGGGCAAGAATTATGGATAAACATAGTTTTAGGGTTAGGATTATGGCTACGTCTAGGGAAAAGTTTAGGTGTAGGGTTATGTTCAAGTTTAGAGCTAGGGTTTTTATTAGTGTTAAGGTCAGGGTTAGGGTTTGGGATAGGTTAAGGTTTAAACTTAGGGCTTGAATTAGTGTTAGTGTTAGGGTTAGGGTAATTATAGTTTTAGGTTTAGATTCATGTTAGGTTAAGGGTAATAGATTGGATTAAGATTAGGGTTCCTGCCTAGGGTTAGCATTAGGGTTATGGTTTTGGTTATGGTGATTGATAGAGTTCAGTTTAGGGCTAGGTTTATGGTTACAAATAGGGCTAGGGTTAAAGTTAGAATTAGGGCTAGGTTTTGGGTTAAGTTAGGGATATGGTAAGGGTTAGGGCTAATGTAAGTACTAGGGTGATGTTTAGGATGACTTTTAGGGTTTTAGGGCTAGAGTTACTGTTAGGGTTAGTTTAGGGTTAGGATGATGTTTAGAGCTAGTAGTGTAAGAGTCAGTATCAGGTTCATGGTTAGTTTAAGTGTTTTGGCTTACAACTTATATTAGGGCTAGGTTTAAGGTTAGGGCTTGGATTAGGTTAAGGTTTAGGGTTATAGCTATAGCTAGGTTTTGTTTTAGAGCTAGGTATAGTGTTAGGGCTAGTTTTAGGATTAGTGTTATGGTTTGGGCTAGTGTTAGAGTTTGGCTTATTCTTAAGTTTAGCGGTAGATTTAGAGTTAGTTTCTATCTAAGGTTACTGCTAGGGCAAAGGATAGGGCAAGAGTTAGGGCTAGGTTTGGGGTTACTGTAAGGGATAGGGTTAGAACGAGTGAAAGGTCTAATGTGAGAGTTAGTCTTAGGACTAGTGTTAGGGATAGGGCTAAATTAGGGCTAAGATTAGGGCAAGGGTTAGTGTCAGAGTTAGGCCTGGAGTTTGGGTTAGTATTGTGACTAACACTATGTTTTGGGCTGGGATAAGGGGTAGGGTTAGGGCTAGAATTATTGCTAGGGCTAATGTCAGGTCAAGGGTCACAGTTAGAGATAGTTTTAGGGAAAGGTTTACGGGTAGGTCTATTGTAAGGATTAGGTATAGGGTAAGAGTAAGGTTTAGAGCTAGTGGAATTATTAGGGCCAGGGTCAGTGTCAGGGCTTGGTTTATGTTTGAGTTTAGGGTTACAGCTCGAATTAGAGTTAGAGTTAGGGTTAGGGTAAATATAGGGATATGTTTAGGGTTCAGGTTAGGTTTAGTTTAATTGACAGTTTTGGGGGTAGTGATAGGGTTAGGGATAATCTTAGGGTTATCATTAAGTTAAGGGTTATGTTTAGGGTAATGGATACAGTTAGAGTTAAGGTTAGGGCTAGGGTTATATTTAGGATTAGGTCTTTGTTTAGGGTTAGGGTGAAGGTTAGGATTAAGGCTACTTTTATGGCTTGGATGATGGTTTGGGTTATGGCTAGGATTAAGGCTAGGACTAATGTCAGGTCTAGCAATACAGTTAAGCATAGTTGTAGGGTTTGGTTATGAATAGGTATAGTGTAAGGGTAAGGTTTATGGTAAAGGTCAGGTTTAGAGGTAGGTGTATTAAGGTCAGGGTCAGGATTAGGGATTGGTTTTGGTTAAGGTTTAGGGTTAAGGCTCAAATTATCATTAGGTTTAGAGTAATGGATATGCTTAGAGTTAGGGTTCAGGTTAGTTTTAGGGTTTTGAGTAGCCTTAGGTATAGGTATATAGTTAGGTTTAGTCCTATTTTAAGCATTTGTGTTAGGCTTAAGTTTTGGGTAAAATATAGGATTACAGCTAGGATTAGGGCTACATTTATAGTTAGGATTAGGGCTAGTTTTAGGGTTAAGGTTAGGGTTATGTATAGGCCTAAGTTTAGGGATAGGTTTAGGGTAAGTGTTATGGTTGGACATAGATTTAGGGCTAGAGTGAGGGTTAGGGTTAGAGCAGGTATAGGGTAAATGTTAGGGATAGGGCTACATTTAACACTAGGCTTAGTGTTAGAGTTTGGTAATGGATAGAGTTAGAGTTAGGATTTGGTCAATGATTACATTTAAAATTAGGGTTAAAGATATGGTTAGGGATAGGGTTGTGTTAATGTTTAGGGTTATGATTAGGGCTCAGTTTAGAGGTAGTGTTAGGGTTAGAGATACTTTATTCAAATTTCTTTGATACATTCAGGATTCATCCTTAAATAACATTACTGTGTTTTCAATGTTTAGGCATTTTGGTTCAACGTTTTGTTGTCTAGAACAGTTAATATTTTCATTTTACTACATTTTGACCAATAAGAGTAAATGTAAATGGACCTAGAAATAAAACAGGGTATATGCTAGCTGCTTGAAACTGCACACACACATTTCAATTCTTTGTTGGGCCACTTTGGTATGTTCCTTTTGAGTGGAGGCCTAAGATGAAGCATGCAAAAACAATTTTATCCAAGAGCCCCTTAGGAGAAAGCAGGGAATATGCATGCACTGAAATTCCTCTCAGAATTATTTTGTCAGATTAGTTTGATACTGAGTAGGATTCATTATTTAGCTTGTCCCACAAAGCTCTCCAAGTGTGAGACTTCTAGGATCAATGGTTCTTTACTAAGATTAGTGTTAGTGTTAGGTTTGGGGTTAGGGCTGGGGTTAGATGTAGTGTTAGTGTGAGAGTTATTTTTGTATAAATTCATTTGGTACTTGGAAAGAGTCATCTTTTACCTAGCCTTAATATGCTCCTCAGGTTTGGGCCTTCTCATTTCAATGGTTAGTTAACAGGGACACTCTGTATTTTAAGGTTTCACTTCATATTGACCTATATAGGTAAATAAAAATGGAGGTTGAAATCAAACCAGGTTGGTGCTAGCTGCTTGAAACTTCAAACACTAAATCGGTTCTCTGTGGGAACTCTCTGGTTTGTTCCTTGTGAATGTAACCCTAAGATGAAGAAGGCAAAAACAACTTTATCTGAGAGCCCTTTAGCAGAAAACAGAGAAATATGCATTAACTGAACTACTAACTCAAATATTTGGTCATATTTCTTTGATACTGCATAGGATTCATCTGATAGCTTAGGCCCCTAGGCTCCCCACGTTTGTGACTTCTAGGATCAACAGTTTTTTCAAACCAGTTAGGGTTTGTGTTAAGGATAGTGTTAGGGCTAGTGTTAGAGCTAGTATTAGGATTAGAGTTAGTTTTGTTGAAATTTCTTTGATACTGGGCAGGATTCATTTTTCTCCTATCCTGACTATACTCCACAGGTTTGGGGCTCCTATCTTCAATGCTTCACTGTAAAAAACAGTTTGTATTTTAGAGTTTCAGTTCATTTTGTCCTATTCACATAAATGGAAATGGAACTGGAAATGAAACAGCATTGGTTCTAGCTGCTTGAAACTTCCCACTCCATAAGTTCACTCTGAGCAATCTCTAGTTTCTTGTTGTGACAGTAGGCCTAAGCTGCAGCATGTAAAAACAACTTTATTCAAGAGTCCTTTAGGAGATAACAGAGAAATATGCATGTACAGATATACTCCATCAAATTTTTGGACAGATTTCTTTGATACTGTGCAGCATTCATCCCTTAGCTTGCAAAAATAGGCTTCCCATGTTTGGAAATTTTACAGCCAAAGGTTTCATAAAAAAATTTATTGTTAGGTGAAGATCTAGGGTTAGAGATAGTGTTAGGGTTAGAGTTAGTTTTATTCAAAATTCTTTGATACTTGGAAGGATTTATATTTTAGCTGGATTTACTCTGTTCCCCAGGTTTAGGCCTTCTCCATTCACAGGTTCATTGTCAGCAACATTTTGTATTTTAAGATTTCACTTAATTTTGACATATACGGAAAGTTAATGGAGTTGAAAATAAAACAGTATTTGTGCTAGCGGCTTGAAACTTCACACACTCCATCAGTTCTCTGTAGGGACTCTGGTATGTTCCTTGTAAAAGTAGGCCTATGCTTAAGCATGCAAAAACAACTTAATCTGAGAGCCCTTTAGGAGAAAGCAGGAAAATATGCATGTACTGAAATACCTCCTATAATCATTTGGTCAGATTTGTTTGATGTTGCGTAGGATTCATCACTTAGCTTGCCTCACAAGGCTCCCCAAGGGTGGGAATTCTAGGATCAATGGTTCTCTAATCAGGTTAGGGTTAATGTTAGGTTTAGGGTTAGGGCTAGGGCTAGGGTTAGAGGTAATGGTAGGGTGAGAGTTAGTTTTGTTCAAATTTCTTTGATACTGGGCAGGAGTCAACTTTTATTTAGCCTTACTATTGTCCCTAGTTATGTTCTTCTCAGTTCAATGGTTCACTATCATTAACACTTTCTATTTTAAGGTTTCACTTCATTTTGACACCTATAGGTAAATGGAAATAAAGGTGGAAATCAAACTGACATCCCATCCCCTAAACATAATCCTAAACATAATCATAAACATAGCCCTAATCCTAGTCCTAAGAATAACAGTAATCCTAGACCTATTCCTAACCTTAATTTAGCTTTAACCCTAACCCAAACTCTAGCCCTAAGACTAACTCTAACTCTTGTCATAGCTCTATTTCTAGTTCTAACACTATCTTTTACCATAACCCAAACACTAGTCCTAATCTTAGCTCTAACACTAGCCATAGCCCTCACCCTAGAATTAACCATAACTCTAAATCTACACATAATCCTAAACTCACCCTATCAGTAGCAATAACACTAACACTAATCATAATACTACCCTTAACTTTAGCTTTAGTCCTAAAACAAAACCGAGCCATAGAACTAACCTTAACAATTAAACTAGACAAAATTCTAACCCTACATCTAACCCTAAGCCTACATCTAATTTGAGTCCTATCCCTAACCATAAAATGAATTGTGATTCTGCCTCTGACCCTAACACTAACCCTAGTTAAAAACATCACCCTAAACCTCAACCTATACCTAAAATAAGACTCATTCCTAAATGTAACCCAAAAACTAGCCCTAATCGTAACCTTAGTTCTTACATTAGCCATATTCCAAAAAAAGAGCCCTAACATAACCCAAAAGCTAGCCCCAATCTAAGACACAACCCTAGCTTTAAACCTAACTCGAACCCTAAACCTATCCCTAACCCCTACTCTATAATTACCCTAACATTAATCTTTGCACTAAACCTAAACCTAACCCTACCCCTAGCCCTTACTCTAACCATAACACTAGCCCTAAACCTAGTTCTAACCCTATCAATTACCCTACCTTTAACCCTAACCCTAATGCTAATCCTCAGCCTGACTCTACCATTATCCCTAAACTTAACCTATCAATTACCCTAACACTAACCTGAACCTAATCCTAAAAATATCATTAACCAAACTGTAACCTTAACCCTAATGATAACTTGAGCCCTAAACTTAACACTAAACCTAACCCTAACCATAACCCTAACACTGACACTAACAGTAATCTTAACACTAACCCTAAAAGTAACCCTAAACCTAATTCAAATGCTAACCCTACAACTTTCCCTAAACCTAACCCTAACACGAACACTAACACTATCCCTATCCCTAAGCCTAACCCTAAAAATAAACCTTAACATTATGCCTAACACTAACACTAAAGGTTACCCTAACTTAATATTATTGTTAATCCTAACCCTATCCCTAACCCTAATATGAACCCTAAACCTAACCCTAACAATAACCCTAAACCTAACCCTAACCTTAACAATATTCCTAAAACTAACACAAACCCTAACAAAAACCCTAATCCTAACCCTGAAACTAACCCTAATCCAAACCCAACCATAACACTAACACTAACCCTAACACTAACCCTAATGCAAAACCTAATACTAACACAGAATCTAAATGTAACCATATCCTACATGTAAACCAAACCTAACACTTACCATAACCCTAACCCTAGCTCTAAACCTAAACCTAAACTTAAACTTAACACTAACCCCAACCATAACAATAACCCTAAACCTAACAAAAATTTTAATCCTATCTCTAACTCAAACACTAAGTCTAAACCTAACATTTACCCTAAACCTAACACTATTGCTAACCCTAACACTAACCATAACCCTAACTTAACCCTACCACTAACCCTAAACTTAACACAAAATCTAACATAAAACTTAACCGTAAACTTAACCCTAACACTAACCTTAACCCTAATGTTATACCTAACCATAATCCCAACCCTAACACAAACCCTAACCATAATCATAACGCTAAAACTAACCCTAACCCTAACCCCAGAACTGACCCAAAACCTGAGACCAACCCTAACCCAAAACATAATTCTAAACTTAATCTAATCCTAACCCTAACCACAAACTTACCCTAACCCTAACCCTTACCATAACCCAAACCCTAACACTTACCCTAACACTAACCCTAACACTAGCCCTAAATCTAACACTAAACCTAAACCTCAAACTTACCAAAACACTAAACCTTACTCTAACCTGAAGATTAAACATAAACCTAACAATAACACTAACACTAACACCAAACCTAAACCTAATGAGAAACCTAAGCATAACACTAACCCTAAAACTAACCCTAACACTAACACTAATGCTAACCCAAAATCTAACACAAACCCTAACTGTAAACTTAACTCTAAGTTTGTCTTAAACCTATCACTAATTCTGACCTAAAACACTAAGCCTATCCTTAACCATAAACTTAATCATAACAATAACCCTCACCCTAACCTTAATGAAAAAACCTAACAATAACCCTAACACTAACCCTAAACCTAAGCCTAACCAAATCCTAATTGCAACCCTAACCCTAACTCTAACACTAAAACTAACAATAACCCTAAGCCTTCCCCTAACACTAAACCTAACACAAACACTAACCCTAAATGTAAATCTAATCCTAACTCTAAACCTAACCCTAAACCTAACACTAATCCTAACACTGAACCTAACCCTAATGGTAACCATAACACTAACCCTAAATCTAACCATAATGCTAAACCTAACACTAACCTAAACCCTAACACCAAACATAAATATAATCCTAACAGTAATCCCAAACCCAACCCTAACCACAACCCTGACACAAACCAGAATTTAAAACATACCACTAAACCGAACTCTAACCTTAAACCTAACCCTAAACCTAATATTAACATTAACCCAAACCCTAACATAAACACTAACAATAACCCTAACCAAAAACTAACTGTAACCTAACCCTAACAATAATTTTAACTGTAAACCTAAACCTAACCTAACCCTAACCCTAACACAAAAACTTACCATAACCCTAACCCTAAGCCTAACACAAAACCTAACCCTAACCCTAAACGTAACCCTAACACTAAACCTAATTCTAACTTTAACCCTAACACTAAACCTATCCCTAAAATTAACACTAACCCTAACACTAACCCTATCACTAAAATTAATACTAATCCTAACCGTAAACCTAACTTTAACACTAACCCTAACCCTAAACCTTACCCTAACACTATCCCTCATTTTAACTGCAACACTAAAGCAAAGACTAACTCTACCCTAATACTAACCATAACTGTTACCCTAACCATAACATGAACCCTAACTCTAAACTGAACACTAACCTTAACGCTAACCCTAACCCTAAACCTAAAAGTAAACCTTACAATAACCCTAACCTTAAATCTAACATTAAAACTAACCCCCATTCTAACCCTATCACTAATTTTAACCGTAAACCTAACAGTAAATCTAATCCTAACACTAACCCTAACCCTAACTCTAAATCTAACAATAACCCTAATGTTAAACCTAACCCAAACCCAAACCCTAAATCTAACCCTAATCCAATTCGTATACGTAACACTCACCCTAACCCTATCACTATCAAAAAACAGAACCATAAACCTAACCCTACCACAAAACCTAACCCTAAAACTAACACTAAATCAAACACTAACCTTAACCCAAACTCAAATCCTAACTCTAAAACTTACCCTAACCCTAACCCTAACTCCAACACTAACTCTAACACTAACCCTAACACTAATACTTAGCCTAAAACTAAACCTAAATGTAACCCTAACCCTAACCGTAACACTAACCATAAGCCTAAACCTATCACTAACTCTAAACCTATTCCTTAATGTAACACTATCCTTAACAATAACCCTAACTCTATACGTAACACTAACACTAAACCCCAACCTAACTCTAAACCTAAAACTCACGCTAAACCTAACCTAGCATGAACCCTAAAACTAACCATAACATTAACCCTTACCCTAATCCTAACCCTAACAAAAACCCTAAACTTATCCCTAACCCTAACATTAACACTAACCCTAACCCTAATCCTCAACCTAACACTAAACCTAACACTATCCCTAACTCTAACTCTAAACCTAACCCTGACACTAAACTTAAAACTAACTCTGAGCCAACACTAACACTAACCCTAAAACTAACCTTAATCCTACCCGTCAACCAAACCTTACACTTACCCTGAACCTAACCTTAACGCAAACCCTAACCATAATCATAACACTAACCCTAAACCTAACCTTAACCCTGAACCTTATCCTAATCCTAACCCTAAATATAACCTAACCCTAAAAATAATCCTAATATTAACCCTAACACTAAACCTAACTTTAACCATAACCCTATCCCAAACACTAATCCTAACCCTAAACCTAACACTAACCATAACCTTACCATAACACTAACGCTAACCTTAAATCTAACCCTAAACCGCATTCTGATGCTAACCCTAACACTAACTCCAACCATAATCGAAGCTTTACATTAAACCTAACTCTAACCAAAACCTAACACTAACCCTAATTGTAAAATTGACCCTAAACAAATCACTCAACAAAACCATAACCCTAATCCTAACACTAACCCTAACACTAAATCTAAACCAATCATTACCCTAACCCTAAAAATAACACCAACCCTATCCCTAAACCTAACACTAATTCTAACCCAAACCTAACCATAACGCTAACCCTAACACTAACGCTAAACTTAACTATAATTCTAACCCTAACCCTAACCCTAACCCAACCCTAAGACTAACCCTAACTCTAACGATAAAACTAAAACTAACCCTCAAACTAACCAAAACATTATGCTAATCCTGACCTTAATTCTAATCCTAAATCTAAACCTAATCCTACCATAAACCCGAACACTAAACATAATGATAAACATAACCCTAATCCTAAAGCTAACCCTAAGATTAAAACGAACCCAAACACTACCACAAACACTAACACTAACCCTAAAACTAACACAAATCCTAACCCTAATGATAACACTAAATCTAACCCTAATCCTAACCATAACCCTAACCCCATCCCTAACCCTAACACAAACCCTAACACACACCCTAACCTTAACACGAACCCTAACACTAACCTAACACTAACCATAACCCTAACACTGACCCTAACCCTAACACAAATTCTAATACTAACCATACCCTAACCCTAAACTAACCCTAACCCTAACCTAAATATTAAGCTAACCCTAAACCTGACACTAACTCTAAAACTAACCTTAACCCTAAATCTAAAGATAACACTAACAATAACCCAAACCCAACACCTAAACCTAAATTTATCCCTAACAAAAACCTTAACAATAATCCTAATCCTAATCTTACCCTAACCATGAACCTAACCTAAATCCTAACTGTAACCAAAAACCTAACCCTAAAACTAAACTTCACCCTAATATAAACTCAAAAACTAACTCTAATACTAACCCTAATCGTAACACAAATCCTAATGTTAACCATGCCCTAACACTAACCTAACACTAACCCTAACCTAAATCTTATGCTAAACCTAAACTTAACACTAACTGTAAAACTAACCTTAACCCTAAATCCAAAGATAACACTAACAATAACCCTAACCCAACACCGAAAACTAAATTTATTCCTAACACAAAGCTTAATCCTAATCCTAATCCAAACCATACCATAAAAATAAACCTAACCTAAATCCTAACAGTAACCCAAAACCTAAACCTAACCCTAAACTTCACCCTACAAAAACCCAAACACTAACACTAACACTAACCCTAACACTAACCCTAATACTAACCCTAACACTAACTCTATCCATAACCATAACCTTAACCCTAACTCTTACCCTAATCCTAACCCTAACAAGTACCCTAACATTAACCTTAATTGTATCCCTAAAACTTACACTAACCCTAACACTAATCCTAGCCCTAACTTAATACTAAACATAACCCCAACCCTAACACTTTCACTAAACTAACCATAAACATAACCCTAAACCTATAACTAACCCTAATCCTAACCGTAACCCTTGACCTAACACTAAATTTAACACTGCCCTAACCCTAACCTTAACATTAACCATACCCCTAAGCCAAAAACTAACCCTCAACGTATCCCTAACTCTAACACTATCCATAAATCTAACACTAATTTTAACCCCAAAACTAAAACTTACTCTAAACTTTAACCTAACCCTAAAAATCAACTTAACCCTAAAAATAACACTAACCCTAACCCTAATTCTAACAATAACCTTAACCCTATTTATAACCTAACACTAACCTTAATCCTAAGGCTTACCATAACTCTAAACATAATCCCAACACTAACAATAAACCTAACTCTAACCCTAACCCTAACACTAACACTATCCCTAAACCTAAACCTAACCTTAACCCGAACAGCAACCTTAACCCTAATACTAAACCTACCCTAAAACCAACAATAACACTAAGCCTAAAACTTACCCTAACCTAACACTAGCCCTAATCCTAATGCAAAACTTAACACTTAACCTAAGCTTAAACCTAAAGCTAACCCTAACCCTAAACTTTACCCTAAACCTATCCCTAACCCAAGACCTAACCCCAAACCTAACAGTAACCATAACACTAACCATAACACTAACGCTAACCCTAACACTAAATGGAAATTTACCCTAAACCAAACCCTAACCATAACCCTAATGGTAACAAAAACCTAAAGCTACCACTAAACCTAACACTAAAACTAACAGTAATCCTAACCCTACACCTAACCATAACCCTAAACCTAACTCTAAGCCTAATACAAACCTAACACAAACCATAACCCTAAAGTTAACACAACCTTAACTCTAACATTACCAAATTCGAACCCTAACCCAAACAGTAACCATAAAACTAAAGCTAAAACTAACCATAAACCTAACACAAACCCTAACCCTAACCATAATCCTAACCCTAACACTAACCATAACCCTAACCCTAACACTAACCCTAAACCTATCCCTAAACCTAACACTATACCTAAAACTAAATATAACCCTATAACTAACACTAACCCTACCACTAAACCTAACCTTATCCATAACACTAAAACTAACACTAGCAGGAATCGTAACCCTAATACTAACCCTAACACTAACTGTATTACTAAACTCTAATCCTAACCCTAACCCTAATTGTAACCCTAACATTAACCCTAACCATAACCCTAACACGAAACCCAATCAGAACATTAATCCTAACCCTATCACTTACCTAACCCTTACCCTAAATCTACACTAACACTAATCCTAAGACTAACCATAAACCTAAACCCAAAAATTAACCTAACTCTAACACTAATACGAACCCTAACACTAACCCTGTCTCTAAACCAAATCCTAACCCTAAACCTAACACTAACCATAAACCTACACCTAACCCTAACACTACACTAACCCTATCCCTAACCTGAACACTAAATATAGCCCTAACCCTTACACTAACACTAACCCTAACACGAACACGAAACCTAACCCTAATGCTAACCATAACTATAACCATAACACTAACCCTAACACAAACCCTAACCACAACCATAACCCTTACCATAAAATAATCCTAATCTAACCTAAACCTAACCCTAACCCTAACCCTAATAGTAACCATTACTCTATAACTAACCCTAAGACTAACCCTAAACCTAAAACTAAAACTAACAGTAATCCTTATCCTAACCCTAAATTAAACATTAAGCCTAATCTGAACTGTAACACTAACCCAAACCCTAACATAAAAACTAAACTAACCCTAATCTGAACTGAAATCGTGACCCAAAACCTGAACCTAACCAAAACCTTAACCCTAATCCTAACACTAATCCTAACCCTAAACCTAACTAACCTTAAACCTAGTCCTAACCTTAACACTATATTTAACCCTAAACCTAACCCTAACCCTAACATTAACACTAACACTAAACCTAATGCTAACACTTTCACTAACCCTAAACGTAACTCTAATACTAACCCTAACACTGAACCTAACCCTAACCCTAACAGTAACCCTAACACTAACCCTAACCCTAAACCCATCTCTAACTTTAACACTATCCCTAACACTAACCCTAACATTAACCCTAACCCTAATGCTAACACTAACTCAAAACCTAATAATAACATTTAGCATAAACCTATCCCGAACCCTAACTCAAAACCTAACCCTAACACTACCCCTAACACAAAACCTAACCCTAACCCTAACATTAACCATAACCCTAAACTTCACCCTATCCCTATCACTAACATTAACCATAACACAAAACTTCATGCAACCCATAACCCTAAACCTAACCTAACTCTAATCCTAGACCTAATGTAAACCTTATCCTAACCCTGACACTAAACCTACTACTAAACTTAACCTAATTCTAATGAAAATACTAATGATAAACTTATCACTAAACCTAACCCTAAATCTAACCATAAAACAAACCTTAACACTAACCATAACCCAAACCTAACCATACCACAACACTACCCTAATCTGAATCCTAACTGTAACCACAACCTTAAACCTAAACCTAACTCTCACCTTAACACTAATCGTAACCCTAACCGTAACCTTAACCATAACCCTAAAACTAACCCTAAACCTAGCACTGACATATTTCTAAACCTAAACCTAACCTGAATTTGAACTGTAACCTTAACCTAATACTAATCCTATCCTAAAACCAATGCTAACACTAAGCCTAAAACTTACCCTAACCTAAACCTAACCCTAATCCTAACCCAAACCTTAACACTAAACCTAACCTTAAACATAAACTTAACCCTAAACCTAAACCTTACCCTAAACCTATTCCTAACCAAAGACCTAACCCTAACCCTATCACTAAACCTAATACTAACACTAACAGTAATGCTAAACCTAACACTAAACCAAAAACTCACCATAAACTTAACCCTAATACTAACCCTAATGCTAACAAAAACCTAACCCTACCAATAACCCTAACCCTAACACTAACACTAACACTAACCCTAACCCTACACCTAACCATAACCCTAAACCTAACTCTAAGCCTAATACAAACCCTAACACAAACCATAACCCTAAACTTAACACAACCCTAACTCTAACATTACCAAATACTAACCCTAAAACAAACACTAACGATAAAACTAAAGCTAAAACTAACTCTAACCCTAACACAAACCCTAACACTAACCCTAATCCTAACCCTAACCATAACCATAACCCTAACCCTAACACTAACCCTAAACCTATCCCTAAACTTAACACTATACCTAACACTAACCATAAACCTATCACTAACACTAACCCAAACACTAAACCTATCCTTATCCATATAACTAAAACTAACACTAGCAGGAACCATAACCCTAATACTAACAATAACCCTAACCCAATTACTAAACTCTAATCCTAACCCTAACCCTAATCATAACCCTAACACTAAAGCTAACCATAAACCTAACATGAAACCCAATCAGAAACCTAATAATAACATTATCACTTACCTAACCCTAATCCTAAATCTATATTAACCCTAATCCTAAGACTAACCATAAACCTAAACCAAAAAATTAACCTAACTCTAACACTAATACTAACCCTAACACTAACCCTGTCTCTAAACCAAATCCTAACCCAAAACCTAACACTAACCATAAACCTACTGCTAACTCTAACACTAAACCTAACCCTAACCCTAACTCTAACCCTAACACTAACCCTAACCCTAAACCTATCTCTAACATTAATACTATCTCTATCCCGAACCCTAACACTAACCCTAACCCTAATGCTAACAATAACTGTAAACCTAATAATATTTACCCTAAACCTATCCTGAACCCTAGAATAATACCTAACCCTAACCCTAATACTAACCCTAACACAAAACCTAACTCTAACCCTAACATTAACCCTAACCCTAAACTTCACCCTATACCTAACACTAACACTAACCATAACACAAACCCTCATGCAAACCATAACCCTAACGCTAACCTAACCCTAACACTAAATCTAACCTAAACTTTACCCTAACACTAACACTAAAGCTAAAACTAAACTTAACCTAAATCTAACGATAATACTAACAATAAACAACCCTAAACCTAACCCTAAATCAAATCCTAATCCTAACTGTAACTCTAACCCTAACACTAACCTTAACACAAACCCTAACCAGAACCATAACCCTTACCCTAAAATAATCCTAAACCTAACCTACACTAAACCTAACACTAACCTTAATCCTAAGCATTACTCTATCACTAACCCTAAGCCTAACTCTAACCCTAAATCTAACACTAACATTAATCCTAATCCAAACCATATCCCTAACCCTAAACTAAACCGATCGCTAACCCTAACCCTAACACTAACCCTAACATGAAAACGAACCCTAACCCTAAATGTAACTCTTAACCTAACACTAACCCTAACACTAACCCTAACACAAACCTTAACCACAACCATAAGCCTTACCCTAAAATAATCCTAACCCTAACCTAACCCTAAACATTAACCCTAAACCTAACCCTAATCTTAAACATAACCCAAACACTAACCCTAACCCTAACCCTAACACTAACACTAACACTATCCGTAACCACAATCCTAACCCTAATACTTAACCTAACACTAACATTAACCCTATTCCTAACATTAAAACTAACACTAACACTACTCCTAATCCCAACCCTAAACCTAACACTAGCCCTAACCTTAACACTCACCATAACCCTAAACCTAACACGAACCCTAACGCTAACCTTAATACTAACCCTAATTCTAACTCTAACCCTAACATTAACCCTAATCCTAAACTTCACCCTATCCCTAACACTAACACTAACCATAACACAAACCCTCATGCAAACCATAACCCTAACCCTAACCTAACCCTAACACTAAATCTAACCTAAACTTTACCCTAACACTAACACTAAAGCTAAAACTAAACTTAACCTAAATCTAACGATAATACTAACAATAAACTTAACCCTAAACCTAACCCTAAATCAAACCCTAACACAAACCTTAACACTAACAATAACCCAAAATTTACCATACCCCAACACTAACCCTAATCTGAATCCTAACCGTAACTGTAACCCTAACCTTAAACTTAACCCTCACCCTAACACTAACCCTAACACTAACCCTAACCTTAAACATACATCTAACCCTAACTCTAACCCTAACACTAACTCTATCTGTAACCATAATCCTAATCCTAATACTTAACCTAACACTAACTTCAACCCTATCCCTAACACTAACACTAATCCTAATTCTAACCCAAACAGTAAACCTAAAACCAATCCTAACCCTCTCACTAACATTAATCTTAAACATAAGCCTAACACTAACCCTAAACCTATCCCTCTCTCTAAGACTATCCATAACCCTACAGTGAACACTAACCCAAATATTAAAACTATCCCAACCCTAAACCTAACCCTAATCCTAACACTAACACTAACCCTAACCCTCACACGAACCCTAACACTAACCCTAACACTAACTCTAATTCTATCCCTAACCCTAACACTAACCCTAAACCTAAACCTAAAACTAACTATATCCATAACCATAACCCTAACCCTAACACCCTTATCCTAACCCTAACACAAACCCTAATACTAAACTTAATCATATCCCTAACACTAACAATAACCCTAACAATAATTATAGCCCTAACCTAACACTAAACATAACCACAACCCTAACCCTGTCACTAACACTAACCCTAAACAAAACCCTAAACCTATCACTAACCCTAACCCTAAACCTAACCCTCAGTCTAACACTAATCCTAACCCTATCCTAACCCTAACCTTAACACTAACCCTAACTCTAAGCCTAAAACTAACCCTAAACCTAACCCTAACTTTAACACTATCCATAAACCTAACACTAATTTTAACTCAAACACTAAAACTTACCCTAATCCTAAACCTAACCCTAACTCCCACCTTAACCCTAACCCTAACATGAACCCTAACCCTAATTTTAACAATAACCCTAACCCTATTTCTAACATATCAATAATCTTAAACCTGACTCTTATCATAACTCTAACCATAATCAAACACTAATATTAACCCTAACTCTAACCCTAACCTAACACTAACACTAACCCTGAACCTAAACCTAACCCTAATTCGAACTGTAACCTTAACCCTAATACTAACCCTACCCTAAAATAAACCCTAACACTAAGCCTAAATCTTTCCCTAACCTAACCCTAACCCTAATCCTAACCCAAAATTTAACACTAAACTTAACCTTAAAACTAGAGCTAACCCTAACCCTAAACATTTCCCTAAACCTATCCCTAAACCACGACCTAACCTTAAATGTATCAGTAATCCTAACACTAACACTAACAATAAACCTAACCCTAACAATAAAGCGAAAACCTAACACTAAATCTAAACCTAACCAAACCAGTAACCCTAACCCTAACACTAACACTAACCCTAACCCTACTCCTAACCATAACCCTAACCCTAACTCTAAGCCTAATTCAACCCTAACACAAACCATAACCCTAAAACTAACCCAATCCTAACTCTAGCATTACCAAATTCTATCCCTAACCCTAACACTAACCCTAAACCTAACCCTTACAATAACTCTAATTCTAACCCTAACCCTAACCCTAACCTTAAAACTAACATTAACCCTAAACCTAACCCTAACTCTAATCAGAAATGTAACCCTTACCCTAAAGCATACCCTAACACTAAGCCTCAAATTAACGCTAACCTAACTCTAAAACTAACCATAGCACTAAAACTAACACAAACCCTAACACTAAACCTAAACTTAAACCTAAACCTAACCCTAAACCTAAAACTTACCCTAAGCCTAACACTAAACCGAGCTCTAAACCTAACCCTAACCCTAACACAAAACCTAAACCTAACCCTAATCCTAAAACTAACACTGTGGGAAGCCATCCTGACACGTGACTGTGTGGCTCCCGTTAAGGGTCTGAGGCTTCTGGCTGTGTTGGAATTTTCCCGGCCCTTTCCTGATGAGAGAACCCGTCCGTGTGGGGGTGTGACTGACCACTGACCCCAGGGGCCCAATCACTGACCCTGACCTTGGAGTGCAGTCCCCCCTCAACCTTCATTGGATGGAATTATCCCCTGAATTTCTTGTTGCCCAATAAAAGGCTACTCCCTGGCGTGTTCATTCTCTCTCTCTCCTGCTAGCCCTGAGTAATCCTTGCTGCCCTGCTGGGCGGTTAGAGGTTGGAGCCAGAGAGGGGAGCCGTCTCGGACCTGGCAATAGAAATAAGGTAACTGAGTCTGTGTGTTTTATTTCGATCTCTTCTAGCTAACTTTATGCCAAGAACCTCATTAATGAAACCATTGCGCAGGCCGCATGGTGGATAACACTAACACTAAACCTATCTATAACCTTAACATTATCCCTAAGCCTAACCCTAACACTAACACTAACCCTAATCCTAACCCTAAACCTAACCCTAACACGAACCCTAAACCTTATCCTACCACTAACCATAACACTAACCCTAATTCTAACCCTAACTCTAACACTAAATTTAACCTTAACCCTAACCATTATTCTAATACTAACCCAAACTACAACCCTAACCCTAAACCTACCTGTAACACTAACACTAACAATAACACTTACACAAACCTAAACCTAATTTTATCCCTAACACTAACCCAAAGCATAACCTTAACTTTAACCCTAATGCTATCCCTAAACTTAAACCTAACAGTAACCCAAAACCTAACCCTAACCCTAAACCCTAAACCTAACCCTACCAAATTCTAACCTTAACACAAACACTAACCATAAAACTAAAGCTAAAACTAACCCTAACCCTAACACAAATCCTAACTCTAACACTAATCCTAACACTAAAACTAATCGTAACTCTTACCCTAACACTAACCCGAAAACTATCCCTAAACTTAACACTATACCTAACACTAACCATAATCCTATCACTAACACTAACCCTAACACTAAATCTAACCTTATCCATATTACTAAAACTAACACTAGCAGGAACCGTAACCCTAATCCTAACCCTAATCCTAATCCTATTACTAACTCTAAACCTAACCCTAACCCTAACCCTAAAACTAACCCTAACCATTACCCTAACAGGAAACCTAATCAGAACCCTAACCCTAAATCTACACTAACCCTTATCCTAAGACTAACCATAAACTTAAACCAAAAATTAACCTAACTCTATCACTAATCCTAATACTAACACTAACACTGATCTAAACCAAATCCTAACCCTAAACCTAGCACTAACCATAAACTTACCGCTAACCATAACACTACACCTAAACTTAACCCTAACCCCAACAATAACTCTAACATGAAAACGAACCTAATCCCAACCCGAACACTAACCCTAACCACAACCCTAACCCTATCACTAACACTAACCCTAAAGATAAGCCCAACATTAACCATAACCTATCCCTCCTCTTAACACTATCCATAACCATAAACATAACACTAACCCAAACATTAAAACTATCCCAACCCTAAAATAATCCTAACCCTAACCTAACCCTAAACCTAACACTAACCCTAATCCTAATCATTACTCTATCACTAACCCTAAGCCTAACTCTAACCAAAAACCTAACACTAACGTTAATCCTATTCCTAACCATAACCCTAACCCTAAAAGAAACAATAAGCCTAACTCAAACCGTAACACTAACCCAAACCTTAACCCCAAAATTGAACTAACCCTTATCTGAACTAAATCCTAAACCTAAACCTGAACCTAACACAAACCTAAGCCCTAACCCTAAGACAAATCCTAACCCTAACCCTAACTAAACTTAAACCTAATCCTATCCCTAACACAGAACCTAATCCCAACCCTAAACCTAACACTCACACTCACACTAACCCTAAACCTAATGCTAACACGTTCACTAAACCTAAACCTAACCCTAATTTTAACCCTAACACTAACTCTAACCCTAAAATTAACCTAACCCTAAACCTATCTCTAACATTAACACTATCCCTAACCCTAACCCTAACACTAATGCTGCTAACACTAATTCTAACTGTAATCTAACATTTACACTAAACCTACCTGAACCCTAACAGAAATCCGAACCCTAACCCTAACTCTAAACCTAACACAAAACCTAACCCTAACCCTAATATTAACACTAACCCTAAACTTCACACTATCCCGAACACTAACACTAACCATAACACAAACCCTCATGCAAACCATAACTCTAACCCTAAACCTAACATAAACCTTACCCTAACCCTAACACTATACCTAAACAAAACCCTCACTATAATCCTATCACTAACCCAACCCTAACCCTAAACCTACACTAACCCTATCCCTAACCCTAATGATAACCCTAAACCTAAACATAACCCTAACACTAACACTAATCCTAACTCTAACACTAACTCTTTCACTAACCCTAAACCTAACACTAAACCTAACACTAACCCCAACCCTAACTCTAACTCAAAACCTAACACTAACGCTAACCCTAATGCTAACTCTAACAGTACCCCTAAACCTAACACTAACCCTAACCCTAACACTAGCCCTAACAAAGAACCCTAACCAAAACCCTAACCCTAACCCTAACCTAACCTTAAACCTAAACCTTACCTAATCCTAAACCTAACACAAACCCTAATCCAAACCCTAACTCTATCACTAACCCTAAGCCTAACCCTACCCCTAAATGTAACACTAACAGTAATTCTAAACCTAACCCTAACCCTAACACTAACATTAACTGTAATCCTAACTCTAACTGTAACACTAACCCAAACCCTATCTTTACTCTAAGATAAACCTAATCTTAACTGAAACTCTAACCCTAATCCTCACCTAACAGAAAACATAACATTAACCCTGACACTAACTCTAAGCCTAACCCTAAGTCTGAATCTAAAAATAAGCCTAACCAAAACCCTAACCCTAACCCTAACCCATACACTAACCCTAACACTAACCCTATCTCTAAACCTAAACCTAAACCTAACCCTATCCATAACACTAAACCTAAACCTAACCTAAACACTACCCTAACCCTAAACCTATATATAAAACCTTTAAACTATACCTAACCATAACCCTAATACTAACCCTAACACTAACCCTAACCCTAAACCTAAACCTAACACTAACACGAAACCTAAACCTCAACCTACCTCTTACCCTAAAGCTAAACCAAATTCTAACTCTTACTATAACACTAACCCTAAGTCTAACCCTATTACCCTAATAATATACCAAACACTAACCCTAACCCAAATCTAAACCATAACCCTAAACCTAACACTAACCCTTACACAAACGCTAACCCTAATCTTAACTCTAACACTAACCCAAACTCTAACCGTAACTTTAACCCTTACACTAACCCTAATCCTAACCCTAAACCTAATGTTAACCTGAGAACTAATACTAACCCTAAACCTCACCCTAACCCTATCCCAAACCCTAACACTAACAATAACACTAAACTTAACCCAAACATTAATCCTAACCCTAAACCTAAACATAACACTAAGCCTAAACATATCCCTAAAATGAAATATTAACCTAACCCTAAACGTAACTTTAACAGAAACTCTAACCCTAACCATAACCCTATAACTTAACTTAACCCTAACCCAAACCCTAACTCTAAAACTAAACCTAAAGCCAACCCTAACTCTAAACCTAACCCTAACACTAACCCTAACACTAAGCCTAACCCTAGTACTATCCCTAACATTAACACTATCCCTAACCCTAACCCTAAACCTATCTCTAACATTAACAATATCCCTAACCCTAACCTTAAACCTAACCCTAACACTAACCCTAACCATAATCATAACTGTAACCCTGAACCTATCCCTAACCAAAACACAAAACCTAACCCTAATCCTAACAATAACCCTACAATACCCTAACCCTAACCCAAACACTAATCCTAACACTAACCCTTATCGTAACCCTAAACCTAACACTAACCCAACACTGACATTATCTCTAATACTCAGCATATTCCTTAACCTAACCTAGCCCTAAACCTAAGCTAAACCTTACCCTAACAATAACCCTAAAACTAACCTTAACCTAAATCTAACAATAACAATAAACTTAACCCTAAAAATAACACTAAATCTAACCCTGACAGAAACCTTAACCCTTACCCTAACCCAAACCGAAACCTACCCTAAACCTAACCATAACCTGAATCCTAGCCATATGCATAACCCTAACCCTAACCCTTACCCTAACACAAACACTAACACTAACCCTAGAAACTAACCCTAACCCTATCCTTATCCCTAATACTAAAACTAATCCTAAACATAACCCTAAAACAAACACTAAATGTATCCCTCCAACTAGCCCTAATCCTAGCTCAAATGATAACACTTACTGCAAACCTAACTCTGACACGAACCCTAGGCATAACCCTAACCCTAGTCCTAATTGTAACCTTAATCCTAGTTCTAATCTTAGCTCAAACCCCATCAATTACCCTAAATATAAGCCTAGCACAAATGCTAACCCAAGGCCTAACTCTAACACTATTGCTAACACTAAACATATTCAGTATTCTAAACCTAACCTGAACCTTAAACCCAACCCTATCAATACCCTAACCCAAATCCTAACCCTATCCCTAATGCTAATTCAAGCCTTAACCATAAATCTTAACCTAAACCAAACCCTTCTTGAACCTTTACCCTAATAATACACCTAGCTTTAAAGCAGATCCTTAACCTAAATCTAACCCTTACACTACACCTAACCATAACCTAACCCTAAAACTAACCATAACCATAAACCCAGACCTGACATTAGCCCCAGCCCTAATCCTAGCCCTAAACCTAACCCAAACACTACTCCTCATCTTCGGCCTATACCTATCCTTAATCCTAACCCAAACATTAACTCTAGCACTGTCTCTAATTTTAACCCTCACCCAGACCTGAACTTAGGTATAACCCCATCCTTTCCGCTAACCCTATCACTAGCCCTAACCCTAACACTAACCATATCTCTAGCCCTAACCATAGGTCTAACCCTAACACTAATCCTAGCCCTAATTTAGCCATAACACTAACTCTACCACTAACCTTGGCCTAATACTATCTCTAACTCTCCCCCAGCCCTGTTTCTGGTTCTAAACCTACCCATTACAAAAAACCTAACACAAGCCCTAACCTTAGGCCTAACCCTAACGCTAACCCTAATCAAAACCCTAATTCTATCACTAACCCTAAACCTAACCCTAACCCTAAACCTAACACTAATGCTAATCCTAACCCTAACCGTAAAATTAAGCTAAACCTAATCTTAACCAAAACCCAAACCCTAACACTTTCCCTAACACTAAACCTAACCCTAACCATAAACGTATCCCAATACCTAATCATAAACCTAAACCTCTCCATAGCCCTAATCCTAGCAGAAATATTAAGCCTTACGTTAGAAATAGCCATAACCTAACCCTAAAACTAGCCCTAATGGTAACCCTAGTTCTTACATTAGCCATAGCCCTAAAGCTAACCAAAAACCTAGCCTAGCTGTAACCCTACCATTAACCCTAATCCTAAACCTAACCCTAGCTCTAACCCTAACCCTAACCTTAGCCCTAACACTAGCGCTAACCCTATCCCTTACCCTAAGCCAAACTTTAACTTTAATTCTGCCCTAGTTCTAAACCTATTTCTTAGTCTAACTCAAAACCTAACTCTATTACTAGACCTAATCCTAATCCTCAATCTAGCTATATCATTATGCCAAACCCTAACCCTAACTCTGACCCTTATTCTGACCCTAACAGTAACAATAGGTCTAAAGCTGACCCTAACCCTAAACTGACCAATAACATTGGCACTACCTGTAACCCTATAACTAAACCTTACACTAACAGTAGACCTAGACCTACACTTAATCTTTTTCTAGTAATAACTTTAGGCCTAGCCTAAAAAAAAAAAAAAAAAAAAAACAACTTTGTCCTAGCCCTAATAATAACCCTTAACCTAACTGAAACACTAATCCTACCCCTAGACCAAAACTTATTCCTAATGCTGGCCCTAAAAATAAAACAAACTCTAAACTGAACACTGACCTTACCCTAACACAAACCCTAGCTCAAAAAATTATTCTAACAAAAAACATAAACCTAACACTAGACCTAGCCATATCACTAACCCTAACACTAGCCATCACCATAGGCCAAAACCTACCTCTAACTCTATCCATTACCCTAACCCTAATCCTTACCCTAATATTAACACTATCCCTAACCCTCACACTGTCTCTAACCATAATCCTCCTTCTAGTCCAAACACTAGCTCAATCCCTAACTCTTAAACTTAACCGAACCCTACCACTAACCGATGGCCTAAACCTAAACCTAAACTTAACCCTAGCCCTAATCCTAACCTTAACCCTATCACTAACCCTAGCTGTAAGCCTACCTATTACCCTAACTGTAACCTTAAACTTAATGATAACCCTAGCCGAAACCCTAGCTCTAACCCTACCCATTAACCTAATCCTAATCCTAACCCTGAAGATAACCCTAGCCCTTACCCTAAATCTACCCCAACCCTAACCCCAGATATAACCATAAACCTAACCCTTGCCATAGAGCTAACTTTTTCCCAAACCCTAACAATTACCCTAAACCTAACACTAAGCCTATCCCTAATCCTATACTTAAGCCAAAACCTAACCCTAACCCTTAACCGAAAATGACATCAAACCCTATCCAATACCCTAAACATAATGATAACCCTAGCCCTAACCTTATCACTAACCTTGACTCTAACAGTAACTATAACCTAGACCTAATCCTTGCCCTGGCGCCAACCCTAGCTCAAACCCTAAAACATATCCTAAACATAAACCTAAGCTTAACCCTAGGTCTAACCCTAATGCTTGTCCTAATACAAACCATTACCTTAGCCCTAACCCTATCCATTATCTTAAGAACTTCCATAACCCTAAGGCTAACCCTAAGCCTAAACCTAGCCCTTTTGCTAACAATCACCCTATCAATTATTCTACACCTAATATGAACCCTAAACCTAAACCTATCATTACCCTAAACAAAACCTAATGCTAATTCAAGCTCTAAACCTAAACCCTAACCTAAACTAAATCTGAAACCTACTTATAGCCCTAATAATACCCCTAGCTCTAAACCTGACCCTTACCATAAACTGAACCTTTACATTAGACCTAGCCATAAATTTAACCCTCAATCTATCCCTAATGTAAGTCTAGACCTGACACTAGCTCTAGCCTAATTCTTCTATAACCCTAAAACAAACCCTAGCCCTCATCCTAGCCCTAAACCTAGCCTTATTGCTAAACCAAATCATAACCCTAGTCCTAACCAAATTCTATCCTTCGACCTAGCCCTAAAACCAGCTCTAACCCCATCCCTTCCCCTAAAACTAACTCTATCCCTAAACCAAAACCTAAGCCTAAAACTAAGCCTAACCCTAATACAAATGCTAGACCTAATCTTAGCCCTAATCTAGCCCTAAACCTAACCTAACTCTTGCCCTAAGACTAACTCTAACTCTTGCCTCAGTCCTATTTCTAGTTCTAACCCTATCCCTTACTATAATTCTATCACTTGCCTTTACATTAGCCCTAACCCTAGCTCTAGCCCTAATCCTATATCTAACTCTAACTCTAAATCTAAGCTAAACATTTCACTAACACAAGCCATAACATTGGTGCTAATCCTAAAACTAGCCCTACACTAGACCTAGCCCTACAAAGCAACCGAGCCATAGCCCCAACCCTATACTTTAACATAAAACCAAACACTAATCCTACCCCTTACCTTAAACCTAGCTCTAATTCTATTCCTATCCCTAACCCTAAAACAAACATTGACCCTGACTGTGACCCTAACACTAAACCTAGGTCTAAACATCACTCAAAACCTAAACCTAAATTTAACCCTAGACCTAGTCCTAACCCTAACCCTAAAACTAGTTCAAATCATAACCCTAGTTCTTACATTGGCTGTAGCCCTAAACCTAGACCTAACCTAACCCCAAAAATATCCCTAATTGGAGCCCTAACACTACCTTTAACCCTAACCATAACCCTTATTCTATCCCTAACACTTACCCTAAACCTAACCCTAAACCTAAACCTTGATATAACCCAAAAATGTAACCCTAATGCTAGACTTAATTCTAACCAAAAACCTAGCCCTAACTCTAGATGTATCCCTGTCCTTTACACTAATCCTAATCCTAACCCTAATGCTAACCCTAGGATGACTCTAAAACTATTCATATCCCAAAACTTATACATTACTCAAAACCTAATCTGGATCAAACCTAACTATATCCTTAAACCTAATCCTAACTCTAATAATCATAATTCTAAAACTATCTCTAACCATAACCCTAGACCTGACATTAGCCCTAGCCCTAATGAAGCCCTAACCCTAAAACAAACTCTAGCCCTATTCCTAGCCCTAATCTTTGCCTTAATCTTAAACCTAACACTAACCATACACCTAACCCTAAATTTCACCCTCACTCTCATTCTAAAGCTAGCTATAACATAATACCAAACCATAACCATAACCATAAACCTAGCCATAAACCTAGGCTCAGAATTAATACTAATCCTAGCTCTATTCCTAGCCCTAATAAAGACCTAATTCTAAACCTAAATCTAACCTAACACTAACACTAACACTAACTCTTGCCCTAGCCCTATCCATAGCTCTAACCCTATTCCTTATGATAACTCAAACCCTAACCCTAACCATAGCTCCAACATTCACTGTAGCCCTAAACCTAGATCTAAACCTAACTCTAAATCTTACCCTAACCCTAAGCCTAAACCACACCCTAACACTAGCTCTAACCCTAACGCTAATTTGAAAATTAGCCCTAACCCTAGCCCTAGCCCTCATGAAAAACTGAGCCATAGCACTGACCCTAAACCTTAACCTGAACCAAACCCTAACCCTAGACCTAGCCCTAACCCTAGCCCTAATTCGAGTCCTAACTCTAACCCTAGAACTAATACTAATCCTGACTCTGACCCTAACACTAACCCTAGCTCTGCACATCAACGTTTCCCTAAACCTAATCCTAACACTAGACCTCAACCTAAATCTAACTCTAAAACTAGCCCTAATCATAATCCCAGTTCTTTTTTTTTTCTTTTTTTAAATTTTTTATTGTTGGTTGTTCAAAACATTACAAATTTCTTGATATATCATATTTCACACTTTGATTCATGTGGGTTACGAACTCCCATTTTTACCCCATATACAGATTGCAGAATTACATCAGTTACACATCCATTGATTTACATATTGCCATACTAGTGTCTGTTGTGTTCTGCTGTCTTTCCTATCCTCTACTATCCCCCCTCACCTTCCCACCCCTCGCCTCCCCTCTTCTCTCTCTACCCCCTCTACTGTCATTCATTTCTCCCCCTTGTATTATTTTTCCCTTTCCCCTCACTTCCTCTTGTATGTACTTTTGTGTAACCCTGAGGGTCTCCTTCCATTTTCATGCAATTTCCCTTCTCTCTCCCTTTCCCTCCCACCTCTCATCCCTGTTTAATGTTAATCTTCTTCTCCTGCTCTTCGTCCCTACTCTGTTCTTAGTTACTCTCCTTATATCAAAGAAGACATTTGGCATTTGTTTTTTAGGGATTGGCTAGCTTCACTTAGCATAATCTGCTCTAATGCCATCCATTTCCCTGCAAATTCTATGATTTTGTCATTTTTTAATGCAGAGTAATACTCCATTGTGTATAAATGCCACATTTTTTTATCCATTCATCTATTGAAGGGCATCTAGGTTGGTTCCACAGTCTTGCTATTGTGAATTGTGCTGCTATGAACATCGATGTAGCGGTGTCCCTGTAGCATGCTCTTTTTAGGTCTTTAGGGAATAGACCGAGAAGGGGAATAGCTGGGTCAAATGGTGGCTCCATTCCCAGCTTTCCAAGAAATCTCCATACTGCTTTCAAAATTGGCTGCACCAAATTGCAGTCCCACCAGCAATGTACAAGTGTACACTTTTCCCCACATCCTCTCCAGCACTTGTTGTTGTTTGACTTCCTAATGGCTGCCAATCTTACTGGAGTGAGATGGTATCTTAGGGTGGTTTTTTATTTGCATTTCTCTGACAGCTAGAGATGGTGAGCATTTTTTCATGTACTTGTTGATTGACTGTATGTCCTCCTCTGAGAAGTGTCTGTTCAGGTCCTTGGCCCATTTGTTGATTGGGTTGTTTGTTTTCTTATTGTCTAATTTTTTGAGTTCTTTGTATACTCTGGATATTAGGGCTCTATCTGAAGTGTGAGGAGTAAAGATTTGTTCCCAGGGTGTAGGCTCCCTATTTACCTCTCTTATTGTTTGTTTTGCTGAGAAAAAAACTTTTAGTTTGAGTAAGTCCCATTTGTTGATTCTAGTTATTAATTTTTGTGCTATGGGTGTCCTATTGAGGAATTTGGAGCCCGACCCCACAGTATGTAGATCGTAGCCAACTTTTTCTTCTATCAGATGGCGTGTCTCTGATTTGATATCAAGCTCCTTGATCCATTTTGAATTAACTTTTGTGCATGGCGAGAGAAAGGGATTCAGTTTCATTTTGTTGCATATGGATTTCCAGTTTTCCCAGCACCATTTGTTGAAGATGCTATCCTTCCTCCATTGCATGCTTTTAGCCCCTTTATCAAATATAAGATAGTTGTAGTTTTGTGGATTGGTTTCTGTGTCCTCTATTCTGTACCATTGGTCCACCTGCCTGTTTTGGTACCAGTACCATGCTGTTTTTGTTACTATTGCTCTGTAGTATAGTTTGAAGTCTGGTATCACTATACTGCCTGATTCACACTTCCTGCTTAGCATAGTTTTTGATATTCTGGGTCTTTTATTTTTCCATATGAATTTCATGATTGCTTTCTCTATTTCTACAAGAAATGCCGTTGGGATTTTGATTGGCATTGCATTAAACCTATAGAGAACTTTTGGTAATATCGCCATTTTGATGATGTTAGTTCTGCCTATCCATGAACAGGGTATATTTAAATTAGCCATAGCACTAAACCTAACACAAAACCTAGCCCTAATCCAAGGCCTCACCCTAGCTTTAACAATAACCCTAACCCTGGCCCTAACCTTAACCCTATCCCTAGTCCTAATCCTAGCTCTAACCCTATTTCTTACACTTAGTAAAACCGTCACCCTATTGCTACCCTAGTCCTAACCCTAATTCTATGCCTACCCCCAAAACTAACTCTATTTCTAATCCTAAACCTAGCCCTCATTGTAGCTCTAAACTTAACCCAAACTCTAAACCTAATGCTGACACTTATTCTGACCCTAACACTAAACCTTGGTTCAAACCTGACCTAACACTTATCCAAAACTTAACAGTAGCTGTACCTGTAACCCTAACACTAAACCTAACACTAACACTAGCCCTAGACCTAAATCTAATCCTAAATATAGCCATAACCCTAGCCTTAGCTTAACAATAACCCTTAACCTAAACCAAACACTAACTCTTCCCCTAGACCTAACCCTAGTCCCCATTCTTGACCTAAATCTAAACCTAATCCTAACCTGAACCCTGACATTTACCCTAATAAAAATCTTAACTCTAAACCTTATCCTAACCCCAAAAGTAACCTTAACACTAAATGAACTCTAAATTAGCAATAACCATAAGTCTACCTCTTACATTACAGATATACCTAACACTAGCCCTAAACATCACACAAAACCTAGCTTTAATTAGCCCTAAACCAAACCCTAAGCATAACCCTAACCTAACCCTAACCCTAACCCTAACCCTCTTTCTAACCCTAACTCTAGCTCAAACCCTAAACCTTACCCTAATCATAACCCTAGTCAAAACCCTAAACCTCACCCTAACTCTAGCCCTAATCCTAACTGTAACCATAGCCCAAACCTTAGCTCTAACTCTACCCATTACACTGACCACAACCCTAAAACTAATGCTTACCCTAGCCCTAAACCTAACCTTAACTCTTCCCTAGACCAAACTGTAACCCTAACCCTTGCCCTAGGCCTAAACCTAGCTCAATCCCTAACTTTTACCCTTAACCTAACCCTAACACTAACCCAAGGCCTAAACCTAACAATAACCCCAGTCCTAATCCTATTTTAACCCTAGCCCTAACCCTAGTCCAAACCCTACCCAATACCCTAACCCTAAACTTAACCCTAATGGTAACACTAGAGCTAAATTTAAACCTACCCTAACTCTAAACATAAACGTAATGCTAGAACTAACAGTGAACCTAGCCCTTAACCTAAATCTAAGCTAGCTCAAACCCTAACCATAATCCAAAATCTTAACCTAACGCTAACCTAAACCTAACCCTATCTTTAGCTTGACAACTAAACCGATTACCCTAACATTAATGATAAACCTAGCTCTAATCGTTACACTATCCATGAACATAACCCTAGACCAAACCATAAATTAATCTTAGTCATAGAAAAAATCCTAGCTCAAACTCTAAACTGTAACCTAAACCTAATCCTAAGTGTAAATCTTGCCCTAACCCTGACCCTAACCCTAATTCTAGTCCTAATTATAACCATTATCTTAGCCCTAACCCTGGGTCTAACCCTATAAATTACCCTCACAATAAACATAACCCTAATCTAACCCTAGGCCTAAGCCTAAACCTATCACAAACCCTAACCATATCCATTATCTTAAACCTAACCTGAACCCTAAACCTAACACTATCCATTACCCTAACCCTAATTCTAACCTTAATGCTAATTTGAGCCTTAATCCTAAACCTTGACCTAACTGAAACCCAGAGCCTAACCCTGACCCTAATAATACCCCAGCTCTTAATCTGACCCTTTGCCTAAACATAACACTTTAATTTGACCTAGCCATAAACCTAACCCTAAAAATATCACTAACTATAAACTTAGGTCTGACATTAGTCCTAGCCCTAATTCTTGTCCTAAACCTAACATGAAACCTATCCCTAATCCTAGAATTAAATCTAGCCTTAATGCTAAACCTAACCATAACCCTAACCATAACACTAAAGCTAATCAAAAAACTAGCCCTAACCCTAACCATAGCACTAAAACAAAAACCGAGCAACAGGCCTAACACTAACCTTAACTGAAACCAAACCATAGCACTACACTTAGATCTAACCCTAGCCCTAATTCGAGTCCTAATCATAACCTTAAAAAAAAAAAAAACCCTGAACCTGACTTATATCCTAAAACTCATCCTAGCTCTAAACACCACCCTAAACTTAAACTGAACCCTAACAGTAAACCTAGCCCTAATTCGAGTGCTAACCCTAACCATAACACTGACCTGACTGATATCCTAACACTAACCCTAGCTATAAATATCACCCTAATTTTAAACCTAACCCTAACACTTGACCTATCCCTACTCCTAACCCTAATTGTAAACTTTATATTAGTCAGTGCCCTAACCCTAGCCTTAAACCTCACACAAAAACTAGCCCTAATATGAGCCCTAAACCTAGCTTTAGCCCTAAACATAAACCTAACCCTAGCCCTAAACTTATGCCTTACCCTGAGCAAAACCTTAACCCTAATGGTAACCATAGACCTATCCCTAATACTTAGGCTAACCAAATCCTAACTCTATTAATAGTCCTAACACTAGATCTCATTCTAGCTCTAATGCTATCCCAAACCATAACCCTAACCCTGACACTTATGCTGACCATAACATAACCCCTAGGTCTAAACATGACCCTAACCCTAAACCAAACCCTAACACTAGCCCTACTTGTAAACTTATTCCTAAACTTAACCCTACCAGTAGCTCTAGACATAAGCCTAACTCTAGCTCTAGACCTAAACAAAATATTAGCCCTAGCCCTAAAAAAAAAAAAAAAAAGAAAAGAAAAAACTCTTTACCTTGGGCTGGGGATGTGGCTCAAGCGGTAGCGTGCTTGCCTGGCATGTGTGCAGCCTGGGTTCGATTTCGATCCTCAGCACCACATACAAACAAAGATGTCGTGTCTGCCGAAAACTAAAAAATAAATTCTCTCTCTCTCTCTCTCTCTCTTTAAAAAATAAAAAAAAATAAAAACCTTTACCTAACCCAAACACTAACTCTAACCCTAGACCTAAACCTAGTCCTAATTCTGGCTTTAACCCTATCTTTAACTCTAACCCAAACACTGACCCTGGCGTTAACACTATACCTACCTCAAAACCTGAAACTAACCAAAACCTTAACCTAATTCTAGACCCAGTAATAAACCTAACCCTAAAACTAGCCCTAACAATCACCCTAGATCTTATATTAAACTTAGACCTAACCCTAGGCCTAAATCTAACTCTAAACATAGAGCTAATTTAAGGCCTAAACCTAGCCCTAAGTATACTCTAAAACTAGCCCTATACCTAACCCTAGCCCTCACCTTAGACCTAAGATACCTCAAATCCTAACACTTATTCTAAACATAAGCCTAAACCTTTCCCTAACTCTCACCCTAAATCTAGCCCAAACCCTAAACTTAATATAGCCCTAAACCTAGCTCTGAAACTACCCATTACCCTAACCCTAAACTTAAACTTACTGATAAACCTATAACCAAAACTAATGTTAACCCTAACCCTAACCAGAAAACTAACCATAAACATAACCCTAAAATTAAACTCAGCATAGCCATAACTCTTGATCAAACCATAAACCTACCCATACACCTAAACATAACCATAGCTCTAATCCTAACCCTATCACTAAATCTAACTCTAAACCAAATCTAAACCTAACGTAACCCTATCCGTTACCTTAACCCTAACCCTAATGTTAATGATAATCCTAGCCTTAACTGTAACCCTAACCCTAAACCTACTGTAATCCTATCCCTAGACCTAACCCTAAATCTAGCCCTAACCCTAGCACAAAACCTAACCTTTATGCTAAACATAACCCCAAACCTAACCCTAACCCTAGTTCTAACACTAACTCTAACCCTAACTCAAGGCATATTTCTAACCATAACTCTAGTTTTAACCTAGAGCTCTAACCCTATCAATTACCCTAACCATATCCCTTACCATAATGCTAACCTTAAGCCTAACCCTAGCCCTATCACTAATGCTAACTGTATCAATTAACCTAAACCAAACCTGAACCTTAAAACAAACCATAACTATACCCCTAACCTTAACACTAATGCTAATTTGAGCCATAAACCTAAATCCTTACCTAAGTCAAATTCTAATCCTAATAATTCTCCAAGCTCTAAACCTGACCCTTATCCTAACCCTAACCCTTACACTAGACGTAGCCACAGCCTAAACCTAAAACTATCTTTAACCATAACCCTAGACCTGATATTGGCCCTAGCACTACTCCTAGCCCTGAATCTAATACAAACACTAGCCCTCATCCTAGTCCTAAACTAGCCTTTATCATAACCCTAACTCCAACCCTATCCCTAACCCTAACTCTATCCCTCACCCTACATCTAAACCTAGCTATGACACCATTCTTTATCCTAAACTTAAACCGAACCCTATCTCCATTGCTAGGCCTAAGTTGAACACTAACCCTAGCCCTAATCCTAGCCCTAATTTAACCCTATCCCAATCCCTAACTTTAATTTTAGCCCTATCAATAACTCTAACTCTCACACTAGCCCTATCCATAGTTCTAAACCTATCCCTTACCATAACTCTAACCCTGGCCCTAACCCTTGCCCTATCTTTAATCCTAGCCTAATCCTAGATCTAACCTAACTATAAATGTAACCCTAACTCTAAGTCTAAGCCTAACACTAACACTAGCCCTAACCCTAATACTAGTTTTAAAACTAGAACTAACTCTAACCCTAGGATGAAAACAAAACCAAGCAATAGACCTAACTCTAAAACTTACCTTAAGCCACACCCTAAACTACTACAAAAAACTAAACCTAGCCCTAATCGAGTCCTAACCCTAACCTTAAAACTAACCCTGACCCTGACTCATATCCTCTCACCCTAGCTCTAAACATGACACTAACCATAAACCAAACCCTAAGAGTAAACCTGGCCATAATTCAAGTCCTAACTCAAACCCTAAAACTAACCCTGACCATGACTCCTATCATAAAAATAACTCTAGCTCTAAATATCAACCTAACCTTAAATCTAACACTAACAGTAGAACTACCCTTAACGCTAATCCTACAACTAACCCTAATTGTTACCCTGGTTCTTACATTACATGTTGCCATAACCCTAGCCCTAACACTAACACAAAAACTAACCCTACTCCGAGCCCTACACCTAGCTTTAACCCTAACTGTTATCCTAACCCTATCCCTAACACTAGCTCTAACCCTATCCCTAAACCTAAGCAAAACCCTAACCCTTATTGTAACCCTAGACCTATCCCTAATCCTCAGGCTAATGAAAACTCTCACCATATAAATAGTCCTAACCGTAGCCCTAATTCCAGCTCTAACCCTATCCCAAAACTTAACCCTAACCCTGATCGTTATTATGACCATAACACTAACCTAGGTCTAAACCTGAACCTAATGCTAGACCAAACCATAACACTAGCTCTACAAGTAAACTTATACCTAAACCAGACCCTATCACTATCCTTAGACCTAAACCTAATCCTATATGTAGACAAAAATCTAGCTCTAGACCTAAACAAAAACATAGCCTTAGCCCTAACAGTAACCCTTAACTTAACGCAAAGAATAACCCTACACCTAGACATAAACCAAACCCAGTTCTGGCTTGAACCTTAACTCTAACTCTAACCTGAACACTGACTCTGACTTTAACACTAAACCTATATCTAAACTTGACCCTAACCAAAAATTTAATCCTAACACTACATATAGCCATAACCCTAATCTTACAACTAGCCCTAATCATAATCCTAGCTCTTAAATTACCCATAGCCCTTACTCTATGCCTTAAGGTAACACATAACCTAGATCAAATTCTAAGCCTAAATCTCGCCCTAAGAGTAACCTCAACACTAACCCTAGCCCTAACCCTAATCCTAAACCTAACCCTAGCCTTAGGCTTAAACCTCACTCAAACCCTAACCCTTACCATAAATATAAACTTAGAACTATACCTTACTCTAAACCCTAACCTAGCTCTAACCCTGAACTTAAACCTATCCCTAAACCTAGCACTAAAGTTACACCTTACCTAACTCTACACCTAATTGTATTGATAACCCTAGCCTTAACCTTAACCGTAACCCTAACCCTAACCAGAAAACTAAAAGTAGACCTAACCCTAAAACTAACACTCTCCATAGCACTAACCCAAGCTCAAAACGTACGCATACTATGAACCTAAACATAACCATAGCCTTAACATTAACCCTAAAACTAAATCTAAACCTAAACCTAAACCTACATTTAATCATATCCATTACACTAACCCTTATCCTAACCCTAATGATAATGCTAGCCCTAATCTTAACCCTAACTCAAAACCTACAATACTGCTACCACTAGACCTAAGGGGGAACCTAATCCTGGACCTAGCCGTACCACTAACACTAGCTCAAACCCTAGCCCTTATCCTAAACATAACCCTAGTCCAAAATCTAACACCAATCCTAGCCCTAATCCTTTGTATAACCACAGTACAAACCCTAGCTCTAACTGTATGCATTACCCTAACCACAACCCTAAACCTAATACTAAACCTAGCCCTAACCCTAACCCTAACTCTAACTCTATCCCTAGCTATGATTCTAACCTGAAGTCTCAACCTAGCCCTAATATTTACTCAATTTCTGACCCTTACCCTTAACTAACTGTAAGAAAATAATAAGCCTAACCCTAATCCTAACACTAGCCCTAATCCTAAACTTAAAACTAGACTTCACCTTAGCTCTAACCCCACCCATTACCCTAAACATAACCATAAATTGCATGATAACCCTAGCCCTAACCCTAAAACTACTCTAACGCTAACTGTAAACCTAATCCTAGACCGAACCATAAACCTAACCATTGCCATAGTCCTTACACTAGCTCAAATTCTAACAATTATGCTAAACTTAACACTAACCCTAGTACTAAACCCAAACCTAACCCTAACCCTAACCCAACATCTACACCTGTCCATTACCTTAACCATAATTGTAACCCTAATCCTAACCCTAGACCTAATCCTAAACATAACCTTATCCTTAGCACTAACACTAGCTCAAACCCTAACCCATAATATAAACCTAACCCGAGCCTTAACCATAACCCTAACACTAAATCTAGCCCTAATCCTAAACATAACACTAGCTCTAACCCTATCCATTACCCTAATGATAAACATGAACCTAATGCTAACTCTAACCCTAACCCTAACCCTATCCATTACCCTAAATCTAATCTGAGCCCTAAAACTAACCTGAAGCCTAAACCTAAACTTATCCATTACCCTAACCCTAACTCAAACCTAATGCTTATTTGAGCCATAACCCTAAACCTCAACCTAAACCAAACCCAAATCCTGACTCTGACTATTATAATATCCCTAGCTCTCAACTTGAACCTCACTCTAAACCTAAATCTGAAACTAGACCTAGCCATAAATCTTACCTGAAAATCTCCCTAACCAAAACCTTAGACCTGATATAACCCCTAGCCCTAATTCTTGCCATAACCCTAACAGAAACGCTAGCCATAATCCTAGCCCTAATCCTAGCCTTGATCTTAACCCGAACCCTAACTCTAGCCCTATCCCTAATTTTATCCCTCGCCATAGTTCTGAACCTTGCTTTAAACCCTATCCCTTCCCCCAAATCTAACCCTAACTCTAACTCTAGACTGAACACTTACACTAATTTTAGACCTGATCCTAGCCCTAAATTAGCCCTAAACCTGCCACTAATACTAAGACTAACTCTAACTCTTGCCCTAGCCCTATTTCTTTCCATAACTCTAACACTTGTCCTAACATTAGCCCTAACACTAGCCCTAGCCCTAACCCTAGAACTAAACATAACTCTAAGTCCAACCCTAACCCTAAGCCTAAACCTCACACTAACACTAGCTCTAACACTAACTCTAATCCTAAAACTTATCCTAATCTAGTTCAAGCCCTAAAACAAAACTAAGCGATAGCCCTAACCCTAACCCTTAACCTAAACAAAAACCTAAACCTACACCTAACCCTAAACTTAGCCCTAATTCCAGTCCTAACCTAACCCTAAAACTAACCTTGAGACTGACTCTGACTTTACACTAACCCTAGTTCTAAAATCACCCTAAAAGTATACCTAAACCTAAAACTAGTGCTAGCCCTAACCGTAACCTTAAAAATAGCACTAATCATAACTCTTGTTCTTACATTAGCCATAGCCCTAACCTAACCCAAAATCTATCCCTAAACTGAGCCCTACTCCTCGTTTTAATGCTAACCATAACCCTAGCCCTAATCATTACCCTAAACCGTAATCCTAAATCTAAATCTGGCCCTAACCCTAAACCTAACTCTTGACTTAATCCTAACCATATTCCTAACCCTAACACTAGCTCTAACCCTCTCCATTACCCTAAACATAACTCTAACCCTAATGATAAACCTAGCCTTAAATTTAACTCTAATCCTAAACCTATACCTGACACTAACCCTATCTGTCAACCTAGCCCTAACCATAGCTCAAACCCTAACACTTAGCCTAAAGCTAACCCTACCACTAACCCTAGACCTAACCCTAACACTAACCTTAGCCCTAATATTAACCATAACCGTAGACCTAAACCTATCTATTACCCTAAACATAAGTCTAACCCCAAAATAGCTATAAAGATAGCTCTAACCCCACCCATTACCCTAACCCTAACTATAAATGTCATGATAACACTAGCCCTAACCCTAAACCTTCTCTAACCCTAACTGTAAACTTAACCATAGTCCTAACCCTAAACCTACACAAATCTTAACTGTGAACCTAACCCTGGACCTTACTGTAAATGTAACCCTTGCCTTAGTTTTAATCCTAGCTCAAACCCTAACAGTTACACTAAACCAAACACTAACTCTAGTCCTAACACTCTCCATTTAGGCGTAAGCATAAACGTATCACTAACACTAACCTTATCCTTGTCTAAACCTAACCTGAACACTAAACCTAAACCTATCAATTACTCTAAACCTAACTCTATCCCTAACCCTAATGCTAATTTGAGCCATAAAACTAAAACAAAACCTAACCCAAACTCTGAGCAAGACACTGACTCTAATAACACACCTAGCTCTAAACTGACCCTTACCCTAAAAATAACCCTCAAACTAGACCTAGCTACAAACTAACCCTAACAGTATCCCAACTCTAACCCTAGACCTGACATTAGCACTCTAATTCTTGACTTAAACCTAACACAAACCCAAGCCCTCATCCTAACCGTAAAACTAGCCTTAATCCTAACCCAAACCTAACCCTACCCCAAACCCTAATTTCAACCCTCGCTCTAGTTCTGAACCTAGGTATAACCACATCTTTCCCCCTAACCCTAACCCTAACCCTAACACTAACACTATCTCTAACACTACCCCTAGCCCTAACCCTAGGCCTAATCCTAATGCTAACCATAACTCGAATCCTAGTCCTAATTTATTGCTAACTGTAACCCTAAGTCTAACCCTAGCCCTAAGACTAATCCTAACTCTAGCCCAAGACCTATTTCTAGTACCAACCTTATCTAATGCCTAACCCTAACACTTGCCCTAACCTTAGTCCTAACTCTAGCAATAGTCCTAAACCTAGAAATAACCCTAACTCTAAATCTAACCTAACTCTAAATCTAACCCTAACTTAGACCTAAACCTCACCCTAACACTAGCCCTAACTCTAATTCCAATTTGAAAAATAGCCCTAACCCTAGCCATAGCCCACAACAAAACTGAGGAATAGCCCTAATACTAACCCTTAACCTAAACCAAATCCTAACGCTACACTTAGTCCTAACCCTATACCTACAACAAATAATGACCCTGACTCTGGCCCTAAAACTAACCCTTCTCTAAACATCAACCTAACCCTAAACTTAATCCAAAGAAAAGACCTAGCCCTAATCCTAACCCTAAAACTATCTCTAACCATAAAGCTAGTCCTTACATTAGCCATAGTCCTAACCCTAACACAAAATCTAGTGCTAATCTGAGCCTCAACCCTAGCTTTAACCCTAATCCTAACCCTAACCCTAACACTAACCCAAAGTCTAGCTCTATACCTATTCTTTACAATAAGCCAAACTCTCAATCTAATGCTACCCTAGTTCTAACCCTAATCCTCCACTTATACCAAACCCTAACTATATTACTAGTACGAACCATAGCCCTCATTCCATATTTAACCGTAAACCAAAGCCTAAGCCTAACTCTAACACTAACCCTAGGTACCTAAAGCCTCAACTTTACATTAAACTGAACCCTAACACTAGTCCTATCAGTAAAACCTATACCTAATGCTAACGATAACACTAGCACTAGACCTAAACTTAATCCTAAATAAAGGCATAACCCTAGCCCTAGTCATAAACAAAACCTAACCCTGAACAAAAACCTAAATATAGCCATAACTTTAGCCCTAATTCTAAACAAAAACCTAGCCATAAAATAACCATTCACCTAATGCAAAGACTAACCCTAGCCCTAGACCTAACCTTAGTTCTAATTCTGGCCCTAACCATAAACCCAATGCTAGCCTGAACACTGATGCTTACCCTAACACAAACCCTCGCTCTAAACCTTATCCTAACCAAAAAACTTAAACCTAACACTAGACATACCTATAACCATAACCCAAAAAAACTAGCCATAAACATAATCCTACCTCTTATATTACACATAGCCCTAACACTAGCCCTAAACCTCACACAAAACCTAGCCCTACTACAAGCTCTAAACCTAGACCTAAGCATAACTTTAACCCTAACCCTAGCATAAACCCTAAACCTAATTCTTGCCCTAGCTCTAATCCTAGCTCAAACTCTAATGCTTACTCTAAACATAACCCTAGCTCTAAACCTAACACTAACACTATCCCTAATCCTAAGTGTAACTATTGCCCAAATTCTAGCTCTAACTTTATCCATTACCTTAAAATAACTCTAACCCTAATGCTAACTCTGGTCCTAACCTTAAAAGTAACCGTAGCCCTGATCCTAACCCTAACATAGCCCTAACCCTAGCTCAAACCCTAACACATACCTTAAATCGAAACCCTAACACTAACCCTAGGATTAACCAAAACCCTAGACCTAATCCTAACTTTAACATAAGCGCTAACAGTAGAAGTAAACCTATTTATTTGGTTAGTCTAAACCAAATGCTAACCATAGGCCTAACCATAACACTATCACTAACAGTAACCCTATACATTACTCTAAACCTAACCTTAACTGTAAACCTAAATCTATCCATTATTCTAACCCAAACCCTAATCCCAATGCTAATTTTAGCCTTATTCTTAAACCTTAACCCAAAACAAAAAGTAACCCATACTCCGACCCTAATAATAATCTAGCTCTATACCTGACCCCTACACTAAACTTAACCCTTACACTAGACCTAGCAATAAAAATATACCTAACACTATCCCAAAACATAACCCTAGACCTGACATTATCCCTAGGCCTAATACTAACCCTAACCCTAACACAAATCCTAACCCTCATCCTAGCCCTAAACCTAGACTTAATCCTAACCTGAACCCTCATCCTAGCCCTATCCCTAAATATAACCCTCGAACTAGCACTTAACATAGCTAAATAACCCCATCCCTTCCCCTAAAACTAACCCTAACCCTAACCCTAACCATAGACCTAAACCTAACACTAATTAAAGCACTAATCATAGCCCTATTTGAACCCTAATCTTAACCCTACCCCTAATTCTAGACCTAAGAATAACTCTAACTTACTCCCTAGCCCTATTTCTATTTAAAACCCTATTCCTTTCAGTAACCCTCACAAAAGCCCTAACCTGAGCCCTATTCTTAGCCAAATAACTAACCATAGATCTAAACATAACTCTAAATCTAACCCTAATCTTAAGCCTAAACCTCATTCTACAACTATCTCTAACAATATTGCTAATCCTAAAACTAGTTCTAATCCAAGCTCTAGCCCTAAAACAAAACTGAGCCATTGCTCTAACCCTAAACCTTAACCTAAACCAAGCCTTATCCTATAACTAGCCATAACCCAAGCTCTAATTTGAGTCCTAGGCCTAAAACTAACACTCACCCTGACTCATATCCAAGCACAAACCCTAGCTCTAAATATCACCCTAACCCTAAAACTAATGCTAACACCAGACATAGCTGAAACCCTAACCCTAAAACTAAGCATAATCGTAACCCCAGTTCTTACATTGGCCTTAGCCAAAACATAGCCCTAACTCTTAACACAAAAACAGCCCTAATCCGAGCCCTAACACTAAATTTAACCCTAAACCTAACCTTAAAACTAGCCCTAAACCTAACCCTAATCCTAGCTTTAACCCTAGCTCTAATCCTATCCATTACCCTAAGCCAAACCCTATTCATAAAGATAACTCTAGGCCTAATCCTAATTCTTAGCCAAACACAAACAATAACCCTATTACTAGTCCTAACACTAGCCCTCTAGATCTAACCATAAAACAAAACCTCACCCTAACCTGAACCTAACCTAATTATAGGTCTAAACCTGAGCCTAAACCTAAACTGAAACCCGAAATTAGCCCTACCAGTAAACTTATACCTAAACCTAAACCTAATACTAGCCCCAGACTTAAACCTAATCCTAAATCTAGTTACAACTCTAGCCCTTGACCTAAACAAAAACTTAGTGCTAGCACTATCAATAACCCTTAACCTAAACCAAACACTAACCCTTCCACTTGACCTAACCCTAGTCTTATTCTGGCTTTCACCTTAACCCTAACTTTAACCTGAACACTGGCTCTGACACTAACATTAAACCTAGCTATAAACCTGACCCTAACCCAAAAGCTAACCCTAACAATAGACCTAGCCATAACCTTAATTCTAAAACTAGCTCTAATCAGAACATTACAGATATTACATTGCACATAGCACTAACCCGAGGCCTAAACCTAACACAAAACTTAAATAAGCCTAACCCTAATTGAGGCCTAAACCTAATTTAAGCATAAACCTCACCCAAACCCTAAATCTAGTCTTAACCCTAAACCTAACCCTCACCTTAGTCCTAACTCTAGCTCAAGCCTACCCCTCAGCTTAAATATAAACATAGCACTATCCCTAACCATAACCCTAACCATAGCCCTAATCCTAACCTTAATACTAGACCTAACACTAGCTCTATCCCTAGCCATTACCCTAACTCTAACCCTAACCCTAATGATAACCCTATCGCTAACCCTAACCAAGACCCTAACCCAAGTCATAAACCTAACCCTAGAACTAAACCTAAACCTAAACCTTGCCATAGCCTTAACCCTAACTCAAACCCTAACTCTTACCCTAAAACTAAAAGTCATCCTAGCCCTATAACTAAACTTAAACCTAAGCCTAACCTTAACTATAAAGCTAGCCTTACATCTAACCCAATATATTACCCTAAACCTAATTCTAAACTTAATGAAAAACCTAGCCCTAACCCTAAACATAACACTGACCATAAGACCATAACCCTCATCCTAGACCTAACCCTAGCTCAAATCTAAACTTTACCCTAAATATAACCCCAACCCTCCCCTAAGCTATGGTTAATAGCCCTAACCCTAAACCTAACCTAACTCTAGCCCTAATCCTAACCTAACCCTAGCCCTAACCATAGATCTAACCCTATATATTATCTTTATGATAGCCCTAATCCTAATGCAAACCCAAGGCATAACCCTAATCATTTTGCTAACCCTAAACCTAACCTCAAACAAACTCTAACACTGACCCTGACCCTAATAAATCTCCTAGCTCTAAGGATGATTTTACACTAAAGCTCTTGATTTCCTTAAACCTACCTTGAAATCTAAATCTAACACAATCAATTACCCTAACCCTAACCTTAACCCCAATGCTCATTTGAGCCCTATCCCTAAACCTTAACCTAAAACAAACCCTAAACCTGATCCTGACCATAAAAGTATATCTAACTCTAAACTTTACTCTAACCCAAAGCGTAACACTTACACTAGACATAGACACAAACATAACCCTAAATCTACCTCAAACTATAACACTAGAACTGACATTATCCCTATCCCTAATTATAGATCTAACCCTACAACAAACTCAAGCCCTCATCCTAGCCCTAAACTTAGCCTTAATCATAACCCTAACCATAAAACTTGCCATAACCCTAATTCTAACCATCACCTTATCTCTAGACCTAGCTATAATACCATACCTTATCCTAAAAATAACTATAAAGCTAGACCTAACACTAGGCCTAAGCTGAAAACTAACCCTAGCCCTAATCCTAGCCCTAAATTAGCCCTATCCCTAAAACTAACCAAAACCCTAGGCCTAAGACTAATTCCATCTCTCACCCTAGCCCTAGACCTAGTTCTAATTCTATCTGTTACCGTAATCATAACCCTAGCCCTAACCCTTGCCCTATAGTTAGACCTACCCCTAATCCTAGATCTAAAGCTAAATTCAAATTTAACCCTAACTCAAAGCCTAATCCTAAAACTAACACGAGCCCTAACCCTAATGCTAATCTTATAACTAGCTCAAACCCTAAACATAAAACTAAAACAAACCTGAGCAACAACCCTGACCCTAAACCTTGACATAACTCAAACCCTAACAATACACCTAGACGTAACTCTAGCCCTGATTTGAGTCCTAAACCTAACCTTAAAACTTGCCCTGACCCTGACTCATATCCTAACATCGACCCTATCTCTAAACACCACCCTAAACTTAAGCAAAACACTAACAGTAACCCTAGTCCTAATTCAAGTCATAACCATAACCTTAAAACTAACCCTGACCCTGAATGATATACTAACAGTCACCCTAGCTCTAAACACAGGCCTCACCTCAAACCAAACACTAACAGTAAACCTAGCCCTTATTTGAGTCCTATACCTAACCCTAAAACTAACCCTGATACTGACTCATATCCTAACAATAACCCTAGCTCTTAATATTACCCTAACCTTTAACCTAAACCTAACACTAGACCTACCCCTACCCCTAACACTAAAACTAAACATAATTGTAACCCTGGCTCTTACATTAGCCAATGCCCAAATCTAGCCTTAACCCTAACACAAAAAATAGCCCTAATTCGAGCTCTAAACTTATATTTAACCCTAACCCTAACCCTAACTCTAGTATTAACCCTAGCTCTAAGGCTATCCCTTAACTTAAGAAAAAACCCTAAACCTAATGGTAGCCCTAGACCTATCTCTAATCCTTAGGCTAACAAAAACCCTAATCCTACTAATAGTCCTAACCCTAGCCCTCAATCTAGCTCAAACCCTATCCCAAACCCTAATGCTAACCCTGACCCTTATTCTGACCCTAACACTAATCATAGGTCTAAAACTGAACCTGATCCTAGATCAAACTCTAACACTAGCTCTAGACCTAAACCAAATCCTAAATCTAGCCTCAACTCTAGCCCTAGACTTAAACATAAACCTAGCCCTAGCCCAAACAATAATCTTTAACCTAACTCAAACGCTAACCCTAACCCTAGACCTAAACATAGTCCTAATTCTGGCTGTTACCCTAACATTAACTCTAATCCAAACACTGACCCTGCCTTTCGAGTAAACCTATCTCTAAATCTGACCCTACCTGAAAATCTAAACCTAACACTAGACCAAGACATAACGCTAAACCTACAGCTAGCCCTCAAAATACACATAGCTCTTACATTACTCATAGCCCAAACCCTAGGCCTAAACCTAACACAACACCTAGAGATAATTCTAGGCCTAAATCAAGCCTTAAGCATAACCCTAATGCTAACCCAAGCCATAACAATAACCTAACCTTTGCATTAGTCCTAATCCTAGCTCAAATCCTAAACATTACTCTAAAATAAACCAACACCTATCTCTGAATTTAACTCTAACCCTAGCTCTAACATTAACCTTAACCCTAGCCCTTAAACTAGCTCTAAACCTACCCATTACTCTAAAGCTAAACCTAACCTTATTGATAATTCTAGGCTAAATGCTAACGTAAACCTAACTGGAAAACTAACCCTAGACCTAAACTTAAACCTCACACTTGCCATGGACGTAACTCTAGCTCAAACCATAACCCTTACTATAAACCTAAACATAACCATAGCCCTAACTCTAAGCCTAAACCTCAACCTAACGTTAAACAAAGCCGTAAATCTACATCTAATCATATATATTACCCTAACCCTAACCCTATCCCTAATGATTTCCCTAGCCCTAATCCTAAACCTAACCTTATGAGTACTATAATCTTATCCCTAGAAGTAATCCTAAAGCTCACCCTCAACCTAGCCCTAACCCTATCTCAAAACCTAACCCTTATGTTAAACATAAATCTAAGCCTAACCCTCGATTTAACCCTAACCCTAATTCAAGACCTATTCTTAACCAGAAACCTAGCCCTAAACTTAGCTCTACTCCTATCCATTATACTAACCATAACCCTTACCCTAATGCAAACATTAGGCCTAACCTTAACCTATCACTAAGCATAACCCTATCAATTACCCTAAACCTACTGTTAACTGTAAACAAAACCCTATCATTTCCCTAACCCACACCCTAGTGCTAATTCAAGCCATAAACCTAAAACCTAACCTCAAACAAACTCTAACACTGACCCTGACCCTAAGAAATCTCCTAGCTCTAAGGATGATTTTTACAATAAACATAAAGCTTACACTACAACTAGACATAACACTAATCCTAAAACTATCCTCAGCCATAAGCTTAGACCTGACATTAGCCATAGCCCTAATCCTAGCCCGAAACCTAACACAAACCCTAGCCCTTATCCTAGCCCTAAACCTAGCCTTAATCCTAACCCTAAACCTAATTTAGGCCTAACCCAAGAACTAACTCTAGCCCTAATCTTTGCACAAATTTAGTCCTATTCATAACCCTAGCCCTACGACTAACTCTAACTCTCACCCTAGCCCCATCCCTAGTTTTAACCCTATTCCTTACTGGAAACCTAATCTTAGACCTAAACCCAGCCCTAACCCTAGCTGTATCATTAGCTCTAGCCCTAACCTAGATCTAATTATAAATCTAATACAAACCATAAACCTAAGCCTAATACTAACCCTAACAGTAACTTTAAATCTACCTGTAACACTAGCCCTAAAACAAAACCGAGCCATATCCCTAACCCTAACCTTTAACCTAAACCAACCCTTAACACTAACCCTAACCTTAGTTCTAATTCTTATTTTATGCTGTAAACTAGAACTAACACTTACCCTGACTCTGACCATAATACTAATCCTAGTTGAAACATCACCCTAATCCTAACCCTAAACCTAAAACAAGAACTACTGCTAACCCTAACCCTAAATTTAACCCTAATTGTAATCCTGGTACTTACATTAGCCTTACCCCTAACCCTAGCAATAACTTAACCCAAAACCTAGGCCTAATCCATGCCCTAACTCGAGCTTTAATCCTAACACTAATACTAAACTTAGCCTTAATCACAACCATAAACCTAGCGCTAACCCTATCACTAATTCTTTCCATTGCCATAACCATAACTCTAGGCCTAAAGATATCCCTATCCCTAATCCTAAACCTATGCATTATTCTAAACCAACCTAAACCCTAAACCTTATCCTATCATTACACTAACACTAAACAAAATGCTAATTTTAGCCCTAACTTTAAACACTAACCTATCTTAAACTTCTAACCCAGACCTTGATCCAAGCTCTAAACCTGACCCTAACCCTAAACCTAACTCGTAAATTACATGTAGCCATAAACATAACCATAAATCTATCTTTAACGATAACCCTAGATCTGATATTAGACCTAGCACTAATCCTAGCCCTAACACTAAAATAAACCATAGCCCTCATCCTAGCCCCAAACCTAGCCTTAATCATTACCCTAAGCCTAACCATAGCCCTAACCCTAATTCTAACTTTCACCTTATCTCTAAACCTAGCTATAATGCCATTCCTTACCCTAAACTTAACCCTAACCCTAACCCTAACTTTAGGCCTAAGGTGAACACTAAACCTAGCCATAATCCAAGCCCTAATTTAACCCTATCCTTATCCCTAAGCATAACCCTACCCCTAAGACTAACTCAAACTCTCACAGTAGCCCTATCACTACTTCTAACACTATCAATTACTGTAATCCTAAACTTAGCCCTAACCCTAGTCCTAAACCTAAACATAACCATTGCCAAATTTTTATTCCTAGTCTTAACCCTATATCAAACAATAACTCTAAATCTAACCCTAAACCTAAGCCCAAGCCCTAGCCCTAATGCTAATCCAAGCAATAGCCCTAACCCTAAACCTTAACTTAAACCAAACCTTAACACTAGACCTAGACCTAACCCTAGCCATAATTCGAGTCTTAATCTTAACTTTAATACTAACTCTAACTCTGATTCATATCCTAACACTTATCCTAGTGCTAAACACCACCCTAACCTTAAACCAAACCCTTACAATAACCCTAGACTTAATTCGAGTCACAACCCTAACCCTAAAACTAAACCTGACCATGAATATTAAACTAACACTAACACTAACTATAAATTTCACCCTAACCTTAAACCTAATCCTAACACAAGAGGTTTAACCCCTAACCATAACCCTAAAACTAACCTCAAAATTCATAGTTCTTACATTAGTCATTGCTCTAAAACTAGTCATAACCCTAACACAAAATCTAGCCCTAATCTGAGCCGTAAACCTAGCTTTAAGACTAACCCTAGCCTTAATCCTAGCTCCAACCCTATCCCTTGCCATATGCCTAACCCTAAAACTAATGCTAATCCTAATGCTAATTCTATTCCTTTACCTAACCCAAACCCTAACCCTATTAGTAGTCCTAAACCTAGTCCTCATTCTCGTTCTAACCATAACCCAAACCCTAACCCTAAACCTGACCCTTATTCTGACCCTAATAATAATCATGGGTCTAAACCTGAACCTAACCCAATACGCAACCCTAACACTATTCCTACTTGTAAACGTTTACCTAAACCTAACCCTAACATTACCCCTAGACCTAAACTTAATCCTAACATATACATAACTCTAGCCCTAGACCTAAAGAAAAACCTAGCCCTAGCCCTAATAATAACCCTCAGCCTAAAGCCAATACTAATCCTTTCCCTAGTCTTAACCCTAGCCCTAATTATGGCTTTCCCATTAACCGTAACCCTAAACTGAACACTGACACTGACACTACACTAACCCTAGTTGTAAACATCACCCTAACCCTAAACCTAACTCTAAAACTATACTTAGCTCTAACATTAATCCTAAAACTAGCCCTCATCATAACAAAGTTCTTACATTTGCCATAGCCCTAACCTATTGCAAAACCTAGCCATAACACAAGCCCTACCCTAGCTTTAACCCTAAAGCTAAGCATAACTCTAACCTTAGCCCTAACCCTAAACCTAGGCCTAACCCTAGACCTAATCCTAAGCATAACACTAGCTCTATCACTAGATCTAATCATATCCATTACTATGATGATAACCCTAATACTTCTACTAACCCTAGGCCTATCCCTAATCCTATCCTTAACATAACCCTATCCATTACCCTACACCTAACATGAACTCTAAACCTAAAACTATCATTAACCTATCCCTAACTATAATGTAACTCGAGCCTTAACCCTAAACCTTAATCTAACAAAAACCCTAATGCTGACTCTGTCTCTAATAAAACTCATAGCTCTAAACCTGACCCTACCAAGAAACCTGACACTTACAATAAACCTAGCTATAAACCTAACCCTAAAACTCTTCCTAACTGTAACCCTAGACCTGACATTAGCCCTAGCTCTAATCCTAGACCTAATATTAACACAAATCTTAGCCCACATTCTAGCCATAAACCTCAGCTTAATCATAAACCTATCCCTAACCATAACCCTAAATCTAATCCTCACCCTAGTTCTAAAAGTAGCTATAATCCCAACCCTTAACCTAAACCTAACCTAACCCTAACCCTAAAACTAACCCTAGCTCTAAAACTAGGCTTTACCCTAACACTAACCCTAGTCCTAATCCCAGCCCTAATTTAGCCCTATCCCTAACCTAACCTTAACCCTAGTCCTAAGACTAACTCACACTCATTCAGTAACCTTCTACCTAGTTCTAACCCTATTCTTTACAATCACCTTATACCTAGCCATAATCGTAGCCCTAATCCTAGCCCTATCCTTAACCCTAGCTCAAAGCCTAGATCTAAAACTAAGTCTAAATCTAACCCTAAACCTAAGCCTAAACCTCACACTAACACTAGCCCTAATCCTATAACTAGCCCTAACTCTACCCCTAGCCCTAAAACAAAACTGAATCATAACCCTAACCCTACACCTAGCCCTAATCCTATCTCTAATTCTAGTCCTAAACCTAACCTGAAGACTAATGTGGGCTCTGACTCTGACCCTAACATTAAACCTATCTCTAAACATCATCGTAACTGTAAATTTAACCCTAACACTAGACATAGCCCATCCCTGACACTATCACTAGCTCTAATCATAACGAGACATTGTACATTAGCCATAGCCTTAAACCTAGCCCTAACCTAACCCAAAACCTAGCCTTAATCCGAGTCCTAACCCTAGTATTTAACACTTATTTTTTTAGGTTTCAGTGGACACAACATCTTTATTTTATTGTTATGTGGTGCTGAGGATCAAACCCAGTGCCCTGCGCATGCCAGGCGAGCACGGTACTTCTTGAGCTACATCCCCAGCTGCTAAAGCTAGCTTTAACCACAAATGTGAAAATGTAAATCTAACTCTAACCCCCCAAAAAAACCCTAATCCTGTACATAAACCTACCCAGGATCTGAGGTCTAACCCTATCTATTATACTAATGATAATACATTATGCTAACCATAGGCCACATCCTAATCCTATCGATTACACTAAACCACACATAAACCCTAACTCTAAAGCAAACAAAAGCCCTAATCCTATACACAGCCCTACTCCTAATCATAGGTCTAACCCTATCCATTACCCTAAAGATAACCCTTATGCTAACCCCAGGCCTAACCATAACTCTATCCATTACACAAAACCACACCTAAATCCTAACCCTAATCCTTTCATTACCTTAACCCAAAACCTTAATTATAATTCAAGCCCTAAACGTAAACCATAACCTAACACAAACTCTCACTTTGATCCTGACCCTAATAATAACCATAGCTCTAAAACTGACCCTTAGTATAAACCTAACCCCTACACTGTACCAAGTTATAAACCTAATACTAAATCTATCCCTAACTGTAACCCTAGACTTGAAATTAGCCCTAGCCGTATTACTAGCCCTAACCCTAACACAAACATTAGGCCTCATCCTAGCCCTAAACCTAGCTTTAATCATAACCCTAAAACTAACCCTAGCCCTAACCCTAATACTAAATATTGCCCTAGCCCTCATCTAGGTATAACCTAATACCTTACCCTTACCCAAGGCCTAAACCTAACACTAACACTATCCCTAATTTAGCCCTATCCATAACCCTAACCCTAACCCTAAACCTAGCCCTAAGAATAACTCATACTTGCCCTATCACTAGTTCTTACCCTATACCTTACAATAATTCTAAACCTAACCCAAACCTTAGTCCTGAACGCTTGCCCTATCCTTAGTCCTAGCCCTAACCATGGATCAACACCTAACTCTAAATCTAACCCTAACCTGAAGCCTAAGCCTAACCATTATAAATACATTTATATTTATAGTCTGTGCCTGCAGAAGTTTGCTTCAATTATTATTTTGAAAATATTCATTAGTTTCATAAAAGGCACACCATTTATGGTGGTGTATAGAGAACTGAGGGAAATGGGTAGGATGCTATAATAAGGGGGAAAGGAATGAGGGTATGTGATTAATCTAACTTACTTTGGAAGAGAACTCTACTGAATAGAGAGGGGAATTTATGGAAGAATGTATAAATTCAAACTCCTTATCTGTATTCATAAAATTACCCTATGCATAAATAGTAAGTTAGGGGGCTGAAAGTGGGATAGAAGGAGAAAAAAAAATAAGAAATAATAACAAGGCAATAAAGAAAGAGAGAGAGAAAGAAAATAAGAGCAAATAAAGACGTGGAGGTGTGGGGCCTATGTAATTTCTCTATATTATACAATTCTAATGATTTAGTTCTTAAAGTCCAATTTCATGAACAGTTCTTGGTTTCACATATGTTGAGATTGTGAAGACGAGAGGGGAAAGACTAGAGGAGAATGGATGATAAGAGCAAGAAAACAAAAGTGAGAAAGAAAAAAAAAGTCTCTCAGAAGTCTGTTTTCTTTTCTTGCAGTAGGTGGAGTTGTCGATTCCTAGCTTGAGTCTCTGTGCTCAGGGTGGTGGAAGTAGCCAGGGTAAGAGGTCTTGAGCTTCTACCTGGAGCCTCCCTACTCTTAGTCTCTGAATTGGAAATCAGGTACCTGTAGAGTTGCTATTCTGAATTAATAGCTACACCCCCCTAAAGCTTGTGAGAAAAATCTTGAGTTATCACAGCTGGAGGCAGGGGAGTTGGAATCTGGATACCTGATATACTGCAGAACCAAGCTGATAGCCACGCCTACTGATAGATGGCAAGTAAGGTTTTGCAAGATGGATTTCATCTATTACCTGTGTATGGTGTTTGGTGAGGTGGGTGGTTCTTCAGTGACCTTGTGCTGTGTCCAGAACTCGGTCTGGTGACCTGCAAGCAAAGCCTCTGTGTTCTGTGCTGCCTTCCCTCTGTGCAAGAGCACCTGTGTGGTGAGACTACTGTCTGTGCCAAGAGAAACTACACAGCCGAGCCTTACATCTGTGCCAAGAGTACCCATTCCGCCGTAGTTTTCTTCAAATTTTTATGATACTGGGCAGGATTCATCTTTTACTTAGCCTTACTATGCTCCACAGGTTGGGCCTTGTCAATTCAATGGTTCGTTGTCAGGAACAGTTTGTATTTTAAAGTTTCCCTTCATTATGGCTGTGAATGAAAATTGAGCTGGAAATCAAACAGGGTTGCAGGAGGTGCTTGAAACTTCACACAATCAGTTCTCAGTGGGCACTCTCTGGTTTGTTTCTTTTGAAGGTAGGCCAAAGATGAAGCATGCAAAAGAAACTGTATCCAAGAGCCCTTAAGGAGAAAACAGAGAAATACGTATGTACTGAAATAAGTCTACCATTAATTTGTTCAGATTTATTGATACTACACAGTATTCATCTTTTAGCTTGATCCACTAGACTCCGCAAGGTTGGCACTTCTAGGATCAATGGTTCTCTAAACAGGTAAGTGTTAGTGTTACAAAGAGGGTTAGGGCGAGCTTTAGAGCTATTGTTAGGGTTACAGTTTGTTTTGTTCAAATTTTTTATACTGGGAAGATTTATCTTTTACCGAGCCTTACTATTTGCCCCAGTTTTTGGCCTTCTTTGTTCAATAGTTCGCTGTCGGGAATAGTTTGTTTTTAATGTCTCACTTCATTTTGACCTATATGGGTAAATGAGAGTGGAGCTGGAAATCAATGGGTTGGTTCTAGCTTGTTGAAACTTCACATACTCAATCAGTTGTCTGTGAGCACTCTCTGGTTTCTTCCTTGTAAAAGTAGCTATAAGCTGAAGCATGCTAAACAAGTTTATCCAAGAGCACATTAGGAGTAAACAGGGCAATATGCATGTACTGAAATACCTCCCCCAATTATTTGGTCAGATTTCTTTGATACTGTGCAGGATACATATGTAAGCTTGCCCCACTAGTCTCTCCAAGTTTAAAAGATTATGATCAACAGGTTAGGATTAGTGTTATGATTAGAGTTAAGGTTAGAACTAGTGTTAGGGTTAGAGTTAGTTTTTTTCAACCTTTTGGATACTGGGCATGATATATCTTTTTCCTATTCTTAGTGTGCACCACATGTTTGGGACTCCTAGTAAAAGGGTTTGCTCTCAGGAGAAGTTTTAATTTTCATGTTTCACTTCATTTTGCCGTATAGGGTTTAATGGAAATAGAGCTGGACTTAAACAGGGTGTGTGCTAGCTGCTTGAAACTTCACACACTCAATCAGTTCTCAGGGCACATTCCCTCATTTGTTTCTTGTGGTAGTTGCCCAAGCTTAATTAGAAAGAAACAGCTTTACCTGTGAGCATTTTAAGAGCAAGCTTCACATTTTTTTGCATGGATTACTTTGATATTGTACAGGATTCATCCTTTTCCTAGTCTTAGTAGGATCTCCAAGTTTGGGTTTTCAAGGTTTGCCAGTTCACTTTAAGAAACAGTTTGAATTTGAAGGTTTCACTTTATTAAGGCCTATAGACGTGAATGAAAATGGAGATGGAAATCAAACATAGTTAGTCCTAGATGCTTGACACTTCACACACTCAATCAGCTCTCTGTGGGCACTCTCTGGTTTTTCCTTGTGAAAGTACCTTAAGTTGAAGCATGAAAAACAATTTATCCATAAGCACTTTAAGAAAAAAAAAACAGGGAAGTATGAATGTACTGGAATACCTTCCCCAACATTTCATCAAATTTCTTGATACTGCACAAGATTCATGTGTTAAGTTGTGCCACTAGGATCCCCATGTTTGGGACTTCTATGATCATAGGTACTCTAAACAGGTTAGAATTAGGTTAGGGTTGGGTTAGATCTAGGGTTAGAGTTAGAGTGAGTTTTGTTCAAATTCATTTGATACTTGGCATAATTCGTCATTTACCTAGCCTTACTATTTTCCCTAGGTTTGGGCCTTATCCCTTCAATGATTTGCTGTCAGGAACAGTTTTTGTTTTAAGGATTCCTTCCTTTTGACCTATATGGATAAATGGAAAAGGAACTTGAAATCAAACAGGGTAGGTGCTTGCTGCTTAAAACTGCACACACTCAGTCTGTTCTATGTGGGCACTCTGGTTTCTTCCTTGTGAAAGTTTCCCAAAGCTGAAGCATGCAAAAACATATTTATATGGAAGTACTGTTGGAGACAACAGAGAAACATACATGTACTTAACTACCTCCCCAAATTATTTGGTCAGATTTCTTTGATACTGCACAAGATTCATCTGTTAGCTTGACCCATTTGGCTCCCTTAATTTGGGACTTCTATGATAAAAGGATATCTAAACAGATTTTGGTCAGTTTATGGTTAGAGTAATGGCTAGGCTTAAACCTAGTATTACGGTTAGAGTCAGTTTTGTTCATGTATCTTTGACAGTGGGCAGAATTAAACTTTTATCCAGCCTCAAAATTTCCCCCAGTTTGGGCCTTCTCAGTTCAATGGTTCACTGTCAGGAGCAGTTTTTATTTTAAGGTTTCACCTTATTTTGAACTATTTTTTGAAGAGAAATGGATCACAAAATCAAACAGGGTTGGTGTAGCTGCTTGTAACTGCACACACTCAATCTGTTCTCTGTGGGCACTCTCTGGTTTGTTCCTTGTGAATGTTGCCCTCAGCTGAAACATGCAAAGCAACTTAATTCTCAGAAATCAAGGAAATATGCATGTACTGGAACACTTCCCCCAATTATTTGCTCAGATTTCTTTGATACTGTACAGGATTCATCTGTTAGCTTGCCCCACTAGGTTCCCTTATTTTGGAACTTCTATGATCAAAGGTTCTCTAAACAGGCTAGAGTGAGCTGTAGGGTTAGGATTAAAGATAGATTTAGTGTTAGGTTTACAGTAGTTTTGTTCAAATTTCTTTGATACTAGGCAGGATTTATCTTTTACCTAGCCTTACTAGGTTCCACAGGTTTGGGACTTCTAGGTTCACTGGTTTGCTGTCAGTATTTCAGTTTTTATTTTGAGGTTTCACTTCATTTTGACCTACATGTGTAAATGGATATGGAGCTGGAAATCAAACAGGGTTTTTGCTAGCTGCTTGAAACTTCACACTCTCCATCAGTTCTCTGTGAGTACACTCTGGATTTATCCTTGTGAAAGTATCCCAAAATGAAGCATGCAAAAACAACACTATGCAAGAGCATTTTAGGAGACAAAAGGAAAATATGCATATACTGAACTGCCTCCCCCAATCATTTGGTAAGGTTTTTTTTATAATGGGCAGGATTCATCTGTTAGCTTGCCCAACTAGTCTCCTCAACTTTGAGACTTCCATGATCAAAGGTTCTCTAAACAGGTTATGTTAGAGTCAGGTCTAGTGTTAGGGTTAGAGTTTGTCTTGGTCAAATTTCTTTGATACAGGGCAGGATACATTTTTACCTAGCCTTACTATGTTCCCCAGGTTTCGGCCTTCTCGGTTCAATTCTTTGCTGACAGGAACAATTTATATTTTTTGGATTCACTTCATTTTGACATACATGGGTAAATGGACATTGAGCTGAAATCAAACCAAGTTGGTGCTAACAGCTTGAAACTTCACATTCTCAATCAGTCCTCTTGGGCACTCTCTGGTTTGTTTTTTGAGAATTTAGTAATAAGCTGAAGCATGCAATACAAAGTTATCTGAGAACACTTTAGAAGAAAACTGGGAAATATACATGTACTGAAATAGCTCCCCCAAATATTTTGTCAGATTTTTTTGAAATTGCTCATGATTCATATTAAGCTTGCCCCACTAGACTCCCCAATTTCGAAACTTCTTTGATCAAAGTTCTCTAAACAGATTACATTTAGGGTTAGACTTAGTGTTAGGATTAGGTTTAGACCTGGTGTTTGGGTTAGAGTTAGTTTTTTAAAAATTTCTGTGATACTGGGCAGGATTCACATATTTCCTATTTTTACTATACACCAAATGTTTGGGCCTCCTACGTAAAAGGGTTTTCTCTCAGGAACAGTTTCAATTTTCATGTTTCTCTTCTTTTTGCCTTATAGGGGTGAATGGAAATGAAGCTAGAAATCAAACAGGGTTTGTGCTAGCTGCTTGAAACTTCGCACACTCAATCAGTTCTCAGTGAGCATTCTCTGGTTTGTTTCCTGTGAAGTATCCCTAAGCTGAAGTAGAAAGAAATGACTTTATCTCTGAGTGCTTTAGGAGCAAGCAAAATACACATTGACTGAAAGAGCTTTGAAATTTTTTTGGTCAGATTACTTTGATAATGAACAGGATTCATCTTTGACCAACCTTAGTAAGCTTCCCATATTTGAGCCTTCACATTTCAATGGTTCAGTGTCAAGAACAGTTTGAATTTTTAGTTTTCACTACATTATGGCCTATAGGTTTGAATTGAAATGGAGCTGGGAATCAAACAGGGTTGGTGCTAGCTGCATGAAACTTCACACACCCCATCACTTCACTGTGGGCTTGCTCTGGTTTGTTCCTTGTTAAAGAACCTTAAGCAGAAGCATGATAAAACAATTTATCCAAGAGCACTTTAGGAGAAAACAGGGGAAATAGGCATGTACTGAAACATCTTCCCCAATTATTGGTCAAAATTATTGATACTGGGCAGGATTCATCTGTTACCTTGTCCTACTAGGCACTCCAAGTTTTTGACTTTTATGATCAAGCTCTATAAACAGTTAAGGTTTAGTTTTGAGATTAGGATTGGGGCTAGAGTTAGAACTAATGTTTGGGTTAGAGTTAGTTTTGTTCAAATTTCTTTGATACTGGTCAGAATTCATCTTTTACCATGTTTCCCAGATTGTGCCTTCTCAGTTCATGGTTCACTCTCAGAAACAGTTTGTGTTTTAAGGTTTCACTTCATCTTGACTTCTATGGGTTAGGGTTAGAGTTAGAGCTATGGCTCAGGTTTTATTTATTTTTTCTTTTTTTTAGGCTATGGCTAGGATTAGGGCTAAATTTTAGTGTTAGAGTTAGGGCTAGTGTTAGGGCGAGGTTTAGGCTTAGGATTCGTGTTAGATTTAGAGTTAGGTTTAGATCTGGAGTTAGGATTAGGGCTAGGGTTAGTGTTACGATAAGTGATAGGGTTAGAACTAAGGAAATGGCTAGTAAGAGAGTTAGATTTAGATTTAAGACTAGGCTTAGGGTTATGGTTAAAGCTAAATTATGGCTAGAATTAGGGCTAGGGTTTTTATTAGGTTTTAGGCCTAGGGGTAGTGCTAGTTTTAGGATTAGCATTGGGGTTAGGATTAAGTTTAGGGGAAAGGGCTGCGTTATAGCTAGCTTTAGGGCAAAGGTGAGGGTTAGAATTAAGATTAGGTTTAGGGTTAGTGTTTTGGTTAGGATTAAGGCTAGGTTTAGGGATTGGGTTTCTGTTAGGTTCAGGGCTAGAACTAGGGCTAGGGCTAATATAAAGTCTCGGGTTATGATTAAGTATAGTTTTAGGATTAGGTTATGGCTAGGTCTAGTGTCAGAATTATGTTTAGGGTAAGGGTCAGTTTTAGAATTATGGGTATTATTAGTGCCATGGTCAGCGTTTGCCTTTGGTTTAGGTCAAAGTTTAGGGTTACAGCTTGAATTAGTATAAGATTTAGGCTTAGGGTTAGGGTGATGATAGGGTTAGGTTTAGGTTTCACTTAAGGTTTAGGGTAATGGATGGGCAAGCTTTAGCAATAGGGTTAAGGTTAGCATTATGTTAGGGTTATCTTAGTATAATGGATAGATTTAGAGCTAGTGTTAGGGATAGGTTATGGTTTTGATTAAGTCTAAAATTAGAGTTAGGTTTAGGGATAGGTCTAGGTTGGTTTTCTTGTAAGTGTTAGGTTTAGGGCTAGTATTATGGTTAGGTTAGGATAAGGGTTAGTGTTTGAGCTAGGGTAATGGCTAGGGTGAGGTTTAGGTTTACGTTTAGGTCTAGGGATATGTTTAGGTTTACACTTTTGTTTAGGGTTCGGTTATGGCTAGAGATTTCATTACAGTTAGGGTTAGGTTTAATGTAATGGATAATTTTAGATTTAGGGTTAGAGTTAGGGTTAGGGTATGGACTTTGGCTAGTCTTAGGATTAGGTTTAGTGTAAGGCTTAATGTTTCAGCTAGTGTTAGGGCTATGGTGAGGTTTATGTTTATGGTTAGGTCTTGAGATACATTTATATTCAGGGTTAGGGTTAAGTTTAGTGTTAGGGATAGGTTTACAATTAGGGATAAGGTTAGGGTTAGGGTAATTGACAGGTTTAGAATTAAAGTTCGAGCTAGGATTAAGGTTAGGATAAGATCTACAGTTAGGGTTATGGTTTAGGATAGGGATTGTGTAATGCTTAGGATAAGAGTTTGACTTTGAGGTAGGGTTAGGTCTAAGGCAAGGATTATTGTTAGGGTTAGTGTTAGGGCTAGGTTTTTGGCTAAGGTTGTACTTAGGTCTATATTGAGGCCTAGGATTATGGCTATGTTTTGTGTTAGGTTTACTTCTAGGGTTAGGAGTATGGTTAGGATTAGGGCTAATATTAGGTTTAAGATTAGCATTAAAATAGGGTTAGGGCTATTGTTCTATTTAGGGCTAGTATTAGGGATAGTGGTATGGCTAGGTCTAGTATTAAGACTAGGTTTTGGGTTAGGGTCAGGTTTAAAGATAGGTTAATGTTAGCGGCAGGGTCAGTGTTCCGGATAGTATTAGGGTGCGGGTTAGAGCTAGAATTAGGGCTAATATTAGGTCTATGGGTAGGGTAAGTGTTTAGTTTAGGTTAAGGGTTATTTTGGGGGCTAGAGCTAGGATTTTGTTTAGGTCTAGGGTTATAATTATAGCTCTATTTAGGATTAGTTTTGTGTCTAGATATATGTCAGGGTTAGGTATAGGTATAGGCTTACCGATAGGGCTAGTGTTAGGGTTTGCTTTAAGGTTAGGATCAGGTTTAGACCTAGGGTTACTGTTAGGATCAGAATAAGGGTCAGGGTTAGGGTTAGAACTAGAATAAGGCTAGGGTTAGGACTAGTAATACTGTTAGTGTTGTAGTTAGGCTAAGGATTAGGGTTAGGACTAGGGTTAGCATTTGGTTTAGGGTGTGGTTAGAGTAAGACACAGGGTCAGAGCTAGGGTTAGGGCTCATGTTAGCGATAGGGTTATGGCTAGTGTTAGGGTTAAGATTAGGGTTTCAGATCGGGTTAGTACTGGAATTAGTGGTAGGATTTGTGTTAGGGTTTGGGCTAGGACTAGGACTAATATATGAACTAGGGTTACGATTAGGGCTAGTTTTAGGGTTAGGGTTAAGGCCAGGTCTGGTATTAGTGTTAATTTAAAGTTAGGGTGATGTTTAGAGCTAGGATTGATGCTAGGATCAGTGTCAGGGTCAGGGTCATTTTTAGAGTTAAGGTTAGGGCTAGGTGTATGTTTATGGTTTGGTTTAGGTTAAGGGTTAAGTTTAGGGATATGGCTTTTTATTTTAAGCTAGGACTAGGGATAAGGCAAGTTTTAGTCTTAGCATTACTATTAGGGCTAGTGTTAGGGTTTGGTTTAGGATTATGGTTATGGTTAAATTTAGTGTTAGTTTTAAATGTAAGGTAAGATTTTGATACAGGGTTGGGATAGGGCTAAAGATAGAACTAGAGATAGGCCTAGGGCAAGAGTTAGAGTTAGGGTTAAAGGCTAGGTTTAGATTTAGGATAGGACTAAATTAGGGTTAGTGCTAGGCTTAGTGTTAGGGTTAGGCCTACGATTAGGGCAAGGGCTATGGTTAGGTTTAAGTTTGTGATTAGGTTTAGTGTTATGGTTAGGTCTATGGTAAGGGATGGGGTTATAGCTAGGTTTAGGGCTGGAGCAAGGGTTAGAATTAGGGTTAAACCTCGGATTATGGTTTGGGTTAGAATTAAGCCTAGGTTTAGAGATAGGATTAGGGCTAGAGCTAATTTCAGGTCTAGCTTTACAGTTAAAGATTGTTTAGGGTTAGGTTAAATGTAGTGTAAGTGTTAGGTTTAGGGTTAGGCTCAGGTTTGGAGCACAGGGTATTGTTTGGGTCAGGGTCATGATTAGTTTGGGATAGGTTAAGGTTTAAATGTAGTGCTCAAATTAGCATAGGTTTAGGAAGAGGGTAATGATATAGTTGGGTTTATGTTTCAAGTTCAGTTTAGGGTAATTGATAGGGTTAAGAATTTGGATATGGTAATGTTTAGGTCTAGGGATAGAATTAGGGTTAGGATTATTTTTAGGGTAATGGAGAGGGTTAGAGCTAGGGTTAGATATAAGTTTATGGTTATTATTAGTGCTATACTTAGGGTTAGGGTTAAAGCTCGGTTTAGGGCTCAGATTAGGCTAGGTTTTGGGTTAATTAGGGATAGAGTTAGGGTTATGGCTAATATAAGTACTAGGTAACAATTAGGGCTAGTTTTAAGTTTAGGGTTAGGGTTAGGGCTAGGTCTAGTGTTATGTTTAGGGTTATGTTTAGGGTGATGTTTAAAGCTAGGGTTAGTGTAAGCATCAGAATAAGGGTTATAGTTAGTTTTACAGTTCTGCTTAAAACTAGAAATAGGGCTAGGTTTAGGGCAAGATGTAGGGTTAGGGTTTGGTTTAGGTTAAGAGTTAGGGTTAGGGCTATGGTTTGGTTTTGTATTAGGGCTAGAACATGATTTAGGGCTAGTTTTAGGAATAACATTAGGGTTAGGGTTAGTGTTAGGTTTAGGCTTAGGCTTTGCATTAGGGTTAGATTTAGAGTTAAGTTTAGATCTAGGGTTAGGGCTAGGGCTAAGGAAATGGCTAGGGTTAGGCCTAGGGTTAGGGCTAGGTTTAGAGTTCCAGTAAGGTATAAGTTTAGAACTAGTTTTAGGGCTAAGGAAAGAGTTAGACTTAGTTTTAGGGTTAGAGTTATTGTTAGGGTTAGGGATAGGGCTAAGTTAGGTCTAAGATTAGGGATATGGTTGGTTTTAAGTTAAGACTAGATTTAAGGTTAGGGTTATGATTAAGGCAATGTTTAGTGCTAATATGGGCTAGGGTTTATATTCGATTTAAGGTCTAGGATTATATCTAGGGATAATGTCAGGTCTAGGGTTATGGTTATGGATAGTTTTAGGTTTGAGTTTTGGCTAGGTCTAATGTAAGGATTAGGTTTAGGGTAAAAGTCAGGTTAGAATTAGGAGAATTATTAGGGTCAGGGTCATGGTTAGGATTTCTTTTAGTTTTGAGTTTAGGGTTAGGGCTCAATTAAGCATGAGGGTTACAGTTAGAGTAATGATAGGGTTAGAATTAGGGTTCAGGTTAGGTTTAGGGTAATTGATATGGCTGGGGTTAGTGATGGGTTTAAGGTTAGGCCTAGGGTTAGCATTAGGAAAAGGGTTATGTTTAGGGTTAGAATTAATATTAGGGGTAGGATTATGGTTAGGATTAGGTCTTGAGATAGGGTTAGGCCTAGCATTAGCATTAGGACATGGGTTATGTTTAGGGTAATGGATACAGTTAGGATTTAGCTAGATTTATGGTTAGGATTGGGTCTTGAGTTAGTTTTAAGGTATGGGTTAGAACTACGGTTATGTTTAGTGTTATGTTTAGTGTAAGAGTTAGGTTCTGAGCTATGATTAGTTTTAAAGCAAGGGTTAGTTTCAGGGTTATGTTTAGGGATAGGATTACAGTAGGTTTATGGCTAGGGTTAGGATTAGGGGAATGTTTACAATTAAGTTTAGTTTTAGCTTTAGGGTAATGAATATGGTTAGATGTAGGTTTAGGGTTAGGGACAGGGCTAGATTTAAGTTTAGGTTTAGGGTTAGGTCTATGGTTATGTTTAGGTTTATGGTAAGGGTTAGGGTATGATTTATGGTTAGGGCTATAGCGAATAATAGTTTAGGGTAAGGTCTAGGGTTAGTTTTCTGTGTAGGGTTAGGATTATGGTTACGATTAAGACTAGGGTTAAAATTAGGTTTAGGGTTACGGTTAGGTTAATAAGTAAGTTTAGAGCAAGGTTTAGGGCTTGTGTTAAGGTTAAGATTAGAACTAGGTTTAGGGTTAGATTCAGGGATAGATTTAAGATTATGTTTATAGTAAGGGTTAGGTTTTGAGCTAGGGTTTAAGTTTAGGGTTAGGTTACTTTTAGGGTTAGGGTTATGCCAAGATCTAGTGTTAGCTTTAGATTTTCAGTTAGGTTCAGCTTTAGAAGTAGGTTTACTGTTAAAGGCAGAGTCAGTGTTTGGGTTAGAGTTAAATTTAGGGTTACAGTCAGAGTTAGGAGTATGTTTATGTCTAGGGGTAGGGTTTTTTTGGTGTGTTAAGATAAGGGTTATTGTTAGGCCTAGGACTAGGTATTTGTTTAGGTTTAGGTCTAGAGATAAGGCTAGATTTAGGATTATGTTTAGGTCCAGGGCTAGTTTTAGGTTTTAGTATAGTGTTAGGGTCAGGTTTAGATCTAGGGTTTGTGTTAGGGTCAGGATAAGGGTCAGGGAAAGAGTTCACATTTGAGGTAGGATTAGAGCTAGAATGAGGGCTAAGGTCAGGACTATTAATAAGGTTAGGATTTCTGTTAGCCTAAGGATTAGGCATAGGTCTAGGTCTACCATTAGGGTTAGGGTTATTTATAGTGTAAAGGATAGTCTTAGTGCTAGGGTTAGGGTTATATTTAGGGTTAGGATTAAATCTAGGCTTAGGGCTGGGATTAGGGCTAGTTTTGGGGTTAGGGGGTTAGGGTTAGGGCTAATGATAGGGAAATGGCTAATGCAAGAACTAGGATTACAATGAGGGTTAGTTTTAGCATTTGGGTTAGGGGTAGGTCTAGTGTTAGGGTTAGGTTTATGGTTAGGATAAACTACCATGAGGGTTAGTGTTAGGATACGACTCAGGATCAGGGTTAGGGGTAGGACTCGAATTAAGTATAGGTTTACTTTTAGGTTTTTGTTTTAAGTTTAGGAGGGTGTTTATAGCTATGGTGAGTGTTAGGATATAAGTCGGGGTCAAGGTTAGATTTAAGGTTAATGTTAGGATTGGAATTAAGGCTATGGTAACGTCTAAGTGTAGTTTTAGGGTTTGGTTTAAGTTAAGGTTTATGTTTGGGGTATTTTTCAGTTTGTTTTACTGCTACGGTTACGGTTATTGCTAGTTTTATTATTAGCATTAGTGTTGGGGCTAGTTTTAGTGTTAGGCTTAGGTTTAGGGTTAGGGTTAGATTTTGAGTTAGGGTTAGTTCTAGGGTTAGAGCTAGGACTAAGGATATGGCAAGGGTTAGGGTTAGGGTTAGGGTTATGGTAATGGATAGGTTTAGAACTAGGGATAGGGATAATGTGAGAGTTAGAGTTAGTCTTAGGTCTAGGGTTAGGTTTAGGTTTAGGTATATGTAAGCGGTATGGACAGTGTTATTGTTTGCTCCAGGTTGAGCATCATTTTTGGACCTAGTTTTTGTGTTAGGGTCAGAATAAGGGTCAGGGTTAGCATAAGAGTTTCGTATAGGATTAGACCTAGAATGAGGGCTAGAGTCAGGAATATTAATAGGGTTCAGATTTTGGTTAGCCTAAGGATTAGTGATAGGTCTAGCTTTACAGAAGGTTTAGGATTTCACTTAGGGTAATGGATGGAGGTAGAGCTAGGATTAGGGCTACAGTTAGTGTAGCGTTAGGGCTAATGTTAGATTGAGGGTTTGGATTAGGGCTAGTTTTGTGTTAGGGTTAGGACTAGGGTTAGGGCAATCACTAATATAAGAACTAGGGTTACAATTCTAGTTAGTTTTAGGTTAGGGTAAAGGGTGGGGTAGTTATAGTTTTAGGGTTAAATTTAAGGTTAGGGTGATATTTAGAGCTAGGGTTAGTTTTAGGGTATGAGTCAGGGTCAGGGTTAGGGTTAGGACACAAATAAGGGCTAAGGTTACTATTAAGTTTTTGTTTAAGTTTAGGATGGTGTTTCGAGCTAGGGTGAGTTTAGTTTATGAGTCATTGTCAAGTATACTTTTAAGGTTAGGGTTAAGACTCGAATTAAGGCTATGGATAAGGTGTAGGATTAGGGTATGGTTAAAGTTAGGTTTAGTGTTAGGTCTATGGCTTGGTTATGTTTTACTCGTAGTGGTATGGTTAGGGCCAGTTCTATGATTAACATTAGGATTAGGTTTAGTGTTAATGTGAATCTTAGACTTAGGGTTAGGTCTAGGAATAAGGATTGGACAAGGGTTAGGGCTAGGGTTATGGTTATGGTAAGGGTTAGGGATAGGATTAGAAATAGTGATAGGGCTAGTGTGAGAATTATTGTTAGTCTTAGGTCTAAGGTTAGGGTTAGGGTTAGAGATAGGGCTAAATTAGGGCTAGGATTAGGTCTACGGTTAGTGTTCAGTTTAAGTATAGAATTAGGGTTAGATTTAGGATTTAGTTTAGTGTAAGCTAGGTTGTTTTAGAGGTAGGGTGATGGTTAGGATAAGGGTTAGGATTAGGGTTATGATTAAGGCTAGGTATAGGGCTAGGATGTGGGCTAATACTTGTTTTAGGGGTAGGGCTAGGATTAACAGTATGGTTAACTTCAAGTATAGAATTATGCTTAAAGATAGTTTTAGGGTTAGGATTATGGGTATGCCTAGAGCAAGGTTTAGGTTTATGGTTAGGGCCAGGTTTAGGGCTAGGTGTATTATTAAGATTAAGGTCTAGGTTATGGTTTTTAATAAGTTAAGGCTTAAATTTAGGGATTGACTTAGCATTAGGATAAGGATTTGAGTAATGATAGGCTTAGAATTAGGGTTCATGTTCGGTTTAGGGAAATGGATAGGAATAGGATTAGAGATAGGGTTAGGTTTAGGCCTAGGGTTAGCATTAGAATAAGGGTTATTGTTATGGTAATATATAGAGTTAGGGCTAGGTTTATGGTTATAATTACAGCCAGGGATATGGTTAGTGTTAGGGTTAGGTTTAGGGTGAGAGCTCGTGTTAGGGCTCGAATTATGGCTAGGATTTGTGGTAAATTAGTACTAGGATTAGGATTATGGTTATTGTAAGTACAAGGATTACAATTAGGGCTAATTTTAGGGTTAAGATTAGGGCTAGGTTTAGTATTAGAGTCAGTGTTAGGGTTAGTGTGATGTTTAGAGCTAGGATTAGTGTTAATGTCAGAGTCAGTGTTAGGGTTAGTTTTAGGGTTCGGCTTAACACTTGAATTAGAGCTAGGATTAGGGGTAGGTGTATGGTTAGTGTTTGGTTTAGTTTAAGGTTTAGGGATAGAGATTTTGGCTCAGTTTTGTTTCAAGGCTACGTCTAGATTTAAGGCTAGTTTTAGGATTAGTGTTAGGTTTAGGGCTAGGGTTAGGGTTAGGCTCAAGCTTCAGGTCAGTGTTAGATTTAGAGATAGATTATGACCTAAGGTTAGTGCTTGGGCTATGGATAGGGCAAGGGATAGGACTACGTTTAGGGCTAGTGTTAGTGTTACTTTAAGGGATAGTGTTAGAACTAGTTATAGGGCTAGAGAGAGAGTTAGATTAATTCTTAGGTGTAGGGTTATGTTTTGGTTTAAAGATATGTTGAAACTAGGGCTAAGTTTAGGGCTAGGGTTAGTATTGGAGTTAGAGCTAAGGTTAGGGTTAGGGTTAGGATTAATCTAGGTTTAGGGCTAGGATGTGGGCTGGGGTTTTTGTTGGGGTTAGGGCTAGGATTAGGTCTAAGGATATTGCAGGTGAATGGTTATGGTTGAGAAGAGGGCAATTTTAAGATTAGGTTAATGGCTAGGTCTAGTTTAAGAGTTAGGTTTAAGGTTAACGGTCAGACTTAGAGCTAGGGCAATTATTAGGGTCTGGATCAGATTAGAGTTTGATTGAGGTTAGGGTTTAGGGTTAGAGCTCAAATAAGCTTTAGGCTCAGGGTTTGGGTAATGATAGATTTTGTTTACGGTTCATGTTAGTTTTTTGGTAATTAATAGGGTTAGGTTAAGCGATAGGGTTTGTGTTAGGCCTAGGGTTAGCATGAGGGTAAGGGTAATGTTAAGGATAATGGATAGGTTTAGAGCTAATTTTAGGACTAGGGTTATGGTCAGGAATAGGTCTTGACTTAGGGTTAGGGTTAGAACTAGGGTTCGTTTTAGGGTTATGTTTAGCATGAGGGTTAAGTTTTGAGCTAGGGTTAGGGCTAGGGCGAGGGTTAGATTTAGAGTTAGGTCTAGGGATAAGATTAGAGTGTGGATAGAGTTAGGATTGGATTAGGGCTAGCATTATCATTAGGGGTAGGGTTAGGGTTGGAGTAATGGATATAGTTTGATGTAGGCATAGGGTTATGTTTAGTGTTAGATTGAGGTTTAGGTTTAGGGTCGGGACTATGGTTATGTTTAGGTTTATGTTAAGGTTTAGGGTTTGAGCTGGACTTAGGTCTATGGTGAGTGTGAAATTTAGGGTTAGGTCTATTGTTAGTTTTCTGGTTAGTTGTAGGGTTAGGGTTAGGCCTAGGGTTACCAGTAGGTTTAGGATTAGTTTTAGGGTAATGGGTAGGTTTAGAGCTAGATTTGGGGCTGAGGTTAAGTTTAGGATTAGGACTAGTGGTAGGGATATATTTAGGGATAGGTGTAGGTTTATGTTTAGGATAAAGGTTAGTCTTTAAGCTAGGGTTAGGTATAATCAATTGTTAGGTTAGGGTAAGGTTTAGGGTTATGTTTAGGCCTAGGATTAGCTCTAGGTTTTGTGTTAGGTTTAGGCCTAGGGTTAGGGCTGTGGGTAATGTAAGAGCTAGGGTTATGATTAGGGCTAGTTTTAGGGTTAGGATTATGGCTAGGTCTAGTGTTAGGTTTATATTTTTGTTTAGGGTCAGATTTAGAGTTAGGTTCCTTCTTAAAGGCAGGGTCAGTGTTTGGGTTAGAGTTAGAGTTAGGGTTACAGCCAGAATGAGAACTAGGTTTAGGTCTAGGTGTAGGGTTAGTGTTTATGTTAGTTTAAGGGTTACTTTAAGGGCTAAGGATAGGTTTTTGTTTCAGTCTAGGGCTAGAATTAAGGCTAGATATAGGATTTGGTTTAGGTCTAGGTCTAGTGTTATTGTTTGGTATAGGGTTAGGGCCAGTTTTAGACTTAGGGTTAGTATTAGGGTCAAAACTATGGTCAGGTTAACATTAGCATTTGGAATATGGTTAGAGCTAGAGTGAGGGTAGGGTTATGACTGTTAATAATTTTAGGGCTTTGGTTAGCTTAAAGAGTAGGGATAGGTCTGTGGTTACCATTAGGGTTAGGGTTTTGCTTTAGGTAAGGGATAGGCTTAGAGATAGGGTTAGGGCTAGAGTTAAGGTTAGATTTATTGTTAAATCTAGGTTTAGGGCTCAGATTTGGGCTAATTTTTGTGTTAGGGTTAGGGCTAGTGTTATGGCAATGGATAATGTAAGAACTATGTTACAATTATGGTTAGGTGTAGGGTAGGTCTAGTGTTAGGGTTAGGTTTAATGTTAGGGTGATATTTATAGCTAGGTTAGTATTAGGATATGATTCAGAGACAGGGTTAGGGTTAGGGTTAGGCTTCGGACTCAAATAAGAGCTAGGATTACTGTTAGGGTTCAGCTTAAGGTAAGGGCTGTGTTTAGAGCTAGGGTGACTGTTAGGATATGAGTCAGAATCAGGGTTAGTTTTAAGGTTAGGATTATGACTTGAATTGTGTCTAGAGTTATTGTTAGGTTTCGATTTAATTTTAGGTTGATGTTTAGAGCTAGGGTGGGTGTTAGAATATGATTCGGGTCAGAGTTAGTTTAAGGTTATGGTTAGGACTTGAATTAGTGCTAGGGTTAGGTCTTGGTGTATGTTAGGGTTTGGTTTAAATTAAGATTTAAGGTTAGCATTATTGCTCAGGTTTTTTTTTTTTTTTGAGAAAGAGAGAGAGAGAAAGAGAGAGAGAAAATTTTAAAATATATTTTTATTTTTTTTATTTTTAGTGTTTGATTAGTGCTAAGTTTAGTGTTAGGGTTAGGCCCATGGTTAGGGCTAGAATTAGGGTTACACTTAGTGTTAGGGTTATGGTTAGTTTTAGGTGAAGGGATCAGATTATGGCTTGGTTCAGGGCTAGGGCGAGGGTTAAAATTAGGTATAGGAATAGGGGGAGTATTTGGTTAGGATTAAGTCTAGCTTTAGGGCTTGGATGAGGGCTAGGGTTTGTGTTCAGGTTAGAGCTAGGATTAGAGCTAGGGCTAATGTCCGGTTTAGGGTTATGGTTAGTAATGTGTTAACTTTAGGTTTATGGCTAGATCCAGTGGAAAGTTAGGTTTAGGGTAAAGGTCAGGTTTAGAGCTAGGTGTATTATTATGGTCAGAGTACAGTTTAGGGTTTGGTTTAAAATAAGGTTTATGGTTAAACCTCAAATAAGCATTAGGGTTAGGGTTAAAGTAGTGGAGAGTGTTAGGTTTAGGGTTCAGGTTAGGTTTAGAGTAATAGATAGGGTTAGTGTTAGCGATAGGATTAGGCTTAGACCTAGGGTTTGCATTTGGGTTATGTTTATGTTTAGGGTAAAGGATAGGGTTACTGCTAGTGTTAGGGCTTGTGTTAATTTTAGGATTTTGGCTAGGTTTAGAGATAGACCTAGGGTTAGTGTTAGTGATTGGTTTAGCAGAAGTGTTAGGGTTTGAGCTAGAGTTAGGTCTAGGGTGAGGGTTAGAGTTAGATTCAGGGCTATGGTTAGGGTTAGGGTTAGGGTTAGCATTAGGGTTAGGGTTATGTTTAAGGTAATAGATAGAGTTTGTGCTAGTATTTGTGCTATGATTACAGTTAGGATTATTGCTAGTTTTAGGTTTAGGTTTTGGGTGAGGACAATTGTTATGTTTAGGGTAAGGATTAGAGTATGAGTTGGGTTAGGGCCAGGGACAGCGTTACGGTTAAAGTTAATGCTATGGATAAAGTTAGGGTTGTGCTTAGGTCTAGGTATAGGTCTAAATTTAGGGATAGGTTGTGTGTGGGGTTTAGGGTTAGTGTTAGGTGTATGGGTAAAGTAAGAGCTAGGGTTATCGTTATGGGTAGATTTGGGGTTGGTTGAGTGTTAGGGTTAGTTTTTCAGTTAGGATAAGCTTTAGAGTTAGGGTTTGTGTAAGGTTAAGTTTCTAGGGTTAAGTCTAGGGTTACAGTTAGGGATAGATTTAGGGTTATGTTTATGGTTAGGTCTAGTGTAAGGGTTAGATTTAGGATAAGGGTCAAGTTTAGAGCTAGATGTATTATTAAGGTCAGGGCATGTCTTATTGTTCAGTTTAGGTTAAGGTTTAGGTTTAGGGCTTTAATTCATGTTAGGGTTAGGGTTAGGGTTAGGGTTAGGGTAATGAATAGGCTTAGGATGAGGGTACAGGTTAGTTTTAGGGTAATGGATAGGTTTAGAGATTGTGATAGTGTTAGGATTAAGCCTAGGGTTAGAATTAGGGTTAGGATTATGTTTAGGGTGGTGGATCGGATTAGAGGTAGGGTTATGCCTAGGGTTATAGTTAGGATTAAGGCTAGGGTTAGGGAAGTGTATAGAATTAGAGCTATGGTTAGGACTATTGTTAAGGATAGGATTGGGGCTAGTATTAGGTTAGGTTTTGGGATAGGCCTAGGGTTATATTTAGGGTAAAGATTAGGCTTTGAGCTAGAGTTAGGTCTAAGGGGAGGGTTAGGGTCAGGTTTAGGGCTAGGGTTAGTTTAGGGTTACACTTAGGGCTAGGTTTAGGCCTAGGATTTAGGGCTAGGTTTTGTGTTATTTTAGACCTAGGGTTAGGGTCATTGTTAATTAAGAGCTAGGGTTATGATTAGGGCTAGTTTTAGGGTTAGGGTTATGGCGAGGTGTAGTGTTTGGATTAGGTTTTGAGTTAGAGTGAGCTTTGGAGCTAGGTTTAAGTTAGAGTCAGGATCAGTGTTCTTGTTAGATTGAGTGTTGGGGTTAGTGCCAGAATTAGGACTAGGGTTAGGTCTAGAAGTAGGGATAGTGTTTGAGTTATGTTAAGGGTGACTTTTAGGCTAGGGCAAGGTTGTTCTTCAGGTCTAGGGCTAGAGTTATGGCTGGATTTAGGATTAGGTTTAGGTCTAGGACTAGTGTTAGGTTTAGGGTTAGTTATAGGAATATCAGTAGGGCTAATATTAGGTTTCAGGTTCAGGTTAGGGTCAGGTTTAGACCTTCAGTTAGTGTTAGGGTCAGTATAAGTTTCAGGGTTAGGATTAAGGTTTGGGTTATGTTTAGAGCTAGAATGAGGGCAAGGGTTAGGAATAGTAATATGGTTAGAGTTTGGGTTCGGCTATGGATTAGGGTTAGGACTAGGCTTAGCATTAGGTTTATGGTTTGGCTTAAGGTAACAAATAGGATAAGAGCTAGGGTTAGGGAAGTGTTAGGGACTGGCTTATAGATAGGGTTAGTTTTGGGGTTAAAGCTAGGGTTAGCACTTGGATTAGGGCCAGGTTTGGGATTAGGTTGGAGCTAGTGTTAGGGCTACAGCTAATGTACAAAATAGGGTTATGATTAGGGCCAGTTTTTGAGATAGTGTTATGGCTAGGTCAAGTATTAGGGTTAGGGTCAGGGTCAGTGTTCAGGTTAGAGTTAGCTTTAGGGTTAAAGCCAGAATTATCACTAGGGTTAGGTCTAGGTGTAGGGTTAGTGTTTGGATAAGGTTAAGGTTTATTATTAGAGCTAGGGCTAGGTTTTTGTTTATGTCTAGGGCAAGAGATATGGCTAGATTTAGGATTAGGTTTAGGTCTATGGGTAGTGTTAGGGTTAGGTTTAGGAATAGATTTATTTCTAGTGCTAGTGTTAGGGTTCAGAATAGAGTTACAGTCAGGTTTAGAATTACCGTTACCATGAGGGTCAGATTAAGTGTCAGGTTTTAGTTATGGTTAAAGCTAGAATGAAGGCTAGGGTTAGGACTAGTAATAGGATTAGGGTTAGGACTAGAGTTAGCATTAGGGTTAGACCTAGGTTTAGGGCTACATTTAGGGAGGGTTAGGGCTAGTGTTAGGCTTAGGTTTAGTGTTAAAGGTAGGGTTAGTTTTCAGATTAGGGCTAAATTTTGGTTAGAGCTAGGGCTAGGTTTAGAGTTACAGCCAATGTTTGCAGTAGAGTTACGATTTGTGCTAGTTATAAGATTGTTTTTAGGACTAGGTCTAGTGTTGGGGTTAGGTTTAAAATTAGGGTGATGTTTAGAGCTAGGGTTAGTATTAGGGATGAAAATAAGGTCAGGGGTAGTTTAGGGTTAAGATTTTGACTAGAATTAAGGCTAGGGTTAGGCCTAGGTGTAAGGTTAGGTTTTGGTTTAGGTTAAGTTTTAAAGTTAGGGCTATGGCTCGGTTGTGTTTTAGGGCTAGGGCTATGGTTAGGGCTATATTTAAGATTAGTGTTAGGTTTAGGACTAGTGTTAGGGTTAGGTTTAGTCTTAGGTTTAGAGTTAGATTTAGAGTTAGGATTAGATCTAGAATTAGGTCTAGGGCTAAGGATATGGGTAGCGTTAGTTCTAGGTTTATAGCTAGGATTAGGGTTATGATAAAAATAAGATTACAAAGAGGGATAGGGCTAGGGTGAGAGTGAGAGTTAGCATTAGGGCTAGGCTAAGGGTTTGTTAGGCATAGGGCTTAATTAGGGCTAGGAATAGGGCTAGGTTTATGTTTCTGTTTAGGCCTAGGGTTAGTTTTGGGCTTAGGATTATATTTAGTGAAATTAATGGGGTTAGAGCTGGTTTAGGGCTAGGACGAAGGTTAGAATTAGGGATAGGGCTAGGGTTTCGTTAGAGTTATGATTAAGGCTAGGTTAAGGGCTAGGATGAGGGTTAGGGTTTGTGTTTTGATAAGGGCTAGGATTAGTGTAAGGGAAAATGTCAGTTTTAGGATTAGGGCTAGGGACAGATTTAGAGTTAGGTTTATGGTTATATTTAGTGTAAGGGTTAGATTTAGGGTAAGGGTCAAATTTAGAGCTAGGTTTATTATCAGGGTCCGCGCCATGTTTAGGGTTTTGTTTAGGTTAGGGTTTAGGGTTAGGGCTCAAATTAGCATTAGGGTTTTTGTTAGGCTAATGATATGCTTAGGTTTAGTGTTCAGGTTAGGTTAAACATAATGGATAGGGTTACGGTTAGGCATAGGGTTAGATTTAGGCCTAGGTTTAGCATTAGAATTAGGGCTATGTTTAGGGTAATTGGTAGGGTTAGAACTAAGTTTGGGGCTAGGGTTATGGATAGGATTAGGGCTAGGGCTAGTGTTAGGGTTAGGGTTAGGGCCATGGTTTGTGTTAAGTTTAGGGCTAGGATTAGAGCTAGGGCAAATGTCAGGTCTATGGTTACATTAGTAATAGTTTTAGATTAGTTTTATGGCTAGGTCTAGTATAAGGGTTAGGTTTAGTGGTAGGGTCTGGGTTATAGCTATGCATATTATTACGGGAAGGGTCAGAGTTTGGGTTTGGCTTAGGTTAAGTTTAGGATTATGGCTAAAATTAGCATTAGGTTTAGGGTTAGGGTAATGATAGTGTTAGGTTTGTGGTTCAGGTTAGGTTTAGTTTAATGAATAAGGTTAGGGTTAGTGATAAGGTTAGGGTTAAGCCTAGGGTCACCCATAGAATTATGGTTATGGGTAGGGTTAGAGCTAGTGATAAGGCTAGGATTATATTTAGAATTCTGGCTAGGGTTAGGGTAAAGTTAAGACTAGATTTTTGGGTAGAGTTAGGTTTAAAACTAGGGTCTCAAATAAGGTCTAAGATTAAGGTTTGGTTAGGACTAGGGTTAGGGCTATGGCTAATGTATGTACTAGTGTTACAATTAGTGCCATTTTTAGGGTTAGGTTTAGGTTGATGTTTAGAGCAAGGGTTATATTTAGGGTCAGTGTCAGAGTCAGGGTTAGTTTTGTGTTAGGTTTAGGACTCGAATTAGGGCTATAGTTAGTGCTAGGTGTAGGGTTAAGTTGTGGTTTAGTTTAAGGGTTACAGTTAGGCTATGGCTCAGTTTTATTTTAGGGCTAGTGCTAGGATTAAGGCTAGATTTTGGATTAGCATCAGGGTTAGGGCTAGTGTTAGACTGAAGTTTAGGCTTAGGCTTAGGGTTAGATTTAAAGTTAGGGTTGATCTAGCGCAAGGGCTTGTGCTAGTGTTAGGGTTATGCTAAGGAATATTTTTATAATTAGGGATATATCTAGGTTGAAATTTAGAGTTATTCTTAGGAGTAGGCTTAGGGTGAGTGTGAGGGTTAGGGCTAAATTAGGGCTAGGATTAGGACTAGAGTTATTGTTAGGGTTAAGCCTAGGAGTTTGGCTAGGGTTAGGGTTAGCACTGGGGTTAGGGTAGGGTGCTTTAGAAATAAGTTTAGGCCTAGGATTAGCTGTAGGTTTTGTGTTAGGTTTAGGGCCATGGTTAGGACAATAAATGGGTAATGTAAAGTGTAGGGTTATGTTTAGGGCTAGTTTTAGGTTTAGGCTTATAGGTATGTCTAGTGTTAAGTCTAGGTTTGGGGTTAGTGTCAGGTTTAAAGCTAGTTTAAGTTTTAGGATCAGGGTCAGTGTTCAGGATATGGTTAGGATTAGAGTTAGATCCAGAATAAGGACTATGCTTAGGTCTAGGCATAGGGTAAGTGCTTGGTTTAGGTTAAGGGTTATTGTTAGGGCTAGTGCTAGTGTTTTATTTAGTTCTAGGGCTAGAGTTATAACTATACTTAGGATTATCTTTGTCTATGTCTAGTGTTAAACTTAGGTATAAATGCAGGTTTACCAATAGGTCTAGTGTTTGGTTTTCGTTTAGTTTTAGGGTCAGGTTTAGACCTAGGGTTACTTGTAGGGTCAGATAAGGATCAGGGTTAGGTTTAGAGGTATAATGAGGGCTAGGGTTAAGAACAGTAATATGGTTAGAGTTGAAGTTAGGCTAAGGATTAGGGTTAGGACTAGGGTTAGACTTGGTTTAGGGTTTGGCTTAGGGTAAGGGATAGCATTGGAGCTAGGGTTAGGGCTAGGGTTAGGGCTAGGGTTAGGGTTAAGATTAGGGTTAAATCTAGGTTTAGGGCTCACATTCATGGTAGTGATAGCATTAATGCTAGGGTGAGGACATGACTAATGTAAGAAACTAGGGTTACAATTAAGGCTAATTTTTAAAGTTATGGTAAAGTCCAGGTCTAGTGTTAGGGTTAATTTAAGGTAGGGTGATGATTAGAGCTAGGATTAGTGTCAGGTTCAGCGTCAAGGTCAGAGTAATTTTAAGAGTTAGGGTTAGGGCTATGTGTAAGGTTTGGTTTGCGTTAGGTTAAGGGTTTGTGTTAGGGATGTGGCTTGGTTTTATTTTATGGCTAGAGCCAGGGCTAGGGCAAGTTTTTGGATTAGCATTATGGTTAAGTATAGTGTTAGAGTTTGGTTTGGCTTATGATTACAGTTAAATTGAGAGTTAGGTTTTGATTTAGAATTAGGTTTAGATCCAGTGTTATGATAGAGCTAAAGATACAACTAGGGCTAGGGCTAGGGCAAGAGTTATAGTTAGTCTTAGGGCTAGGGTTAGGGTTAGCATAGGATTAAATTAGGTCCAGGATTAGCACTATGCTTAGTATTATTATTAGGCCTAGGTAAGGGCAGGAGTTAGGGTTACGTTTAGGGTTATAGTTAGGTGTATGGTAAGGGATGGGTTTATAGGTAGTTTTAGGGCTAGGGTAAGGGTTAGAATTATGGTTAGGGATCAGATTATGATTCAGGTTAGGATTAAGTCTAGGTGTAGGGCTAGGATTATGGTTAGGGATAATTTAAGTTCAAGGTTTATAATTAAATATAGTTTAGTTTTAAGGGTACGCCTTGTGCAAGTGTTAGTTTTAGTGTTAGGGTCAGGGTTAGAGCTAAGGGTATTATTAGAGTCATGGTCACGATTAGTGATTTGGATAGGTTAAGGTTGAAATTAGGACTCGAATTAGCATTAAGGTTAGGAAAAGCATAATGATAAGGTTAGGTTTAGGTTTCAGGTTAGATTTAGGGTAATGGATAGGGTGAAGATTAGGGATAGGTTTAGGTTTAGGCCTAGGGTTAGCATTAGGGTAAGGGTTATGGTTAGATTAATGAATAGGATTAGAGCTAGTGTTACAGCTAGGGTTATAGTTACAATTAGTGATAGGGTTAGAGTTAGGTTTAGGGTTAAAGCTATGGTTAGGGCTCAGAATAGGGCTAGGATTTGGGTAAAGTTAGGGCTAGAGTTAGGGTTACAGTTAATGTAAGTACTAGGGTTATGATTACGGAAAATTTTTGTATTAGGGGTTAGAACTAGCTCTAGCGTTAGGTTTAGGTTTGGGGTTAGGGTGATGTTTAGACCTAGGGTTACTGTTAAAGTCAGAGTCAGGGTGAGGGTTAGTTTTAGGGTTCAGCTTTAGACTCAAATTATTGCTAGGGTTAGGGCTAGGTGTAGGATTAGGTCTTGGCATATGTTAAGGATTATGGTTATGTCTATGGCTCAGTTTTGTTTTAGAGCTAGGGGTAGGGTTAGGGCTAGTTTTATGATTATTCTTAGGGTTAGGGCTAGGGTTAGGTTTAGGCTTAGGCTTATTTTTACGGTTAGATTTAGAGTTAGGTTTAGATATAGGGTTATGGGCAGGGATATGAAGGACTAAGGTTACACCTAAGGTTCACGCTAGGATTCGGCTTTCAGTAAAGTACAGGGTTAAAACTAGAGTTAGGGCTAGGGTGAGAGTTAGAGTTAGTCTTTGGGCTAGGGTTAGGGTTATGGATAGGACCATATTAGGGCTAAGATTGGGGCTATGGTTAGTGTTAGGGTTAGGCCAAGGGTTAGGGTTAGGGTTATAATAAAGGCTGTATTTAGGGCTAGGATAAAGACTTGGGTTTGTGCTGGGGTTAGGGTTATAATTATGGCTATGGCTAAAGTCAGGTCTTGTGTTATGTTTAGAGATAGTTTTAAGGTTAGCTTTATGGCTAAGTCTAGTGTAAGGTTTAGGTATAGGGTAATAGTCTGGTTTAGTGCTAGGGGAATTATTAATGTCAGGCTCAGTGTTGGGCTTTGGTTTAGGTTTCAGTTTAGGGTTAGGGCTCAAATAAGCATTAGGGTTAGCATTAGGGTAATGATAAGGATAAGTTTAGGGTTCAGGTTAGGTTTAGGGCATTTGACAGTTTGAGGGATAGTGATAGGGTTAGGTTTAGGCCTAGGGTTACATTAGCATAAGCGTAATGTTTAGGGTAATGGATACAGTTGGAGTTAAGGTTATAGCTAGGGTTATGGTTAGGATTAGGTCTTGAGTTAGGATTAGGGTGAGAGTTAGATCTTCAGTTAAGTTTAGGGTTATGTTTAGCATAAAGGTTAGGTTCTGAGCTAATGTTACGGCTAAGCTGGGAGTTAGCTTCAAGGTTAGGTCTAGGGATAGGATTACCATAGGATTTGGGTTAGAGTTAGCGTTAGAGTTAGACCTAGGATTAGTGGTAGGGTCAGTATAAGGGTCAGGGTTAGTCTTAAAATTTGGGATAGGGTTAGAGCTAGAATGAGAGCTAGGGTTAGGGCTATTAATAGAGTTAGGGTTTTGGTTAACCTAAAGAATAGGGATAGGTTTAGGGTTACCCTTAGTTTTGAGGTTTTGCTTATTTTAAGAGATTTTTTTTTATAGTTAGGTTTAGGGCTATGGTTAGGGTTAGGGTTAGGGTGAAATCTATGGTTAGGGCTAATATTTGTGTTAGGGCCACATCTAATGTAAGAACTAGGGTTAAAATTAGGTTAGTTTTAGTGTTATTGTTAGGTTTAGTGTTAGGGTTAGGTTTAAGTTTAGGGTGATATTTATAGCTTGGGTTTGTGTTAGGATAAGAGTCAAGTCAGGATTCATTTAGGGTTAGGGATAGGACTCAAATAATTCTTAGGATTATTCTTAGTATTTGATTTAAGTTTAGGCAATGTTTAGAGGTAGGTTGAGTGTTAGGATATAAGTCAGGGTCAGTGTTAGTTTTAAAGTTAGTGTTAGAACTTGAATTAGGGCTAGTGATAGGTCTAGGTTGAGTGTCAGCATATGGTTTAAGTTAATGTTTAAGGTTAGATATTGCTTGGTTTTGGTTTAGTCCTAGGTTTAGTTTTAGGAATAGTTTAAGTGTTAAGCTTAGGCCTAGGGTTAGGGTTAGATTTGGAGTTAGGGTTAGATCTATGGTTAGGGCTGGGACTAAAGATAGGGCAAGGGTTAGGGCTTTGGTTAGGGTTATTGTAAAGGATAGGGTTAGAACTAGGGATAGGTATAGGGCGAGAGTTAGAGTGAGTCTTAGGGCTAGGGTTATTGTTAGGGTTAGAGATAGGGCTGAATTAGTGCTAGGATTAGGACTAGGTTTATTGTTTGGCTTAAGCCTAGAGTTAGGGTTAGGGTTAGGGTTAAGCTTAGGGTAAGACATGGCATTATAGCTAGGTATAGAGGTAGGGTGAGTGTTACAATTTGGGTTAGTTGTAGGGTTAGGGTTAGGGTTAGGATTAAAGCTAGGTTTAGGGCTAGGATGAGGTCTAGTGTTTGTTTTAAGTTTAGGACTAGGATTAGGGTTAGGGTTAATTTCAGGTGTAGAATTAAAATAAAATATAATTTTAGCATTAAGATTTTGGCTATGTCTATGCTAAGGTTTAGGTGTAGGTTTATGTTCAAGTTTAGAGCTAGGGGTTTTATTAGGGCCAAGGTCAGGGTTAGGGTTTGGAATAGGTTAAGGTTTAAAGTTTGAACTTGAACTTGAATTAGTGTTAGTGTTAGGGTTAGGGTAATGATAGCTTTAAGTTTAGGTTCTAGTTAGGTTCAGGAAAATAGATTGGGTTAAGATTAGGGACAGGTTCATGTTCATGCCTGCCGTTAGCATTGGTTTTATTGTTTGGGTTTTGGTAATGGATAGAGTTAGAGATCGGTTTAGGTCTAGGTTTATGGTTACCAATAGGGCTAGTGTTAAAGCTAGGATTAAGGCTAGGTTTTGGGTTAAGTTAGGTATAGGGTTAGGGTTAGGGCTAATATAAGTACTATGGTGATTTTTAGGGATAGTTTTAGGGTTTTAGGGCGAGAGTTAATTTTAGGGTTAGGTTTAGGGTTAGGGTGATATTTAGAGCTAGTAATGTTAGGGTCAGTGTCAGGTTCAGGGTTCTTTTAAGGGTTCGGTTTACAACTCATTTTAGGGCTAGTGTTAGGGCTAGGTTTAAGGTTTGTTTAAGGTTAAGGATTAGGGTTATAAGTATGGGTAGGTTTTGTTTTAGGACTATGGCTAAGATTAAGGGTAGTTTTAGGATTACTGTTATGCTTTGTGCTAGTGTTAGGGTTTGGCTTAGTCTTCGGGCTAGGATTTGATTTAGAGTTAGGTTTTGTCTAAGGATAGTGCTAGGGAAAAGGATAGGGCAAGGGTTAGGGCTAGGGCTAAGGCTAGGGTTAGGGTTATGTAGAAGGATAGGGTTAGAATAAGTGAAAAGTCTAATGTGAGAGAGTTAGTCTTAAGAGTAGGGTTAGGGATAGGGCTAAATTGGGGCTAAGATTAGGGCTAGGGTTAGTGTCAGGGTTAGGCCTAGAGTTTGGGTTAGGATTGTAATTAAGGCTATGTTTAGCGCTAGGATATGTGCTAGGGTTCGTGTTAGGGTTAGGGCTAGAATTATGGCTAGTGCTAATGTAAGGTCTAGGGTTAGAATTAGGGATATTTTTAGGGAAAGGTTTATATCTAGGTCTATTTAATGGTTAGGTAAAGGGTTAGAGTCAGGTTTAGAGCTAGGGGAAGTAATAGGGCCAGGGTCAGTGTTAGGGCTTGGTTTAGGTTTGAGTTTAGGGTTATGACTCTAATTACAGTTAGGGTTAGTGTTAGGGTAAAGATAGGGTTAGGTTTAGGGTTTAGGTTAGGTTTAGGGTAACTGATAGTATTAGGGCTAGTGATAGGGTTAGGGTTATTCCTAGGGTTAGCATTAGGATAATGGTTATGTTTAGGGTAATGGATAGAGTTAGAGTTAAGTTTAGGGATAGGGTTAGATTTAGGATTAGGTCTTGGGTTAGGGTGAGGCTAATGGTTAGGTTTTAGGCTAAGTTTATGGCTTGGATGAAGGTTTGGGTTAGGGCTAGGATTAAGGTTAGGCTAATGTTAGGTGTAGCATTAGAGTTAAGGGTAGTTGTAGGTTTTTGGTTAAGAATAGGTTTACTGTAAGTGTTAGGTTTAGGGTAAAGGTCAGGTTTAGAACTAGATGTATTTTTATGGTCAGGGTCAGGATTAGGGATTGGTTTTGGTTAAGGTTTAGGGTTAATTCTCAAATTAGCATTAGGTTTAGAATAATGGATATGGTTAGGGTTAGGGTTCAGGTTAGGTTTAGTGTTTTGAATAGCCTTAGTGATAGCTATACATTTCGGTTTAGTCCTATTGTTAGCATTTGGGTTAGGCTTAAGTTTAAGGTAAAAGATAGGATTACAGTTAGGTTAGGGCTACATTTATGGTTAGGATTAGGGTTAGTGTTAGGATTAGGATTAGGGTTATGGTTAAGCATAGTGTTAGGGTTAGGGTTAGGGTAAGTGTTATGGTTGGAGCTAGATTTAGGGCTAGTGCGAGGGTTAGGGTTAGAGCAAGTCTATGGTAAATGTTAGGGTTAGGGCTACGTTTAGCATTAGGTTTAGGTTAGAGTTATGGTAATGGATAGAGTTAGAGCTAGGGTTTGGCCAATGGTTACAGTTAAAATTAGGGTTAAATTTAGGGTTAGGGATAGGGCTATGTTAATGTTTAAGGTTAGGATTATGGCTCAGTTTAGAGGTAGTCTTAGTTTATAGTTACTTTATTCAAATTTCTTTGATACAATTCATGATTCATCTTTAACTAACCTTACTCTGTTTCCCAGGTTTAGGCCTTTTGGTTCAACATTTTGTTGTCTGGAACAGGTAATGTTTCCATTTTACTTTATTTTGACCTATAAGAGTAAATATAAATGGACCTGGAAATCAAACAGGGTTTATGCTAGCTGCTTGAAACGCCACACACACCCTCAATTCTTTGTGGGGACACTCTGGTATGTTTCTTTTGAGTGTAGGCCTAAGCTGAACCATGCCAAAACAACTATATATGTGAGCCCTTTAGGATAAAGCAGGGCATATGCATGCACTGAAATTCCTCCCATAATTATTTTGCCAGATTTCTTTGTTACTGTGTAGGATTCATTATTTAGCTTGCCTCTCAAAGCTCTCCAAATGAGGGACTTCTAGGATCAATGGTTCTCTAATTATGTTAGGGTTAGTGTTAGGTTTAGTGTTAGGGCTAGGTTTAGATGTAGTGTTAGGGTGAGAGTAAGTTTTGTACATTTTTTTTGATACTTAGAAGGAGTCATCTTTAACTAGCCATAATATGCTCCTCAGGTTTGGGCCTTCTCATTTCAATGGTTCGCTAACAGAGACACTCTTTATTTTAAGGTTTCACTTCATGTTGACCAATATACGTAAATGAAAATAGAGGTTGAAATAAAACCAGATTGATTCTAGCTGCTTGAAATTTCAAACACTGAGTCAGTTATTTGTGGGAATTCTCAGGTTTGTTCCTTGTGAAATTATCCCAAAGATGAAGATGGCAAAAACAACTTTATCCAAGAGCCCTTTAGGAAAAAAAAAAAAAACAGAGAAGTATGCATGAACTGAAATACCACCTCAATTATTTGGTCATGTTTCTTTGATACTGCATAGGGTTCATCTGATAGCTTAGCCCACTAGGCTCTCCATGTTTGGCAATTCGAGGATCAACAGTTTTTCCAACAGGTTAGGATTTGTGTTAAGGATAGTGTTAGGGCTAGTGTTAGATCTAGTATTAGGGTTAAAGTTATTTTGTTCAAATTTCTATGATTCTGGAAAGGATTTATTTTTCTCCTATCCTTACTATAGTCCACATGTTTGGTCCTCCTAAGTTCAATGGTTCACTGTAAGGAGTAAATTGCATTTTAAAGTTTCAGTTTATTTTGTCCTAAACAGGTAAATGGAAATGGAGCAGAAAATCAAGCATTGGTGCTAGCTTCTCGAAACTTCACACTCCATCAATTCTCTGTGAGTAATCTCTGGTTTGTTCTTGTGACAGAAAGTCTAAGCTTTAGCATGTAAGAACAACTTTATTCAAGAGTCTTTTAAGAGATAACAGGGAAATATGAATATACTGATATACTCCATGAACTTTTTGGACAGATTTCTTTGATACTGTGCAGCATCCATCCCTTAACTTTCCCCACTAGGCTGCCCAAGTTTTCAAATGCTACAGTCAAAGGGTTCAAAATAAAAGTTAGGGTTAATGGAAGAGCTAGGGTTAGAGCTAATGTTAGGGTTAGTTTTATTCAAAATTATTTGATACTTGGAAGGATTTAACTTTTAGCTGGATTTACTCTGTTCCCCAGGTTTAGGCCTTCTCCATTCACTGGTTCGCTGTCAGCAACGTTTTGTATTTTAAGATTTCACTTAATTTTGACATATATGGGAAAGTTAATGGAGTTGAAAATAAAACAGGATTTGTGCTAGCGGGTTGAAACTTCACACACTCCATCAGTTCTCTGTAGGGACTCTGGTATGTTCCTTGCAAAAGTAGGCCTATGTTTTAGCATGCAAAAATAACTCAATCTGAGAGCCCTTTAGGAGAAAACAGGAAAATATGCATGTACTGAAATACCTCCCATAATTATTTGGTCAGATTTGCTTGATGTTGTGTAAGATTCATCACTTAGCTTGCCACACAAGGCTCCCCAAGGGCGGGAATTCTAGCATCAATGGTTCTCTAATCAGGTTAGGGTTAATGTTAGGTTTAGGGTTATGGCTAGGGCTAGGGTTAGAGGTAATGGTAGGGTGAGAGTTACTTTTGTTCAAATTTCTTTGATACTGGGCAGGAGTCATCTTTTATCTAGAGTTAATATGATCCCATGGTATGTTCTTCTCAATTCAATAGGTCACTATCATGAACACATTGTATTTTAAGGTTTCACTTCATTTTGTCACCTATGGGTAAATGAAAATAGAGGTGGAAACCAAACAGGCAGCCGTTACCCTAAACCTAACCATAAAAATAGCCCTAATCCTAAGCCTTAGCCTAACACTAAGCATAGACCTATTTCTAGCACAAATTTAGCCCTAAACCTAACCCAAACTCTAGCCCTAAGACTAACTCAAACTCTTGCCATAGCCCTATTCCTAGTTCTAACCCATCCTTTACCATAACCAAAACACTATCCATAATCTTAGCTCTAACACTAGCCATAGCCCTAACCCTAGAATTAACTATAATTCTAAATCTACTCCTAAGTCTAAACTCAACCTATCAGTAGCAATAACACTAATGCTAACAATAAAACTACCCTTAACTTTAGATTTAACCTAAACCAAAACCTAGCCCTACTTCTTGCTCTAAGCCTACTACTAATTTGAGTCGTATCGCTAACCATAAAACAAACTGTGACCCTGAGTCAGTCCCTAACTGTAACCCTAGTTAAAAACATCACCCTAACCTAAACCTAATAATAAAACTAGTCTCAGTCTTAAATGTAACCCTAAAACTAGCCCTAATTGTAACCTTAGTTTTTACATTATCGCATCCCAAAAAAGAGTCATAATGTAAACCAAAACATAGCCCTAATCCATGACCCAACACTACCTTTAACCCTATCACAAACCCTAAACCTAGCCCTAACTCTTACCCTAAATGTAACCCTAACATTTATCCTTGAATTAAACCTAAACCTATCCATACCCATAGCCCTGACTCTAACCATTAACCTAGCCCTAACCCTAGCTATAACCCTATCCATTACCCAAACCTTAATCCAAAACATAATGCTAATCCTCAGCCTGACCCTAGCACTATCATTAAACCTAAACTGCCATTACCCTAAACCTAACCTGAAACCAAATCTTAACAATATCATTTTCCTTAACCTTAATGCTAACTCAAGCCCTAATACTAACACTAAACCTAACCCTAAACATAACCCTAACCCTGAAATTAACACTAATGCTAAAAATAACCATAAAAGTAACACTAAACCTAACCCAAATGCTAACCCTACCAGTAACCCTAAACCTAAACCTAAACCTAATGCTAACACTAAAACTAAACCTATCCCTAACCCTAAGAGTAACCCTAACCTTAAAAATAACACTAATCCTAACTCTAACACTAACCCTAACCACAATCATAATTCTAACCCTAGCACTACCCTAACAGAAACTTTAACCCTGACCCTATCCAAAGACTAAGGCTAGACTTAGCACTAACCCTAAACCTAACCCAAATGCTAACCCTAACACTAACCCTAACTCGAACACAACTCTAACACTAACCCTAAACCTAAAACAAAATCTAACACAAAAACTAACCGTAAGCCAAACCCTAACACTAACCGTAAACCTAACCCTCACCCTACAGTTAATCCTAATCATTATCCCAACAGTAAAACTAACCACAACCCTGACACAAACCCTAATACTAAACATAACACTAAACCTAATGCTAACTCTAAACCTAATATAAACCTAACAATAACCCTAACCCTAACCCTAAACCTAAACCAAACACTAACCCTAACCCTAACACTAACACTAAACCTAAAACTAAGTATAAACCTAACCCCAACACTAATTCTAACCCTAACCCTAACCCTAACACTACCTCTAACCTTAATCATATCGCTAAACCTAAACTCAAAAGTAACACTAAGCATAAAAATAACATGAACCGTAACCTTAACCCTAATCTTAACCTAAACCTAACCCTAACCTTAACTCTAACACTAATCCTCTCCCTAACACTAACCTTAACCCATAAACTAACCCTAATCTTAACCCTAAAATTAACCTAACCCTATCCCTAACACTGAATATAAAACTAAACCTAATTATACCCGTAACCCTAATACTAACCCTAAACCTAAACCTAACCCTAACTCTAATACTAATCCAAATGTAACACTAACCCTAACCCTAACCCAACACAAAACATGACCATAACCATAACTCTAACAAAAACGTTAAACCTAACCCTAACCCTTACCTAAACCTAAACATAAACCTAACCCTAAGACAAAACCTAACACTCACCATAACACTAACCCTAACAGTAACCATAAACCTAACCCTATAACTTACACAAAATATAACCATAACCCTATACCTAACACTAAATGTAATACTAACCCTAATTTTGACGCTAACTCTAACCCTAGTCCTAACTGTAACCCTAACTGTAAAACTAACACTAAAATAAATAATTACCTGAACCCTAACACTAACTCTAACACTTATCCTAATGCTACACGTAACTCTAAAACGAACCCTAACCCTAACCCTAATTCTAACCCTAACCCTTACACTAACATTAACATTAACATTAATTTGACACTAACCCTAACTGTAACACTAATCCTAACAGTAACCATAACCCTAAAACTAATCCTAACCCTACACATAATTCTGAAACAAACCCTAACCCTAACCCTAATACTTACCCTAACCCTACACTAACACTAACCCTAATTTTACACTAACCCTAACCCTAACACTAACTCTAACCATAAACATAATCGAAATACTAACCCTAACCCTAAACCTATCCCAAACATTAACAGTATCCCTAACCCTAATCCTAAACCTAACACTAAACCTAACCATAAATCTAACTGTAACCCTAACACAATCACTAACTCTCAACTTACCACTAACCCTAAGCCTAATCCAAACTTTAACCCTAACCCTAACTAAACCTAACCCTATCCATAACCCTAACACTAACACTTACCCTAAACCTAACCCTAACCCTAAAACTAACCCTAAACTTAATCATAGCCCAAATCCTAACACTAACACTAACCCAACCCAAACACAAATCCTATCCCAAACAATAATGCTTACCATAATCTAACCAAACCCTAACCATACTTAACCCTAACTATAACCCAAACACTAAACCTAACCCTAAACCTAACCCTAATACTACCCCTAAACCTAACCGAAAACCTAACCTAACTATAACCCTAAAACTAAACCTTACCATAACCCTAATTCTATCCTTAACACTTATTCTATTTTGCATGCTAACCCTAACCCTAAAACAAACCCTAAACCTCACCCTAACCCTAACACTAACCCTAACATTAAACCTAAACATAACCCAAAGTTAAACTGAATGCTAATCCTAACCCTAACAATAACCCTACCATAAACCTAACCCTAACGTTAAACTTATCAATAATCCTAACCTTAACCTTAACATGAATCTGAACCCTAACCATACCACTAACACTAAACATAAACCAAACCCTAAAACTAACCCTAACACTAAACCTAGACCTAACCCCATTCCTAACACTAACACTAACACTATCCCTAATGCTAACCATAACCATAACCCTAACACTAACACTAACTCTAATCCTAAACCTAACACAAACCATTACCTAAACCATAACCCTGACCCTAACATAATCCGAGTCCTAACCCTTACCTAACCCTAAAACTAAAGCTAACACTAACCCTAACAGTAAACCTAACACTAAACCAAACCGTAAACCTAACCCTAATTCTTACCCAAACACTAACCATAACCCTAACCCTAGGCCTAACACTAAACCTAACACTACACCTAACCCTAACTGTAAAACTATTCCTAACCCTAACAATAACTGTAGTCCTCAACCTAAGCATAGCCCTAACCCTAACATAGAATTTAACCCACACCATAACCCTAACCTTCACATAAACCTCATCCTAACCATAGCCCTAACTCTAAAACTAATCTTATTTCTAACAGGAACAATGGCACTAACCCTAACACTAACACTAAACCTAATTCCAACCCTAACACTATCAAAAGGCCTAACCTTACCTTAACCCTAAACCTAACACTAACACTAACATTAACCCTTATGCAAATCCTAACCCTAACTAACCCTAATCTTAACTATAACCCTAACCATAACCCTAACTCTAACCCTAACCCTAACACAATCCCTAACCCTGACCATAACAGTAACACAAACCATAAACCATAATTTAACACTGACCTTAAATCGACACCTGATTCTAAAATTAATCCTAACCTTAAACCTAACCTTAACACTAAACAAAAACCTAATGCTAAACCTAACACTTACCCTAACACTAACCTTAACCCTAATCTTAACCCTCACCCTAAACCTAACCCTAACTCTAAGCTTATCTCTAACATTAAACCTAATTATAACAGTAACTCTAACACTAAACATAACCTGAAAAGTAACCCTAAAACTAACATAACCTTAACCCTAACCCTAACCCTAACCAAACCCTAACCCTAAGACTAAAGTAACACTAACCCTAACTCAAACTTTATCCCTAACACTAACCCAAACCCTAACCGCAACACTAACACTAACCATACCCTAAACTTAACACTAATTTTAACACTAATGATAACCATTGAACTAACCATAATACTAACCCTAAAACTATTACTAACCTCAAAACTATCCCTAAATCTAAACTTAACCCAAACACTAATACAAACCCTAACCCTAACACTAACCCTAACAGTCACCTTAACCTTAACCCTAACTCTAATCCTAACCCTACGCCTAACCCTAAACCTAACCCTTAACCTAACTGTAAACCTGTTGCTAACACTAACCTAACCATTATCTAATTCTAACAATAACCTTAGAACTAACACTAACACTAACACTAACCATAAACCTAACACTAACCTAACCCTAACACTAAACCTAACCCTAACTCTAACACTCAACCTAAACTTAACAATAACCCTAACCCCAACTGAAAAACAAACCCTAACCCTACCCCTAACCCGAACCTAAATCTATCACTAAACCTCACTGTAAAAATAACCCTAACCCTAACACAAACACTAAACCAAATACTAACCTTAAGCTAACCCTAACCCTATCTCTAACCCCAAACCTAATCCTAACCCTAAGGATAAACCTAACCCTGACACTAACACTAAGCCTCACCCTAATTCTTATTTGAAACCTAACACTAACCCTAATGCTAAACCTAACACTAACCCTTAATGTAACTCTAAATTTAACCCAACACTAAACCTTACTTTAGCCAAAACTCTAACAATAACACTAACCCGAACCATCAACCTAACCCTAACACTAACATGACACCTAACCCTAACCCTAACATTAACACTAACCCTAAATCTAATTCTAACCTTAACCCAAACAATAAACCTAACCTTAACCCTAACTATAACCATAAAACTAACCCTGAACATATACCTAACCCTAACACTAAAACGACCCCTAACCCAAAACCTAACAATAACTGTAACCGTAGCCCTAAAATTATCCCTATATCTAACCCTAACCCAACCCTAAACCTAAACCTACAACTAACACAAACCATAACCCTTACCCTAACATGAACTGTAACCCTAACTGTAACCCTAATTTAACCCAAAACCTAAACCTAACCCTAACCCTAACCCTATCCCTAACACTATCTCTAACCCTAACCCTAACACTAAACCAAATCCTAACCCTAAACTTTACCCTAACACTAATCCTAACCCTAACCAAAACACTAACCTAACACTAACACTAAACATAACCCTAACTCTAACCCTCACCCTAAACATAAAGCTAACACTAACCCTAATCCTAAACTTAACATGAACCCTAAACCTAACCCGAACCCTCACCTAACACTAACACTGAAATTCACCATAACACTATCCATAACCCTAACACTAACATAAAACCTTAACCAAATCCTAATTTAACATAACCATAACCATAACCATAAACCTAACACTAAACCTAAAGCTAACCCTAACCCTCAACCTAAAGCTAACCCTAACCCTAACACTAAACCTAAAATTCACCCTATCCCTAAACCTAACACTAACAAGAAACATAATCCTAACATTAACCCTAAATCATAATCCTAACAGTAACCCTAACCCTTACCCAAACACTAGTCCTAAACCTAACCCTAAATCTAATCCTAAACCTAACTCTAACCCTAGAACTAACCCTACTCCTATCCCTGAACCTAACACTAACACTAACCGTAACCCTAATCCTAACCATAAAACTTACCCTAAACCTCACCATAACCCAAACTTTAACCCTAAACAAATCTAAACTTAACCCTAATCCTAACACTAATCCTACCATAACCCTAACCCTAAACCTAACACAAAGCCTAAAGCTAATACTAAACCTAACCCAAACTCTAACCCTAAGCCTAACTCTAACACTAACACTAATCCTAACCCTAACCCTAACCCTAAAAGTAACCCTATCCCCAAACCTAACCCTGACATTAACTATTACCATAACCCTAACTGTAAATAATCCTAACACTAAGACAAACATAACACTAATGCTAACCCAAACATTATCCCTAACACTAACCCAAACCCTAAACACTATTCAAACACTAATCATACCATAACACTAACCCTAATTTAAACACTAACACTAACCATAAAACTAAACATAATATTAACCCTAAAAAATATTTTTAACCCTAACACTAATCCTAAACCTAAACTTAACCCAAACACTAATACTAACCCTAACCCTAACCCTATACTAACCTTAACCCTAACCCTAACTCTAACACCAACCCTAAGCCTAACCGTAAACCAATCCCTAAAGCTAACCCTAAACCTAACCCTTACCCTAACTGAAACCTGGTCACTAACCCTAACCCTTACCTAACCCTAAACCTAAACCTAACACTAACACTAACCCTAACCATAACCCTAACACTAACATAACACTAACACTAAACACAACCCTAACTCTAACCCTCACCCTAAACTTAACAATAACCCTAACCCTAACCCAAACACGAACCCTAATCATACCCTTAACCCGAACCTATCTCTAACACTAAACCTCATTGTAACACTAACCCTAACACTAACCCTAACACAAACTCTAAACCAAATACTAACCTTAAACTAATCCTAACCCTATCCCTAACCCCAACACTAAATCTAACCCTAAACCTAACCCTAACCCTGACACTAACTCTTAGCCTCACCCTAACCCTAATTCAAAACATAACACTAACCCTAACCCTAACTCTAACACCAATCCTTAACGTAACTCTAATATTAACCCATAAACTAAACCTTACCTTAAACCTAACTCTAATCGTAACACTAACCCTAACCACAACCCTAACCCTAACCCTAACATGACACCTAACCCTAACCCAAAACCTAACAGTAACCCTAAATCTAACTCTAACCTTAACCCAAACACTAACCCTAACCATAACATTAACTCGACCCCTAACCCTAATCATAACACTAACTCTAACAGTAGCCCTAAACCAATCCCTAACCCTAACCCTAACCCTAAACCTAAACCGAAATCTAACACAAACCGTAACCCTTACCATAACAGGAACCATAACCCTAACCCTAACCCAAATTTACCCCAAACACTAACCCTAATTCTAACCCGATTCCTAATCTTAACACTAACTTTAATACTAACACTATCTCTAAACCTACACCTAATCCTAAGCCTAACCTAACCTTAAACCTCAATCTAACTCTAACACTAATCCTAACATTTATGATAACCCTAATTATAACCCTAACCATAACCCCTAATGCTAAACCTTACACTAACCTCAACCCTAATCTCAACACTAACACTAACCCTAATACTAACACTAACACTAACTCTATCTGTAACCCTAACCTAAACCTAAATTTTACCCTAACCATAACCCTAACCCTAACCCTAACACGAACCCTTAACCTAATCCTAACACATACCCAACCGTAACACTAACCCTAAAAGAAACCCTAAACTTAACCCTAAAACTAACCCTAACACTAATACTAATCCTAAATTTAACCCTAACCCTAATCCTACACCTAAACCTAACCATAAAAATATTTCTAAACCTAAACCTAAACTTAAAACTATCCTTAAACCTAACAATAATCCTAACACTAACAATAAACCCAAGTATAACCTGAAACCTAACCCTAACAATAACCCTAACCGTAACCCTAACCATAAACCTAAAGCTAACACTTACCCTAACCTTAAGCCTAACACGATCCCTAAAATTAACCCTAACCCTAACCAAACTTTAAACTTAAAACTAACCCTAACATTAACCCTAATCCTAACCCTTACTCGAACCCTAACACTAACCTTAACCCTGCCCTAACCCTAACCCCAAAGCTAATCCTAACCATAACCATAAGGCTAAACATAATCCTAACCATAACCGTAACATAAATACTAACCATAAACCTAACACTAACCCTAACCCTAATCCTAACTCTAACACTAACACTAACCCTTACACTAACACTAATACTAACCCTAAAATTAACAATAACCATAACACTAAACTTGTCCCTAACCCTAACCCTATCCTAAAACTAACACTTACAGTAATCATTACTTCTAACCATATCCCTAAACCTAACATAATGCTTATCATAAACCTAACTATAACCCTAACAAAATTCCTAACACAAAACATAACCCTAAATATAACCTAACATTAACTCTAACTTTTAACTAACATTAACCCTAACACTAACACTAATACTTACACTAAAACTAACCATAACCCTAACAATAACACTAACCCTAAATGTAACATAACCCTAACCATAAAACTAACACTAACACTAACCATAACACTAACTCTAACCATAACCCTAACCGTAAACCTAAACCTAACCCTAACCCTAACACTAAATCTAATCCTATCACTAACACTAATCCTTACACTAACCCTAATTCTAAACCTAGCCCTAACATTTACCTAACCCTATCCCTAACTCTAACCCTAACACTCGCCCTAAAACTAACTTTAACCCTAACACTAAACATATCTGCAACACTAACCCTATAACTAACCCGAACACTAATCCTAACTGAACCCTAAACATAACCCTAAACCTAAAACAAACCCTAACACTAAACTTAACCCTAATCCTAACACTAATGACAACCCCAAAAATAACCCTATCACTATCCCTAACCCTAAGCCTAACCCTAAACCTAACACTAACCCTTTCCCTGAACTTTACTTTAACCCTAACACTAACACTAACCCTAACCCTTACCCTAACAGTATTTCTAAACTACCGGTAACTCTAAAACTAACCCTAACTGTAACCCTGGCCTCAATCTAAACCTCTTTCTAATCATAACCAAAACACTAATTTTAACTCTAAACCTAACACAAAATATGAACGTAACCCTTAAACTTACACAAAAAATAATTCTTACCCTAACACTAACCTTAACACTAACCCTAACCCAAACCCTAACCCCTAATTTAAAGCTAACACTAACATAACCAGAACATAACCCTAACCCTAACCCCAAACTAACCTTAAACATAAACATAACCCTAACTCTACAACTAAACCTAACAATAACCCTAACCCTAAGTGTAACACTAAACTTAACCCTAATTCTTAATCTAAACCTAAATCTAATCTTAATCCTATCCCTAACCCTAACACTATCACTAACCCTAACCCTAACACTAACACTAACACTAACACTGAACCTAATCCTAAACAAAACCCTACCCCTAACCCTCACTCTAACCTTTACCATAATACAAACCTTAACCATAACCCTTATACTAATCCTAACCCTTACCCTAACATTAACCCTAACCTACAAATAACCCTAAAACTAACCCTAAACCTAACCCTAAGCCTCACTCTAACCCTAAATCTAACCATAACTCTAAACCTTACCCTAACACAAACCTTATCCCTCACACGAACACTAATCCTAACACTAACCATAACTCTTACCCTAACCCTAACTCTAAAACTAAACCTAAACCTAATCCAAATCATAACCATAACCCTAGAACTAACCCTAATCATAACCCTAAACCTAATCCTAAAATGAACCCAACCCTAAACCTGACTCTAACACTAATCCTAATTTTGACCTTAGCGCTAACACTAAACCTATCCACAACCGTATCAATCATCCTAATCCTAACCCTAACACTAACACTAAAGCTAACACTAAAACTAACCTTAACCATAACCCTGAAAATAATCCTAATCCTAACTCTTACACTAACCCTAAATCTAAACCTAACACTATCTCTAACACTAACACAAACCCTAATCCTAACACTAATCCTAACCCCAGCACTAACCCTATCACTAACCCTATCCCTAATCCTAACCCTAAATCTAACACTAACCCTATCCCTAACCTTTACTTTAACCCTAACACTAACACTAACCCTAACCCTAAAGCTAACACTATACCTAATCTACTCCTAACCCCCAAAACTAAACCTAACCCTAACCCTATACATCACTCTAACCCTAATTTTAACACTAACCTAACACAAAACCTAAACCACCCCTTATCCTAACACAAACCCTAATTCTTACCTGAACACTAAGCTTAACATTAACCCTAACCGAAACCCTAATCCTAACTCTAACGTGAAACCTAAACCTAACCCTAACCCAAAAACTAAACTTAAAAATAAACATAACCCTAACCCTAACACTAACCCTAACCATAAAACTAACCCTAACTGTAACAGTATCCCTAACACTAATTCTAACCCTAAACCTATCCCTAACACTAACACTATTCCTAACTCTAATCCTAACACTAACACTGAACCTAACCCTAAACCGAACTTTACCCCTAACCCTCACCCTAAACCTTAACATATCACAAACCTTAAACCTAAACCGAACCCTAACACTAATTCTAACCCTAACCCTAACACTAACAATAACCTACAAGTAACCTTAAAACTAACCCTAACCCTAAACCTAAGTCTCACTCTAACCCAAATCCTAACCACAACCTTAATCCTACAACTATGCCTCACTCTAACCCTCCTTCTATTCATAACCAAAACCCTAATTTAAACTCTAACATTAACACAAAATCTGAAGCTATCCCTTACCCTAAAACAAACCATAATTCTTACTCTAACACTAACCCTAACCCGAACCCTAACCCTAACACCAAAACTAACTTAACCATAATCCTAACCGTAATCCTAACACTAAACCTACCCATAACCCTAAACCTAACCATGACACTAAACCTAACACAAATTCTAACCCTAAACCTAAAAGTAACCCTAAAACTATCCCTAACCCTAACACTATCCCTAACCCTAAACTTAACACTAACACTGAACCTAACTCTAAACCTAACCCTACCCCTAACACTCAATCTACCCTTACCATAACATAAACCCTGAACCTAACACTAACCCTAAACTTAATACTAACCCTAACATTAACCCCAACCTAAAGTACCCCTAAAGCTAACCCTAAGGCTAACTCTAAACCTAACCCTAAATCTCACTCTACCCCTTATCCTAACCCTAAACCTAACCCTTACACTCTCCCTAACCCTAACACAAACCCTAACCTAAACCTTAACCTAACACAAAACATACCCCTGACACAAACATAATCATAACACTAAACCTAACCCTAAACCAAACTCTAAAACTTACCTTAACCCTAACCCGAACTCTATCACTAACCTTAACCCTAAATCCAACACTAAACATAACCCCTAACCCTAAGACTAAAATGAACCCTAAAACTAACCCTAACCCTAACTGTAACACTAACACTAACCCTAACCGTAGCCCTAACCCTAAGCCTTTCATTAACCCTAACACTCTCCCTAACCCTAACCCTAACACAAACACTAAATCTAACCCTAAACCTAACCCTAAATCTAACATTAACCCTATACCTAACACTCAAACAAAACCTAACCCTAACACTAACCCTAACCATTACACTGAAACTTAACCTAAGCTTAAACCCAACCTTAATCCTAAAACTGACCTTAAACATAACCCTAACCCTAACACGAACACGAACACTAACCCTAACCTAACCACAGCCCTAACTCTAATACTAGCCCTAAACCTATACCTAACCCTAACACTATCCATAACCTAACACTCACAATAACCCCAACCCTTACAATAACCCTAAACCTAACCCTAACCCTAACACTAACCCTAAAACTAAACCTAACACTCACACAAACCATAATCCAAACACTAACACTAACCGTAAAACTAACCATAAACGTAACCTTAACCCTAGCACTTACTCTACCCTAACTCTAACACTAAGCCTCAACCTTACTCTAACACTAACCCAAAAGCTAATCTGAAAACTAACCCTAATTCTAACTGTAACACCAACTCTAATCCTTACCATAAACCTACAACTATATTTAAAGCTAACCCTAACTGATACTCTAACATGAAGCCTAAACCTAACCCTAATCCTAACCTAACACTAACACAAACCCTCACCCTAACACTAACAAAAACCCTAACACTAGTGCTAACCCTAACAAAAACCCTAACTAAACCCTAACCCTAACATAAATTTAACCCTAAGCCTCACCTAACCCTAACACTAACCCTAACATTAACCCTGAACCTAAACCTAACACTAACCCTATCAAAAATCCTAATTGTATAACTAACTGTACCCCTAACCCTAACCCTAAACATAACACTAATCTTAACACTAATCATAACCCTAAGCCGAACCCTAAATCTAACCCTAATCTTAACCATAACCCTAATGATAATCTTAACCCTAACCCTATCACAAACACTAACCTTACCCTAATAGTAAACCTAACAGTAACCATAAACCCTACCCTAACCCTAACTCTAAAATTAACCATAAACCTTACCTGAACCCTAACCCTAAATCTAACCCAATCACAAAAACTAACCCTAACCCTAACACTAACCCTAACCCTAACCCTAATACTAACCCTAACCCTAACCATAACCCTAATCTTAACTGTAAACCTCACCCTACCCCTAACCATATCCATAATACAAACCCTAGTACGAAAACTAACACTAAACCTAAACATAAGCATAAACATAACCCTAACACTAAACCTAACCCTAACCGTAAGCCTAAAACTAACTCTAGCATTAAACCTAATTTTAACCCTAACCCTAACACTAACATCAACCCTAAAAATTACTGTAGCCCAACCCTAACCTGAACACTAACCATAACCATAACCATAAACCTGACACTAACCATAACATTAAACCTAACTCTAACCATAAACCAAACACTAAAAGTATCTCTAATACTAACCCTAATGCTAACACTAAATCTAAAGGTAACTTTATTCCTAATGCTAACCATAAAACTAACCATAAACCTAACCCTAACATTAACCGTAACACTAAAATTAATCCTAACCTAACCCTAATAATAACATTAACACCAATACTAACCCTAACACCAATCCAAACCCTAACCCTAACCCTAACTATTAAACTACACCTAACCCTAACCTAAACCCTAAAACTAACCCTAACCCTATCCTTAACCCTAATGGTAATAGTAATCATAAACCTAACCCTAACTCTAACCCTAACACTTACCTTAACACAAACCCTAATGCATTCCATAACAGTAACCCTAACCCTAACACTAACACTAACACCTAATTTTAACCCTACACAAACAACAACCCTAACCCTAATTCTAATCATTAACCTAACCCTAATCCTAACCCTAATCTTACCCTTAACCCTAACCCTAACACTAATCCTTATGCAAACCCTAACCAAACCCTAAACATAAACTTGTTCCTAAACCTAACTCTAACCCTAACCCTAAATCTAACACAAATCATTAACCTAACTGTCACCCTAACGAAAACACAAATCCTAACCCAAACCCTCACACTAACTGAAACACTAACACTAAACAAAACCGGAAACATCCACCTTACCCTTACACTAACACCAAATGTAACCTTAAGAAAAAACCCTATCCCTAACCCTAACTGTAACCCTAACACTAACCGACATCTGAACAATAACCCTAATACCAAACCTATCTTTAATTCTAACCCTAACACAAAACCTAACCCTAACCCTAATCCTTGCCTAACCCTAACCCTAACACTAACCCTAACACTAACTTTAACTCTAAACCTAACACAAATACTAATCCTTACCATAAATGTATAACTAACACTTACCCTAACTCTAAGCCTAAACCTAACACTAACCCTATACCTAACTTTTACTCGAATTGTAACACTAGCATTAGCACTAACCATAACCATAACACAAACCCTAACCCCAATCCTAATGCTAAATATAAACCTAAGACTAACCCAAAACCTAACCATAACAGAAATCCTAACTCTAAACCTAACACTAACCCTAACACTAAACGTAAACCTAACCCTAAACCTAAATCTAAAAATAACCTTAACCCTAACCTAAACTCTAACTCTAAACATAACCCTATAAAAAACACTAACCTTAAACCTAACACTAGCATTAATCCTAATCCTAACCCAATCCCTAACACTAACACAAATCCTAACACTAACTTTATCCCTAAACCTAATCGTAAACCTAATACTAATTCTAATCCTAACTTAACCCTAACATTAAACCTAAACCTAACCCTAACACTAACCCTAACCCTAAACCTTACCCTAAACCTAACCCTAAACTGAATACTAAAATTAACCCTAACACTAACCCTAACCATAACCCTAACCTATTCCTAACCATAATGTAACCCTAACCCTAAACCTAACCCTATCACAAACCCTAACCTAACCCTAATCCTAAAGCTGTCCTAACCCTAACCCTAACCCTAACATTACCCCTAACCCTGACCCTAACCCTAACCCTAACACTAACCTAATCCTAACCCTATACCTAACACTAACCATAACACTAACCCTTAACCTAAATATAACCCAAAACCAAACACTAATGCTAACCCTAACCCTAGCTCTAACACTAACCCTAACCCTTAGCCTAACCCTAGCCCTACCTCTAAAACTATCACTTACCCTAAGCCAAATCCTCATCCTAATGCTACCTTAGTCCTAACCATAATGCTTAGCCTTCCCTAAACCTTAAATCTATTACAAGACCTAGACATAGCCCTAATTCTAGCTCTAATCCTAACCCTAACCCTGACCCTTATTCTGACCCTAACACTAACCCTAGATCTAAACCTGACCCTAACCTTAAACCAAACCGTAACACTACTTCTACCACTAAACCTATACCTTAACCTAACAGTAACAGTAGCACTAGACCAAACCTAATAATAAACCGAGTCACAAATCTAGCTCTAGCCCTAAACAAAAACTAGCACTAACCCTAACAATTACCCTTAACCTAACGTAAAAACTAAACCTGTCACTAGACCAAATGCTAGTCCTAATTGTGGATCTAAACCTAAAACTAACCCTAACCCCACAATAACCCTTAATCTAATAGAAACCCTAGCTCTAAACCTTATCCTAAACCAAAACCTAACCTTAACACTAGACTTATCCATTACCCTTACCCTAAAACTACTCATAACCTTATCCCTCGCTCTTACATTACCCAAGCCCTAACATTAGCACTAAACATCACACAAAACCTAGCCCTAATCATAACCGTAACCATAACCTTAGACCTAACCCTAATGCTAACCCTCGCCCTAGCCCTAACCCTAGCTCAAATTCTAATCCTTAGCCTAAAGATAACCCTAACCCTAAACCTAAAACTAGACTCAACTCAAATCCTAACCCTTGCCCGATCCCTATCCCTACCTGAAATGCCTACACTTACCTAACCAGAACCTTAACATTAACCCCAGGCCTAACCCTAACCCTAACCCTATTCCTAACCTTAACCCTGGCAATAAACTTAGCTCTAACCCTATCCATTACCCTAAAGAAATGCCTAACCCAAATTCTAACCCTAGGCCTAAAGATAACCCTATCATTAACACTAACCCTATCCATTACTCTAAAGCTAAGCAGAACCATAAACCTAATTCTATCCATTACCCTAACCCCAACCCGAACCCACGGTTAATTCAAGCATTAACCCTAAATCTTAACCTAAACCAAATCCTACCCGGACCCTGACCCTAATAATACATCTAGCTCTAAACTTGACCTTTACCCTACACCTAAACCTTACAATAGACATAGCCATAACCTAATACTAAAACTAATACTAAACATAAACCTAGACTTGACATTAACCCTAGCCCTAATACTAGACATAGCCCTAACACAAACCCACAGGCTAGCCCTGAACATAGACTTAATACTAACCCAAACCCTAATCTTAGTCCTAACCTTAATTCTAACCCTTGCCCTAGCCCTAAAGCTAGCTATAACTCTGTTCCTTCCCCTAAACTTAATCCTAACCGTAACACTAACACTAACCCAAACACTAGGCCTAACCCTAACACAAACTCTAACACTAATCCTAGCTAGAATTTAGCCCTAACCCTAAACATACCCCTAACCTTAGCCCAAAGACTAACTCGAACTCTGAACTTAGCCCAATTTCTAGTTCTAACCCTATCTGTTACCATAAACCTAACACTAGCCCTAACCTTAGCCCTAATGCTAGCCATAGCCCTAAACCTAGACCTAACCATAACAATAAATCTAAGCCTAAACTTCACCCTAACATTAGCCCTAACACTATTGCTAATCATAAAAGTAGCCCTATCCCTAGGCCTATTTCTAAAACAAAAATGAGCAATAGCCCTCTACCTAAACCTACCTAACCTTAATGCTACACCTGACATTAGCCCTAGCCCTAGCCCTAATCCTAGTTATAAGCCCAGACTTAATACTTACCCTGATCTTAACCCCAGCCCTTTCCTAATTTTATCCCTTTTCTAGCACTAAACATAGCTGTAACATCATAGCTTGCCATAACACTAAAGCTAACCTTAAGCCTAGCCCTAAACCTAGGCCTAAACATAACACTAACTCTAGCACTAATCCTAGCCCTAATTGAGGCCTAACACAAAACCTAACCCTATGCCTATCCCTAAGACTAACTCTCTCACCCTAGCCCTATTCCTAGTTCTAAACCTATCCCTTACGATAAACTAAAACCTAGCCCTATCCCTAGCCCAAACTTAGCCCTAACCTTCGCCTTACCACTAAACCTGGATCAAACCCTAACCTTAAGCCAAAATCTCACTGTAACACTAGCCTTAACAGCAATGCTAATTGGAAAACTAGCCCTAACGCTAACCTACCCCTAAAACAAAACTGAGCCATAAACCTAACCATAACCCTTAACCTAAACCAAACACAAACCCTAAACATAGCCCTAAACCTTGCCATAATTTGAGTGCTAAACCTAACCCTAGAGGTATTCCTCATCCTGACTCAGATCCTAACACTAACCCTAGCTCTATACATTGCCCTAATGCTAACCCTAGAACTAGCCCTAATCAGAAACCAAGTTTTTTCATTAGCCAGAACCCTAAATCTAACACAAATCCTAGCACTAATCCAAGCTCTAACCCTAGGTCTAACCCTAAGACTAACCCTAACCCTAACCTTAACCCAAGCCCTAAACCAATCCCTAAACCTAATACTACATCTAAACCCATCCCTTTCACTAAGCCAAATCCTCACCCTAATGTTACCTAGTCCTAACCCTAATCCTTAGCCTAAACCCTATCCCTTATTCTAGCCGTAACTCTTACCCAAATCCTGACCCTTTTTCTGACTCTAACAAAACTAACCCTAAAACTAAACCTCACACTAACCCTAAACCGGAAAGTACCCCTTCCCCTATCAGTAAACCAGTACCTAAACCTAACAGTAACACTAGCATGAGACCAAACCTAATCCCAAATATAGTCATAAATCTAACCATAGCCTTAAACAAAAACTTTGCACTAGAACTAAAAATAACCCTTAAACTAACCTAAATATTAACCCTATCCCTAGACCCAACACTAGTCCTAATTCTGGCCCTAACTCTAACCCTAATCCTAACCCTAAACTATAGCCCTAATACTAGCCATAAACCACACACACACCTATCCTTATCCTAGCCCTTAACCTAGCCCTAATCATAACCAAAACCATAACCCTAGACCTGACCCTAACACTAACCATCTCCCTAGCCCTAAACCTAACTCATAGTCTAACACTTAACCTAAACCAAACCCTAGCCCTTATCCTAACCTTAACCCTAGAACTAACCTCAGCTCTAACCCTATGCATTACCCTACAGAAAAGCCTAACCCAAATGCTAACCCTAGGCCTAACAATAACCTTATTGCTTAACCAGAAACATAAACTAAATTATATCCATTACACTAACCCTAATCCGAACCCACCACTAATTCAAGCATTAACCCTAAATCTTAACCTAAACCAAACCCTACCCAGAAACTAACTCTAATAATACAACTAGCTCTAAAACTGACCCTTACCCTACACCTATACCTTACAATAGATATAGCCATAACCTAACACTAAAACTAATACTAACCATAAACCTAGACCTGACATTAGTCCTATCCCTAATACTAGCCCTAGCTCTAACACAAACCCTCAGCCTAGACCTAAACCTAGCAGTATTCAAAACCTAAACGCTAACCTAGCCCTAACCCTAATTCTAACTCTCACCTTATCCCTAAAACTGGCTATAACCCCATCCCTTTCCCTAAACCTAACCCTATCACTAACACTAACACAAACCCTAAACCTAGCGCTAAACCTAACAGTAACCCTAGCACTAATACTAGCCCTAATTTAGCCCTAACCTTAAACCTACCCTTAACCCTAGCCCTAAGACTAACTCTAACTCTCACCCTAGCCCAATTTCTAGTTCTAATCCTATCTGTTATCATAACCGTAACACTAGCCCTTACTTTATCCCTAACCATAGCCCTAAACCTTAACCTAGATCTAACCATAACAATTAATATAAGATTTAACCTCAGCTTTCTACTAGCCCTAACACTATTGCTAATAAAAAATCTAGCTGTAACCCTAGCCCTAGCTCTAAAACAAAACTCAGCCATAGCCCCAACCCTAACCCTAACCTAAACATAACCCTAGACCTGATATTAGCCCTATCCATAATTCTTACCCTAACACTAACACAAATCCTAACCCTACACCTAGATATAACCCTCACCCTAATTAGAGTCCTATCCCTAATCTTAAAAGTAACACTGATCCTGACTCTGACCCTAACACTAACCCTATCTCCTATCATCCCCCTAAATCTAAATCTAATAAAAAACACTAGACCTAGTCCTAATGCTAACTCTAATACTAGCCCTAATATTAAACCTAGTTCTTACATTAGCTGTAGTCCTACACTACCACTAACCTAACCCAAAACCTAGCCCTAATCCGAGCCCTAACTCTAGATTTAATCATAGCTCTAACCCTATCCCTAGACCTAACAGTTAAGCTAAACCTAACCCTAGACCTAAACCTTGTTCTAACCGGAAACCTAAAGTGAATCATAACCCTATTCCTAACCATAACACTAGCCCTAAACCTATATCTAATTTTATCCATTACCCTAACCTTAACCCTAGGCAAATTCTAACCCTAGGCCTAATGCTAACCATAGCCCTAACCTAACCATAATCCTAGTGCTAACTGTGGCTCTAATCCTATCCATTACCTGAACACATCTTTAACCAAATTCTATCCCTAGGCCTAACTCTAACCCTATGCCTTAACCTAACCCTGACCATTATACTAAACCTAACCTGAAACTTATACCTAACCATATCCATTAGCGTAACCCTAATGCTAATTTTAGTCCTAACCCTAATCCTTAACCTAACCCATACCCTAATACTGACTCTGACCCTAATAATATCCTTAGCTGTAAATCTAACCCTAATGCTCAAAGTAACACTTACAATAGACCTGGCCATAAACACAAACCTAAAACTATCCCTAACCATAATAATAGAACTAATATTAACTATAGACCAAATCTTAACCCTAACCCTAACACAAACTCTGTCCCTAATCCTAGCCCTAAGCCTAGCCTTAATCCTTATCCTAACCTTAACCGGAGCCCTAACCCTAATTTTATCCCATGCCCTAGCTGTAACATCATACCTTACCCTAAACCTAATGCTAACCCTAACCCTAGCCCTAACTCTAGGCCAAAACCTAACACTAAACCTAGGGCTAATCCAAGCCCTAATTGAAACCTAATCCTAAACCTAATCTTACTGCTATCCCTAAGACTAACTCTAACTCTTGTCCTAGCTCTATCCAAAGTTCACACTTATCCCTTACCATAACCCAAACCTAGCCCTATGCCTAGCCCCAACCCTAACTGTAACCATCACCCTAACCCTAAAACTAGTTGTAATCCCTAAATTTAAGCCCAAACCTCACCCTAACCCTAGTCCTAAACCTAATGCTAATTGGGAAACTAGCCCGAACCCTTCTCTACCCCTAAAACAAAACTGAGCCATAATCCTAACCCTAAACCTTAACCTAAACCAAACACTAACCTTACACCTATCCCTAAACTTAGCCCTAATTTGAGTCTTAACCCTAAACATAGAAATAACCCTGACCCTTAGTCGGACCTTAACAGTAACCCTAGCTCTAAACATTGCCATAATGCTAACCCTAGAACTAGCTCTAATAAGAAAACTAGTTCTTTCATTAGCCATAGCCCTAATGCTAACACAAATGCTAGCTCTAACCAGAGCCATGACTCTAACTATAACCCTAACCATACCTCTAACCCTATGCCTTACCCTAAGCCAAACCCTTTCTCTAATGCTATTCTAGTCCTAATCTTAATCCTTAGCCTATCCTAAACCCTAACTCTATTATTAGTCCTAAACCTAGCCCTCATTCTAGCTTTAACTCGTATCAAAACACTGACTCTTATTCTGACCCTAACACTAAACCTAGATCTAAACCTGAACCTAACCTTAAGTGATACCCTAACCCTACCTCTACAGGTAAACCTATACCTAAAACTAACAGTAACACTAGCACTAGACCAAACCTGATCCTAAATATAGTTAGAAATCTAGCCTTAGTGCTAAACAAAAACTTAGCACTATCCCTAACATTAACCCTTAACCTAATGTAAAGATTAAACCTATCACTAGATCAAACACTAGTCCTAATTGTGGCCCTAAACATAATACTAACCCTAAACAAACAATGACCCTTAACCTAATAGAAACCCTAGCTCTAAACCTTAACCTAAAACAAACCCTAACCCTAACACTAGACTTATCCATAACCCTTACCTAACACTAGCCATAACCATATCCCTATTTCTTACATTACCCGTAGCCCTAATGTTAGCCCTAAACATCACAAAAAAGCAGGCCTTATCCTAGTCCTAAACCTAGCCCTAATCACAACCCGAACTATAACCTTAGACTTAACCCTAATGCTAACCCTCCCCTAGCCCTAACCCTAGCTCAAACTCTAATCATTATTCTAAACATAACCATAAACCTAAACCTAACCCTAGACCTGACTCAAACCCTAACCCGTGCCCTATACCTAACCATAGCTCAAATGCCTATACTCACCCTAAACCTAATCCTAACTGTAACACTAGCCCTAACATTAGCTCTAACCCTATCCATAACCATAAAGATAAGCCTAACCCAAATGCAATCCCTAGGTCTAACGATAACCCTATTGCTAACACTAACCCTATTCATTACGCTAAACCGAACTGGAACTATAAAACTAATCCTATCCATTACCCTATCCGGAACCCTAACCCTAAATGTAATTCAATATTTAACCCTAAAACTTAACCTAAACCAAGACCTACCCAGACCTTGACTCTAATAATATACCTAGCTCTAAACCTGACCCTTACAATAAATTTAACCATTATACTAGATATAGCTATAACCTAACACTAAAACTAATACTAAACAAAAACCTAGAACAAACATTAACCCTGGCCCTAATCCTAGCCCTAACCCTAACACAAACCCTCAGTTGAACCCTAAACCTAGCCTGAATCCTAAATCAAAACCTAACCTTACTCCTAACCCTAATAGTAACCTTCACCATAGACAGATAGTTAGCTGTAATGCTATCCCTTCTCATAAACCTAATCCTAACCCTAACACTAACACTAACCCTAACCCTAGATCTAACCCTAACACTAACCCTAGCGCTAATCCTAGTACCAATTTAGCCCTAACCCTAAACCTAACCCTAACCCTAGCCCAAAGACTAACTCAAACTCTTGCCATAGCCCTATTTCTACTTCTAATCCTAACCACTACCATAACCCTAAAATAGCCCTAATCTTAATCTTAACACTAGTCATAGCCCTAAACCTAGATCTAACCATAACAATAAATCAAAGCCTAAACTTCACCCTACCACTAGCCCTAACACTATCACTTATCATAAAACAGGATGTAAACCTAGGCCTAGTTCTAAAACAAAACTGAGCCATAGCCCTATCCCTAACCCTAGACTAAACTTAACCCTAAACCTGACATTAGCCCTATCCATAGATCTAATCCTAGTTCTAAGCCTAGCATTAATCCTAACCCTAATTTAAACCATAGTCCTAATCCTAATTTTATCTCCTGTCCTAGCACTAAACATAGCTGTAATATCATACCTTACCCTAAACCTAATGATAACCATAACCCTAGCCTTAAACCTAGGCCTAAATGTAACACTATCCCTAGCACTTTTCCTAGCCCTAATTTAGCCCTAACAGTAAACCTAACCCTATCCCTATCCCTAAGACTAACTCTAACTCTCACTCTAAATATCCCTAGTTCTTAACCTATTCCTTCCCATAAACCAAACGCTAGCACTATCCCTAAACCCAAACTTAGCACTAACGTTTGCTCAAGGCTTAAACCTGGATCTAAAACTAAAATTAAGTATAAATCTCACCCTAACCCTATCCCTAACCCTAATGCTAATTGGAAAACTAGCCCTAAGTCTAAACCTGACCCTAACACTAAACCGAACCCTAACTCTTCCCATACCGGTAAACCTAACAGTAACACTAGCACTAGGTGAAACCTAATCCTAAATATAGTCATAAATCTATCCCTAGATCCTAAACAATAACCTAGCACTAGCCCTAAAATAAACGTTAACCTAACTTAAAGACTAACCCTATCCCTAGACCCATCGCTAGTTGTAATTCCGGCACTCTTACTAAATATAGCCCTATCCTGAACAATGGCCCTTAACCCTAAACAAATTCTAGCTCTAAACCTTATCCTAACCCAAAACCAATCCGAAACACTAGACATATCCATAACCCTGACCATAAAACTAGCCATAAACATATTCCTAACTCTTATATTTCCCATAGCCCTAATGTAAGCCCTAAACCTCATACAAAACCTAGCCCTTATCCTAGCCCTAAACCTAGCCCTAATCATAACCCTAACCATAACCCTAGACCTAAGCCTAATCCTACACTCGCCCAAGCCCTAAACTTAGATCAAACTCTAACCCTTACCCTAAACATAACCCTAATCCTAACCCTAGACATGACTCTAACCCTAAACCTCGCCCAAGACCTAACCCTAGCATAAATGCTAATACTTAAACAAAAACTAACCCTGACAATAACTCTAGGCCTCACCCTAACCCTAGCCCTAATCATAATCTTATCCTTAGCCCTAACCTTAGCACTAACACTATCCATTACCCTAAAGATGAACCTAACTCATATACTAACCTTAGGCATAACACTAACCCTATCACTAACACTAACCCTATCCATTACTAAACCTAATCCTATCCATTACCCTATCCATAACCTTGACCCTAAAGATAATTCAATCTGTAACCCAAAAACTTAACCTAAACCAAACCCTACCTGGACTCTGACCCTAATAATAATACACCTAGCTTTAAACCTGACCCTTACCTAAACCTAAACCTTACACTAGACCTAGCCATAACCTAACCTTAAAACTAACTCTAATCATAAATCTAGACCTGACATGAGCCCTATCCTTAATCCTAGCCCTAGCCCTAACACAAACCCTCATCCTAGCACTAAAAATAGCCTTAATCCTAACCCTAGCCCTAACCCTAATTCTAACCCTCTCGCTAGCCCTAAACCTAGCTATAACCCCATCCCTTTCCCTAACCCTAACCCCAACTCTAGCTCTAAATTTAGCCCTAATTTAGCCCTAACCCCCAAACTAACACTATCCCTAGCCCTAAGACTAACTCTAAATCTTACCCTATCCCTATCCCTAATTCTAAACCTGTCCTTTATCATAACCCAAAACTTATCCCTATCCCTAGCCCAACACTAGCCTTAACATTTATCCTCGCCCTAAATCTGGATCTAACCCTAAACTTTAGCCTAAATATTACTCTAACACTAGCTCTAACCCTAATTCTATTTGGAAAACTAGCCCTAACTGTACCCTAGCCCTAAAAAAAAAAAATAGAGCAATAACTCTAACCCTAACCCTTAACTTAAACCAAATCCTAACCCTACACCTAGCCCTAAATGTGTTCTAATTTGAGTCCTAATCCTAACCCTAGTAGTAACTTTGGCCTTTACTCGGACCCTAACAGTAAACCTAGCTCTAAACATTGACCTAATGCTAACCCTAGAACTAGCCCTAATCAGAATCCTAGTACTTTCATTAGCTGTAGCCCTAAAGCTGATACAAATCCTAGCCCTAATCCAAGCCATACACCTACGTTTAACCCTAAACCTAACCCTAACCCTAACCATAACTCTACCTCTAATCCTATCCCTTACCCTAAGCCAAACCCTCACCCTAATGCTACCCTAGTCCTAACCATAATCCTTAGCATACTTCAAACCCTATCTCTATTACTAGTCCTAACCATAGCCCTCATTCTAGCTCTAAACTTAACTCTAACCCTGACCCTTATTCTGACCCTAACACTAACCCCAGGTCTAAACCTAACACTAACCATAAAGCGAACCCTAACCCTACAGCTATCAGTAAACCTATACCTAAACCTAACAGTAACCCTAGCATTAGACCAAATCTAATCCTAAAGAGAGTCATAAATCTAGCCTTAGCCCTAAACACAAACCTAGCAGTAGCCCTGACAATAAATGTTAACCTAACATAAAGACTAACTCTATGCCTGGACACAATGCTAGTCCTAAATCTGGCCCTCACCCTAAACCTAACCATAACCTCAACAATGATGGTTACCCTAAAACAAACACTAGCTCTAAATCCTATCCTCACCCAAAACCTAACTAGAACACTAGACATATGCATAACCCTAACCCTAAAACTATCCATAACCATAACCCTAGCTCTTAAATTACCCATAGCCCTAATGATAGCCATAAACCTCACACAAAACATAGCCCTTATCCTAGCCCTAAACCTAGCCCTTATCGTAACCCTAACCATAAGCGTAGAGCTAACCCTAACCGTAACCCTCACCCTAATACTAATTCTAGCTCGAACTCTAATCTTAATCTAAACATAACCCTAACCCTAACCTTAACTTTAGCCCTGACTCTAAACCTAACCCTCACACTAGCCCTAATCCTAGCTCAAACGCTAAAATTTACCACAAACGTAACCCTAACTCTAACTGTAGGCCTAACCCTAACCCTAATCTTATTCTAAACTTAACCCTAGCCCTAACCTTAGCTCAAACCCTATCAAGTACACCAAAGATAAGCCTAACCTAAATGCTAAGCCTAGGCCTAACACTAAGACTATTGCTAACACTAACCCTATTCAGTACTCTAAATCTAACCTGAACCTTAAACCTAAACCTATCAATTACCCTAACATGAACCCTAACCCTATCCCTAATGCTAATTGAAGCCTTAACCCTAAAACTTAACCTAAACCAAACCCTACTCAAAATATGACCCTAATAAGACACCTAGGTTTAAACCTGACACTTAACCTAAACCTAACCATTACACTAGACCTAGCCATAACCAAACCCAAAAACTAACCATAACCAGAAACCAAGACCTGACATTAGCCCCAGCCCTAATCATAGCCCTAACCCTAACACAAGCACTAGACTTTATTTGTATCAGCTTTAGAGCTACATATTAGGCCTTTATCTAGCCTTAATTCTCACCCAAACCCTAACTCTAGCCCTATCTCTAATTTTAACCCTCGCCCTAGACTTGAACTTAGGTATAACCCCATCATTTCCCCTAATCCTATCACTAATCCTAACCCTAACACTAACCATATCTCTAGCCCTAACCATAGGCCTAACCCTAACATTAACCCTAGCACTAATCCTTGCCCTAATTAAGCCCTAACCCTAACTCTACCCCTAACCTTGGCCTAAGACTAACTCTAACTCTCCCCCAAGCCCTATTTCTAGTTCTAAACCTATCCATTACAATAAACCTAAATCCAGCCTTAACCTTATCCCTAAACCTCGCCCTACACCCTACCATAGATCTAACCATAACTCCACATTTCACCCTAACTCTAAGCCTAATCCTCAACCTACCACTACACTTAACACTATCGCTAATCCTAAAACTAGCTGTAACCCTAGCCTTATTCCAAAAACAAAACCGAGCCATTGTCCTAACCCTAAATGTTAACCTAAACCAAACCATAACTATAAACCTAGCCATATATTTCTAGCTTTAATTCATATCCTAGTCACGAAATTAACCCTGATCCTGACTTATATTCTGACACTAACCTTAATTCTAAATATCACAGTAACCCTAAAGATAGTGCTAACACTAGATATAGACCAAATACTAACTCTAATCACAACCTTAGTTTTATATTAGCCATAGCACTAACCCTAGCTCTAAACCTAACAGAAAAAAACTAGCCCTAATCTGAGTCCTAACCCTAGATGTAAACCAAAACCAAAACATAGCCCTAGCCCTAACCAACACATAAATCCTAGCTCTAACCCTAGCTCTAACTCTATCATTATCCTAAGCCAAATCCTGTCTATAATGCTAACCTTTGTCCTAATCCTAATCCATAGCCTAATACAAACACTAACCCTATTACTAGTCCTACTCCTAGCCCTCATTCTAGCTCTAACCCTAAATCAAATCATTACCCTAACAGAAAACCTCAGTATAAATCTAACCCTAACCCTAAACCAGACCCTAGAACTAGCCCTACCAGTAAACTTATACCTAAACCTAAGCCTAACATTAGCCATAGACCTAAGCCTAATAATAAATATAGCCATAACTCTAGACGTAAACCTAAAAAAACCTGATCCCTAGCCCTAACATAATCCTTAACCTAATGCGAACACTAACCCTATCCCTAGACCTAAACCTAGTCCTAATTCTGGCTTTCACCCTAAACCAAACTCTAACCTGAACACTGACCCTAACACAAACACTAAACCTAGCTCTAAAACTGAACCTAACCCAAAACCTAAACCTATCACTAGACATAGTCATAACCCTAACCCTAAAACTACCTCTAATCAGAACCCTAGATCTTACATTATACATATATTTAACCATGGCCCTAAACCAAACAGAAAACTGAGCCCTATTCTGAGGTCTAATCCTACCCTAAGCATAACCATAATTCTTAATGTAGTCCTAACCCTAACCCTTGCCTTAGACATAACCATAGTTCAAAGCCTAACCCTTAGCCTAAACATAACCCTAGCCCTGTTAGTAAACATAATCCTAACACTAGCCATAATACTAAACTTAACCCTAGTGCTAACCCTAGCTCTAACCCTAACATTACCCTAACACTAACCCTAACCCTAATAATAAACCTAGCCCTAAACCTAACCTTATCTCTAACCCTAATCATAAACCTAACCCTTGACTTAACCCTAAACCTAATCCTTGCCATAAACTTAACCCTAAATTTTACCATATATCAAAACTGAACCTATCCCTGAACCTAAATTTAACCATAACAGAAACTTAATCCTAAACCTAAACTTACATCTAATCCAATACATTACACTAAAACTAACTGTAACCCTAATGAAAACCCTAGCCCTAACCCCAACCCTAACCATAACCATAACCATAACCCTAACCTAGACCTAACACTAAACCTAACACTCCCCCAAGTTCTAACCGTAGCTTAAACCCTAACCCTTACACTAACCCTAACCCTAGCTCTTGTCCTAATCATAACCCTAACTCTAGCTCTAAACCTAATATTAAACCTAGCCCTAATCCTAGACCTAATATAGCCCTATTCCTAATCCTAACCCTTACCCTAGAATTAAGACTAACTATAAGTCTCACACACGACCTATCCCTACTTCTAAACCTATACCTTACCAGAACCGTAACCCAAGCACTAACCCTAGTAATAACACTTGCCCTAGCACTAATTCTAGATGGAACACTATCTCTAAAACTAACCCCATCCCTTACTGTAACCCTAACCCAAGCCCTAACCCTAGTCATAATCCTTAGCCCTAGCAATAACCTATCTCTAAAACTAACCCTAACCTGACACTTCAGCCTAACACTGAAATTACCTCTAACCCTAATGCTATTCGTAAAATTAGCCCTAAACCTAGTCCTAGCCCTGAAACAAAACTGAGCCATACCCCTAACACTAACCCTTACCCTAAACCAAACCCTAACCCTACACCAGCCCTAATCATAGCCCTAATTTGAAACCTAATGCTAACCCTAAACCTAACTATAACCTTGACTCATATCCAAACACTAAACCTAGCTTTAAACATCACCCTAATCTTAAACCTAACCCTAATACTAGGCCTAGCCCTAAACTTAACCCTAAAAATAACCCTAATGTAACCCTATTTCTTACAATAGTCATAACCATAGCACTAGCCCTAATCCTAATACAAAACTAGCCCTAATCCAAGCCCTAACATGAGCTTTAACCCTAAACCTAACTCTAACATTATTCCTAACCTTAGCTCTAACCCTATCCCTTACCCTAAGCCAAACTCGCACCCTAATTATAACCATATTCTTAGCACTAATCTTTAGCTTAACCAAAACCTAACTCTATAACTAGTCCTAACCCTAGCTTTCATTCTAGATCTAACCATAACCCAAACCCTAACCCTATCCCTGACCATTATTCTGACCCTATCACTAACCTTAGATCTAAATCTAAACCGAACCCTAACACTAGCCCTACTGGTAACCTTATATCTAAACCTAACCCTAACACTAGCCCTAGACCTAAATAATCCTAAATCTAGCCATAATTATAGCTCTAGACCTAATGATAAACTAGACCTAGCCTTAACAATAACCCTTAACCTAACCCAAACTCTAACCCTACCTCTAGACCTAACCCTACTCCTAATTCTGGCTTTAACCCTAACCATTACCCTACCCGAACACTGTCCCTGACACTAACACTAATCCTAGCTCTAAACATCACCATAACTCTAAAACTAACTCTAAAACTACACCTATCCCTAACATTCACCATAAAACTAGTCTTTATCATTACAGCAGTTCTTACATTAGACATAGCCCTAACCTATCACAAAACCTAGCCCTAATTCAAGCCCTACCTTAGCTTTAACCCTAAAGCTAACCCTAACAATAACCCTAGCCCTAACTATAACCCTAAGCCTAACCCTAGACCTAATTCTAACCATAACCCTAGCCCTAAACCTAGCTCTAACCCTATTCATTAATTTGACTAATTTGATCCCTAAATCTAAACCTTAACCTAACACAAACCCTAACCTTAACCCTGAATCAAATAATACTTATAGCTCTAAACCTGACCCTAATAAGAAATCTGACTTTACAATTGACCTAGCCATAATCCTAACCCTAAAATTATCCCTAACTGTACCCTAGATGTGACTTTAGCCCTTGCTCTAATCTAGCCTTAACCCCATTACAAAACTTAATCCACATCCTAGCAAGGAACCTCACTTTAATCATAACCCTAACATTAATGTTAACCCTAACCTTAACACTAATTCTCACCCTAGTCCTAAATCTACCTATATTTCCATCCATTATGCTAAACCTAACATAACCCTAAACCTAACATTAACCCTAGGTCTAACACTAACACTAACCCTAGCCCTAATCCAAGTCCTAATTTAGTCCTCTCCCTAACCCTAACCCTAGCCCTAACACTAACTCTAATTCTCACACTAATCCTACACCTAATTCTAACCCTATCTCTTACCATCACCACATACCTAGCCGTAAACATAGCCCTACCCTACCCTATACTTAGCCCTATCACAAAACTTAGATCTAAACCTGACTCTAAATTTTAACCTAACCCTAAGACTAAGCCTAACCATAACTCTACTCTATACCTAATCCTTAACCAAAGCCTAAATCTCACACTTACACTACGCCTAACCCTAAGACTAATCATAAACCTAGCCCTAATCCTAACCTTAGTCCTAAAATAAAACCAAGTAACAGCCCTAACCATAACCCTTAATCTAAACCAAATCCTAACCATACACCTAGCCCTAACCCTATCCCTAATTATAGTCTAATCCTAACCCGAAAACTAACCCTGACCCTGAATCTGACCCTAACACTAACCCTGGCTATAAATGTCATCATCACCGTAAGCCTAACCTTAACACTAGACTTAGTCCTAACTCTAAACCTATAACTAGCTGTAATCACAAATCATTCTTTGTTCATTAGCCATAGTCTTAACCCTAGCCCTAACCGAACCCAAAACCTAGCCTTAATCTTACTCCTAAATCTGACTTTAACCCTAAACATAAACCTAACCCTAACCCAACACTAGCCCTATACATAACCCTAGCCCTAACCTTAGGGCTAACCCTATCCATTACCTAACTATGGCCCTAACCCTTCTGATAACTCTAGGCCTAACGCTAACCCTATACATTACACTAAACCAAACCTAAACCCTAAACCTAACCCTGTCATTACACTAACCCTAAATCTAACACTAATTCAAGCCCTGAACCTAAACACTAACTTAACTTAAACCATAATTGTGATCCTGATTCAAAAAAAAAAAAAAAAAAAAAAACAAAAAAAAAAAAACCTAGATATGAACCTGACCCTAACCAAAAACCTAAACCTTACATTGGAGAAAGTCATAAACCTAACATTAAATCTATCCCTAACTGTAACCCTTGACCTGACATTAGATATAGCCCTAATATATGCCTAACACTAAAACAAATCCTAGTCCTCATCGTAGCCCTAAACATAGACTTAATCATAACCCTAACCCTAACCCTTGTTCTAACCCTAATACTAACCATCACACTTACCCTAAGCCTAGCTATAACCACATCCCTAACCTTACATTAAACCCTAACTCTACGCATAACCCTAGTGGTAACCCTTGCCTTATTCTTATCCCTAGAACTAACCCTAGATCAAAATCTAACTCTAAATCTAACCCTAACTCGATGCCTAAGCCCAATCTTAAAACTAGCCCTAACCCTAGCCAGAACATAACTCTAACCATAATTTAGCCCTATGCCAAAACCTAACCCTAACCCTAGCCCTAACACTAACTCTCTCATACTAGCCCTATCACTCATTCTAACCCTATCCCTTACCATAACCCTAACCTTAGCCCTAACCCTAGTGCTGACCCTTTCCGTATCCTTATCCGTAGCACTAACCTTAGGCAAACCATCCCTCTAAAACTAGCCCTAAACCTAAGCCTAAGCCTAAACCTAACACTAGGCCAAATCATAACAATAATCCTAAAATGAGCCATAACACTAGCCCTAGCCATAAAACAAAACCGAGTAAGAGCTCTAACCCTAAACTTTAACTTAAACCAAACCCTAACCTTACACCTAGACCTAAACCTAGATTTATTTGAGTTGGAATATGAACCTAAAACTAACCCTGAAACTGACACTGACCCTAACATTTCTAGCTCTAAACATCACCCTAACAGTAAACCTAACCCTAACACTAAACCCAGCACTAAAATCCTAAAACTAGCCCAAATTTTAAACCTAGTACTTACATTAGCTGCAACCCTAACCCTAGTCCTTAATAACCCAAAACCTAGCTCTAATCAGAGCCCTAACACTAGCTTTAAACCTAACCTAACGCTAACACTAGCCCTAATTGTAACCATAACTTTAGCCTTAAACTGATCTCTAACTCTCTCCATTAACATAACCATAACCCAAACCATAATGATAACCCTAAGCATACACCTAACCCTTTCCAGAATCCTAACCCTTCCATTACCCTAAACCTAACCTGAATTTCTAAATCTAACCCTATAATTACCCTAACCCTAATCCTAAAATTAATTTTAGCCCAAAATTGAAACCTTAACCTATCTTAAACCCTAACCCAGACCTTGACCCGAATAATACCACTAGATCTAAACTTGACCATAACCCAACACCTAACCCAAAGCCTAGACTTAGCCATAAAGCTAACCCTAAAACTATCTTTAGCCATAATTCTGGACCTGAAATTATACCTAGCCTAATCCTAGACCTAACCCTATAAACACACCTAGCTCTCATTCTTGTCCTAAACCTAGCCTTAAACATAAGCCTATCACTAGCCCTATGCCTAATCCTAATTGTAACACTCATGCTACCTCTAAACCTAGCTATAAGGTCATTCCTTACTCTGAATTTAACCCTAACCCTAAACCTATTTTTAAGCTAAACAAAAAAACCCAGCCCTAATGCTAGGCCTGATTTAGCTCTATCTCTAACCCTATCCTAACCCTAGCCCTAAGATTAATTCTAACTCTTTCCCTAGCCCTAGCCCTAGTTCTATCCCTATCTGCTACCATAAACATAACACTAACCCTAACACTTGCCCTAAAGTTAGTCCCAGCCCTAACTCTAACCTTAAACCTAAACCTAAGCCTAACCCTAACACTAGCCCTAACCCTAATGATAATTGTAAAACTAGCCCTAACCCAATCCTAGCAGTAAACCAAAACCGAGCAAACCTTAACTTAAACCAAACACTAGCACCACACTTAGACCTAAACCTAGTACTAATTCGAGTTCTAACCTCAACTTAAAACTAACCCTGACCCTGACTCATATCCTAACACTCACCCTAGATCTAAACACTGCCCTAAACTCAAACCGAACACTAACATTAACAATAACCCTAATTCGACTCTTAAGGCTAACCCTAAAACTAACCCTGACACTGACTCCTGTCCTAACAAGAACCATAGCTATAAATATCAGCTTAACCTTAAACCTAACCCTAGCACTCAAACTACCCCTAACCCTAATCCTAAAACAAACCTAATGGTAACCCAAGTTCTTACATTAGCTGTTGCCCTAATCCTAGTCACAACCCTAACACAAAAACTAGCCCTAAACCAAGCCCTAAACCTAGCTTTAACTCTAACTCTAACCATAACCATAGCCCTAACCCTAGATCTAAATCATCCTTACCCTAAGCGAAACCCTAAACCTAAGAGTAACCCTAGGTCTATCCCTAGTCTTTAGACTAGCCAAAACTCTAACTCTATTTATAGTCCTAACCCTAGCCTTTGTTTTAGCTCTAACACTATCCTAAACCCTAACCCTAATTCTGATCCTTAATCTGACCCTAACACTAAACCTAGATATAACCCTAACCCCAACCCTAATCGAAAATTTACCATAATCCTATCCCTAGACCTGAATCTGAACCTAACACTCAGCCTAGCCCTAACCATAGCTCAGAACCTAGCCCTTACGCTAAACATAACTCTAAATCTAATCCTAGTTTTAACCATTACCTTAACCCTAACAGAAGACCTATTTTTAACCAAAACCTAGCACTAAATTTAACTCTAACTGTATCTATTACCCTAAACATAACAATTACCACAATGCTAACCCTAGTCTTAACCCTAACACTATCGCTTTCCCCAAACCTATCAATTGCCCTACCCTACCCTGAACCCTAAACCTAATCCAATTATTACAGTAAACCTAACCCAAATGCTAATTAGAGCCCTACCCTAACTTCAAAACTAAACCAAACTGTAACACTGACCTTGACCCTAATAATTCCCCTTGCAATAAACTTGACTCTTACCCTACCTAACCCTTACACTAGATCTAGCCATAAACCTAACCCTAAAACTATTCCTAACCTTAACCCTTGATGTGATATTAACCCTAGCGATAATCCTCGCCCTAACTCTAACACCAACCCTAGCCCTTATCCTAGCCCTAAACATAGCCTTAATTTTATCCCTAAACCAAACTCTAGCCCTAACCCTAATATTAATTCTAGCCCTAATCTTAGCTCTAATTTAGAACTATCAAAAACCCTAACTCTAACCCTAGCCCAAAGACTAACTGTAACTCTCACCCTAACCTTAACTCTAGTTCCAACCCTATCCTTTATAAGAACCCTAATCCTAGCCCTAACCCTTGGTCTAACCCTAGCCCTATTCAAGGCCCTGGCCATAACCCTATATCTAACCCTAACTCTAAATCTATCCCTAAACCTAAGCCTAAACCTAAACCAAACACTAGCCCTAATGCTAATGCTAATCCTAAAACTAGCCCTAACACTAGCACTAGCCCTAAAAAAAAAAACCGAGCCATAGCTATAACCCTAAACTTTAACCTAAACCAAACGCTAACCCTACACCTAGCAATAACCATATCCTAATTCTAGTCCTAACCCTAACCCGAAAACTATCCCTGACCCTGCCACTTACCCTTACACTCACCCTGGCTATAAACATCATCATCACAGCAAACCTTAACCTAATACTAGAAGTAGCCCTAACCCTAAACCTATAACTAGCGCTAATCATAACCCTACTTCATACATTAGCAATAGCCTTAACCCTAGCCCTAACCTAACCCAAAACCGAGCTTTAAACAAAGTACAAAACCTAGTTTTAACCCTAAACTTAAACCTAACCCTAAAACAAAACTAGTCCTAACCCTATACAAACCATAGCCCTAACCTTAGGTCTAAATCTATCTATTACCCTAACAATAAGCCTAACTCTTAAGCTAACCCTAGGCCTAACCCTAACCCCTATCCATTACACTAAACCAAAACTAAATGCTAAAACTAACAGGGTCATTACACTAAAACTAAACCCTAACCTAACCCAAACCCTAACACTGACACTGACCCTAAAAATAATGCTAGATATAAAACTGAATGTTACCCTAAGCCTAATCCTTACACTGGACCAAGCCATAAACCTAACACTAAATCTAGACCTAACTATAACCCTAGACATGACATTAGCCCTAGCCCTAATACTATCCCTAACCCTAACACAAACCCTAAACCTCATCCTAGCCATAAATCTAGCCTTAATCATAACCCTAAACTCTAACTTTAGGACTAACCCTAATACTAAACCTTGCTTTAGTCCTAAACCTATCAAAAATCACATCCCATACCCTAAATGTAATCCTAACTCTAACCCTAACCCTTTTCATCACAATTGCCCTATCCTTAGCTCTAGCTTTAACACTAGATTGAAACCTAACTTTAACCCTAACTCGATGCCTAAGCCTAAAACTAGCCCTAACCCTGATGCTAATTATAAAGCTATATCTAATCCTAGCCCTAACACTAACCCTAGCCATAATTTACCTCTATCCCTAACCCTAACCCTAACCCTAGCCCTAAGAATAACTCTAACTCTCACACTGGCCCTATCACTCATTCAAGTCCTATCCTTTCCCATAAACCTAACCCTATCCCAAATCCTAGTCCTAACCCTTGCCTCATCTTAGCCCTAGCACTAACCTTAGATAAAAACCTAATGCTGAATGTAACCCTAACCGAAGCCTAAGCCTAAATCTAACACTAGCTCTAACCCTGAAACTAAACATACAAAATTTACTAACCCTAAACCTAGCCTTAATACAAAACCCAGCCAAAGCTCTAACCATAAACGTTAACCTAAACCAAGCCCTAACCCTAAACCTAGCCCTAACCCCAGACCTAATTCGAGTTTTAAGCCAAACCTTAAAACTAAACCGGACCCTTACACAGACCATAACACTAACCAAAGGTCTAAAGATCACTCTAAATCTAAATCTAAACCTAACAGTAAACCTAGCCCTAAAACACTAAAATTAGCCATAATCATTACCCTAGTACTTACATTAGCCGTAAACCTAACCCTAGAACTAACTTAACCCAAAACCTAGCCCTAATCATAACCATAACCCTAGCCCTAAACTGATATTTAACTCTATCCATTACGATAACCATACCCTAACCCTAATGCTAATTCAAGCCCTAACTTTAAACCTTAACGTATACCAAACCCTAACCCAGAACTTGGCCCTAATAATACCCCTAGCTCTTAACCTGATGCAGACCCTAAACCTAACCCTTACACTAGACGTACCCAAAATCCTAATCCTAAAACAATCTTTAACCATAATTCTGGATCTGAAATTATCCCTAGCACTAATTCTATCCCTAACCCTAAAAAAAATTCCTAGCCCTCATCCTAGCCCTAAATCTAGGCTTAATCATAACCCTAACCCGAACCACAGCACTAACCCTAATTATAACCATTACCCTACCTCTGAAACTAAATATAAAGCCATCCATTACCACAAAATTAGCCCTAACGTTAAAACTAATCTCTAAATGCTAACTCTAAACTCTAACCCTAACCCTAACACTAATCCTAACCCTAGGCTTAAACTAAACACTAAACCTAGCCCTAATCCTAGCCCTAATTTAGCCCTATCTCTAACCCTAACCGTATCCCTTGCCCAAAGACTAACTCTCACCCTAGCCCTATTGCTGGTTCTAACCCTATCTCTTGCCATAACTCTAAACCTATCCATAACCCTTGCCCTATCCTTAGTTTTAGCCCTAACCCTAGGTCTAACCCTAATTCCAAATTTAACCCTAACACTAAGCCTAAGCCTAACACTAACACTAGCAAAACCCTAACCATAGGACTATAAAAAAAACGAGTGTTAGCCCTAACCCTAAACCTTAACTTAAACCAAACCCTAACACTACTACTAGACCTAAACCTAGGCCTAGTTCGAGTCCTAAACCTAACCTTAAATCCAAACCTGATGCGGACTCATTTCCTAACACTCACCCTAGCTCTAAACACCGCCCTCACCTTAAACTGAACCCTAACAGTAACCCTAGCCTAATTCGAGTTCTGACTCTAACCCTAAAACTAAGCCTGACCCTGACTCCTATTCTAACAAGAACCCTAGCTAAAAATATCACCCTAACCTTAAACCTAACCCTAACACTAAACCAAACCCATACACTAACACTAAAACTAACCCTAATGGTAACCCTAGTTCTTACAATACCCATTTCCCTAACCCTAGCCCTAACACTAACACAAAACCTAGGCCTAATCTGAACCCTAAACCTAGCTTTAACCCTAATTCTAATCATAACCACAGCCCTAACCCTAGCTCTAAACCAATCCCTTACTTAAGCAAAACCTTAAACCTAAGGGTAACCCTAGACCTATCCTTAATCCTTAGGCTAACCAAAACACTAACCTTATAAATAACCCTTACCCTTGCCCTCAATCTAGATCGAACCCTATGCAAAACCTAACACTAACCCTGACCCTTTTACTGACCTTACCATTAATCCTAGGTCTAATCCTAACCATAACCCTAACACAAAACTTACTGTAATCCTATCCCTAGACCTAATCTTGAACCTTACACTCAGCCAAGACCTAACCATAGCTCAGAACCTAACCCTTAGATGAAACATAACCTTAACCTAACCCTAGTTCTAACCCTCACCCTAACGCTAAATGAAGTCCCAATTCTAACCATAACCCTAGCTCTAACCTTAAGTCTAACTGTATCATTAACCTAAACATAACCCTTAACCTAATGCTAATCCTGGGTCTATCCCTAAACATAACACTATCCCCAAGCTTATCAATTACTCTAAACCTATCCTGAATCCTAGACCTAATCCAATCATTACCCTAAACCTAACCCTAATGATAATTCAAGCCTGAACCCTAAACTAAAACCTAAACCAAACCCTAACACTGACATTGATCCTAATAATTCCCCTAGCTCTAAACCTCACTCTTACCCTGTAACTAACCCTTACACTAGATCTAGCCATAAAACTAACCCCAAAACTATCCCTAAGAATAACATTAGACTTGATATTAGTCTTAGCCCTGATACTAGCCCTTACCCTAACACAAACCCTAGCTCTTATCCTACTTCTAAACATAGCCTTAATTATAACCCTTACCATAACCCTAGGCCTAACTCTAACACTAACCCTAGCCCTAATCTTAGATCTAATATAGCCCTATCTCTAACCTTAACCTGAACCCTAGCCCAAGGACTAACTCTAACTATCACATTAGTCCTAACCCTAGTTCTATCCCTATACTTTACTGGAACCCTAATCCTAGCCTAAACCATAGGTCTAACACTAGCCCTATTCATAGCCCTAGCAGCAACCCTAGATCTAACCCTAACTCTAAATCTAACCCTAAACCTTAGCCTAAAAATAAACTTAACACTAGCCCTAACACTAAAGCTAATCCTAAAACTAGCACTAACCCTAGCCCTAAAACAAAACCAAGCCATAGACCTAACCCTAACCCTTAATAAAAAATGAAGCCCTAACACTACATTTAGCCATAACTCTAGCCATAATTCGAGTTTTAAGCCAAACCCTAAAACTAACCCTGACCCTGACTCTGACCTTAACACTAGCCCTAGCTCTAAACATCACACTAACACTTTACCTAAACCTAACAATAGAACTAGCCCTAAACCTAACCCTAAAATTAGCTCTAATCGCAACTCTGGTACTTACATTAGCCATTACCCTAAACCTAGTCTTAACTCAACCCAAAACCTAGCCTTATTCTGAGCACTATCCCTAGATTTACCCCTAACCCTAACCCTATCACTGATCTTAACTATAACCCTAGCTGTAACCCTAGATTTAAACTTAACCCGAACCCTAAGCTAAACCCTATCAATAATCATAACAATAACCCCAGCCATACCCCTATCTCTAACCCTATCCATTACCCTAACAATAACCCTAACCTTAAGGCTAAACCTGGGCGTAAACCTAACTGTATCTGTATCCATAATCCTAACCCTAACCATTACGCTAAACGTAACCTCAAACCTAAACATAACACTATCTTTACCTTAACCCTAACTATAATGCTAATTCGAGCCCTAACATTAAAACTTAACCTATCCAAAACACTAATTGTGACCCTGACCCTCAGAGTACCCTTAGCTCTAAACCTTAACCTAATCATAAACCGAACCCTTACACTAGACATAGCCATAAACCTAAACCTAAAACTATTTTTAACCGTAACTCTAGACCTGAAATTAGCCCTAGCCATAATCCTAGCCCTAAACCTAGGCTTAATCCTAGACCGAATTATAACCCGAGCCCTAACCCTAATTATATTTCTCACCCTAGTCCTAAACCTATCTATAACCTCATGCTATACCACAAAACAAACCATAACCCTAAACCTAACCCTAACACTCACCCTAAACCTAGGCCTAACACAAAGCCTAGTGCTAATCCTATCCTTTATTTAATTCTATCCTAACCCTAAACCTAGCCATAAGACTAATTCTAACTCTATTCTAGCCCTAGCCCTAGTTCTATCCTTAGCCTTAATCCTAATCCTAGATGTAATCTGAAGTCTAAATCTAAACCAAACTCTAATTTTTATTTTTTATTTTTTATTTTTTATTGTTGGCTGTTCAAAACATTACATAGTTCTTGATATATCATATTTCACAATTTGATTCAAGTGGGTTATGAGCTCCCATTTTTACCCCATATACAGATTGCAGAATCACATCAGTTACACATCCATTGATTTACATATTGCCATACTAGTGTCTGTTGTATTCTGCTGCCTTTCCTATACTCTACTATCCCCCCTCCCCTCCCCTCCCCTCCCCTCCCCTCCCCTCTTCTCTCTCTGCCCCCTCTACTGTCATTCATTTGTCCCCCTTGTATTATTTTTCCCTTTCCCCTCACTTCCTCTTGTATGTACTTTTGTATAACCCTGAGGGTCTCCTTCCATTTCCATGCAATTTCCCCTTCTCTCTCCCTTTCCCTCCCACCTCTTATCCCTGTTTAATGTTAATCTTCTTCTCATGCTCTTCGACCCTACTCTGTTCTTAGTTACTCTCCTTATATCAAAGAAGATATTTGGCATTTGTTTTTTAGGGATTGGCTAGCTTCACTTAGCATAATCTGCTCTAATGCCATCCATTTCCCTGTAAATTCTATGATTTTGTCATTTTTTAATGCAGAGTAATACTCCATTGTGTATAAATGCCACATTTTTTTAAATCCATTCATCCGTTGAAGGGCATCTAGTTTGGTTCCACAGTCTTGCTATTGTGAATTGTGCTGCTATGAACATCGATGTAGCAGTGTCCCTGTAGCATGCTCTTTTTAGGTCTTTAGGGAATAGACCGAGAAGGGGAATAGCTGGGTCAAATGTGGCTCCATTCCCAGCTTTCCAAGAAATCTCCATACTGCTTTCCAAATTGGCTGCACCAATTTGCAGTCCCACCAGCAATGTACAAGTGTACCCTTTTCCCCACATCCTCGCCAGCACTTGTTGTTGTTTGACTTCATGATGGCAAACTCTAAATTTAACTGTAACAATAAGCCTAAACCAAACCCTAACACTACTCCTAACCATAACGCTAATCGTAAAATGTGTCCCCTCCCTAGACCTAGCCACAAACCAAAACCAAGCCATAGACCTAATCTTTTTTTATTGGTTGTTCAAAACATTACAGAGCTCTTGACATATCATATTTCATACATTAGATTCAAGTGGGTTATGAACTCCCATTTTTACCCCAAATACAGATTGCAGAATCACATCAGTTACACATCCACATTTTTACATAATGCCATATTAGTGACTGTTGTATTCTGCTACCTTTCCTATCCTCAACTATCCCCCCTCCCCTCCCCTCCCATCTTCTCTCTCTACCCAATCTACTGTAATTCATTTCTCTCCTTGTTTATTTTCCCATTCCCCTCACAACCTCTTATATGTAATTTTGTATAACAATGAGGGTCTCCTTCCCCATTTCCATGCAATTAAGAGACATAAGGTGGGAGGGAAAGGGAGAGAAAAGTGAAATTACATAGCCCTAATCTTAAGCCTTAACATAAATCAAACCCTAGCCATACAGTAACCCTATAATGAACTGTAAAATTAACCCTGACCCTGACACTGACCCTACCATTAATACTAGCTCTAAAAATCACCCTAACCTAAAATTAACCTTAACACTAAATCTAGCCTTAACCTAACCCTAAAACTAGTCTTAATCATAACCTGTTTCATACTTTAATCATTGTCCTAACCGTAGCCCTAACCCTTATACAAATTCTACACCTAATCCAAGCCCTAACCCTAGCTTAAATTGTAATACTAGCCTAACCCTAGCCTTAACCCTAGCCATAACCCTAACTTTAACCCTATTCCTTACACTAAGCCAACCCTAACCCAAATTCTAACCCTAGTCCTAATCCTAATCTGTAGCCTAATTTAAACTCTCACCATAATATTAGTCTTAACCTTAGCCCTCTTTCTACCTCTAAACCTAACCCTGACCCTCATCTGACCCTAATCCTAAACCAAACCCTAACATTAGCCCTACTGGTAACCATATACCTAAATGTAAGCCTAACACTTGACTTAGACCCAAGGCTAATCATAAATATAGCTATAACTCCAGCCCTCGACCTAAATTAAAACATAGCACTAGCACTAACAATAAGCCTTTACCTAAACCGAACACTTACCCTAACTCTAGACATAAACCTAGTCCTAATACTGGCTCTAACACTAACACTTACCCTATCCCAATAACTGACCCTAATTCTAACACTGAACCTAGCTTTAAACATGACATTAACTCAAAACCTAGACCTAACACTAGACCTAGCCATAACCCTAACACTGAAACTAGCCCTAAACATAAGCCTAGCTTTTACATTTACCATAGTCCTAACCCTAGCCCTAAACATAACATAAAACCTAGCCCTGATCCTAGGCCTAAACTTAGCTCTAAGCATAAACCTTAGCCTAAAACTAGCCCCAAACCTATCTCTAACCTACGCCTCGCCTTAAACCTAACCCTAGCTCAAAGCCTAACTTTTACACTAAACATAACCCTAGCTCTATCCTAAACCCTATCCCTAACCATATCCCTAATCCTAAAGTAAAACCTAGCCTGAACTTTAACTCTAACCATATCCATTGCCCTAACCCTAACACTAACCCCAATTAAAACCCCATCCCTAAAACTAAACCTAAATCTAAACATAAATGTAAACCTGGAACTAAACCTAAACCTAAACGTCTCCGTAGCCCTAACCTTAGCTCAAACACTAACCCTTACCTTGACCTAACTATAACCCTAGCAATAAACTTAACACTTACCGTAACCCTTAAACTTACCCTAAATCACACCCTAACTCTATTCCTAAACCTAGGTCTAATCCTAGAGTTAATCAAAACCATAACCTAGCCCTAACCCTAGCTCTAAACCTATCTATTACACTAAACATAACCCTAACACTAATTGTAAACCTAACACAATTGCTAAAACTAACTCATCCATTACCCTAAACCTTAACTGAAACCTAAACTAAACCCTAACCATTAGTCTAATCCTAAACCTGACCCTAAACTAATTTGAGCCTTAACCCTAAACCTTTAGCTAAACCAAATGCTAAACCTGTCCCTGATCCTAATAATAACCCTAGCCCTAAAGCTGACCTTTAACTTAAACCTAACTCTTACACTAGACCTAGCCACAACCTAACCCTAAAACTATATTTAATGTTAACCCTAGACCTGATATTAGCCATAGACCTTGTCCTACCATAACCCTGACAGAAACCCTAGCCCTTAACCTAGCCCTAAACCTAGCCTTAATCCTATACTGAAACATAAATCTAGGCCTAATCCTAATTCTAAACCTCACCCTATACTTAAAGCTAGCTATAACTTCACCCATTCCCCTAAACTTTAGCTTAACACCAATGCTAACCCTAACTCCAGCCCAACCTCTTAGTCTAACCTTAACACTAACCCTAGCCTCAATACTATCCCTAATGTATCCCTAAACCCAACACAAACACTAGCCCCTATCCTAGCCCTAATTTAGCTCTAACCCTAAATCAAAATCTAGCCCTAATCCTAGCCCTAATTTAGCCATAACTGTGACACTAACCCAAGTCCTAATCCTAGCCCCAATTTAGCCCTAACTTTAGCCATAACCCTAGCCCTAATCCTAGCTCTAATTTAGCCACAACTGTAACCCTAACTCTAAGACTACTACTATAACTAACTCTAATTCTCATCCTAGCCATATCCCTAGTTCTAACCATGTCCATTACCATAACCCTAAACCTCAGGCTATACCTATCCCTAGCCCTAATCCTAACCCTAGATCTAAAGCTAACTCAACCTAACTCTAGCCCTAAATCTGAAGCTAATCCACAATCTGGCCATAAGAGTAGCCCTAGACTTAAAACAAAACCAATATATATCACTAACCTTAATCTAAACTAAAACCTAATCATACAACTATTACTACCTTTAGCCCTAATGCGAGTTCTAACCCTAACCCTAAAACTAACCCTGACTTTGACACTAACCCTAACAATTACCCTCGCTCTAAACATCACCCTAAACTTATACCTCACCGTAACACTAGACCAAACCCTAACCCTAAACCTAAAACTAGCACTAATTGCAACACTAGTTCATATGTTACCATAACCCTAATCCTAGCCCTAACCAAACCCCAAACCAAAGCCTAATATGAGCCTTAACCCTAGCTTTAAACCTAACTCTAAACCTAAACCTAACCCAGAACATAGACCTAAAATTTACCTTAACCCTACCCAGAATTCTAACCATAACCCTACCATATCACTAGCTCTAAAACTACTTCATTACCCTAAACATAACCATAACTCTAATGGTAACCCAAGGCCTAACCCTAAACTTATCCCTAACTCTAACCTATTTTATTAACCTAAACCTAACCTGAACCCTAAACCTAACCCTAATATTACCCCAAATCGAACCCTAATGCTAATTCAAGCCCTAACCCTGAACATTAACCCAACGCAAAACCTAACTTTGTCCTTTCCCATGATAATATACCTAGCTATAACACTGACCCTACCCCTAAACCTAATCCTTATAATAGACCTATCCATAAACCTAACCCTAAAACTATCGCTAGCCATAATCCTAGATCGGAATTAGCCCTAGCCATAATTCCAGACCTAAACTTAACACAACACAAACCTATAACCCTAATCCTAACCCTAGCCCTAATACTATCCATAACCCTAGCCTTAAATTTAGCTCTAACCCTATCAATTACCCTAAACATAACCCAAATTATAATGCTAACCCTAGGCCTAAATCTAACCCTATCCCTAACTGTAACCCTATCCATTATGCTAAATCTAACCTGAACCCTAAACCAAACCCTGTCATTACCATAATCCAAATCCTAATGCTAATTCAAGCCCTATCCCTAAACCCTAACCTAAACAAAACCCTAAACCTGACCCTGACCCTAATAATAACCCAAGTTCTAAATTTGACCCCTAAATGAAAACTAACACCTACACTAAACATAGCCATAAACCTTACCCTAAAACTATCCCTAACCATAACCCTATACCTGACATTCGCCCTAACACTATTCCTAGCCCTAAACAAACACAAACCTTAGCCCTCACCCTAACCCAAAACCTTGCCTTAATCATAACTCAAATTAACCCCTAGCCCTAAACCTAATTCTAATCTTCACCCTAATCTTATCCCTAGGTCTAACCCCATTATTTACATGAAACATAACCCTAAGCATAAAACTAACCCTGGGCCTAAACATAAGCATAAACCTAGTCCTATTTCTAGCTCTAATTATGTCCTATACCTAACCAAACACTAAGCTTAGCCGTAAGACTAACTCTCACTCTAAAAGAACCTAGCTCAATCCCTGGTTCTAACCATATCCCTTACCATAATCCTAATCCTAGCCATAAACCAAGATCTAACAGTAGCCCTATCCTTAGCCCTAGAACAAACCCTAGATTTAATCCTAAATCGAAATTTAACTTTAACCCAAAGCCTAAACCTAAACCTAACACTAGCCCTAAACCTAATTCTAAGCCTAAAACTAGCCCTAACCATAGCCCTAGCCCTAAAACAAAACCAAGCCATAGCCCTAATTTAAAATCTTATCCTAAACCAAACCCTAACCTCACACCTAACCCTAACCATAGCCATAATTCGAGTCCAAACCCTAACCCTAATACTACTCTCACCTTGAATTTGACCCTAACACTAATCCTAGCTCTAAATGTTTTACCTAACCCTACCACTCGATCTAGTCCTAACTCTAATCCTATAATTAGCCCAAATCATAACCCTAGACCATACATTGGCCATAACTCTAAAACTAGCCCTAACTCTAACCAAAACCTAGCCTTAATGCAAGAACTAACCCTAGCTTTAACCCTAAACCTAAACGAAAACTAGCCCTAACCCTAACCCTAAACATAGGCCTAATACTAGCTATAATCCTATCCCTTACCATAAGCTAACCCTAAACCTAATGCTAACCCTAGGACTAACCCTAATCCTTAGCCTAACCCAAACCCTCACCCTATTACTAGTCCTAACCCTAGCCCTCATTCTAGCTCTAAATATTAACCAAAAACTAAACCTAACCCTGACACTTATTCTGACACTAACGATAACCGTATGTCTAAACCTGACCCTAACCATAAACCAAATCCTAACACTAGCACTAGCAATAAACCTATATGTAAATCTAACCACAACACTAGACCTAGACCTAAACCTAATCCTAATTCTAGCCATATCTCTAGCCCTATACCTATAAAAAAAAAAAACCTAGCCCTAGCCCTAATGATAAACCTTAACCTAACACAAACACTAACTCTACCCCTAGACCTAACTCTAGTGATAATTCTGGGTTTAACCATAACCTTAACTATAATCTGAACACTGACCATGACCCAAACACTAAACCTACCTCTAAACATCATGCTAATGGTAAGCCTAAACCTAACACTTGACCTAGCTGAAACACTTACACAAAATTAGCCCTGATCATAACCCTGGTTTATACATTAGTTGTTGGCCTAACACTAGCCCCAACCTAACTCAACACCTGGCCCTAAGCCAAGCGCAAACCCTAGATTTAAACTTAACCCTAAAACTAGCCCTAATCCATACCCTAACCCTAGATCTAACCCTAGTTTTATCCTATCCACTACCTTAAGCTAAACCCTAAACCACATGCTAACCCTATTCCTAACCCTAATCCTTAGCCTAACCCAAACCCTTACCCTATTATTAGTCATAACCCTAAACTTCGTTCTAGTTCTAACCATAACCCAAACCCAAACCCTAACCCTGAAATTATTCTGACACTAACACTAACCGCAGGTATAAACCTGATCCTAACATGAAACCGAACCCTAAGATTAGCCCTAATGGTAATCATATACTTAAACCTAAATCTAACACTAGCCCTGGACTTAAACCTAATCCTAAATATAGCCATATCTCTAGCCCTAGACCTGAACAACAACCTAGCACTAGCCCTAACAATAACCCTTAACCTAACCCAAACACTAATCCTACCCCTAGACCTAACCCTAGTACTATTTCTGGCACTAAACACAACACTAACTCTAACCTGAACACTGGCCCTTACCCTAGCATAATCCTAAATCCAAAACTCACCCTAAACAAAAACCTAATCCTAACACTAGACCTAGCCAGAGCCCTAACCCTAAAATTAGACCTAATCATAACCCTAGCTCTTACATTACCCATGGCCCTAACACTAGACCTAAACTAACACAAAACATAGCCCTAATTTTAGACCTGAACATAGCCCTAAGTATAACCCTAACCTAACCCTAGCTCAAAGCCTAAATTTTACCCTTAACATAACCCAAGCCGTATCCCAAACCCTAACCTAACACTAGCCCTAATCCTAACATTAACCATAGCCCTTACCATAGCTCTAATTATATCAACTACCCTAACCCTAATCCTAACCATAAGCCTAGCCCTAACCCTAGCTCTAATTCTATCCATTATCCTAACCACAATCCTAACACTAATGGCAATCCTGGGCTTAACCCTAACACTATCACAATTCCTAAACCTATCCATTGCCCTAAAAGTAACCTGAACCCTAATCCTAAGCCTATTCATTGCTCTAACCCTAACTCTAACCATTATGCTAATTCTAGCCCTAAACCTAAACCTTAACCTAAACCAAACTTTAAGCCAAACAGTGACCCTAATAATATACATAACTGTAAACTTGACCCTTACCCTAAATCTAACCCTTACACTAGACCTAACCATAAACATAAACCGAAACCTACCTCTAATGTAACACTAGACCTGACATTAGCCCTAGACTTCATCCTAATGTTAAACCTAACACTTAGCTCTCATCCTAGCCCAAAACTTAGCATTAATCATACTTCTAACCCTAATTCTAACCCTTTCCCTAGCCCTAAACCTAGTTATAACCCCATTGCTTACCCTAAGCATAATCCAAACCCTAACCCTAACACTAAACCCAGCCCTAACATTAACACTAGCACTAACCCTAACACTAAACCTAGCCCTAATCCTAAACCTAACCCTTATCCTACCTTTAAGACTAACTATAACTCTCGCCCTAGCCCTAGCCGTAATTTTAATCCTATCATTTACCATAATCTTCTTCCTAGCCATAGCCTAAAGTAACCCTGGCCCTCACCTTACACCTTGCTCTTACCCTAGATCTAAACCTAACTCTAAATCTAACCCTAATTCTACACCTAAACCGAACCCTAACACTATCCCTAACCCTAACACAAATCTTATAACTAGCCCTACCAATAGGCTTAGACCTAAACCAAAACTGAGCCATAATATTAACGCTAAACTTTTACCTAAAGCAAACCCTAATTTTATATCTAGCCCTAAGCCTAGCCCTAATATGAGTCTTAATCTTAAATCTAATACTATAACTAAACCTGTCTCTGACATAACACTAACCCTAACTCTAAACATCACCCTAAACCTAAACCTTAACCTAACACTAGATCTGGACTTAACTCTAATTCTAAAACTATTTCTAATCATTAACCTACATCATACAATAGCAATAACCTTAAACCTAATGCTAACACAAGCCTAGCCCAAGTATGATTCCTAACCCTAGATTTCACCCTAACCCAAACCCTAACACTAGCCCAAACCCTAACCTGAAACCTAGTTCTAACCCCAGCTCTAACCTTATACTTTACCATAGCCAAACCCCAACCGTAATGCTAAACCTAGTCCTAAAACTAATCCTTTGCCTAACCCAAACTCTAACCCTATTACTAGTCCTAACCCTAGCTCTCATTCTTGTTATAACTATAACCCAAATCTAACCCTAACTCTGACCCTTATTCTGACCCTGAACATAAACCAAACCCTAACACTAGCCCTACCAATAACCTTATATCTAAACCTAACCCTAACCCTAGCCCTAGATTAAATCTAATCCTAAATCTAGCCCTATCTTTAACAAATACCTAAACAAAAAAACCAGCCCTTACTCTAATGATAACCCTTAACCTAAGCCAAACACTAACTTTACCTCTAGACCTAACCAATCCTAATTATGGCTATATCCCTAACCCTAACCCTAATTGAAACACAGACCCTGACACTAACACTAACCCTGGCTATAAAACTGACCCTAACCAAAACCTAAACCTAAACCTAACACTAGACTGTAAACATAACCCTTACATTATCATAGCACTAATAGTAGCTCTAAACCTAACACAAAACCTAGTCCTAATCCTAGGCCTATATCTAGCCCAAAGCGTAAGCCTAACCCTAACCTATACTTATCCTTTACCCTAACTAACCCTCACACTAACCCTAACCCTCGCCTTAGACCTAACCCTAGATAAAACCCAAAACTGAACACTCAACATAAACCTAGCCCTATCCCTAAACTTAATCCTAATCCTAGCCCTAATCATAATGCTAACACTAGCCCTAATACTATCTCTAAAATTATCCATTACCCTAAACCGAAACTTAAACCTAATGATACCCATAACTCTAATCCTAATTGTAAACCTAATCCTAGACCTAACCCTAAACCTAAACCTCATCGTAGCCTTAACCCTAGATAAAACACTAAATCTTACTCTTACTATAACCCTAGCCCAAATCCTAACACTAACCATTAACTTAAAACTACTCCTAACTCTAGCCTGACATCTAACCCTATCCATTACCCTAACTCAAATGATAATCTTAGCCCTAAACTTATCACTAACCCTAAACATAAAACTACCACTAAACCAAACTCAACATCTAACCCCATCCATTAACCAAATTCTAAAGATAACATTAGCCCTAACCCTAACACTAACCCTAACCTTAACCATAAATCTAACCCTAGACATAATCCTAAACCTAACCCACATCTTAGCACTAAACCTAGCTCAAAACCTAACCTGTGCCCTAAACTTAACCAAAAACCTAACCCTAGCCCTAGCCCTAACCCTAACTCTGGCCCTAATCCTATGCAAAACCCTTGCCCTAAGCCTAGCTCTAATGCTATTAATTACTCTAACAATAACGTTAACCCACATGCTAAACCAAGGCCTAACCCTAAACCTATCACTAACATTACCCTACCAATTACCCTAATCTTAACCTTAATCCTAAACCTATCCATAAACCTAAACCTATCTATAAACCTAACCCTAATTCTAACCCTAACCCTAATAATTAACCTAAAACAAACCCGAAACCTGACCCTGACCCTAAAAATACACCTTACTCTTAACCTGGGACTTACCCTAAACCTAACATTAGACCTGGACATGAACCTAACCCTATAACTATCAATAGCTGTAAACCTAAACCTGTCATTATCCCTATCCCTATAACTTGCCCTAACTCTAACAGAAACCGTAGCCCTCATCCTCACCCCAAATCTAGCCTTAATTCTAACACAAACCTAACCCTAGAACTAAACCTAATTTGAATCATCGCCGTAGAAAACTAAACCTAGCTATAACCCCATCCTTTCCCTTTAACCTAACCCTAAACCTAATCTTAAACATAGCCCTAACCCTAGGCCTAACTCTAACACCAATCCTAGACATATTTCTAGCCCTAATTTAGCCCTAAACTTAACCCTAACCCTAGCCTAAATACTAACTCTAACTATCGCCCTAGCTGTATTCCTAGTTCTAACCCTATCCCTTACCATAATTCAAACACTAGACATAACCTTAGCCCTAACCCTAGCCATAATCCTAACCCTAGAATTAACCATTACTCTAAACGTACCCCTAAGCCTAAACTCACCCTATCACTAGCAACAACACTAACATTAATTATAAAACTATACTTACTTTTAGCCTTAGCCCAAAAACATAATGAGCCATAGCACTAACCCTAACCCTTAACATAAACCAAGTCCTAACCCTATATCTAGCCCTAAGCCTACCCCTAATTCGAGTCCTATCCCAAACACTAAAACTAACCCTGACCCTGACTCTGAACCTAACACTTAACCTAGCTGAAAACGTCACCCTGAACTTAAACCTAACCATAAAATTAGACTTAGAACTAACCGTAACCCTAAAATTAGCCCTAATCATGATCCTAGTTCTTACATTAGCTGTATCCCTAACACTAGCCCTAATGTTACACAAAATCTAGCCATAATGCAAGCCCAACCCTAGCTTTAACCCTAACTCTAAACCTAAACCAAGACCTAATCCTTAACATAAACCTAACCCTAAATTTAATCCTTGCACTAACCCTAAACCTAACACTAACTCTAACAATAACACTAACCATAAACCTAGGCCTAACCCTAGCTCTAACCCTATCCATTACCCTAACTTAAACCTAATCCTAACCCTAATGCTAACCCTCGGCCTAACTCTAACTCATTCGCTAATGCTACCTATCCATTACCCTAAACATAACCCTAACCCTAAACCTAACCAAAAACTAAACCTAGACGTAACCCTAACCCTAAAACTAGCCCTAAATGTAATTCTAGTTCTTACATTAGCCGTAGCCCTAAAGCCAACACAAAACCTAGCCTAGCCCTAATCCAAGCTCTAACCCTAATCCTAAACCTAACTGTAGCACTAACTCGAACCCTAAACCTATCCCTAACACTAGCAGTAACCCTATACCTTACCTTAAGCCAAACTTTAATCCTAAAGGTACCCTAGTCCTAAACCTAATTATTAGCCTAAACCAAAACCTAACTCTATTACTAGTCCTAACCCTAATCCTCAATCTAGCTCTATCACTATCCCAAACCCTAACCCTAACCATGACCCTTATTCTGACCCTAACATTATCCATAGGTCTAAACCTGACTCTAAACCTTAACTGACCCCTAACATTGGCACTACCTGTAACCCTATAACTAAACCTCACCCTAACACTAGACTTAGACCTATGCTTAATCCTTTATCTAGTGATAACTGTAGGCCTAGCCCTAAACAAAAACTTAGTCCTAGTCCTAATAATAACCTTAACCTAACCCAAACACTAACCATAACCCTAGACCAAACTCTAGTCCTAATGCTGGCCCTAACAATAAACCTAACCCTAAACCGAACACTGACCCTTACCCTAACACAAACCCTGGCTCTAAACCTTATCCTAACAAAACAAATAACCCTAATACTAGACCTAGCCATATAACTAATCCTGAAACTAGCCATCACCAAAGGCCAAAACCTACCTCTAACTCTATCCATTACCTTAACCCTAACCCTAATGCTAATCCTAGCCATAACCCTCACACTGACTCTAACACTAATCCTCATCCTAGTCCAAACACTAGCTAAATACCTAACCCTTAAACTTAATCTAACCCTAACAATAATCCATGGCCTTAACCTTAACCTATCCTTAATCCTAGCCCTAATCCTAACATTAGCCCTATCCCTAACCCTAGCTCTAAGCCTAACCATTACCCTAACCCTAACCCTAATCCTGATGATAACCCTAGCACTTACCCTAAATCTATCATACACCTAACCCTAGACAAACATAAACCAAACCCTTGCCATAGAGCTAACCCTTTCTCAAACCCTAACCATTACCCTAAACCTAGCACTAAACCTATCCCTAACCCTAACCTTAAGCCTAAACCTAACCCTAACTGTAACATGACATCAAACTGTATCCATTACCCTAAACCTAATGATAACCCTAGCCCTAAACTTAACACTAACCTTGACCCTAACTGTAACAATAACCTAAACCTAACCCTAAACCTAACCCTTGCCCTAGCATTAACCCTACCTCAAACCCTACAACATGTCCTAAACCTAAACCTAAGCTTAACCCTAGGTCTAACCCTAACTCTTGCACTAATACAAACCATTATCTTAGCCCTAACCCTATCCATTATCTTAAGCACAACCATAACCCTAAGGCTAACCTTAAGCCTAACACTAACTCTAGCCCTAATAATAACCATTACCCTATCAGTAACCCTATCACTTACCCTAAACATAACCATAACCCAAAGGCTAACCCTAGGCCCAACCCTAACCATTTTGCTAACTCTAACCCTATCAATTACCCTACACCTAACATGAACCCTAAACCCAAATGTATCATTACCCTAAACAAAACATAATGCTAATTCAAGTAAACCTAAACCCTAACCTAAAACAAACCTGAAACCTAATTCTAACCCTAATAATACCCCTAGTTCTAAACCTGATCCTTACCCTAAACTGAACTTTTACACGAGACCTAGACATAAATCTAAACCTCAATCTATCTCTAATGTAAGGCTAGACCTGAAACTAGCCCTAGCCCTAATTCTCTCCATAACCATAAAGCAAACCCTAGCCCTCATCTTAGCCCTAAACCTAGCCTTATTACTAAATCAAACCATAACTCTAGTCATAATCGAAATTCTAACCTTTGACCTATCCCTAAAACTAACTCTAACCCCATCCCTTGCCCTAAACCCAACCTTATCCCTAAACCTAAACTTAAACCTAAAAAAGGCCTAATCCTAATAAAAACACTAGACCTAATCCTAGCCAAAACTTAGCCCTAAACCTAACCTAACCCTATCCCTAAGACTAACTCTAACTCTCACCCTAGTACTATTTTTAGCTCTAACCCTATTCCTTACCATAATCCTATCACTTGCCTTTACATTAGCCCTAACCCTACCTCTAGCTCTAATCCTATATCAAACCCTAACTCTAAATCTAACCCTAGCCCTAAGCTAAACCTCTCACTAACACAACCTGTAACACTAATGCTAGTCCTAAAACTAGCCCTACCCTAGCCCTAGCCCTGCAAAACAACTGAGCCGTAACCCTAACCCTAACCTTTAACATAAACCAAATCCTAAGCCTACACCTAGCCCTAAACCTAGCTCTAATTCAAGTCCTATTCCTAAACCTAAAACAAACCCTGACCCTGACTCTGACCCTAACACTAACCCTAGCTCTAAACATTACTCAAAACGTAAACCTAAACCTAACCCTAGACCTAGACCTAACCCTAACCCTAAAACTCATTCTAATCATAATCCTAGTTCTTACATTGGCTGTAGCCCTAAACCTCACCCTTACCTAACCCAAAACTGATACCTAATCAGAGCCATAACACCACCTATAAGCCTAACCATAACCTAATTCTAGCCCTAACCCTTACAATAAACCTAACCCTAAACCTAACCCATGACATAACCCAAAACCTAACCCTAACCCTAGCCTTAATCCTAACCAAAACCCTAGCCCTATCCTGAGCTGTAACCCTCTCCATGACCCTAATCCTAATCCTAACCCTAATGCTAACCATAACAATAACCCTTAACCTAAACTCAACATTAACTCTACCCCTAGACCTAACCCTACTCCTCATTCTGGACCTAACCTTAAACTGAATCCCAACCTGAACCCTGACACTTTCTCTAACAAAAACCCTAGCTCTAAAACTTACCCTAATCCAAAAAACTAACCCTAACATTGGACAAACTCTAAATCTAGCCATAACCATAACTCTAGCTCTTACATTACCCATTTGCCTAACAATAGCCCTAAACCTCTCACAAAATGGAGCCCAAATTACAGCCCTAAACCGAACCCTAAGCATATCTCTAATCCTAAACCTAGCCCTAACACTAATCCTAACTCTCGTTCTTGCCCTAACCCAAGCTCAACCATTAAACCTTACCCAAAATAACCCTACCCAAACACTAAACCTCATCCTAACTCTAGCTCTAATCCTAACTGTAACCATAGCCCAAACCCTAGCTCTAATTCTATCCATTATACTAACAATAACCCTAAAACTAATCATAACCCTAGCCCTAAGCCTAATCCTAGACCTACCCTACCCCAGACTGTAAACCTAACCCTCACCCTAGCCCTAAACCTAGCTCAATCCCTAACCCTTACACTTAATCTAACACTAACACTGATCCAAGGTCTAACCCTAAACCTAACCCCAGCCCTAATCCTAACTTTAACCCAATCCCTAACCCTAGATTAAACCCTACACAGTACTCTAACACTAAACTTAATCCTAATGATAACACTAGACCTAAAGCGAAACCTACACTAACCATAAACATACACCTAACACTAGAACTAACAGTGAACCTAACACTAAATCTAAACCTAAGATAGCTCAAATGCTAACCCTAATCCTAAACCTAAAGCTAACACTAACCTAAACCTTAACCTATCTTTAACGTGACATCTAAGTCTATTACCCTAATCCTAATGATAATCCTAGACCCTACCTTTACACTATCCATGACCATAATCCTAGACCAAACTAAAAATTAATTTTAGCCATAGCAAAAATCCCAGCTCAAACCCTAAACCGTACCCTAAACCTAATCCTAAATATAAACCTCACCCTAACCCTGACCCTAACCCTAATTCTAGCCCTAATTCTAACCATTATCCTATCCTTAACCCTAGGTCTAACCCTATAAATTACGCTAACAATAACCATAAACCTAATGCTAACCCTAGGCCTAACCTAAACCTACCACAAACCCTAACCATATCCATTACCTTAAACCTATCCTAACCCTAAACCTAACATTATCCAGTACCCTAACCCAAATTCTAAACTTAATGGTAATTTGAGCCTTAACCCTAAACCTTAACCTAACCCAAACCAAAAGCTTGAACCTGACCCTAATAATACACCAGCTCTTAATCTGATTCTTTCTGTAAACGTAACACTTTAAATTGACCTAGCCATAAACCTAACCCTAAAAATATCACTAACTATAAACCTAGACCTGACATTAGTTCTAACCCTAATTTTTGCCCTAAACCTAACACAAAACCTAGCCCTAATACTAGCATTAAATCGAGCCTCAATCGTAAACCTAACCATAACCCTATCCCTAACCCCAAAGCTAATCATAAAACTAGCCCTAACCCTAACCATTGCACTAAAACAAAACCAAGCAACAGGCCTAATACTAAACTTAAGTTAAACCAAACACTAGCACTACACCTATATCTAACCCCAGCCCTAATTCGAGTCCTAATCATAATCTTAAAGATAACCCTGAACCTGACTTATATCCTAACACTCATCCTAGCTCTAAACACCACCGTAAACTTAAACTGAACCCTAACAGTAAACCTAGCCCTAATTCGAGTCCTAACCCTCATCCTCAAACTAACGCTGACCTGACTGATATCCTAAAACTAACCCTAGCTATAAATATCACCCTAATCTTAAACCTAATCCTAACACTTGATCTATCCATACTCCTAACCCTAATTTTAACCCTAGTTCTTATATTAGTTGTTGCCCTAAACCTAGCCTTAAACCTCACACAAAAACTAGCCCTAATATGAGCCCTAAACCTAGCCCTAACACTTTGACTTACCCTGAGCAAAACATTAACCTTAATGGTAACCCTAGACCTATCCCTAATCCTTAGACTAACAAATCCTAACTTTATTAATAGTCCTAACACTAGATCTCATCCTGCCTCTTATGCTATCCCAAACCCTAACCCTAACCCTGACCCTTATTCTGACCGTACCATAAACCCTAGGTCTAAACATAACTCTAACCCTAAACCAATCCCTAACCGTAGCCCTACATGTAAACTTATACCTAAAACTAACCCTACCACTAGCACTAGACCTAAACCTAATCCTAAATCTAGCCTGAACTCTAGCTCTAGACCTAAACAAAACCCTAGCCCTAGCCATAAAAAAAATCTTTATCTAACCCAAACACTAACTCTACCCCTAGACCTAAACCTAGTCCAAATTCTGGCTTTAACCATAACTTTAAGTCTAACCCAAACACTAATCCTGCCTTTAACACTAAACCTACGTCCAAACCTGAAACTAACCAAAAACTAAACCTAATTCTAGACCCAGCCATAACCCTAACCCTAAAACTAGCTCTAATCATAAACCTAGATCTTATATTACCCATAGCCCTAACCCAGGCCTAAACCTAATTGTAAACATAGAGCTAATTTAAGGCTTAAACCTAGCCCTAAGCATAACCCTAACCCTAACACTAGACCTATACTTAACCATAGCCCTCAGCTTATTCCTAAGCTACCTCAAAGCCTAACCCTTACCATAGACATAAGCCTAGACCTATCCCTAACTCTCACCCTTGCCTTAGCCCAAATCTTAAACATAACCTAGCCCTAAATCTAGCTCTAAACCTACCCATTACCCTAACCCTAAACCTAAACATGTTGATAATCCAAGCCCAAACCCTAATATTAACCCTAACCCTAACTGGAAAACTAACCATAGACATAAACCTAAAATTAAACTCAGCATAGCCCTAACTCTAGATCAAACCATAAACCTACACTTAATCCTAAACATAACCATAGCTCTAATCCTAACCCTATCACTAATTCCAACTCTAAACCAAATCTAAACCTAACATAAACATATCTGTTACCTTAACCCTAACCCTAATGTTAATGATAACCCTAGCCCTAACTCTAACCCTAACCTTATACCTACTGTAATCCTATCCCTAGACCTAAGCCTAAACCTAGCTCAAAACCTAATGTTTATGCTAAACATAACCCTAAACTTAACCCTAAACTTAGTTCTAACACTAACTCTATCCCTAACTGAAGGCATATTCCTAACCATAACTCTAGTTCTAACACTATAAATTATCCTAAACATAACCCTTACCCTAATGCCTAAACCTAGCCCTATCACTAACGCTAATTATATCAATTACCCTAAACCAAACCTTAACCTTAAAACACACCCTAACTATACCCTAACCCTAACCCTAATGCTAATTTGAGCCATAAACCTATATCCTCACCTAAGCCAAATCCTTATCCTAATAATTCCCTGAGCTCTAAACCTAACCCTAACACTGACGTAGACATAACCCAACCCTAAAACTATCTTTAACCATAACCCTAGACCTGAAATTAGCCCTAGCACTAATACTAGCCCTGAAACTAAAACGAACACTATCCCTCATCCTAGCCCTTAAACTACTCTTAATCATAACCCTAACTCAAACCCTAGGCCTAACGCTAACTCTAATGCTCACACTATGACTAAACCTTGCTATAACACCATTCTTTATCCTAAACTTAAACTTAACCCTATCCCTGTCGCTAGGCCTAAGCTAAAAACTAACTGTAGCCATTATCCTAGCCCTAATTTAACCATATCCCAAAACCTAAATCTAATTTTAGCCCTATCACTAACTCTAACTCTCATACTAGCCCTAACACTAATGCTAATCCTAAAACTAGCCCTAACCCTATCCCTAACCCTAAAACAAAACTGAACCATAGCCCTAACCCTAACCTTTAACCTAAACCAAACCTTACCCTAACCCTAGCCCTAATTTGAGTTTTAATCCAAACCCTAAAACTAACCCTGACCCTGACTCTTACCATAACACTAAACCTAGCTCTAAACATAACCCTAACCAAAATCCTAAACCTAACACTAGTCATAGCCCTAACTCTAACCCTAAATTTAGCCCTAAACATAACCCTGGTACTTACATTTGCCATAACCCTAACTGCACCACCAGCTTAACACAAAACCTAACCCTAATCCGAGCCATAACCCAATTTTAACAATAATCCTAACCTTAACAATAGCCCTAATCATAAACATAACACTAGCCCTATTCCTAGCCATAAACTTAACCCTAACTCTAATGCTAAACCTAGTCCTAAACCTAATTCTATCTCTAATCCTATCCCTATCCATTACCCTAATCCAAACCTAGACTGTAAACCTCAAACTATAATTAACCTAACACTAAACCTAATGCTAATTTGAGCCCTAATTTCAAAACATAACCTATCCCAAACCCTAGCCCAGACCCTGACTGTAAAAGTAGTCCTAGCTCTAAACCTGACCCTAACCCTAAAACTAATTCTTACACTACATGTAGCCATAAACCTAACACATAAACTATCTTTAACCATAATCCAAGACCTGATATTAGCCCTAGCCCTAATCCTATCCTTAAACTTAAAACAAACCCTAGCCCTCATCCTATCCCTGAACCTAGCCCTAATCATAACCCTAACCTTAACCATTGCCATAACCTAATTCTAACCCACACCCTTTAATTAAACCTAGATATAGCACCATCCATTACCCTAAACTTAATCCTAACCCTAACCAAAACACTAGACCTAAGCTGAACAATAACCCTAGCCAAAATCCTAGCCCTAATTTAACCCTATCTTTAATTCTAATGCTAACCATAGACCTAAGACTAACTATGACTCTCACACTAGCCCTATCACTACTTCTAACCCTATCCCTTAACTTAACCCTAACACTAGCCCTAAACAAAGCCATAAACCTAGCCATAACACTTGCCTAAACCTTATTCCTATTCCAAACCCTAGATCTAAATCTAACTCTAACTCCAACACTAACTCTAAACCTAACATTAATAATAGAACTAACCCTAACACTAATCATGAAACTAGCCCTAACCCTAACCCTAGCAGTAAAACAAAATTGAGTAATAGCCCTAACAATAAACCTTAACTTAAACCAAATCCTAATACTACACTTAGACCTAATCCTAGCCCTAATTTGAGTCCTAACCTTAAACATAATACTAACCCTGACTCTAACTCATATCCTAACACACACCCTAGCTCTAAACACCACCCTAACCTTTAACCAAACCCTTCTAGTAACCCTAGCCTTATTTCAAGTCCTAACCCTAACTATAAAACTAACTCTGACCATGACTATTAACCTATAACTAACAATCATTCTAAACATCACCCTAACCTTAAACCTAATCCTAACACTAGAGTTTTAACCACTAACCATAACCCCAAAATTCAACCTAATTGTAACCCTAGTTCTTATATTAGCTGTTGCCTAGCCTTAAACCTAATAAAAAATAGCCCTAATCTGAGCCTTAAACCTAGCTTTAACCCTAACTCATGCCCTAATCCAAGCCTAAACCCTAGCTCTAACCCTGTCCCTTACCCTAAGTCAAAACCTAACCCAAATGCTAACTCTAATCCTTAACCTAGCAGAAACCCTTACCCTATTACTAGTCCTAACCAACCCTAGCACTCATTCTAGCTCTAACGACAACCCATGCCCTAACCCTAACCCTGACCCTTATTCTGATCCTAACACTAATTATAGGTTTAAATCTGAACCTATCCCTAAACTGAACCCTAACAGTAGCCTTTCTGTTAACCTTATACCTAAACCTAACCCTAACACTAGCACTAGACTTAAACCTAATCCTAAATCTAGCCATAACTCGAACCCTAGATCTAATGAAAAACCTAGACATAGGCCTAAAAATAACCCTTAGCATCAGCCAAACACTAATTCTTACCCTAGACTTAATTCTGGCTTTAATTCTAACCATAACACTAACCTGAACACTGACCCTGACACTAACAGTAACCCTAGCTCTAAACACCACCTCAAACCTAAACCTAACACTAAAACTATACCTAGCCCTAATATTAACTGTAAAAATAGCCTGAATCATAACAATTTCTTACATTAGCTGTAGCCCTAACCTATCGCAAAACCTAGCCCTAATCCAAGGCCTACCCTAGCTTTAACCCTAAAGCTAATCCTAATCCTAGGCATAGCCCTAAACCTAAGCCTAAGCCTAAATCTAGACCTAATCCTTAGAATAACCCTAGCCCTTATGCTAGCTCTAACCTATCCATTACTCTAATGGTAACAGTAACCCTTATGCTAAACCTAGGCCAAACCCTAATCCTATCCCTAACCCTAAACTTATCCATTACCATACACTTAACCTGAACGCTAAAGCTAAAACTATTATTACTCTATATTTAACAATAATGCTAATTCAAGCCCTAAACCTAAAACTTAACCTAACAAAATCCCTAAATCTGACCCTAAACCTAATAGTACCCCTAGTTCTTAACTTGACCCTAACCATACACCTAACCTTTAAAATAACCTAACTATAAACCTAACCCAAAACTATCCCTAACTCTATCTCTAGACCTGACTTTTGCCCTAGCTGTAATTCTAGTCCTAACCCTAACACAAAAATTAGTCCACATCCTAGCCATAAACTTCACCTAAATCAAAAACCTAATCCAAACCCTAATTATAACCCTCACCCTAGCCACAAAACTAGCTATAATCCCAACCCTTACCCTAAATCTAACTATAACCCTAAACCTAACAATAACCCTAGCCCTAACCTTAGACCTAGCCCTAATACTAACCCTTGCCCTAAGATTAACTCTAACTCTTGACTTAACCCTACACCAAGTTCTAACCAAATCCCTTACCTTCATCATAAACCTAGCCCTAAACTTAGCCCTAACACTAGCCCTATCCGTCACCCTGGCTCAAACCCTAGATCTAAACCTAACTCTAAATCTAAACCTAAACCTAAGCCTAAGCCTCACACTAACACTAACCCTAACACTAACACTAATCCTAAAACTAGCCCTAACCCTACGCTTAGCCCTAAAACAAAACCAAGTCATGTCCCTAATCCTAACCCTTAACCTAAACCAAACCCTAACCATACCCCTAGCCCTACACCTATCTATAATTCCAGTCTTAAATCTAACCTGAAATGTAATACTGTCACTGACTCTGAACCTAACACTAACTCTAGCTCTAAATATTGTCATACCATTAACCTAACCCTAACACTAGACCTAGTCCTAATCCTAACCATATAACTAGCCCTAATCATAATGCTACTTCATACATTACCTGTAGCCTTAACCCTAGCCCTAACCTAACCCAAAACCTAGCCTTAATCTGAGTCCTAAACCTAGCTTTAACCCTAAATTTAAACGTAACCCTAACCCAAACAAAAGCCCTAATCCTATACATATCCCTAGTCCTAATCTTAGGTCTAAACCTATCCATTACCCTAATGATAACCCTAACCCTTATGCTAAACATTAGGCCTAAACTTAACCTTATTAATTACACTCAACCACATTTAAACCCCAAACCTAACTCTGTCATTAACCCTAACCCTAAACCTAATGGATATTAGAGACCTAAACCTTACTTCTAACCTAAAACAAACCCTAAACTTGAACCTGACCCTAATAATAACCCTAAGTTTAAACCTAACCCTTACCCTAAACCTAACTCTTACACTGGACCAAGCCAAAAACCGAATACTAAATCTATCCCTAACTGTAACCCTAGACCTGGCATTGGAACTAGCCCTAATACTAGCCCTAAATCTAACACAAACACTAGCCTTCATTCTAGGCCTAAGCTTAGCCTTAATCATAACCCTAACCCTAACTCTAGCCCTTACCCTAATACTAACCCTCGCCCTAGACCTCAACTAAGATATAACCCACTCCCTTACCCTAAATGTAACGCTAACTCTAACCCTATTCTGAGATCTAAACCTAACACTAACCCTAGCCCTAATTTAGCCCTATCCCTAAACATAACCCTAGCCCAAGCCCTACAACTAACTCTAACTCTCACACTAGCCTATCACTAGTTCTTACTCTATCCCTTACCATGACCCTAACCTAGCCCTAACCCTAGTCCTAACCGTTGCCCTATCTTTAGTCCTAGCCCTAACCATAGATCAAATCCTAAATCTAACCCTAACCCTAACCCAAAGCCTTAGCCTAACATTTATGAATACATTTATATTTAGATTCTATGTCTACAGATGTTGGCTTCAAATATTATTTAGAATATACTCATTAGTTTCATAAAAGGCATAACATATCTGGTGGTATATAAAGAACTGGTGGTCAGGGGTAGGATGCTATGTTAAGGGGGAACAAAGTGAGGGTATGAGATTAATCTATCTTAGCAAAAAATTGGAGGAGAACTGTAATGAATAGAATAGGGGTAATTTATGGAATAATTTATAAATTAAAATTCCTTATCTGTATTCATAAATTTACCTTATGTATAAAAAGTAAAATTTGGAGGTTGAAAGTGAGAGAGAGGGAGGAAGAAAAAAGAAGAAAAAAAATACAAGGAAAGAAAGAAAGAGAGGGAGAATGAAAATAAGACAAAATAAATGGGTTGTGAGAAGGGCTTATGCAATTCCTCTATATTAAACTATTCTTGTGATTAAGTTCTTAAAGTCCAATTTCATGAAAAGTTCTGGGTTTCATGTGTGTTGAGATTGTGAGGGCCAGAGGGGGAAGAGTATAGGAGAATAGATGAGAAGAACGAGAATAGAAAAGTCTCTGAGAACTCTGTTTTCTTCAAGTAGGTGGAGTTGTCTATTCCTTGCTTGAGTCTCTGTGCTAAGGGTGGTGGAGGTAGCCAGTTTGAGAGGGCTTGTCCTTCTACCTGGAGCCTCCTTACTCTTAGTCTCTGAGTTGGAAACCAGGTGCCTGTACAGTTGTTGTTCTGCATTGATAGCTACGCCCCCCCCCCAAAAAAAAAATGCTTGTGAGAAAAATCTTGAGTTAACACAGCTGGAGGTAGTGCAGTTGGGAACCGGGAAGCTGAGCAGCGTCAGAACTGAGCTGGTAGCCATGGCCACCGATAGATGGTGAGTAAGGTCTTCCAAGATGTATTCCATCTCTTACCTGTGTAGGGTGTTTGGTGGGGTGGGTGGTTCTGCAGTGAACTTTGGCCATGTAGAGAGCTTGGTCTTGTGACCCACAAGCAAAGCTTCTATGTTCTGTGCTAACTATTCTCTGTGCTGAGGGTGCCTGCATGGCCAAGACTTCCATGTGAGCTGAGAGCAAACCCGAGGCCAAAGACTTCCATCTGTGCCAAGAGCCCAAGTGCGGCTGAGCTCAGAGCACATGTGCAGCCAAGACTTTCTTCTGTGCAGAGAGCTCATGCGTGGCCGAGACTTCTGACTTCTGACTGAGCCGAGAGCAATCACACAGCCGAGACTTCCATCTGCACAGAGAGCTCCAAGGTGGCCCTAGTTTTCTTAAAATGTCTATGATATTGTTCAAGATTCATCTTTTACTTAGCCTTACTATGCTCCACAGGCTTGGGCCTTCTCGGTACAATGGTTTGCTGTCAGGAACAGTTTTTATTTTAAGATTTTCCTTCATATGGCTTATTGATGTGAATGGAAATTGAGCTGCAAATGAAACAGAGTTGGTAGGAGGTGCTTGAAACTTCACAAATCAGTTCTCAATGGGCACTTTCTGGTTTCTTTCTTTTGAAGGTAGGCAAAGCTGAAGCATGTAAAAGAAACCATATCTGAGAGCCCTTAAGGAGAAAACACAGAAATATGTATGTATTGAAATAAGTCTCAAAATGATTTGATCAGATTTCTTTGATACTACACAGTATTCATCTTTTAGCTTGATCCACTAAGCTCCCTAAGGTTGGCACTTCTAGGATCAATGGTTCTCTAAACAGGTAAGGGTTAGTGTTATGGTTAGTGTTAGGGCTAGTTTTAGAGCTAGTGTTAGGGTTAGAATTTGTTTTGTTCAAATTTATTTGATACTGGGAAAATTTATCTTTGACCTAGCCTTACTATGTGCCCCAGTTTTGGGTCTTCTCTGTTCAATGGTTCGCTCTTGGGAATAGTTTGTTTCTAATGTCTCACTTCATTTTGACCAATATAGGTAAATGGAAATAGAGCTTGAAATCAAACAGAGTTTGTTTGAAAGTTTGCTTGAGACTTCACACACTCCATCAATTCTCAGTGTGCATTTTGTGGTTTGTTTCTTGTTGAAGTAGCCCTATGCTGAAATACAAAGAACTAGCTTCATCTGTGAGTACTTTAGGAGCAATCTTCAATATTTTTTGGTCGAATTACTTTTATACTGTACAGGATTCATCCTTTACCTAGCCTTCATAGGACACCAATTTGGGGCCTTTAAGTTCAATGGTTCACTGTCAGGAACAGTTTTAATTTTTAGGTGTCACTTCATTATGGCCTATAGGTGTGAATAACAATGGAGCTGGAAATCAAACAGGGTTGGTACTAGCGGCTTGATGCATGATACATTCAATTATTTCTCTGCAAACACTCTCTGCTTTTTTTCTATTGAACATAGGCCAAAGGAGAAGCATGCAAAAACAACTTTATCCGAGAGCACTTCAGAAGACAACAGGGAATTCAGCATGTAATAAACTACCTCTCGCAATTATTTGGTCAGAATTCTTTGATACTGTGCATTTTTCATCTCTTAGCTTGCCCCACTAGGCTTCACAACTTTGGGACTTCTTTGATCAAAGGTTGTCTAAACAGGTTAGGGTTAAGATTACAGTTTGGGTTAGGGCTAGGTATAGAACTAGTGTTAGTATTAGAGTTAGCTTTGTTCAAATTTTCTTGATACTGTGAAGGATTCATCTTTTACATACCCTTATAATGTTCCCCAGATTTGGGCCTTCTCAGTTTAATGGTTCGTTGACAGTAACAGTTTGTGTTTTGAGGCTTCACTTCATTTTGACATATATGGTAAACAGAAATGGAGCTCAAAATCAAGGAGAGTTTGTGCTAGCTGACTGAAACATGTCACACTCAATCAGTTCTCTGTGAGCACTCTCTGGTTTGTTCCTTATGAATGTAACCCTAAGCTGAAGCATGCAAAGCAACTTTATCTGAGAGTACGTTAGGGGAAAACAAGAAAATACGTATGTACTGAACTATCACCCCCAATTATTTGGTCAGATTTCTTAGATGCTGCACAAGATTCATCTGTTAGCTTGCCCCAGTAACCTCCACACTTTTGGGATACCTAGGATCAATGATTTTCTGAACAGATTAGGGTTAGGGCTACCTTTAAGGATAGGGTTAGTGTTAGAGTTCTTTTTGTTCAAATTTCTTTGATACTTGGAAGGATTCATCTTTTATCTAGCCTTATTATGTGCCCTGATTTTGTGCCTTCTTTGTTCAATGATTTGCTGTCAGGAATAGTTTGTTTTTAATGTCTCACTTCATTTTTGCCTAAATGGGTAAATGCAAATGGAGCTAGAAATCAGAGGGTTGGTGCACGCTGGTTGAAACTTCATATACTCAATCAGTTGTCTTTGGGCACTCTCTGGTTTCTTCCTTGTGAGGGTAGCTGTAAGATGAAGCATGCAAAACTAATTTATCCAAGATCACTTTAGGACAAAACAGGGCAATATGCATGTAGTGAAATACCACCCTCATTTATTTGGTTAGATTTTTTGATACTGTGCAGAATTCATCTGTAAGCTTGCCCCAGTATTCTCCCCAAGTTTGATACTTTTATAATCAAAGGATCTCTTAAAAGGTTATGGTTATGGTTATGGTTAGAGTTAGGGCAAGGTTTAGAGATAGTGTTAGAGTTAGTTTTTTTCAACTTTTTTGATACTTGGCAGAATTCATCTATTTCCTATTCTTAGTATTCTCCCCATGTTTGGGCCTCCTAGATAAAAGGTGTTTCTCCTAGGAGCAGTTTTAATTTTTTTATGTTTCATTAAATTTTGCCCTATATGGGTGAATGGAAATGGAGCTGGAACTCAAACAGGGTTTGTGCTAGGTGCTTGAAACTTCAAACACTCAATAAGTTCTCAGTGCACATTCTCTCATTGTTTCTTGTGGAAGTGGCCCAAAGCTGAAGTAGAAAGAAACAGCTTTATCTGTGAGCACCTTAGGAGCAAGCTTCAACATGTTTTGCTTGATTGTTTGATACTTTACAGGATTCATCCTTTTCCTATCCTTTGTAGGATCCCCAAGTTTGGGCCTTCAAGGTTTGCCAGTTCACTGTCAGAAACAGTGTGAAGTTTTAGGTTTCACTTTATTATGGTCTATAGATATGAATGAAAATTGAGCTGTAAATCAAACAGGGTTAGCACTAGCTGCTTGAAACTTCACTCACTCAATCATCTCTCTGTGGTCACTCTCTGGTTTGTTCCTTTTGAAAGTACCATAAACTACAGCATGAAAAAATAATTTAAACAAGGGCACGATAGGAGAAAAAGGGGAAATATGAATGTACTGAAATACCTACCCCAATTACTTGGTCAGATTTCTTTGATACTGCACAGGATTTATCTGTTAGCTTGTCCCACTAGGCTACTTTGTTTGGGGATTACTATGATCAATGGTTCTCTAAAAAAGTTAGGTTAGGTTTAGTATTAGGTTAGGGCTAGGTTTATAGCTAGTGTTTTGTTAGATTTTGTTTTGTTCAAATTTCTTTGATACTGGGCACGTTTCAGCTTTTACATAGCCTTACTATATTCCCTAGGTTTTGGCTTCTTGGGTCAAGTGTTAGCTGTCTGGAACAGTTTGTATATTAAGTTTTCACTTTATTTTGACCTATGTGGGTTAATGGAAATGGAACTGGAAATCAAACAGGGTTGGTGCTTGCTACTTCAAACCTCACACACTCATTCAGTTCTCTATGGGCATGCTCTGGTTTATTCTTTGTAAAAGTAGACCTAAGCAGAAGCATACAAAGCAACTTTATGAGAGAGTACTTTAGGAGAAAATGGAAATATGCATGTGCTGAACTACCTCCCCAAATTATTTGGTCAGATTTCTTTGATACTGTGAAAGATTCATCTGTTAGCCTGCCCCACTTGGCTCCACAGGCGTGGGACTTCTAAGATCATGCGATTCTAAAAAGGATAAAGTTATTGTTAGGGTTAGTGTTTGGACTAGTATTAGAAGTAGTGTTAGGGTTAGAGTTAGTTTTGTTTTCAAATTTCTATAATACTGTGCAGGATTCATCTTTTTCCTATTTTGACTAAACTCCAAATGTTTGGGCCTTCTACATAAAGGGTTTGCTTTTAGGAACAGTTTCAATTTTCATGTTTCTCTTCTTTTTGCCCTATAGGGGTGAATGGAAATGAAGCTGGAAATCAAACAGGGTTTGGGCTAGCTGCTTGAATCATCACACACTCAATCAGTTCTCAGTGAGGATTGTCTGGATTGTTTCCTGAGGAAGTAGCCCTAATCTGAAGTAAAAAGAACAGCTCTATCTCTGAGTGCTTTAGGAGCAAGAAGAATACACATGTACTGAAAGAGCTTCGATATTTTGGTCAGATTACTTTGATATTCTACAGTATTCATCCCTGTCCTAGCCTTATTAGGCTCCCCAAGTTTGGGCCTTCAAGATGCAATGGTTCACTTTCAGAAACAGTTTCTATTTTAATGTTTCACTTCATTTTGACCTAAACGGAATTGGAGCTAGAAATCAAACAGGGTTGGTGTTAGCTGCTTGAAACTTCACACACTCAATCAGTTCTCTGTGGGAACCCTCTGATTTGCTCCTTGTGAGTTTAGCCCTATACTGAAGTATGCAAAGCATAGGTTTAGGGTTAGGGCGATGTATAGGGCTAAGTTTAGTGTTAGAGTCAGGGAAAGGGTTATTTTTAGGGTTAGGATTAGAACTCTTCAGGGCTAAATTTAGGGCTAGTTGTAGGTTTAGAGTTTGGTTTAAGTTAAGATTTAGGGTTAGGGCAATGGTTCGGTTTTTATTTTAGGGCTAGGGCTAGTGTTAGGGTTAGATTTTGGATTAGTTATAGAGTTAGGGCTAGTGTTAGTATGAGGTTTAGGGTTAGGGTTAGATTTAGATTTAGGGTTAGATCTAGGACTAGGGTTAGGGCTAGGTTAGGATTCCAGAAGCAATAGGGTTAGAACTAGGGATATTGCTAAGAAGAGAGTTAGTTTTAGGCTTACTACCAGGCTTAGATTAGGGTTAGGGTTACAGTTAAATTAGACCTAGGATTAGAGCTAGGGTTAGTGTTAGGTTTAGACATAGGGGTAGCCCTAGGTTTAGGGTTAGTATTGGGGTCAAGGATATGTTTAAGGGAATGGGTGGTGTTATAGCTGGCTTTAGATTTAGGATGAGGGTTAGAATTAGGATTAGGTTTAGGGTTAGTGTTCAGGTAGGATTAAGGTAGGTTTAGGGATAGAATGATGGCTAGGGTTTCTGTTAGGTTTAGGGCTATGACTAGGTCTAGGACTAATGTCAGGTCTAGGGTTATGGTTATGGATATTTTTAGGATAAAGTTATGCCTATTTCTTGTGAATTACGTTTAGAGTAAAAGTCAAGTTTAGCCCTAGTGGTTTTATTAAGGTTAGAGTCAGGTTTGGCATTTGATTTAAGTTAAAGTATATGGTTAAGGCTTGAGTTAGTGGTAGGTTTATGTTTAGGGTTAGGGTAATGGATATGGTTAGGTTTAGGTTTCAGTTAAGGTTTAGGGTAAAGAATGGGTTAGGTTTATTGATAGGGTTAGGATTAGCATTAGGGTTCGGGTTATGTTCATTGTAATGGATAGGTTTAGAGCTCAGGTTATGGCTAGGTTATAGTTTGGATTAAGTCTAGGATTAGTTTTAGTTTTAGGGATAGAGCTAGGATTTGGTTTAGGGTAAGTCTTAGGGTTAGGGTGTTAGAATTAGGTCTAGAGTTATGGTTAGTTTAGAGTAAAGGTTAGTGTTTGAGCTAGGATTAGAGCTAGGGTGAGGGTTAGGTTTAAGTTTAGGTCTAGGGTTATATTTAAGGTAATGGTTTGGTTTAGGGTTAGGGTTATGGCTAGGGTTTTAATTAGTGTTAAGGTTCAGTTTAGGGTAATGGATAATATTAGAGGTAGGTTGAGGGTTATGGTTAGGGTATGCATTAGGGCTAGTGTTAGGATTAGGATAGTGTAAGGCTTAATGCTTCAGCTAAGGTTAGGGCTATTACAAGGATTAGGTTTTGGATTACGTCTAGGGTTACATTTATGTTTAAGGTTAGGTTTAGTGTTATGACTAGGGTTATAATTAGGGTTAGAGTAAGTGTAATGGATAGGGTTAGAGCTAAAGTTTGAACTAGGATTAAAGTTAGGATTAGAGCTAAAATTAGGGTTAGGGTTTAGGATGAGGCTAGTGTTAGTTTAGTTAAAGGGTTTTCCTTGAGCTAGTGTTAGGTCTAAGACATAAGTTAGGATTACGATTAGTAGGATTAAGTTTAGGGTTATGCTTAGGACTAAATTTAGGCCTACAATTAGGGCTAGGTTTTATGTTAGGGTTAGGGCTAAGTTTAGAACTATGGGTAATGTAAGAACTAGGGTTATATTTAGGACTAGTTTTAGGGTTAGTGTTATGGCTAGGGTTTTAATTAGGGTTAGTGTTAAGTTGAGGGTAATGGGTAATATTAGAGGTAGGGTTAGGGTTAGTGTTTGGGTTAGGGCTAGTGTTAGGATTGGGTTTATTGTAAGGCTTAATATTTCAGCTAACGTTAGGGCTATTGAAAGGGTTAGGTTTTGGGTTAGGTCTAGGGTTACATGTATGTTTAAGGTTAGGTTTAGTGTTAGGGATAGGGTTATAATGGGGTTAGGGTAAGGGTAATGGATAGGGTTAGAGCTAAACTTTTGGCTAGGATTAAAGTTGGTATTAGATCTAGGATTAGGGTTAGGGTTTAGGATGGGGCTAGTTTTATGTTTAGTGAAATGGTTTTCCTTGAGCTAGGGTTAGGTCTAAGACATGGGTTAGGTTTAGGGTTAGTGTTAGGGCTATGATTATGCTTAGCATAATGCTTAGGACTAAGTTTAGGCTTAGGATTAGGGCTAGGTTTTATGTTAGGTTTAGGGCTAGGGTTAGAACTATGGGTAACATAAGAGTCAGGGTTATGTTTAGGGCTTGTTTTAGGGTTAGGGTTATGGCTAGGTCTAGTGTTAGGTCTAGGTTTTGGGTTAGGGTCAGGTTTCAAGGTAGGTTTAGTGTTAGGGTAAGGGTCAGAGTTCAGGATAGTGTTAGGGTTAGGGTTATGGCCCGAATTAGGACTAGGTTAGGTCTAGGTGTAAGGTTAGTGTATTGTTTAGGTTAATGGTTATAGTCAGGGCTATAGCTAGGTTTTTGTTTAGGTCTAGGTCTAGAAATACAGCTATTTTTAGGATAAGCTTTAGGTCTAGGGCTAGTGTTAGGGTTAAATATCGATATAGGTTTACCGGTAGGGCTAGTGTTAGGGTTTGGTTTAGGGATAGGGTCAGGTTTAGACCCAGGGTTAGTGTTAGGGTCAGAAAAATGGTCAGGGTTAGGGTTAGAGCTAGAATGAGGGCTAGGGATGGGACTAGTAAAATGGTTAGAATATAAGTCAGGCTTAGGATTAGGGTTAGTACTAGGGTAAGCATTTGGTTTGGGGTTTGGCTTTGGGTAAGGAAAAGGGTTAGGGCTAGGGTTAGGGTTAGGGCTAGTGTGAGGTTAAGATTTGTGTTAAATCTAGGGTTAGGGCTTAGATTATGGGTGGGATTTGTGTTAGGGTTAGGGGTAGGTTTAGGTCATCGACTAATGTATGAACTAAGCTTATGATTAGGGCTAGTTTTATTGTTAGGGTTAAAGCTAGGTCTCGTAATAGGCTTAATTTAAGGTTAGGGTAATGTTTAGAGCTAGGATTAGTGTTAGGGTCAGTGTCAGGTTCAGGGTTAGATTTAGAGTTAGGGTTAGGGCTAATTGTAGGGTTAGAGTTTGGTTAAGAATAAGGGTTAGTGTTAGGGCTATGGCTTGGTAGTTTTTTATGACTAGGGCTAGGCATAGTTCAAATTTTAGGATTAGCATTATTGTTAGGACAATCTTAGAGGTTGGTTTAGCTTATGGTTGGTTACAGTTAAATTTAGAGTTAGGTTTATATTTAGAGTTAGGTTTAGGGCTAGGACTAAGGATAAATCTAGGGATAGGGCTAGGGCAAGTGTTAGTCTTAGGGCTAATGTTAGAATTTGGATAGGACTAAATTAGAGCTAGGATTAGTGCTAGGCTTAGTGTTATTGTTAGGCCTATGGTTAGGGTGATGGTTTAGAGTTAGGTTTAGGGTTATGGTTATGTTTAGGGTAAGAGATGGATTTATAGCTAGGTTTAGGTTTAGGGCAAGGGTTAGAATTAGGGTTAAAACTTGGGTTATGGTTTGGGTTAGGGCTAGTGCTAATTTCAAGTCCAGCATTATGGTTAAATATAGTGTTGGGGTTAGGTTTATGGCTACATCTAGTGAAATAGTAGGTTTTAGGGTCATGTTTAGAGCTAAGGGTATTATTATTTTCAGGGTCATTATTAGCGTTTGGGATAGGTTAAGGTTTTAAGTTAGGGCTCGAATTAGCATTAGGGCTAAAATTAGGGTAATGATAGGGTTAGGTTTAGGTTTCAGGTTAGGTTTAGGGTAATGAATAGGGCTATGAGTAGGGATAGGGTTAGATCTAAGCCTAGGGTTAGCATTAGGGTTAGAGTTATGGCTAGGGTAAAGGATAGGGTTAGAGCTAAGGTTATGGCTAGGGTTATGGTTACAATTAGTGTTAGTGTTATGGTTAAGGTTATGGTTATGGTTAAATCTACAGTTAGGGCAGAGATTCTGGCTAGGTTTTGGGTTAAGGCTAGGGTTAGAGTTACTTCTAATATAAGTACTATGATTACGATTAAGGCTAGTTTTATGGTTAGGGTTAGGGCTAAGTCTAGTGTTAGATTTAGGGTTAAGGTTTGAGTGATGTATAGAGATAGGTTTAGGGTTAGGTCAGGTTAAGGGTTTGTTTTAGCTTTTGGCTTAAACCTCAAATTAGGGCTAAGGTTAAGGCCAAGTGTAGGGTTAAGTTTTGGTTTAGGTTAACGGTCAGGGTTAGGGCTATGGCTTGGTTTTGTATTAGGGCTAAGGCCAGAGTTAGGACTTGTTTTAGGATTAGCATTGGGGTTAGAATTAGGGCTAGTGTTAGGTTTAGGTTTGGCTCATGGTTAGGGTTAGATTTAGATTTAAGGTTAGATGTAGGATTAGGGCCAGAACTAAGAAAAGTTCTAGGGTTAGGCCTAGGGTTAGACTAGGATTAGAGTTCCAGTATGGGATAGGTTTAGAACTAGTTTTAGGGCAAGGGTGATAGTTAGACTTAGTCTCAGGCCTAGGTTTCAATTAGGGTTAGGGATACAGCTAAATTACGGCTAAGATTAGGGCTAGGGTTATTGTTAGGGTTAGGCCCAGGTTTAGGGTTAGGGTTATGATTAAGGCTATATTTAAGGCTAAGATAAGAGATAGGGTTTGTTTTTGGGTTAGGACTAGGATTATGGCTAGGGCTAATGTCAGGTCTAGGGTAACCGTTAGGGATATTTTCAAGCTTAGGTTTTTGTCTAGGTCTTGTGTAAGGGTTAGGTTTATGGTAAGGGTCAGGTTTAGAGTTAGGGGAATTTTTAGGGTCATGTTCAGAGTTAGGGTTTGGTTTAGTTTTGAGTTTAGGGTTAGTGCTCAAATTGGCATTAGGTTTAGTGTTATTGTAATAATAGAGTTAGAATTTGTTTTCAGGTTAATTATAGCATCATTGATAGGTTTGGTTTTAGTGATAGGGTTAGTGTTAGACCTAGGGTTAGCATTAGGGTAAGGTTTATGTTTAGGTTAATGGATACAGTTAGCGTTTAGTTTAGGGCTAGTGTTATGGTTAGGATTAGGTCTTGAGTTTGGGTTAGTGTGAGGGTTAGAACTAGGGTTATATTTAGGGTTATGTTTAGCATAATGGTTAGGTTATGAGTTATGGGTAGGGTTAGAGCAAGGTTTTTGTTAAAGGTTAGGTCTAGGGATAACATTACGATAGTTTTAGGGTTACAGTTAGGGTTAGGTCTAGGATTATCATTATAGTTAGGGTTAGGTTTAGTGTAATGTATATTGTTAGATTTAGGTTTAGGTGGAGGGTTAGGGCTAGATTTAAGTTTAGGGTTAAGGTTAGGGCTATGGTTATGTTTAGGTTTATGGTAAGTGTTAGGTTTTGAGCTAGGGTTAGGGTTATAGCAAGTGTTAGGTTTAGGGTTAGGTGTAGGTTCAGTTTTCTTGTTAGGCTTAGGGTTATGATTAGAGTTAAGGCTAGGATTACAAATAAGTTTAGGGTTAGGTTTAGTGTATTTTGTAGGTTTAGTTTTAGGGTTAGTGCTAAGGTTAAGCTTAGGATTAGGGCTAAAGTTAGGGTTAAATTTACAGATAGTTCTAGGTTTATGTTTATTTTAAGTATTAGGGACTGAGCTAGCGTTGGGACTAAGGCTAAGGTTAAGTAAGGATTAGGTCAAGGATTAGGGTAAGGCTTATGTTTATGGCTAGGTTAAGGCCTAGGATTAGCTCTAGGTTTTGTCTTAGGTTTAGGCCTAGGGTTAGGGCTGTGGGTAATGTAAGAACTAGGGATATGAATAGGGCTAGTTTTAGAGTTAGGGTTATGGCTAGGTCTAGGTTTAGGTTTATATTTTCACTTAGGGTCAGGTTTAGAGGTAGGTTTACTGTTAAATGTTGTTCAGTGTTCAGGTTATAGTTAGAATTAGGATTATAGCCAGAATTAGCATAGGTTTAGGTCTAGGGGTTGGGGTAGGTTTTGGGTTAGGGTAAGGGTTCCTGTTTAGGCTTGGACTAGGTTTTTGTATAGGTCTAGGCCTAGAGTTAAGACTAGATTTAGGATTAGATTTAGGTCTAAGGCTAGTGGTAGAGTTAAGTTTAGGAATAAATTTATCGATAGTTCCAGTGTTCGAGTTTGGTCTAGAGTTAGGGTCAGGTTTAGACCTAAGTTTAGTGTTAGGGTCAGAAAAAGGGTCAGGGTTAGCGTTAGAGTTTGGGATAGGATTAGAGCCAAAATGAGGTCTGGGTCAGAACTATTAATGGGGTTAGGATTTTGTGTAGCCTAAGGATTAGGGATAGGTCTTGGGTTACCATTAGGGTTAGGGTTTTGCTTAGCGTACAAATCAGAGCTAGGGTTAGAGTTAGCGATAGGGTTATGGTTAAAGCTTGATTTAGAGCTTGGATTAGGGCTTGTTTTTGTTGTAGGTTTAGGGCTAGGGTTAGGGCATTGGCTAATGTTAGAACTAGGGTTACTATTAGGATTAGTTTGAGGGTTAGGTTTAAGGGTAGGTCTAGGGTTAGGTTTAAGGATAGAGTAATATTTAGTGCTAGGGTTAGTATTAGGATATGAATGAGGGTCAGAGTTAGGGTTAGGACTCGAATTAGGGATAGGGTTACTGTTAGGTTTCTTTTTAAGATTAGGATGGTGTCTAGAGCTAGGGTGAGCTTTAGTATATGAATCTGTGTCAGGGCTTCTTTTAAGGTTAGGTTTATGAGTTGAATTTAGGGCTAGGGTAAGGTCTAGATGTAGTTTTAGGGTGGTTTAACTTAAGGTTTAAGGTTAGGGCTTTTGCTTGGTTTTGTTTTACTGCTAGGGTTAGGGTTAGTGCTAATTTTATGATTAGTATTAGGGTTAGGGATAGTGTTAGGCTTAAGCTTAGGTTTAGGGTTAGATTTAGATTTAGGGTTAGATCTAGTTTTACAGTTAGGATTGAAGATAGGGCAAGGGTTAGGGCTAGGGTTAAATTATGGTATGTAATAAGGATAAAACTAGGGATAGGGCTAATATGAGTTAGAGTTAGTCTTAGTGCTTGGTTAGGGAAATGGATAAATTAGGGCTAGGATTAGGGCTATGGTTAGTGTTCAGCTTAATATAGAGTAGTGTTTGAGTTTGTGTTAAGTTTAGGGTAAGCAATAATGTTATAGCTAGGAATAGAGGTAGGGTAATATTTACAATTAGGGTTAGAGCTTTGGTTATAGTAAGGGTTATGATTAAGGCTGGGTTTAGGGCTAGGATGAGGGCTAGTGTTTATTTTAGTCTTAGGGCTAGGTTTGGGGTATGGCTAATTTCAGGTCTAGAATTATGTTTAAAGATAATTTTATGTATAGGACTATGGCTACGGCTAGTGTAAGGGTTAGGTTTAGGGGTAGGGTAAGGTTTAGGGCTAGAAGTATAATCATGGACAAAGTCTGGGTTAAGGTTTGGGATAGGTTAAGATCTAAAGTTAGGGATTGAACTAGCATTAGGTTTAGGGTTAGAGTAATGATATCGTTAATATTAGGGTCCAGGTTAGGTATAGGGTTATGGATAGAAATAGGTTAGAGATAGAATTAGGTTTAGGCATAGAGTTAGCATTAGGGTTAGGGTTATGTTTATGGTAATGGATAGGGTTAAACTAGTTTTAGGGCTAGGGTTATGGTTAGGGCTTGGGTTAGGTTTAAAACTCAGGATAGGGCTCAGATTATGACTAGGTTTCAGGTTAAGTTAGTGCTAGGGTTAAGGTTATGGCTAATGTAAGTACCAGAGTTATATTTAGGACAAATTTTAGGGTTAAGGTTAGGGCTAGGTTGAGTGTTAGAGTTAGGTTTAAGGTCAGGTTGATGTTTAGAGCTAGGGTTAATGTTAGTGTCAGAGTCAGGGTGAGAGTTAGTTTTAGGGTTCGGCTTAAAACTCATATTAGGTCTACTGTTAGGGGTAGGTGTATGGTTAGGGTTTCTTTAGTTTAAGGATTAGTGTTAGAGCTATGGCTTGGTTTAGTTTTAGGCTAGGGTTAGGGTTAGGTCTACTTTTAGTATTAGTTTTAGGCTTAGTGATAGTGATTGGGTTAGGCTTAGGCTTCAGGTTAGGGTTAGATTTAGAGAAAGGTGTTAATCTAAGGTTAATGCCAGGGCTAAAGATAGGGTAAGGTTTAAAACAATGGTTAGGGCTAGGGTTATGGTTATAGTAAGGAATAGAGTTAGAACTAGTGATAGGGATACTGTGAGAGTTAGAGTTCATCTTATGGCTAGGTTTAGGGTTATTGTTAAGGATAGGGCTAAATTAGGGCTATGGTTAGTGTTAGGATTAGGCCTAGGTTTAGGGTTAGAGTTAGGGTTACGTTTAGTTTAAAGGAATGGGTTATAGCAAGATTGAGGGCTTGGTGAGGGTTAATATTAGAGTTAGGGCCAGGGGTAGGGTTAAGTTTATGATTAAGGCTAGGGTTTAGGGCTAGGATGAGGTCTAGTTTTTGTATTAGTTTTAGGGCTAGTATTATGTCTAGGGCTACTCTCAGGTCTAGGGTTACAATTAGGGATACATTTAGTGTTAGGTTCATGGCTTGGTCCAGTGTAAGGGTTAGGTTTAGGGTAAGGGTCAGTTTTAGAGCCAGGATTATTATTAGGGTCAGAATAAAGGTTAGGGTTTGGGTTAGTTTAGTGTTTAAGTTTAGGGCTCAAATTAGCATTAGATTTAGGGTTAGGGTAATGACAGGTTTAGGTTTAGGGTTCAATTGTGGTTTAGTGTAATGGGTAGGGTTAGGTTTAGGCCTAGGGTTAGCTAAGGGTTAGGGTTATCCTTAGGGTAGTGGATAGAGTTAGACCTAAGTTTAGGGCTAGGTTTATGTATAGAATTAGGGCTATTTTGGGTTAGTGTTAGGTTTAATTTAAGGGTTAAAGCTAGGATAAAGACTCTGATTAAGGCTAGGTTTTGGGTTATGTTAGACCTAGGGTTAAGACTATGGCTAATGTACAAAGTAAGGTTATGATTACCGCTAGTTATAAGGTTAGGGTTAAGGCTAGGTCTAGTGTTAGTGTTAGATTTATGGTTACAATGATTTTAGAGCTAGATTTAGTGTTGGTGTCAGAGTCAGGGTCAGGGTTAGTTTTCAGGTTAGGGTTAGGACTAGAATTAGGAATAGGGTTAGGGATAGGGTTAGGGCCAGGTGTAAGGTTAAAGTTTGGTTTAGGTTTTGGTTTAGGATTAGGGCTATAACCTGGTTTTGTTTTAGGTCTGAGGCTAGGGTTAGGGCTAAGATTAGGTCTAGGTTTAGGGTGATGATAAGGGAAAAGGTTATAACTACACTATAAGTCTAAGGCAAGAGTTATAGTTAGTCTTAGGGCTAGAGTTATGTTTAGTGTTAGGGACAGGGCTGAGTTAGGTCTCAGATTAGGCCATGTGTTAATGTTAGAGTTAGGCCTAAGGTTAAGGCTAGGTTTAGTGTTAGGGTTTGGATTAGTGTTAGGTTTAGAGTAAGGGATGAGTTCATACCTAGTTTTAGACATAGGATGAAGGTTATAATTAGGGTTAGGGTTAGGGTTATGATGAAGGTGAGGATTATGTCTAGGATGTGGGTTAAGGTTTGTGTTAGGGTTAGGAATAGGATTAGAGCTAGGGTTAATATCAGGTCTAGGGTTAGAGTTAGGGATAGTTTTAGGGTTAGGTTTATATCTAGGTCTATTGTAAGGGTTAGATTTATGCTTAGGGTTATGTTTAGAGCTAGAGGTATTATTGGGGTCAGGGTTAGGTTTTAGGTTAGGTTATGGTTAGGGCTATGGCTCGAATTAGCACTGGGTTTAGTGATAGATTAATGATAGTTTTAGGTTTAGGGTTCAAGGCAGGTGTAGGGTAATGGATAGGGTTAGGGATGGGCATAGGATTAGGTTTGGGCCTAGGGTTAGCATAAGTGTTAGGGTTATCCTTAGGGTAATTGATAGGGTTAGAGCTAGGGTTAGGGCTAGGGTTATTCTTAGGATTGGATCTAAGGTTAGGCTTAGGCTTAGGGTTAGGGCTATTGTTAGCGTTAGGGTTAGCTTTACATTTAAAGATAGGGTAGGGCTTGGATTAGGCTAGGTTTTGCAATAGTATAGGGATATGGATAATTTAAGAACTTGTTATGATTAGGGCTAGTTTTAGTGTTAATGTTAGGGGTAGGTATAATTTCAAGGTTAGGGTGATGTTTAGAGCTAGGATTATTGTTAGTGTCAGAGTCAGTGTACAGATTGGGATTATGGTTAGAATTAAAGAAAGAATTAGGACTAGGTTTAGGTCTAGGGTAAGAGTTAGTGTTTGGCTTAGGCTAAGGGTTATTATTAGGGGTAGGTCTAAGTTTTACTTTAGGTCTAGGGCTAGAGTTTTGTCTAGATTTAGGATTAGGTTTAGGTCTAGGGCTAGTGTTTGAGTTTGGTTTAGGGTTAGGTTCAGGTTTAGACCTATGATTAGTTTTAGGGTCAGAATAAGGTTCAGGGTTGGGGTTAGGGTTTAGGTTTGGTTAGAGCTGGAATGAGGGCTAGAGTTACGACTAGTAATAGGGTTTGGGTTAGGTTAAGTATTAGTAATAGAATTAGGATTAGAATTAGTGTTAGGGTTTGGCTTAGGATAAGGGATAATGTTAGAGTTAGGGTTAGGCCAAGGTTTAGACTTAAAGCTTTGTTTAGAGCTCAGATTAAGGCTAGTTTTTGTGTTAGGATTAGGGCTAGGGTTAGAGTAAAAGCTAATATAAGAACTAGGGTTACAATTCGGGTTAATTTTAGGGTAATGGTCAGCAGTTATACCTCTAGTGTTAGGATTAGGTTTAAAGTCAGGGTGATATTTGGAGCTAGTGTTAGTGTTACGTTAGTAGTCAGGGTCAGGGTTAGTTTTAAAGTTAAGGTTAGGACTCAAATTATGGCTAGGTTTACTGTTAGTGTTTGGTTTAAAGTTAGGATGGTGTTTAGAGCTATGGTGAGTGTTAGGATATGAGTCAGAGTCAGGGTTACTATTAAGGTTATGGTTATGAGTTGAATTAGTGCTAGGGTTAGGTCTAGGTGTAGTATTAGGATTTGGTTTAAGTTAAGGTTTAGTATTAGGGCTATTGCTTGGTTTTGATTTACTGCTAGGGTCAGGCTTAGGGCTAATGTTTATGTTAGGCTTTAGCTTAGGGTTAGTGTTAGATTTAGAGTTAGGGATAGATCTAGTGTTATGGCTAGGAATAAGGACAGGACAATGTTTATGGCTAGGGTTAGAGCTAGGGTTAGTTTTACGGTAATAGATTGGGTTAGAACTCGGGGAAGGCTAGTGTGAAAGTTAGAGTTAGTCTAAGGGCTAGGCTTAGGGTTAGGGATAGGGTTAATTTAAGGCTAGAATTAGGGCTAGAGTTATTGGTCAACTTAGGCCTAGCATTAGGTTTAGAGTTAGGGTTAAGCTTAGGTAAGGATTGGCATCATAGCTAGGTTTAGAGTTAGAGAGAGGGTTAGAATTATGGTTAGGCCTATGGTTAGGGTTAGGGTTCAGATTAAGGCTGGTTTTAGGACTAGGATGAGGACTAGGGTTTGAATTAAAGTAGGTCTAGCAATAAGACTAGGACTAATATCAGGTCTAGGGTTATGATTAAAGATAGATTTAGGGTTAGGTTAATGGATACAGGTAGTTTAAAGGTTATGTTTAGTTTTAGGTCAGGTTTAGAGCTAGGGGTATTATTAGGATCAGGGCATTGGTTAGGGTGTGGGATAGGCTATGGTTTAAATTTAGGGCTTGAATTAGCATTAAGGTTAAGGTAAGGGTAATGATAGGGTGAAGTTTAGGATTTAGGTTTGGTTTAGGATAATAGATAGGGTTAGGATTAGGGATAGAGTTAGGTTTAATTCTAGGGTTAGCATTAGTGTTAGGGTTATAGTTATGGCAATAGATAGGGTAAGAGTTAGGGTTAGGGCTAGGGTTATGCTTATGATTAGGGCGAGGGTAGGGTTAGTATTAAGGTTAAAGCTTGGATTAGGGCTTGAAGTAGGGCTAAATATTTTGTTAAATTAGTGCTAGGGATTGGGTTACAGCTAATGTAAGTACAAGGGTTACATTTAAAGCTAAATTTAGTTTTAGGGTTGGGGTTAGGTCTAGTGTTAGGTTTAGGTTTAGTGTTAGGGTGATCTTTAGAGGTAGGGTTAGTCTTATGGTCAGATACAGCGTCAGAGTTAGTTTTTGGTTCAGCTTAAAATTCGAAATAGAGCTAAGTTTATGGTTAGGCTTAGGGTTTGGTTTAGGTTAAGTGTTAAGTTTAGGGCTACGTCTGGGATTTGTTTTAGGGCCAGGGCTAGGATTAGGGCTAGTTTTAGGATTAGCATTATGGTTAGGGTTAGTGTTAGGTTTAGGTTTAGGCTTAGGGTTAAAGTTGCATTTGGAGTTAGAGTTAGATCTAGGTTAGTTCTAGGGCTAAGGAAAGCACTAGGGTTAGGACTAGGATTATTTTTTCCTGTAAGGGATAGGGTTAGAACTAGGATGGGACAAAGGTGTGAGTTAGAATTAGTATTAGGGCTAGGGTTATAGCTAAGGTTAGGGATAGGTGTAAATTAGGGGTAAAATTAGGGCTAGTGTTAGGGCTAAGATTCGGGCTAGGGTTAGTGTTAGGGTTAGGCCTAAAGTTAGGGTTAGGGTTAGGGTTAAGTCTAGGTTTAGGGCTAGGATAAGGGCTGGATTTTTTTTAAGGTTAGAGCTAGGATAAGAGGTAGTGCTAATGTAAGGTCTAGGGTTACAGTTGGAGATAGATTTTGAATGTTTTATGGCTAGGTCTAGTGTAATGGTTAGGTTTAGGGTAAGGGTCAGGTTTAGAGCTAGGGGAATTATTAGAGTAAGATTAAGGTTAGAGTTTGTTTGAGGTTAGCGTTTAGGTTTAGGTCTCTAATTAGCTTTAGGGTCAGAGTTAGGGTAATGATAGATTTTGTTTAGAGTACAGTTTAGGTTTAGGGTAATTGATAAGGTTAGGGTTAGCAATAGGTCTAGAGTTAGTATTAGGGTAAGGGTTAGGGTTAGGGTAATGGATAGGGTTAGAGCTAAGATTAGGGCTAAGTTTATGGTTAGAAATAGGTCTTCAGTTAGGGTTAGATCTAGGGTTAGAGTTAGGGTTACGTTTAGTGTAAGATTTGGGTTTTGAGCTAGCCTTAGGGCTAGTACAAGGGTTAGGTTTAGGGTTAGGTCTAGGGATAAGAGTAGAGTATAGTTAGGGTTATGGTTAGGATTAGGGCTATGGTCATCTTAAGGGTTAGTGTTAGGGTTAAGGTAATGGATAGCATTAGATGGAGGTTTAGGTTTATGGTTAGAGTTAGATTGAGGTTTAGGCATAGGGTTAGGGCTATGGTTATGGTTAGGTTTATGATAAGGGTTAGGGTTTGAGCTAGGGTTAGGTCTATGTTGAAGGTGATGTTTAGAGTTAGGTCTAGGATTAATTTTCTGGTTAGGTTTAGGGTTAGGGTTAGGCCTAGATTTATCAATAAAGTTAGGCTTATGTTTAGGGTAATGGGTAGCTTTAGAGCTAGGTTTAGTGCTAGAGTTAAGGTTAGGTTAGGGCTAGTTTTAGGGTTAGATTTAGGGATAGGTGTAGGTGTATATTAAGGTTAAGGGTTAGGTTTTGAGCCAGGGTTAGAACTAAAGCAAGGGTTAGGTTAGGGTTAGGGCTATGGTTTGTGTTAGGGTTACGCCTACAGCTAGGTTTAGGCCTGAAAACAGATCTAGGTTTTGTGTTAAGTTTAAGCCTAGGGTTAGGGCTATGGGTAATATAAGGACTATGGTTATGATTACGGCTAGTTTTAGGGTTAGAGTTTTGGCTAGGTCTAGTGTTAGCTTTAGATGTTGGTTAGGCTTAGGTTTAGAGATAGGTTTACTGTTAAAGGCAAGGTCAGTGTTCAGGTTAGAGTTAGGGTTAGGGTGAAAGCCAGAATTAGGACAGGTTAGGTTTAGGGGTGGAGTTAGTGTTTGTTTTTGGCTAAGGGTTATTGTTAGGGCTAGGACTAAGTCTTTGTTTAAGTCTAGGGCTAGAGTTATTGCTAGATTTAGGATTTTGTTTAGGTTTAGGGCTAGTTTGAGGGTTAGGTTTAGGTATAAGGTTATTATAAGGCTTGCTTCAGGCTTCGGTTTAGAGTTAGGTTCAGGTTTAGACCTATAGTTAGTGTTAGTGTCAGAATAAAGGTAAAAGTTAGGTTAGGTTTTGGGTTAGAATTAGAGCTAGAATGAGTGCTTGGGTTAGGAGTAGAAATAGGGTTAGGCTCAGGATTAGGATTAGGACTAGGGTTAGCATTATGGATAGGGTTTGGGTTAGGGTAAGGGATACACTTAAGGCTATAGTTAGGGTCAGGTTTAGGACTAGGGTTAGGGTTACAGTTAGGGTTAAATCTAGTGTTAGGGCTCGGATTAGGGCTATTTTTGTGTTAGGGTTAAGGCTAGAAATAGAGATAAGGAAAATGTAAGAACTAGGTTTACAATTAGGGTTAGTTTTAGGTATGGTATTTAGGCTGGTCTAGTGTTAGCATTAGCTATAGGGTTAGGGTGATATTTAGAGCTATGGTTAGTTTAGGCCTAGGACTTGAATTAGAGCCAGGGTATGGCTAGTTGTAGGATTAGGGTTTGGTTGAGGTTAAGGTTTAGTGTTAGAGCAATGGCTCAGTATTGTTTTAGGGCTAGGACTAGGTTTAGGGCTCGTTTTAGGATTAGCAATGATATTAGGGCTAGTGGTAGGGTGAGGTTTAGGCCTAAGTTTAAGGTTAGATTCAGAGTTAAGATTAGATCTAGGGTCAGGGCTATGGCTATGATGAGGGCTAAGGTTAGGGCTAAGGTAACAGATAGGGTTAGAAATAGAAATAGAGGTAGGGTGAGAGTGATTTTGTCTTAGGACTAGAGTTAGGGGTAGGCTTAGGGTTATGGCTAAATTAGGGCTTGGATTAGTGCAAGGGTTAATGTTAGTGTTAGGCCTATGGTTAAGGCTAGGGTTAGGGTTTGTGTAATTGTTAGGGATAGGGTTAGTTTAATGGGATGTGATGGGCTTAGAGTTAGGTTCAGGGATCGGTCGAAGGTTAAAATTAGGGATAGAGCCAGGGTGAGGGTTTGGGTTAGGATTAAGGCTAGGTTTAGGGCTAGGATGAGGGCTAGGTTTTGTGTTAGCATTAGGGCTAGAATTAGTGCTAGGACTAATGTCTGGTCTAGGGTTATGTTTTGGGTTAGGTTTATGGCTAGGTCTAGTGTAAAGGTTAGATTTAGGGTAAGGGTCAGGTTGAAAGCTGGATGTATTATTAGGGTCAAAGTACAGGTTAGGGTTTACTTTAGGTTAAGGTTTAGGGTTAGGGATCAAATTAGCATTAGGGTTAGGGTAGGAGTAATGAATAGGATTAGGTTTAGGGTTCAGGTTCGGTATAGAGTAATGTATAGGGTTAGTTTTAGGAATAGTGTTACGTATAAATCTAGGGTTAGCATTTTGGATAGGTTTATGTGTAGGGTAATGGATATAGTTAGTGATAGTGTAGGTATTTGGTTAAAGTTAGGATTAGGACTAGGGTTAGGGTTAGGCCTAGGGTTAGTGTTAGGGTTAGGTTTAAGTTAAGACTTTATGGTGAGGGCTAGGGCGAGGTTTAGGGTTAGAATCAGGGCTATGGTTAGATTTAGGTTTAGAGTTAGGGCTAACATTAGCATTAGTGTTAGGGTTATATTTAAGGTAATGGATAGAATTTGAGGAAGGATTTGTGCTATGGTTACAGTTAGGATTAGAGCAAGGGTTAGGGTTATGGTTACATTTAGTGTAAGAGTTAGAATTTGAGCTAAGGTTAGGGCTAGGCAAGTGTGAGGTTTAGGGCTAGATCTAAGGTTAGGATTAGGCTTACATCTAGTTTTAGTGCTACATTTAGGGATAGGTTTTTGGGGGAGGTTTATGCCTAGGGTTAGGACTATGTGTAATGTAAGAACTAGAATTATGTTTATGGCTATTTTTAAGGTTAGGGTTATGGATATGTCTAGTGTTAGGGATATGTTTTGGTTTAGGATAAGTTTTAGAGCTAGGGTTTGTTTTAGGGTAAGGGTCAGTGTTCAGGTGAGCATTGGATTTATGGTTAGGAGCACAATTTCACTAGGGTTAGTTCTAGGGGTATTGTTAGTCATTGTGTTAGACTAATGGTTATTGTTAGTGCTAGAGCTAGGTTTTTGTTTACGGCTAGGGCTAGAGTTATGGATATGTTTAGAATTAAGTTTAGGTCTAGTCTTAATGTTACAGTTAGGTTTAGGTATAGGTTTACCCATAGGGCTAGTGGTAGTGTTTGGTTTAGTGTTAGTGTCAGGCTTAGACCTTGGGTTAGTGTTAGGTTCAGAATACAGGTCACGGATAGGCTTAGGGTTTGGGTTAGGGTTAGAGATAGACTGATTCCTAGGGTTAGGACTAGTAATAGGGTTAAGGTTTGGGGTATGCTAAGGATTAGGGTTAGCACTAGGGTAGCAGTAAGTTGAGGGATGGCATAGGGTAAGGGATAGGGTGAGAGCTAGTGTTAGGGTTAGGGTTAGTGCTAGCAAAAGGGTTAAAGCTAGGGTTAAGGTTCAGATTAAGTCTATATTTTGTATTAGGGTTAGGGCTATTGCTAATGTAAGACCTGGCATTATGATTAGGGCTAGTTTTAGGATTGGGGTTAGGGCTAAGTGCAGTGTTCAGTTAGGTTTTGGGTTAGGGTGATATTTAGAGCTAAGGTTAATTTTAGGATCAGAGTAAGGGCCATTATAAGTTTTATGGTTAGAATTAGGGCTCAAATTAGGTATAGGGTAAGGGATGGTAGTGTTGGGGTTTGGTTTAAGTTAAGGTTTAGGATTAGAGCTGTAGCTCAGTTCTGCTTCAATCCTATGGCAATTGTGGGGGATAGTTTTTAAATTAGCATTAGGATTAGGTCTAGTGTTAGGGTGAGGTTTAGGTTAAAGTTTAGGGTTAGATTTAGAGTTAGGGTTAGATCTAGGTTTAGGGCTAGGGCTAAGTTTTGGGCTAAGGTTATGGCTAGGCTTTGGGTCATGGTAAGGGATAATGTTAGAACTAGGGCTAGGGCTAAGGCAAGTGTTAGAGTTAGTATTAGGACTAGGGATATGATTAGGTTTAGGGTTAGGTTAAATTAGATCTAGGATTAGAGCTAGGTTTAGTATTAGGGATAGGCCTTGGTTTGGGGCTGGGGTTAGAATTAGGGTCAGGGTACAGTGTGATATTATAGCTGGGTTAAGGGCTAGGGTGAGGATTCACTTTAGGGTTAGTCCTAGTGTTAGGGTTAGGGTTCGGATTAAGGCTAGATTTAGGGCCAGGATTTGGGCTTTTTTTGGCATAAGGGCTAACAATAGTGCTAGGGCTAATGTCAGGTCTAGGGTATGGTTAGGGATAGTTTCAGGGTTAGGTGTATGGGAATGTATAGTGTAAGGTTTAGGTTGAGGGTTAGGGTCACTTTTGGAGATTGGGGTATTATTAGGGTCAGGGAAACTCTTAGGGTTTGTTTAGGTTAAGGTTTAGGTTCAGGGCTCAAATTAGGTTAGGATTATGATTAGGGTTAGGATAATGAATATGGTTAGGTTTAGAGTTCAGGTTTTGTTTAGGGTAATAAATAGGGTTAGGGTTATAGATGGAGTTATGTTTATCCTAGGATTAGTATTAGGGTTAGGGTAAGGGTCAAGGCAATAGATATGATTAGAACTAGAGTTAGGGCTAAGGTCATGGTTAGGATTAAGGCTAGATTTAGGATTAGGTTTAGAGTTAGCTTACGGTTAAAGCTAGTCTTAGGGTTAGGGTTAGGGCTAGGATTTAGATTAGGTTAGTGTTAGGGTAGGGCTATGGCTAATAATATAAAAACTAGTGTTACGATTAGGGCTAGTTTTAGGGTTAGGGTTAGGTCTAGTGTTAGGGTTAGGTTATGATTAGAGTGACGATTTGAAATAGGGTTAGTGTCAGGGTCAGAGTCAAGGTCAGTGTTAGTTTTAGGGTTAGGGATAACACCTGAAATAAGCCTAGAGCTATGGGTAGGTGTAGGGTTACGTTTTTTGTTAGGGTTAGGGCAAGAATTAGGGCTACTTCTAATGTCAGGTCTGAGGTTACAGTTAGGTTAGTGTTAGGGCTAGGGCTCAGTTTTGTTTTAGAACTACAGCTAGTTTTAGAACTAGTTTTAGGATTAGCGAGAGTGTTAGGGCTTGTGGTAGAGTGAGGTTCAGGCTTAGGGTTAGGGTTATATTTAGAGTTATGGTTAAATCTAGGGTTAAGACTTGGGCTAGGTTTAGGGTTTAGGTTATGGCTAGTGTTAGGGTTATGGTAATAAATAGAGTTAATACTAGAAATAGGTCTAGGGCAAGAATTAGTGTTATTCTTAAGGGTAGGGTTAGAGTTAGGGTTACGATTAGCACTAAATTAGGGCTAGGATTTGAGCTAGGGTTAGTATTAGGGTTAGGGTTAGCATTAGCGTTATTGTTAGTGTTGGATTAGGGTTTGGGTTAGGGGAAGGGATGTGGTTATACTTAGGTTCAGAACTAGGGCGAGGGTTGAAATTAGGGATTGGGCTAGGGTTAGGGTTAATGTTAGGATTAAGGCTAGGTTTAGGGCTAGGTTGAGGGCTTGGGTTTGTGTTAGGTTTAGGGCAAGAATTAGGTCTATGGCTAATGTCAGTTAGGGTTACACAGTTAGGGATAGTTTTAAGGTTAGGTTTATGGCTAGGTCTATTGTAATATTTAGGTTTCGGGAAAGGGTTCGGTTTAAGGCTAGGTGTATTGTTAGGGTAAGTATTTTGTTTAGAGTTTGGTTTAGGTTATGGTTTAGGTTTAGGGCTTGATTTAGCATTAGGGTTAGGGATTTCGTTTGAGTAATTAATAAGTTTAGGTTTAGTGTTCAGGTTATTTTTAGGAAATGAATAGGATTAGTGTTAGTGATAGGTTTAGATTTAGGCCTAGGGTTAGCATTTGGATTAGGCTTATGTTTAGGCTAATGGATAGGTTTAGGGCTAGGGTTATGGTTAGGATTAGGGCTAGGGTTATGGGTAGGGTTAGGGTTAAGCCTAGGGTTAGTGTTACATATAGGTTTAGGGTAAGTGTTAGGGTTTGAGTTATTGTTAGGGCTAGGATAATGGTTAGGTTTAGTGTGAGATCTAGGTTTAGTGTTTGGGTTAAGTTTAGAGCTAGGTTTAGCATTAGGGTTAGGGTTATGTTTAGGGTAATGGATAGAGTTAGAACTAGGGTTTGGCCTTGGTTATGGTTAGGATTAATTCTAGGGTTAGGTCTAGAGATATATTTGGGTAAGCATTAGTGTTTGAGCTAGGGTTAGGGTTAAGGCAAGAGTTAGGGTTAGGGTTAGGTCTAGGGTTAGGGTTAGGGTTATGCTTTGTGCTAGGTTTTGTGTGAGGTTTAGGGCTAACTTTTAGGGCTATATGTAATGTAAGATCTAGAGTTAGGGTTATGGCTAGGTCTAGTGTTAGGGTTATGGCTAGATTGGGGGTTAGCATAAAGTTTTGTCCTAGGATTTGTGTTACAGGAAAGGACACTGTTTGGTTAGGGTTATGGCCAGAATTAGGACTAGGTTTAAGTCTAGAGTTAGAGGTAGTGTTTCAGATAGTTTAAGTGTTATTTTCAGGGCTAAGGCTAGGTTTTTGTTTAGGTATAGAGCTAGAGTCATAGCTAGATTTAAGATTAGGTTTTTGTCTAGTTTGAGTGCCAGGGTTAGGTTTAGGTACAGGGTTACCCATAGAGCTAGTGGTAGGGTTCAGTTTAGGGATAGGGTCAGGTTTAATCCTAGGATTAGAGATAGGGTAAGAATAAGGGTCAGGGTTAGGGTTAGGATTTGGGTTAGGGTTAAAGCAAGAATGAGGGCTAGGTTTAGAACTAATAATAGTGTTATGGTTTGGGGTAGGCTAAGGATTAGGGTTAGGACTAGGGTAGCATTAGGGTGTGGGTTTAGCTTAGGTTAATGGATAGGTTTAGAGATAGGGTAATGGCTAGCATTAGGGTTTGGTATAGGTCTAGGTTTCGTTTAGGCTTAGGTTTAAAGCTATGTTTAGGTCTCAGATTAGAGCTAGCTTTTCTGATAACAGAGGGCTATGGGTAATGTAAGAACTGGTGTTACGATTAGGGCTAGTTTTAGTGTTATGTGTAGGGCTAGGTCTAGTGTTCGGGTGAAGTGTAATGTTAGTGTGATGTTTAGAGCAAGGGTTATTTTTAGGGTCTGAGTCAGGGTCAGATTAAGTTCTACAGTTAGGGTGAGGACTCAAATTAGGGCTAGGGTAAGGGCTACGTATAAGCTTATGTTTTAGTTTAGGTTAAGAATTAGCATTAAGCCTATGACTCAGTTTTGTTTCAGTGCTAGGGCTAGGGTTAGGGCTAGTTTTCCAATTAGCATTAGGGTTAGGGCTAGTATTAGGGTGAGTGTTAGACTTAGGAATAGGGTTTGAATGAGGGTTAGGGTTAGGTCTACGTTTAGGGCCAGGGTGAATGTAGGAATGGGGTTGGGGCTAGGTTTAGGTCTAGGGTTTGTGTTAAGGGATAGATTTAGAACTTGCATTAGTGCTAAGGTGAGAGTTATGGTTAGGGTTACATTTAGGGTTAGGTTTAGGACTAAATTTGTGCTAGGATTAGTGCTAGGGTAAGTGTTAGGGCTAGGCCTACGTTTAGTGCTAGGGTTAGCATTAAGATTAGTGTAAGATACGATGTTATAGCTAGGTTTATGGTGAGGTACAAAATAGGGTTAGGGCTAGGGTTAGGGTTAGGGTTAGTATGAGGGCTAGGTTTAGGGCTAGGATTAGGGCTAGGTTTAGGGCTAGGATTAGGGTTAGGTTTTGTGTTAGGTTTAGGGTTAGAATTAGTGCTATGGCTAATGTCAGGTCTAGGTTAAGGTTAGGGTTATTTTTATGGTTAGGTTTATGGCTAGTTCTAGTGTAAGGTTTAGGTTGAGGGTTAGGGTCAGGTTTAGAGATAGGGTTATTTTTAGGGGTGACTGTCATGATTAAGGTTTGAGTTAGGTTAAGGTTTAAGATAATGGCTTTCATTAGCATTAGTGTTAGTATTAAGGTTAGGGTAATGTTTATGGTTAGGTTTAGGTTTCAGGTTAGGTTTAAGGTAATGGATAAAGTTAGGGTTAGAGATAGGGTTAGGGTTATCCTAAAATTAGCATTAGGGATAGGGTTATGGTTAGGGTAATGGATAGGGTTAGAGCTAGGGTTAGGTCTAGGATTATGGTTAGGATTAAGGCTAGGGTTAGGCTTAGGGTTAGGGCAAGTTTTAGTGTTAGGGTTAGGTTTAGGGTAATGGTTAGGGCTCTAGTTAGGGTTAGGGTTAAAAAAAGGTGTAGGGCTCAGACTAATGCTAGGTTTTAGGTTAGGTTAGGCCTAGATTAGGGCTACGACTAATGTAAGAAGTAGGGTTATGATTAGGGCTACTTTTAGGGTTATGTTTATTGGTAGGTGTAGTTTAGGATTAGGTATAATTTTAGGGTGATCTGAGAGGTAGATTTAGTGTTAGGTTCAGAGTCAGTATCAAGATTATTTTTTAGGATTAGGGTAGGACTTGAATTAGGGCTAGGGATAGGGCTAGGTGTGGGTTAGGTTTTGGTTTAGGTTAAGGGTTAGAGTTAAGACTATAGCTTGATTTTTTTAAGGCTACGACTAGGGTAGGGCTAGTTTTACGATTAGCGTTAGTGTTAGGGCTAGATTTATTGTGAGGTTTAGGCTTAGGGTTTGGGTTAGATTTAGAGTTATGGTTAGATCTAGGGTTAGTGGTAGGGCTAGGTTTAGGTCTAAGGGTAGAGCAAGTGTTAGGGTTATGGTAAGGTATTGGGTTAGAACTAGGAATAGGGCTAGGGAGATAGTTAGAGTTAGTATTAGTGCTGGTGTTAGGATTAGGGTTAGGGCTAAATTAGGGATAGGATCAGGTCTAGGATTAGTGTAAGGGTAAAATCTAGGGTTAGACTTAGGGTTAAATTTAGAGGAAGGGTTGGGGTTATATCTAGGTTCAGATATAGGGCGAGGGATAAAATTAGGGATAGGGCTAGAGTTAGGGTTGGGTTAGGATCAATACTAGATTTAGGGGAGAATGAGGGCCAGATTTATTAGGGTTATGGCAAGAATTAGGGCTAGGGCTAATATCAGGTATAGGGTTATGTTTAGGGATAGTTTTAAGGTAAGGTTTATGACTAGGTCTATATTCAGAGTTAGGTTTATGTTAAGGTTCAGGTTTAAACCTAGGGGTATTATAATGGTCAGGTCAGGTTTTGGGTTTGGATTAGGTTGAGATTTAGGGTTAGCACTCAAATTAGCATTAGGGTTAGAGTTAGGGTTAGTGTAAAATATAGGGTTAGGTTTAGGCTTCAGGTTAGGTTTAGGATTCATGTTAAGTTTAGGTTAATGGATAGGGTTAGGGTTAGTCCTATGCTTAGCATTAGGTTTATGGTTATTGTTTGAGTAATTGATCGATTATGTTTAGGATTAGGGCTAGATTTAGGGTTAGGGTTATGGTTTAAGCTAGGGTTAGTGCCAAGGCTAGGGTTAGGTTTAGGGTTAGGTCAAGGGTTAGGGTTAGTATTAGGGTTAGGGTTAGTGTTAGGCTTAATGTTTTCTTACAGTTAGGTTAAGGGTAAGGCTTATGAATTTAGTAATTCTTGGGACTAGGTTGAGGGTTCATGTTAGAATCAGAGCTAGGGATAAAGGTACATTTAGGGTTATTAGAGCTAGGGTTAGCATTAGGTTTAGGGTTATGGTTAGGGTAATGGATAGAGTTAGAGCTAGGGTTTGGGCTATGGTTAGAGTTAGAATTAGGGCTAGGATTATGGTTAGGGTTTGGGATAGGGTTTGTTTATGGTAAGAATTAGGGTTTGAGCTAGATTTAGGGCAAGGGCTAAGTTTTGATTTAGTTTCAGCATTAGGTCTAGGGATAGGATTATGGTAGGTTTAGGGTTAGGGTTAGTGTTAGGGCTCTGTTTATCATTAGCATTAAGATAAGGGTTAGGGTAATGGATATGGTTAGATGTAAGTTTAGATTTAGGTTTAAGGTTAGATTTAGTTTTAGGGTTAAGATTAAGGCATGGTTAGGTTTAGGTTTCTGGTACAGGGTAGGGTTTGAGCTACAATTAGGGCTATGGTAAGTGTTAAGTTTAGGGTTAGGTCTAGGTTTAGTTTTCTTGTTAGGGTTAGGGTTAGGGTTAGGGTATGGCTATAGTTATCAATAGGGTTAGGGTTAGGGTAATGTTTATGCTCAAAGCTAGGTTTAGGGATAGGGTGTAGTTTAGGATTAAGGATAGGGTTAGGTTTAGAGTTAGGGATAAGTCTAAGCTTATATTTAGGGAAAGAGTTAGGCATTGAGTAAATTTAGGACTAAGGTAGGGTTGAAATTAGGGCTAGGGTTACTTTTAGTGTTACACCTAGGGCTAGGTTTAGGCCTAGGATTTACTCTAGGTAAAGGTTTTGCGTTAGGGCTATGGGTAATGAAAAATCTAAGATTATGATTAGGGCTAGTTTTAGGGTTAGGATTATGGCTAGGTCTAGTGTTTTTAGATTTTCAGTTAGGGCAGGTTTAGAGACAGCTTAATGTTAAATGCAGGGTCCATGTTCCGGTTAGTGTTAGGCTTAAGGTTAAAGCCAGAATTAGGACTACGTTTATGTCTAGGGGTAGGGTTAGACTTTGCATTAGGTTAAAGGTTATTATTAGGACTGGGGCTAGGTTTTTGTTTAGGTCTAGGGTTAGAGTTAAGGCTGCATTTAGGATTAGGTTTAAGTCTAGGGCTAGTGGTATAGTCAGGTTTAGTATAAGGTTACTGGTAGGGCTAGTGTTAGGGTTTGGTTTAGGATTAGGGTCAGATTTAGACCTAGGTTTAATGTTATGTTCAGAATAAGAGTCAGTGTTAGGGTGAGGGTTTGGGATAGGTTAGAGATAGAATGAGGGCTAGATTTAGGACTATTAATAGGGTTAGGGTTTTGATTAGCCTAAGGTTTAGGGATACGTCTAGAGTTACCATTGGGGTTAGGGTTTTGATTAGGTTTAGGGATAGAGTTAGAGCTAGTGTTAGGGGTAGGGTTAGGGGTAGGTTTAGTGTTAAAGCTAGGTTTAGGGCTTTGATTAGGGCTAGATTTTGTGTTAGCATTAGGGCTAGGAATAGGGCAACAAGTAATGTAAGAATCAAGGTTAAAATTAAGGTTAGCTTTAGGTTTAGTGTTAGGGATAGATCTAGTTTTAGGGTTAGGTTTAAGGTTAGAATGAATTTAGAGCTAGGGTTATTGTCAGGATAGGATTCAGGTTCAGGGTTAGTTTTAGGATTCAAATTAGGGCTAGGTTTACTGTTGGGGTTTGGTTTAAGGTTAGAGAGGCGTTTTAGAGCTAGGGTGAGTGTTAGGGTATAAGTCAGGGTCAAGGTTAGTTTTAAGGTTAGGGTTAGGACTCGAATTAGGGCTAGGATTGGTTATAGGTGTAATTGCAGGTTTAGTTTAAGTTAAGATTTAGGGTCAGTCTATTGTTTGGGTTTGTTTTATTCCAGGAATTGGGTTATCACTAGATTTATGATTAGCATTAAGGTTATGTCTAGTGTTAGTGTAAGGCTTAGGGTTATGGTTAGGGTTACATTTAGAGTTAGGCTTAGATCTTGGGTTAGGCTAGGACTAAGGTTAGAACAAGGGTTATAGCTAAGATTAGGTTATGGTCAGAGATTGGGTTAGATCTAGGAATAGGGCTAGTGTGAGAGTTAGAGTTTGTCTTAGGGCTAGGATTATGGTTAGGATTTCAGCTAGGGTTTGTTTAGTGTAAGACTTAGGGTTTGAGCTAGAGTTAGGGCTAGAGCTAAGTTGAGATTAGGTTCAGCATTCGGTCTAGAAATAGGATTATGGTAAGTTTAGGATTTGGATTAGGGTTAGGGCTAGGTTTATTATTAGGGTTAGGATAAGAGTTAGGGTAATAGATATGGTTAGATGTAAATTTAGGATTAGTTTTAGGGTTAGATTTAATTTTAGGGTTAAGATTAAGGCATAGTTAGGTTTAGGTTTCAGGTACAGGTTAGGGTTTGAGCTAGAGTTAGGGCTATGGCAAGTGTTAGGTTTAGGGTTAGGTCTAGGGTTAGTTTTCCAGTTAGGGCTAGGGTAAGTGTTAGTGTAATAGGTATATTCAGAGCTAGGTTTAGGGTTAGGGTTAAGTTTATGTTTAGTGATAGGGTTAGGGTTAGAGTTAGGGATAAATCTAATTTTATATTTAGGGTAAGGGATAGGAATTGAGTAAGGTTTAGAACTAAGGCTAGATGTATGGTTAAAATTAGGGCTAGTTTTAGGGTTAGGGTTACGCTTAGTGCTAGGTTTAGGCCTAGGATTTGCTCTAGGTTTTGGGTTAGGTTAAGGTGTAGGGTCAGGGCTATGGGTAATGTAAGAGCTAGGATTATGATTAGGGCTAGTTGTAGGTTTAGGTTATCGCTAGGTCTAGTGTTAGGTTTAGGTTTTTGGTTAGGATCAGGTTGAGAGTTAGCTTAGTGTTAAATGCAGGGTCCATGTTCAGGTTAGTGTTAGGGTTAAGGTTAAAACCAGAATTAGGACTAGTTTTATGTCTAGGGGTAGGGTTAGACTTTGCATTAGGTTAAGGGTTATAGTTTGGGCTTGGGCGAGGTTTTTGTTTAGGTCTAGGGCTAGAGTTAAGGCTAAATTTAAGATTAGGTTTAGGTCTAGGGCTAGTTGTAGAGTCAGGTTTAGTATAAGTTTACTGATAGGGCTAGTGTTAAGGTTCGGTCTAGGGTTAGAATCTGGTTTATACCTAGGGTTAGTGTTATGTTCAGAATAAGAGTCAGTGTTAGGGTGAGGGTTTGGGATAGGTTAAAGCTAGAATGAGGGCTAGGTTTAGGACTATTATTAGGGTTAGGTTTTTGATTATCTTAAGGATTAGGAATAGGTCTAGGGTTACCATTAGGGTAAGGGTTTTGCTTAGGCTCAGGGATAGAGTTAGAGCTAGTGTTAGGGGTAGGGTTAGAATTAGGGTAGTGTTAAAGCTAGATTTAGGGCTCGGATTACTGCTAGTTTTTGTGTTAGCATTAGGGCTAATGTTAGGACAATGAATAATGTAAGAATCAGGATTAAAATTTCGTTAGATTTAGGGTTAGTTTTTAAGATTAGTGTTTATGGTTAGGTTTAAGGTTAGGATGAATTTAGAGCTAGGGTTATTGTTAGGATAGGAGTCAGCGACAGGGTTAGTGTTAAGATTAGGACACAAATTAGGGTAAGGTTTAATGTTAGGGTTTGGTTTAAGGTAAGAGTGTTGTTTTAGAGCTAGGGTGAGTTTTAGGGTATAAGTCACGGTCAGGGTTAGTTTTAAGGTTAGGGTTAGGACTCGAATTAGGGCTAGAATTAGTTCTAGGTGTAATTGCTGGTTTAGTTTAAGTTAAGGTTTATGGTTAGGTCTATTGCTCAGTTTTGTTTTAGTTCCAGGGTTAAGGTTAACACTAGTTTTATGATGAGTATTAGATTTAGGTCTAGTGTTAGTGTTAGGCTTAGGAATATGGTTAGAGTTATATTTAGACTTAGGCTTAGATATAGGGTTAGGCTAGGACTAAGGATAAGGCAAGTGTTAGGGCTAGGGTTAGGGCTAGGTTTAGAGTTATGGTAAGGGATAGGGTTAGATCTAGGAATAGGGCTAGTGTGAGAGTTAGAGTTTGTCTTAGGACTAGGATTAGGGTTAGGGTTTGCATAAGGGTTAAGTTAAGGCCAGAATTAGGGCTAGAGTTAGTTTACAGTTTAGGCCTAGTGATAGGGTTATGGTTAGGTTTATGTTTAGGATAAGGGATGGTGTTATAGCTAGGTTTAGAGGCAGGGTTAGGTTAGAGTAGGGATAGGGCTTGGCATAGAGTTAGGGTTATGATTAAGGCTAGGTTTAGGGCTAGGGTGAGAGCTAGTGTTTTTTTTATGTTTAGGGCTAAAATTAGGACTAGGGCTAATATCAGGTCTAGGGTTATGGTTAAAGGTAATTTTAGGGTTAGTTTTAGGTCTACATCTAGTGTAAGGATTAGGCTTAGGGTAAGGGTCATGTTTAGAGCTAAGGGAAACTTTAAGGTGAGGGTCAAGGTTAAGGTTTTGTTTAAGTTAGGATTTAGGTTTAGGGCTCAAATTAGCATAAGTGTTAGAGTTAGGGTAATGATAGGGTTTAGGTTAGGGTTCAGGTTAGATTTAGGGTAATTCATAGGGTTAGCATTAGCAATAGGGTTAAGATTAAGCTTAGGGTTAGCATTAGGGTAAGGGTTATGGTTATTGTAGTGGGTTGGATTAGAGCTTAGGTTAGAACTAGGGTTAGTGTTAGGAACAGGTCTTGAGTTATGGTTAGGGTTAGTTGAGAACTAGAGTTAGGTTTAGGGTTATGTTTAGTGTAAGGGTTCGGTTTTGGGCTATGGTTATGGCTAGGGAGAGGGTTAGTTTTAGGGTTAAGTCTAGGGATAGGATTATGGTAGAGTTAGTGTTAGGGTTAGGGTTAGGGCGAGGGTTATAATTAAGGTTAGGTTTAGGGTTAGGGTAATGGATAGGTTTAGGGTTAGGGTTAGATTTTGGTTTAGGATTAGGATTATGGCTATGGTTATGTTTAGGTTTATGGTTAGATTTAGGGTTTGAGTTAGATTTAGGGCTATGCTGAGTGCTAAATTTAGGATTATGTCTAGGTTCAGTTTTCTGGTTAGTTTACCCTAACACCAGACCTGGTCCTCACCCTAATCCTATTAATAGCCAAAATTGCAACCCTTGTCTGTACATTGGCTATAACTTTAAAGCTAGCCCTAACTCTAACCAAAATCTAGCTCTAAACTGAGACCTAACCTTAGCTTTAACCCTTACACTAACTCTAACACTAGCCCTAACCCTAACCCTAAACATATCGCTAATCCTAGCTCTAATCTATACCTTACCCTAAGTTTACCCTAATCCTAATGATAACACTAGTCTTAACTTTAATCCTTAGTTTAACCCAAACCCTAACTCTAATAGTAGTCCTAACCTTAGCCCTCATTTTAGCTCTAACCATAACCCAAACCTGACATTTATTCTGAGTCTAACAGTAACCATAGGTCTAAACCTGATCCTAACCTTAAACTGAAAACTTACACTAGCACTAGCAAATAAACCTAAACCTAAACCTAACACTAGCCCTAACCCTAACCATAACCCTAGCACTAATCCTATCCCTTACCCTAAGCCAAACCATAACCTTAATTCTAAACCTAGTCCTAACAATAATCCTTAGGCTAACACAAATGCTAACTTTATTACTAATCCTAACCATAGCCATCCATCTGGTTAAAAAGTAACCCAAACACTAACTCTAACCCTGACTCTAACCATAAACCAAACCCTAACATTAGCCCTACTCGTAAATGTATACATAAACCTAACACTAACCTAATCTTAAATCTAGCCATATCTCTCACCCAAGACCAAAATAAAAACCTAGCCCTAGCCCTAATGATAACCCTTAACCTAACCCAAACACTAACCCTACATCTAGAACTAACCAATTCTAATTTAGGCTCTATCCCTAACGCTAATCCTAACCCACTGAAATACAGACGCTGACACTAACACAAACATAGGGGCTTTAAAACTGACCCTAACCAAAATATAAACATAACACTAGACCTAGCCATAACCCTAACCATAATCCTAGTCCTTATATACCCATAGCCCTAAACCTAGCTCTAAACCTAACACAAAATCTAGCCCTAAACCTAGGCCAAACCTAGCCCTAAGAATACCCTAACCCTAATCATATCCCTAACACTAATCCTAACCCTCAACTTAGACCTAAACCTAGCTAAAAACCTAACCCTAACCCTGAACATAACCCTAGCCCTATCCCTAAACCTAACACTAACCCTAGCCCTAATCATAATGTTATACTAGCCTTAATACTATCTCTATAATTATCCATTACATTAAACCTAACCCTAAACCTAAGGATAACCCTACCTCTAACATTAACTGTAAACCTAATCCTAGACCTAACCCTAAACCTAACCCTCATCATAGCCCTAACCCAGATCACATTTTAAACTATGCTCTAACCTTAACCCTAGCCCAAACCCTAACACTAACCCTAAACCTAAAACTACCCCTAACCTTAATCTGACATCTAATCCAATCCATTAACCTAACTAAAGGTAACCTTAGCTCTAACCCTAACCTTAACTCTAAATCTAACCATAGACATAACACTAAACCTAACTTTCACCCTAGCACTAAACCTAGTTCAAAACCTTTCCTATATCCTAAACCTAACCCAAACACTAACCCTAGCCCTAGCCCTAACCCTAACTCTAACTCTAGCCATAATCCTAACAAAAACGCTAGCCCTATCCATACCTCTAATGCTATCCATTACCCTAACAATAGCCATAACCCAAATTCTAACCCTAGGCCTAACCCTAACCCTATAAATAACCCTAACCATACACATTATCCTAATCTTAACCTGAATCCTAAACCTAACCCTATCCATTACCCTAAACCTAACTCTAACCTAACTTTAATTTGAGCCCTAACCCTAAAACTTAAACTAACCCATAGCCAAAACCTGAAGCTAATTTTAAAAAACACCTAATTCTAAACTTGGTCCTTACCCTAAACCTAACCCTTACACAAGACCTAGCCATGAAACTAACCCTGTAACTACCCCTAGCCATAACCCAAAACCTGACATTATCCCTACCCCTAAATTTGCACTAAACCTAACAAAAACCCTAGCCCTCATCCTAACACCAAACCTAGCCTTAATCCTAACCAAATCCTTACCCTATCCCTAAACCATATGTTAATCATTGCCCTAGCCCTAAACCTAGCTACAACCCCATCTCTTTCCCTAAGCCTGACCCTAAACCAAACCCTAAACATAGCCCTAACACTAGGCCTAACCCTAACACTAATCCTAGACCTATTCCTAGGCCTAGTTTAGCCCTAACCCAAACCCTAACCCTAGCCTTAAGACAACATCTAATTCTCGCATAGCCCCATTTCTTGTTCAAATCCTAACCCTTACCATAACCTTAGTTTTAGCCCTAAAACATAACCGAGTTATATCACTAACCCTAATCATTAATTTAAACCAAATCCTAATGCTACCTCTAGCCCTAAGCCTACCTCTAATTCAAGTCCTATCCCTAATCTAAAACTAACCCTGAACCTGACTCTGAACCTAAAACTAACCATAGCTCAAAATATCACCCTAAACTTAAACTAAATCTAAAACTAGACTTAGCCCTAACTGTAACCCTAAAATTAGCCCTAATCATAACCCCTGTTCTTACATTAGCTATATCACTAACAATAGCCCTAAAAAACACAAAACCTAGCCCTAATCTGATCCCAAACCCTAGCTTTAACCCTATCTCTAACCCTAAATGTAGCTCTAACCCTTACCCTAAACCTAACCCTAACTTTAATCCTTACACTAAACCTAAACCTAACCATAACCCTAGCAATAACCCTAACCAAAACCCTAGCCCTAAGCCTAGCTCTAACACTATTCAATACCCGAACCCGAACACTAACCCTAATGCTAATCCTCAGCCTAACCCTAATATTTTCCCTAACCCTAACCTATCCATCATCCTAAACAAAACCCTAACCCTAAAGCTAACCTAATACTAGACCTAGACATAATAATAACCCTAGAACTATCTCCAATTGTAACCCTAGTTCTTACCTTAGCCATAGACATAAAGCTAACACAAAACCTAGCTCTAATCTGAGCCCTAACACTAGCTTTAACTCTAACTTTAGTCCTAATCATAACCCTCACCTAAGCCTAGCCCTAACCCTGTCCCTTACCCCAAGCCAAACTCTAACCCTAAAGCTACCTAGTTTTAACCTAATCCTTAGCCTAAACCAAACCCTAACTCTATTACTAGTCCTAACACTACCCCTCAAACAAGCTCTATCCCTATCCAAAACCCTAAAACTAACCCTGAACCTTATTCTGACCCTAACACTTACCATAGGTCTAAACCTGACCCTAACCCTAAACAGACTTCTAACATTGGCACTACCTGTAACCCTATACCTATACATAATTCTAACACTAGACCTAGATCTACACCTAATCCTTCATCTAGCAATAACTCTTGCCCTATCCCTAAACAAAAACCTAGCCCTAGCCCTAATGATAACCCTTAACCTAACCCAAACACTAACCCTACCTCTAGACCTAACCCTAGGCTTAATGCAGGACCTAATCACAAACCTAACCTTAATGCAAACATTGACCCTTACCCTAACAAAATCCATAGATCGAAACCTTTTTCTAACTGAAAACCTAACCCTAAACTAGACCTAGCCAAATCACTAATGCTAAAACTAGCCATAACCATAAGCCAAATCTTACCTCTAACTCTATCCATTACCCTAACCATAACCCTAATCCTAATGCTAAACCTATCCCTAACCCTAACCCTGACTCTAACCCTAAACCTCATCCTAGTGCAAATCCTAGCTCAATACCTAATGCTTAAATATAACTTAACACTAACACTAACCCTTGGCCTAAAGCTAACCCTAACCTTAACCCTAGCCATAATTCTAGCTCTAACCCTACCCATTACCCTAACACTAACCCCAATGATAACCCTAGCCCTAAACCTAAAACTACCCTAACCCTAACTTTAGACATAGCCATAAAGCTAAACCTTGTCATAGACCTAACCCTACTTCAAACCCTAACCATTACCCTAAACCTAACCCTACACCTATCCGTAACACTACCCTTAAGTCGAAACCTGATACTAACCTTAATCCTAACCTGACATCAAACCCTATCCAATACCCTAAACCTAATGATAACCCTAGCCCTAATACTAACATAACCTTTACCCTAACTGTGACTATAACCTAGGCCTAACCCTAAACCTAACATTTGCCCAAATACTAACCCTAGCTCAAAACCTAAACCATATCCTAAGCCTAAACCTAATGCTATCCCTGGGCCTAAATTTAACCCTAAGCCTACCTCAAGCCATAATACTAACCATAACCCTTGCCCTAACCCTAGTTCTAATCCTCTCCATTACCCTAAACATAACCCTTACCCTAATGCTAGCCCTAGGCCTAAATCTAACACTTTCACTAACGCTAACCCTATCTATTACCCTACACGTAACCTGAACCCTATACCTTACCCTATCATACATATCCCTAACTCTAATGCTAATTTGAGCCCTAATCTTAAACCCTAACCTAAACCAAAACTGAAACCTGATTCTAACCCTAATAATACCCCCAGGTCTAAACCTAACCCTTATCCTAGACCTAGCCATAAATCTAACCCTCAATCTATTCCTAACCGTAACCCTAGACCTGACACTAGCCCTAGCCCTAATTCTTGCCATAACCCCAAAACAAACCAGAGCTCTCAATCTAGCACTAAACCTAGCCTTATTACTAACCCAAAACATAATCCTAGCCCTAACCATAATTCTAAACTTCGACCTAGACCTAACACTAGCTATAACCCCATCCCTTCCCCTGAACCTAACCCTATCCCTAAACCTAAACCTAAGCCTAAAACTAGGCCTAAACCTAGCACAAACCCTAGACCTTATCCTAGCAGTAATTTAGCCCTAAACCTAACCTAACCCTAGCCCTAAGACTAACTCTAACTCTCACCCTAGTCCTATTCCTAGTTCTAAACCCAACACTTACCATAACCCTAAAACTTGCCATAACATTAGCCCTAACCCAAGCCCTGGCCTTAATCCTACATCTAAACCTAACTCTAAATGTAACCATAAATCAAAGCCTAAATCACTCACTAACAATGTTGTAACACTAACACTAATCCTAAAACTAGCCCTAACCTAGCCCAAGAACTAAAACAAAACAGAGCCATAATTTAACCTAAACCAAACCCTAAGCCTACACCTAAGCCTACACCTAAAGCTAGCTCTAATTTGAGTCCTATCCCTAACACTAAAACTTACCCTGACCCTTACTCTGAACCTACACTAACTCTAGCTCAAAACATCACCTAAAACCTAAACTGAACCCTAACACTAGACCTAGCCCTAATCCTAACCCTAAAACTAGCCATAATCGTAACCCTAGTTCTTACATGTGCTGTAGCCCTAACCCTAACAGTACCCTAACACAAAACCTATGCTAATCAGAGCCCTAACACTAGTTTAACACTAAAAGTAACCATAACCCTAGCTCTAACACTTACCGTAAAGCTAATGCTAACCCTAACCCTTGAAATAACCCAAAACCTAACACTAACCCTAGCCCTAATCCTAACAATAACCCTAGCCCTACACCTAGCTCTAATCCTATCAGTACCTTAGCCCTAACCCTAACCCTAATGCTAATCCTAGGATAACCATAAACCTATTTCTAACACTAAACCTATCCATTACACTAAAACTAACCTGAACCATAAACCTAACCATATGCATAAACTTATTCCTAACCCTAACTCTAACACTAATTTGAGCCCTAACCTTAAACATTAACATAATCCATCCTGGAACTCTGTACCTTACCCTAAAATGCCCCTAGATCCAAACCTTACCATAAAACTTAACCTAACTCTTACACTATACCTAGCCATAATCCTAACCCTAAAACTATCTCTAACCATAATCCTAGACCAGACGTTAGCTCTAGCACTAATGAAGTCCTAACCATAATACAAAGCCTAGCCCTAATCCTAGCCCTAAACTAAGCTTTAATCCTAACCCTAACCGTAACACTAACCCTAACCCTAATTTTAACACTTGCCCTAGTTCTAAACCTAGTGATAACATCATGCCTAACCATAACCGTAACCCTAACCCTAGCCCTAAACCTAGGCTTAGCCTTAATACTAACCCTAGCTCTAATCCTCGGCCTAATAAAGCCCTAACCCTAACCCTACCAAATCCTAACCCTAAGAATAACTATAAGTAGTTAGATCTAGCCCTATCCCTAGATCTAACCCTATCCTTTATGATAACTCAAACCCTAGCCAAAACCCTAGCCATATCCTAGATTCAAACCTAACAATAAATCTAACCCTAACCATAAGCCTAAATAATACGTTATCACTATCTTTAACACTAACATTAATTTGAAAACAAGCCCTAACCCTAGCCCTAGCGCTCAAGCAAAACCGAGCCATAGCACTGACCCCAACACTTAACCTAAACCATAGCCTAAACCTACACCTAAAAAATCCCTAACACTAGCCCTAATTCAAGTCCTAACCCTAAAGTTAGAACTAATACTAACCCTGACCCTGACCCTAACACTGACACTAGCTCTGTACATCACCCTATCCCTAAACCTAATCCTAACACTACACCTCGCCATAAACTAACCATAAACCAGCCCTAAATATAATGCCAGTTCTTACATTAGCTATAGACCTAAACCTAACAAAAAACCTATCCCTAATCCAAGCCCTAACCCTAGCTTTAACGCTAAAACTAGCTCTAAACCTAACCCTATCCATAGTTCTAATTCTAGCTCTAACCCTATCCTTTACCCTAAGACAAACCCTCACCCTATTTCTACCCTAGTCCTAACCCTAATCTTAAGCCTACCCCAAACCCTAACTTTAGTATTATTCCTAAACCTAGCCCTCATTCTAGCTCTAAACTTAACCCAAACCCTAACCCTAACCCTGACACTATTCTGAATCTAACACAAAAGCTAGGTTTAAAACTGACCCTAACTGTTATCCAAAACCTAACACTAGCCCTACCACTAACCCTATACTTAAACTTAACACTAACACTAGCTCTAGACCTAAACCTAATTCTAAATATAGCCATAAACCTAATCCTAGCCCTAACAATAACCCTTAACCAAAACCAAACACTAACCCTACCTCTAGACCTAACTCTAGTCCACATCATGGACCTAACTCTAAACCTAATCCTAACCTGAACCCTGACACTTACCCTAACAAGACCCCTAACTATAGACCTTGTCATTACCCCAAAACTAACCCTAACACTAGAAAAACCCTAAATCTAGCCATAAACATAACTCTAGCTCTTGAATTACTAATACACTTAACACTAGCCCTAAACCTTACACAAAACCTAGCCCTAAGTGTAGCCCTAAACCTAACACTAAGCATAACTCTAACCATAAACCTAGCCCTAAACTTACCCCTATCCCTCATCCTACTTCTTTTTTTTTTTAGTTGTGATGGGTCTTTATTTTATTCATTTATTTATATGTGGTGCTGAGAATTGAACCCGGTGCCTCACACATGCTAGTCAAGTGTTCTACCACTGAGCCAAAACCCCAGGCCCCTGGCCCTCTTCTTGTTCTGGTCTTTCCTGAGTTTCTGTGACTGCTTTCCACCCAACTCTGCTCCCTGTGCTGCTGCCACATCTGTTTGGGCTATGAGTACTTTCAATACATTCCTGATCTTGTTCTCTGTCTGAAGACTTCCCATGAATAACATGTCAAACTCCTTTATCTTTCAATATATTTTTTCAAAATTAAATAGATTTGTGAGTCCCTTGTGTTTCTGATTCTGATTGAGTAAAAGTGGTGGTGGGAGATATGGCACAGAAAAGACCAGATTCCAGAGGGCTAGTTCACTGAAGCCCCAAAGGGGAGCAGACTAGGAGAAGTCATGGGTCCCCATACCTGGTCTAATTCAGGTGCCATATAAGAATGTGAAAAGGTATGAAAACATTCAATTGTCCACTATCTGGGGGCTTGGAAGTGGGGTTGTGTGCAGCAGTATTTCTTGGATTCTGTTGCAGCCTGACACGTTTTACATAGTTGAGGCATTGGAATTATTTTGTGCCGTCATGTTAACTAACAACACCTAACACTATAAATTAGCCAACCTTGCCCCACAAATGTCATCTGGCATTGTTGACTATGTACATAGAGGAAAAAGACAATGATTGTGGGTTGCATCTGAACTACCAGATTATATAACTGCCAGTGGGAGTTTTATTAGAAATTAATATGTTGATTGAATGTGATGGAAACTCTACTAATACCGTCTTAGGGAAAAAAAAAAACATTTTTTTGGCATATAATTTAAAAGTTCATAAATTCATTTGGCTTCTGAAAAATGCTTAGATCAAGGACTAAGTTGAGATTCTTTTCTCCTTTGTCTCTTAACTCCTTCCTATCTCTCTGACCTTTTCCTCCTGTCTTTTTTTTTTAATTTTTTTATTGTGGGTTGTTCAAAACATTACAAATTTCTTAACATATCATATTCCACACTTTGATTCAAGTGGGTTATGAACTCCCACCTTCACCCCATACACAGTTTGCAGAATCACATCAGTTACACATCCATTGATTTACATATTGCCATACTAGTGTCTGTTGTGCTCCGCTGCCTTTCCCATCTTCCACCCTCCCCCCTACCCACCTCTCCCATCCCCTCCTCTCACTCTACCCCCTCCACTGTATAACCCTGAGGGTCTCCTTCCATTACCATGCAATTTCCCTTCTCTCTCCCTTTCCCTCCCACCTCTCATCCCTGTTAAATGTTAATCTTCTTCTCCTCCTCTTCATCCCTACTCTGATCTTAGTTACTCTCCTTATATCAAAGAAGACATTTGGCATTTGTTTTTTAGGGATTGGCTAGCTTCACTTAGCATAATCTGCTCTAATGCCATCCATTTCCCTGTAAATTCTATGATTTTGTCATTTTTTAATGCAGGGTAATACTCCATTGTGTATCAATGCCACATTTTTTTTTATCCATTCGTCTATTGAAGGGCATCAGGTTGGTTCCACAGTCTTGCTATTGTGAACTGTGCTGCTATGAACATCGATGTAGCAGTGTCCCTGTAGCATGCTCTTTTTAGGTCTTTAGGGAATAGACCAAGAAGGGGAATAGCTGGGTCAAATGGTGGCTCCATTCCCAGCTCTCCAAGAAATCTCCATACTGCTTTCCAAATTGGCTGCACCAATCTGCAGTCCCACCAGCAATGTACAAGTGTACACTTTTCCCCACATCTGCGCCAGCACTTGTTGTTGTTTGACTTCATAATGGCTGCCAATCTTACTGGAGTGAGATGGTATCTTAGGGTGGTTTTGATTTGCATTTCTCTGACAGCTAGAGATGTTGAGCATTTTTTCATGTACTTGTTGATTGACTGTATGTCCTCCTCTGAGAAGCGTCTGTTCAGGACCTTGGCCCATTTGTTGATTGGGTTGTTTGTTCTCTTATTGTCTAATTTTTTGAGTTCTTTGCATACTCTGGATATTAGGGCTCTATCTGAAGTGTGAGGAGTAAAGATTTGTTCCCAGGGTGTAGGCTCCCTATTTACCTCTCTTATTGTTTCTTTTGCTGAGAAAAAACTTTTTAGTTTGAGTAAGTCCCATTTGTTGATTCTAGTTATTAACTTTTGTGCTATGGGTGTCCTATTGAGGAATTTGGAGCCCGACCCCACCGACTGTAGATCGTAGCCAACTTTTTCTTCTATCATATGGCGTGTCTCTGATTTGATATCAAGCTCCTTGATCCATTTTGAATTCACTTTTGTGCATGGCGAGAGAAAGGGATTCAGTTTCATTTTGTTGCATATGGATTTCCAGTTTTCCCAGCACCATTTGTTGAAGATGCTATGCTTCCTCCATTGCATGCTTTTAGCCCCTTTATCAAATATAAGATAGTTGTAGTTTTGTGGATTGGTTTCTGTGTCCTCTATTCTGTACCATAGGTCCACCTGCCTGTTTTGGTACCAGTACCATGCTGTTTTTGTTACTATTGCTCTGTAATATAGTTTTAAGTCTGGTATCGCTATACAGCCTGATTCACACTTCCTGCTTAGCATTGTTTTTGCTATTCTGGGTCTTTTATTTTTCCATATGAATTTCATGATTGCTTTCTCTATTTCTACAAGAAATGCCATTGGGATTTTGATTGGCATTGCATTAAACCTATAGAGAACTTTTGGTAATATCGCCATTTTGATGATGTTAGTTCTGCCTATCCATGAATAGGGTATATTTTTCCATCTTCTAAGATCTTCTTCTATTTCTCTCTTTAGGGTTCTGTAGTTTTCATTGTATAAGTCTTTCACCTCTTTTGTTAGGTTGATTCCCAAGTATTTTATTTTTTTGAAGATATTGTGAATGGAGTGGTTGTCCTCATTTCCATTTCAGAGGATTTGTTGCTGATATACAGGAATGCCTTTGATTTATGCGTGTTGATTTTATATCCTGCCACTTTGCTGAATTCATTTATTAGCACTAATAGTTTCTTTGTAGAGCCTTTTGGGTCTGCTAGGTATAGAATCATATCATCTGCAAATAGTGATAATTTAAGTTCTTCTTTTCCTATTTTTATGCCTTTAATTTCTTTCGTCTGTCTAATTGCTCTGGCCAGTGTTTCAAGAACTATGTTGAAGAGAAGTGGAGAGAGAGGGCATCCCTATCTTGTTCCAGATTTTAGAGGGAATGCCTTCAGTTTTTCTCCATTCAGAATGATGCTAGCCTGAGGCTTAGCATAGATTGGTTTTACAATATTGAGGTATGTTCCTGTTATCCCTAGTTTTTCTAGAGTTTTGAACATAAAGGGATGCTGTACTTTGTCGAATGCTTTTTCCGCATCTATCGAGATGATCATATGGTTCTTATTTTTAAGTCTATTGATGTGGTGAATAACATTTATTGATTTCCGTATATTGAACCAGCCTTGCATCCCAGGGATGAATCCTACTTGATCATGGTGTACAATTTTTTTGATATGTTTTTGTATCCGATTCACCAGAATTTTATTGAGGATTTTTGCATCTAGGTTCATTAGAGATATTGGTCTGTAGTTTTCTTTCTTTGAAGTGTCTTTGTCTGGTTTAGGTGTCAGGGTGATGTTGGCCTCATAGAATGAATTTGGAAGTTCTCCCTCCTTTTCTATTTCCTGAAGTAGCTTGAAAAGTATTGGTATTAGTTCTTCTTTAAAGGTTTTGTAAAATTCTGCTGTATACCCATCCAGACCTGGGCTTTTCTTAGTTGGTAGTCTTTTGATGGTTTCTTCTATTTCCTCAATTGATATTGGTCTGTTTAGGTTGTCTATATCCTCCTGACTCAATCTGGGCAGATCATATGACTTAAGAAATTTATCTATGCCTTCACTATCTTCTAATTTATTGGAGTATAAGGATTAAAATAGTTTTTGATTATCTTCTGTATTTCTAAAGTGTCTGTTGTGATATTGCCTTTTTCATCCCGTATGCTAGTAATTTGAGTTCTCTCTCTTCTTCTCTTCGCTAGCATGGCTAAGGGTCTGTCAATTTTGTTTATTTTTTCAAAGAACCAACTTTTAGTTTTGTCAATTTTTTCAATTTGTTTCAATTTCATTAATTTCAGCTCTGATTTTAATTATTTCTTGCCTTCTACTTCTTTTGCTGTTGTTTTGCTCTTCTTTTTTTAATATAAAAGTTTTTATTTTTTTATTTTTTTTCACATGTGAAAGTGTCTATTTTATTTTATTTTATTTTTTTTAATTTTTTTATTGGTTGTTCAAAACATTATAAAGCTCTTGACATATCATATTTCATACATTAGATTCAAGTTGGTTATGAACTCCCAATTTTACCCAAAATACAGATTGCAGAATCACATCGGTTACACATCCACATTTTTACATAATGCCCTATTAGTAACTGTTGTATTCTGCTACCTTTCCTATCCTCTACCATCCCCCCTCCCTCCCCTCCCATCTTCTCTCTCTACCCCATCCACTGTAATTCATATCTCTCCTTGTTTATTTTCCCATTCCCCTCACAACCTCTTATATGTAATTTTGTATAACAATGAGGGTCTCCCTCCATTACCATGCAATTTCCCTTTTCTCTCCCTTTCCATCCCACCTCATGTATCTGTTTAATGTTAATCTTTTCTTCTTGCTCTTCCTCCCTGCTCTGTTCTTAGTTGCTCTCATTATATCAAAGAAGACATTTGGTATTTGTTTTTTAGGGATTGGCTAGCTTCACTAAGCATAATCTGCTCTAGTGCCATCCATTTCCCTGCAAATTCTATGATTTTGTCATTTTTTAGTGCTGCGTAATACTCCATGGTGTATAAATGCCACATTTTTTTTATCCATTCATCTATTGAAGGGCATCTGGGTTGGTTCCACAGTCTAGCAATTGTGAATTGTGCTGCTATGAACATCGATGTAGCAGTATCCCTGTAGTATGCTCTTTTAAGGTCTTCAGGGAAAAGTCCAAGAAGGGCAATAACTGGGTCAAATGGTGTTTCCATTCCCAGCTTTCCCAGGAGTCTCCATACTGTTTTCCAGATTGGCCGCACATGTTTGCAGTCCCACCAGCAATGTACAAGAGTACCCATTTCCCCACATCCTCGGTAGCACTTGTTGTTGTTTGACTTCATAATGGCTGAGACTCTTACTGGAATGAGATGGTATCTTAGGGTGGTTTTGATTTGCATTTCTCTGACTGCTAGAGATTGTGAGCATTTTTTCATGTACTTGTTGATTGATTGTATGTCCTCCTCTGAGAAGTGTCTGTTCAGGTCTTTGGCCCATTTGTTGATTGGGTTATTTGTTTCTTATTGTTTAATTTTTTGAGTTCTTTGTATACTCTGGATATTAGGGCTGTATCTGAAGTGTGAGGAGTAAAAATTTGTTCCCATGATGTAGGCTCCCTATTTACCTCTTTTATTGTTTCTCTTGCTGAGAGAAAACTTTTCAGTTTAAGTAAGTCCCATTTGTTGATTTTTGTTATCAACTTTTGTGCTATGGGTGTCCTATTAAGGAATTTGGAGCCCGACCCTACAATATGTAGATCGGAGCCAACTTTTTCTTCCATCAGATGCAGAGTCTCTGATTTGATATCTAGTTCCTTGATCCACTTTGAGTTAACTTTTGTGCATGGCGAGAGGAGGGGATTCAGTTTCATTTTGTTGCATATGGATTTCCAGTTTTCCCAGCACCATTTGTTGAAGATGCTATCCTCCCTCCATTGCATGCTTTTAGCTCCTTTATCAAATATAAGATAGTTGTAGCTTTGTGGATTAGTCTCTGTGTCCTCTATTCTGTACCATTGGTCCACCCGCCTGTTTTGGTACCAGTACCATGCTGTTTTTGTTACTATTGCTCTGTAATATAGTTTTAAGTCTGGTATCGCTATACCGCCTGATTCACACTTCCTGCTTAGAATTGCTTTTGCTATTCTGGGTCTTTTATTTTTCCATATGAATTTCATGATTGCTTTATCCATTTCTACAAGAAATGCTGTTGGGATTTTGATTGGCATTGCATTAAACCTATAGAGAACTTTTGGTAATATCGCCATTTTGATGATGTTAGTTCTGCCTATCCATGAACAGGGTATATTTTTCCATCTTCTAAGATCTTCTTCTACTTCTCTTTTTAGGGTTTTGTAGTTTTCATTATATAAATCTTTCACCTCTTTTGTTAGGTTGATTCCCAAGTATTTTATTTTTTTTGAGGATATTGTGAATGGAGTGTTTTTCCTCATTTCCGTTTCAGAAGTTTTGTCGCTGATATACAGAAATGCCTTTGATTTATGCGTGTTGATTTTATATCCTGCCACTTTGCTGAATTCATTTATTAGTTCTAGTAGTTTTTTTGTAGACCCTTTTGGGTCTTCTAGGTATAGAATCATGTCATCTGCAAATAGTGATAATTTAAGTTCTTCCTTTCCTATTTTTATGCCTTTAATTTCTTTCATCTGTCTAATTGCTCTGGCCAGTGTTTCGAGAACTATATTGAATAGAAGTGGTGATAGAGGGCATCCCTGTCTTGTTCCAGATTTTAGGGGGAATGCCTTCAATTTTTCTCCATTGAGAATGATGCTAGCCTGAGGCTTAGCATAGATAGCTTTTACAATGTTGAGGTAAGTTCCTGTTATCCCTAGTTTTTCTAATGTTTTGAACATAAAGGGATGCTGTACTTTGTCGAATGCTTTTTCTGTGTCTATTGAGATGATCATATGGTTCTTATTTTTAAGTCTATTGATGTGGTGAATAACATTTTTTGATTTCCGTATATTGAACCATCCTTGCATCTCAGGGATGAATCCTACTTGATCATGGTGCACAATTTTTTTGATGTGCCTTTGTATCCGATTTTATTGAGGATTTTTGCATCTATGTTCATCAGAGATATTGGTCTGTAGTTTTCTTTCTTTGAGGTGTCTTTGTCTGGTTTCAGAATCAGGGTGATGTTGGCCTCATAGAATGAATTTGGCAGAGCTCCTTATTTTTCTATTTCCTGAAATAACTTGAAAAGTATTGGTATTAATTCTTCCTTAAAGGTTTTGTAAAACTCCGCTGTATACCCATCCGGTCCTGGGCTTTTCTTGGTTGGAAGTCTTTTGATTGCTTCTTCTATTTCATCTATTGTTATTGGTCTGTTTAAGTTGTGAGTATCCTCCTGACTCAGTCTGGGCAAATCATATGACTTAAGGAATTTATCAATGTCTTCACTATCTTCTATTTTATTGGAATATAGGTTTTCAAAATAATTTCTAATTGTCTTCTGTATTTCTGTAGTGTCTGTTGTGATATTGCCTTTTTCATCCCGTATGTTAGTGATTTGAGTTCTCTCTCTTCTTTTCTTCGTTAGCATGGCTAAGGGTCTGTCGATCTTATTTATTTTTTCAAATAACCAACTTTTAGTTTTGTTAATTTTTTCAATAGTTTCTTTTGTTTCAATTTCATTGATTTCCGCTCTGATTTTAATTATTTCTTGCCTTCTGCTACATTTGCTGTTGTTTTGCTCTTCCTTTTGTAGGGCTTTGAGATGAAGTGTGAGCTCATTTATTTGTTGGTTTTTCCTTTTTTTGAGGAATGACCTTCAAGAGATGAATTTCCCTCTTAAAACTGCTTTCATTGTGTCCCATAGATTCCGATATGTTGTGTCTGTATTTTCATTTATCTCTAAGAATTTTTTGATGTCTTCCTTTATGTCATCTGTAACCCATTGATCATTCAGTAACATATTGTTCATTTTCCATGTGATGTAGGATTTTTCCTTCCGTCTTTTATCATTGATTTCCAGTTTCATTCCATTATGTTCAGATAAAATGCATGGTATTATCTCCACCCCTGTATAGTTACTGAGGGTTGCCCTATGGCATAATATATGGTCTATTTTTGAGGAGGATCCATGTGCTGCTGAGAAAAAAGTATATCCACTTGATGATGGTTGATATATTCTATATATGTCAGTTAAGTCTAGGTTGTTGATTGTGCTATTGAGTTCTATAGTTTCTTTATTCAGCTTTTGTTTGGAGGATCTGTCCAATTGTGAGAGAGGTGTGTTGAAGTCACCCATAATTATTGTGTTGTGGTCTATTTGATTCTTGAACTTGAGGAGAATTTGTTTTATGAATGTCGCAGCACCATTATTTGGTGCATAAATATTGATAATTGTTATGTCTTGTTGGTGAATGGTTCCTTTTAACAGTATATAATGTCCTTCCTTATCCCTTTTGATTAATTTAGTCTTGAAGTCAATTTTATTCGATATGAGGATGGCCACCCCTGCTTGCTTACGAGGACACGTATATTTTTTCCCAACCTTTCACCTTCAACCTGTGTATGTCTTTTCCAATCAGATGTGTCTCCTGGAGGCAGCATATTGTTGGATTTGTTTTTTTAATCCATGTTACCAGCCTATGTCGCTTTATTGGAGAGTTTAAGCCATTAATGTTTAGAGTTACTATTGATATATGGTTTGTACTTCCAGCCATGTTTGATTATTTATCTTCTTTTTTTTTTTAATTTAGTTTGTTTCTCCATGGTTAGCTTTCCCCCCACCCTCTGTCTTTATAGAGGCACTTCCCACTGATGGTTTTGGTTATTGTTTTTCATTTCTTCCTCGTGTAGTGTTTTGCTCAAGATGCTTTGCAATGCTGGTTTTCTGGCTGCAAATTCTTTTAGCTTTTGTTTATCATGAAAGATTTTTATTTCGTTATCATACCTGAAGCTTAATTTTGCTGGATACATAATTCTTGGTTGGCATCCATTGTCTTTCAGTGTTTGAAATACGTTGTTCCAGGATCTTCTCGCTTTCAGCGTCTGTGATGAAAAATCCGTTGTTAACCTTATTGGTTTACCCCTGAATGTAATCTGCCTCCTTTCTCTTGTAGCTTTTAGTATTTTCTCTTTGTTCTGTATATTGGATATCTTCATAACAATGTGTCTTGGTGTTGGTCTACTGTGATTTTGTGTGCTCGGTGTCCTGTATGCATCTACAATTTGCATATCCATTTCCTTTTTTATTTCTGGAAAGTTTTCTGTAATTATTTCTTTCAGCAGGTTACTCATTCCCTTGGTTTGAATCTCTGTACCTTCTTCTATCCCGATGACTCGTAGGTTTGGTTTCTTTATGTTATCCCATATCTCTTGGATGTTTTTCTCGTGGTTTTTAACCAGCCTTTCTGAGTTGGCTAGGCTCTTTTCAAGATGATATATTTTGTCTTCATTATCTGATGTTCTGGCTTCTACTTGCTCCACTCTGTTAGTGATACTCTCAATTGAGTTTTTAATTTGGTTTATCGTTTCCTTCGTTTCTAGAATTATTGTTTGGTTTTTTTAATAATCTCAATCTCCTGATAAAGATGCTTAACTTCTTCTTTTATCTGTCTATGTAATTCATTTTCAAAGTGTTCTTTCACTGTTTGGATTTGCTGTCTCGTATCTTCTTTAAGGTTCCATTCCATCTGTCTAAGGTATTCCTTGAGTTCTTTATATGACCATTTTTCTGCTGACTCTAGGTCCTCCTGAATATTTAGGCTGTCCTTCATTGTTTGTACTCCTTTTCTTCCTTGCTTTTTTATGCTGCTCATGTTACTTCTTGTTCTGTTTGACTGCTGAGTTACTGTTTACTCTTATAGATTTATTTGATGCTTGAGAGGAAAGATATTAGAAGGGAAGGGAAGAAGTCACTAAAGAGAATGAGAGTAGGCAGGTAGAATTCAAGGAAGGGGGAATAAGAAGATTGAAAAGAAATGAAAAGACAAAAGAAACAAGAATAACAAATATTAGATAATAAAGAAAGAAAGAAAAGACAAGAAAAAATTTTAACAAAAATAATAGTGATAATAAAAAATGAAAATTAAAATTAAAAAAAATAATAAAATTAAAAAAAAATTAAAAAATAGAAACATTGAAAAAAAAATTAAAGAACAACAACAAATTAAAATTGAAAATGAAAGAAAAAGAAGAAAAAAAAAGAAAAAAAGAAAAAGAAAAGAAAAAAAAACATGATAATAATAATAATAATAAATGCAGTCCTAGAGTTCTATTAACTTCTCTTCCAGTAGGTGGAGCTGTGCCCACTGGGCCAAGCTTCTCCTCTCAATAGGTGGGAACCATTCAGTGTGCAGCAGCTCTTTCTCCTATACTGGGTGGGTCTCCAATCCTGAGTGTCTAGGGCCTTGTCTTGTGTTTCCTCAAGCCAGGCCGTGCTCACCTGTGGCGCTCACCACAGTACTGGCTACACGCCAGGTCTGCTGCTCCTGGGAGCCCTGTTTTCATGAACACCTGGGCTCACTCTCCCTGTTTGCCTCCCTCAGCTGTCAGGATGGCCGAGTGGTCTAAGGCGCCAGACTCAAGCTCTCGCTTCCCACCTCGGGGTTTCTGCTCTTCTTTTTCGAGGATTTTGAGATGATGTATGAGATCATTTACTTGTTGGTTTTTTTCTTTTTTTAAGGAATGAACTCCAAGCAATGAAATTTCCTCTTAGAACTGCTTTCAATGTGTCCCATAGATTCCGATATGTTGTGTCTGTGTTTTCATTTATCTCTAAGAATTTTTTAATTTCCTCCTTGATGTCTTCTATAACCCATTGATCATTCAGTAACCTATTGTTCATTCTCCAAGTGATGTATGCTTTTTCCTTCCTTCTTTTATCTTTGATTTTCAGTTTCATTCCATTATGATCAGATAAGATGCATGGTATTATCTCTATTCCTTTATATTGTCTAAGAGTTGCCCTGTGACATAATATATGATCTATTTTTGAGAAGGATCCATGTGCTGCTGAGAAAAAAAGTGTAACTGCTTGATGTTGGGTGGTATACTCTATATATGTCAATTAGGTCAAGGTTATTAATAGTGTTATTGAGTTCTATAGTTTCCTTATTCAACTTTTGTTTGGAAGATCTGTCCAGTGGTGAGAGAGGTGTGCTGAAGTCTCCCATGATTATGGTATGGTGGTCTATTAGACTCTTGAACTTGAGAAGAGTTTGTTTGATGAACATAGCTGCACCATTGTTTGGGGCATAAATATTTATGATTGTTATGTCTTGTTGGTGTATGGTTCCCTTAAGCAGTATGTAGTGTCCCTCTTTATCCCTTTTGATTAACTTTGGCTTGAAATCTATTTTATTTGATAGGAGCATGGACACTCCTGCTTGTTTCCGAAGTCCATATGAGTGATATGATTTTTCCCAACCTTTCACCTTCAGCCTTTGTATGTCTTTTCCTATCAAATGCGTCTCCTGTAGGCAGCATATTGTTGGGTCTTGTTTTGTGATCCATTCTACTAGCCTGTGTCTCTTAATTGGTGAGTTTAAGCCATTAACATTTAGGGTTATTATTGAGATATGGGTTGTTCTTCCAGCCATATTTGTTTATTTATGTTACTAAACGTTGTTTGTTTTCCTCTTTGATTATTTCCCCCCCTTTACTGTCCTACCTCCCACTGTTGGTTTTCATTGTTATTTTCCATCTCCTCTTCCTGTAATGTTTTGGCGAGGATGTTTTGAAGAGATGGTTTTCCAGCTGCGAATTCTTTAAACTTTTGTTTATCGTGGAAGGTTTTAATTTTATCTTCCATCCTGAAACTTAATTTCGCTGGATACACAATTCTTGGTTGGAACCCATTTTCTTTCAGTGTTTGAAATATGTTATTCCAGGATCTTCCAGCTTTCAGAGTGTGTGTCGAAAGATCAGCTGTTATCCTGATTGGCTTACCCCTAAATGTAATCTGCCTCCTTTCTCTTGTAGCTTTTAAAATTCTCTCCTTATTCTGTATGTTGGGCATCTTCATTATAATGTGTCTAGGTGTGGATCTCTTATGATTTTGCACATTCGGCGTCCTGTAGGCTTCTAGGATTTGGGATTCTGTCTCATTCTTCAAGTCTGGGAAGTTTTCTCGTATTATTTCATTGAATAGACTGCTCATTCCTTTGGTTTGGAGCTCTGTACCTTCCTGTATCCCAATGACTCTTAAGTTTGGTCTCTTAATATTATCCCATATTTCTTGGATATTCTGCTAATGGTTTCTTAACAGTCTTGCTGAGCTGTCTATGTTCTTTTCCAGTTGAAATACTTTGTCTTCATTGTCTGATGTTCTATCTTCTAAGTGTTCTACTCTGCTGGTAGTATTCTCCATTGAGTTTTTAAGTTGGTTTATTGCTTCCTGCATTTCTAGGATTTCTGTTTGTTTGTTTTTTATAACCTCTATCTCCCTGTATAGTTGATCCTTTGCTTCCTGGATTTGTTTGCATAATTCATTGTCGAAGTGATCTTTCATTGTCTGATTTTGCTGTTTAATGTCTTCCTTGATACTCCAGATCATCTGAAGCATGTATATCCTGAATTCTTTATTTGACATTCCATCTGCTGCAGCTGTTACCTCTTCTAAAGTTGCGTTGACCTGCATTGCTTGTGGTCCTTTCTTTCCTTGTCTTTTCATACTGCTTGTGTATCTTTCCTGCAGGCATGGGCGGCGGCTCTGCTCTCTCCTTATTCCAATTGGGGTGTCGTGGCTACCATGCCGGCAGGTCACTGGGCCTGTTCTGGGCGCTTGTGGTGGCTCTGTTCTGCCCCTACTCCAATTGGGGTGATGAGTGTACCACGCCGGCAGGCCACCGGGCCTGATCCGCCAGTCGGTTGCAGGTTTGCCTACCCTGCAGGCGCGGGTGGCGGCTCTACTCTGCCCCTACTCCAAATGGGGTGATGTGTCTGTCGTACCGGCAGGCCACTGGGCCTGGCCCGCTGGTCGGTTGCAGATCTGCCCACCTTTTGGGCACGGGTGGAGGCTCAGCTCTGCCCCTACTCCAATTGGGGTGCCGTGACTACCCTGCCTGCAGGACGCTGGGCCTGTTCCTGGCACGGGCGGTGACTCTGCTCTGCCCCTACTCCAATTAGGGTAGTGTGTGTACCACGCCGGCATGCTCCTGGGCCTGATCCGCCGGTCTGTTGCAGGTCTGCCTACCTTGGAGGCGCGGGCGGTGGATCTGCCCTGCCCCTCCTACCATGCCTGCGGACCCCTGGGCCTGATCTGCAGGTTGGTCACAGGTCTGCTCACCCTGCGGGCACTGGTGGTGGTTCCACTCCGCCCCCACTCCAATTGGGGTCACGTGACCACCACACCGGCAGGGCCTGATCCGGGCATGTGAGAAGGATCTGCTCTGCCCCTACTCCAGTTGGGGTGACGTGTGTACCACACTGGCAGGCCACTGGGCCTGACCCGCCAGGCTGTCACAGGTCTGTGTACCTTGCAAGCGCGAACGGCGGCTCTGCCCTGCCCCTCCTACCATGCCCATGTACCACTGGGTCGCGGGTCTTCCCACCTTGTGGGTGCAGGTGGCGTCTCCGCTCCGCCCCCTCTCCAATTGGGGTCATGCGGTCACCACACTGGCTAGCCGCTGGGCCTGCTCTGGGTGCTGGCGGTGGCCCGGCTCCTCCCCTCTGGCTTGATGACAAATTGAGGAGACTCGGGTGTCTGTGTCTCACCCCCCCTACCAGGAGACTAACTGTTTATGTCGCCGCTGTTATTGATGAAGTTCTCTCCTCTGCCGCTTTCTGATGACATCAGATCTCTGCCATGTTGGTATCCTATGCAAATGGAAGCATTTCGTTCCCCTTTCCAGGCAACCAAAGCAACGGGTGAGTCCTGACCAGCCCTCAGCAGGACCCAGACCAAGAAGCAGTTTCCGAGGGCTCCTAGCCCCAGGCCAGGGAAGTTCCAGGAGCCAGAACTCGGCCACTCCGTGCTCGGTGTAAGCTCCTATAAGAGTAGGCTCCAAGAAGCAGTCCCCACGGGCTCAGTTCCGGGAGCCGGAATTCGGCCGCTTAGTGCTTGGTGTATGCTCTTATAGGAGCAGGGTCCAAGAAGCAGCCTCCACAGGCTCCGCAGCCCTGGGCCAGGGCGGTTCTGGACGGTTCCGGGAGCCAGAACTCGGCTGCCCCGCACTCGGTGTTCGCAACGATAAGATCAGGTTCTAAGAAGCACCCAGGCACTGAACCCTAGCAATCTGTCTGCAAGCCGCAGGCGAATTGCAGCCTGAAATTACCTGTTCTATGGCTGAATGAGCTGCGGTCAGTCGAAAACAGGGATGGTGACGTCAGCTTTCCAACATGGTGGCTGCTGGCCTCCTCTGTGGTCTGACCGGTGTGGAGAACTGAGATGGACCACTTCCTTCCCCCGTCTCGAACCCAGAATTCAGCCCTGAGTACGGTGCTTGCATGGCTGGCAGAAACTGCAGCACTGTATCCCTGCGTCACTATCTCCTCGTTTCCCAGCGCGTGCTGCATACTCTAGCCGCGGGGTGATTTGCTGAATAAGCAGTGTTACCCTCCATGCGACAAACCTCTCGCATTTGAGTCCCCGTAGCTGATCCTCGTGCGATGGAAATCCTTCCTCCAGGTTCTGGAGCACCCACTATTGCTGGAAATTCCTAACAAGATATCCTTTAGCCGTCCTGACTTGTCATACTCCCACACAGTGAAGCAGCACACGGGGGCAATGCACTCCCCTCGCCGCCATCTTTCAGATTCTTCCTCATCCTACTTCTAACCCTAGCTCAGATCCTTAACCTTACCATAAACATAATCCTAGCCAAAACCCAAAACCTCACCCTAAACCTAGACCTAATCCTAACCATAACCATAGCACAAACCCTAGCTCTAACTCTATCCACTACCTTAACCATACAACTAAACCTAATGCTAACCCTAGCCCTAACTCTATTCGTAACACTTCTCTAGCCCTGACTGTAACCCTAACCCTCATTCCAGCCCTAACCCTACCTAAATCCCTAACTCTTAAACGTAAGCTAATCCTAACTAATTCAAGTACTAATCCTAATCTTAAAAATAACCGTGACCCTGACTCATATCCTGACACTCACACTAACTCTAAACAGCACCCTAAACTGAAACCAAACCCTAACAGTAACCCTAGTCCTAATGTAACCATAACCAAGGCCAAAACCTAGTTCTAACTCTATCCATTTCCCTAAACATAACCATAACCCTAATGCTAAACCTAACTTTATACTTAACCCTAACCCTAAATCTAGACCTCACAATAACCCTAACCATAGCTCAAACCCTAACACTTACCCTAAACCTAACCGTAACAATAACCCCAGGCTTAACCCTAACTCTACCCATAACCCTAGCCATAATCCTAACCATAACCCTAGCCCTAAACCTATCCATTACCCTAAACAAAAGCCTAATCCAAATGATAACCCTAGGCTGAACTCTAAACCTATCTCTAACACTAACCATATCCATTTCCTAAAAGTACCTGAACACTAAACCTAACCTTATTAATGACTCTAACCCAATCCCTAACCCTAATGCTAAATCAAGCCCTAAACCTAAACCATAACCTAAACCAAACCCTAAACAAGACACTTTACAATACACCTAGCTTTAAACCGAACCATTTCCCGAAACCTAAACATGACAATAGACCTAGCCATAACCTAACCTTAAAACTATCCATAAGCGTAACCCTAACTGACATTAAACATAGACCTAATTCTCGCCCTAAACCTAACACAAACCCAAGCCCTCATCCTAGCCCTAAACCTAGCCTTAATCCTAACATGAACCCTAACCCTAGCCCAATCCCTAATTTCAACCCTCGCCCTAGTTCTGAACCTAGGTATAACCACATCTCTTCCCCAAACCCTAACCCTAATCCAACACTAACACTAATGCTAACACTAACCATAATCCTAACATTAACCCTAGCTCCTATCCTAGCCCTAATTTAGTGCTAATCATAACCCTAACTCTAACCCTACCCCTAAGACTAACTCTAACTCTTTCCCTAGACCTATTTCTAGTATTAACTCTATCTATTACCATAACCCTAACACTAGCCTAAAACTAAGCCCTAAACCTAGCCCAAGTCCTAACACTAGACCTAACCATAACTCTAAATATAACCCTAATTCTAAGCCTGAACCTCACTCTACCATTAGCCCTAACATGATCGCTAATCCTAAAACTAGTTCTATACCTAGCTGTAGCTCTAAAACAAAACTGAGCCCTAGCCCTCACACTAACACTAACCTAACTGTAATCTCAGAGCTGACATTAAAACTAGTCCTAATTCTTGCCCTAACACAAACACAAAACCTAACCCTACACCTACCCATAACTCTAGCCTTATTTCGAGTGTTATGCCTAACCCTAAAACTAACACTGACCTTGACTCTGACGCTAACACTAAACATATTACAAATCATAACTCTAATCATAACCTAACCCTGACACTAGAACTAGCCCTAACGCTAACCCTAAAACTAGCCCTAATCCTAATCTTATTTCTTAAATTATTAGCCATAGCCCTACCCTAACCTGAACCTAATATAAAACCTAGTCTTAACCCTAACCCTAACACTAGCTTTAAACCTAATCCTAACAATAGCATTAATCCTAACCATAACCCTAGCCCTAAATCTAGCTCTAATCCTATCTATTACCTTAACCCTAACCCTAAACTTAATACTAATCCTAGGATAACCCTAACTCTATCCATAACCCTAAACCTATCCTTTACCCTAAACCTAACCTGAACCCTAAACCTAGCCATATCCATTATACTAACCCTATACATAATCCTAACCTAATTTGAGGCCTAAACCTAAACCTTAATCTAAACAAACCCTAACAGTTACCCTGACCCTAATAATACCCCTATCTCCAAAAGTGACCCTAACCCTCAACCTAACCCTTACACTATACATAGCCATAAACCTAACCCTGAAACTATCCCTAACCATAACCCTAGACCTGACATTAGCCCTAGCCCTATTGTTAGCCCTTATGCCAAAAAAAAGCCCTATTCCTCGCCCTAAATCTAGCCTTAATCCAAACCCTAACCCTAAACTAGGCCTAACCCTAAAGTGAACCCTCACCCTAGCCCTTAACCTAGCTATAATATCATACTGTACCCTGACCCTAATTCTAACCCTAGCCCCAAACTAAGGCCTATCCCTAATACTAAACCTAGCTCTAATCCTAGACCTAATTTAGCCCTAACCCTAAACCTAATCAAATCCCTAGCCCTAAGACTAACTCTAACACTTGCACTAGCCCTAGCCCTAGTTCTAACAATATCCTTTACCATGACTCAAAGCCTAGCCATATCTCTAGCCCCAAACTTAGCCCTAGCCCTAAACCTAGATCTAACCCTAACTCTCAATCTAACCCTATACTTTAATCTAACACTAGACCTAATCCTAATGCTAATTTGAAAACTATCCCTCACAATAGATATAGCATTCAAGCAGAACTGAGCTACATCTATAATCCTATACCTTAACCTAAACCAAACCCTAACACTACGCCAAGCCCATACCCTAGCCCTAATTTGAGTCCTAAACCTAACCGTACAACTAATAATGACTCTGACTCTGATCCTAAAACTAACCTTAGCTCTAAACATCACCCTAACTCTAAACCTAACCGAAACACTAAACCTAGCCCAGCCCTAATACTAAAACTAGCCCTAATCATAATGCCAGGTATTACATTAACCATAGCCCTAACCCTAACACAAAACCTAGCCTTAATCTGAAACTTAATCCTAGCTTTAACCCTAATGCTAACACTAACCCTAACCGTAACCCTAGCTCTCACCCTATCACTTACCCTATGCCGACCCTCACCCTAATGCTACCCTAGTCCTAAGCCTAATCCTTAGCTTACCCCAAAGCCAACCCTATTACTAGTAGTAAACCTAGGCCTCATTCTATCTCTAACCATAACCCAAACCCTAAGCCAATCCCTGACCCTTATTCTGAACCTAAAACCAATCCTATGTCTAAGGCTGACCCTAACCCTAAACCAAACATTAACACTAGACCTATGGGTAAACCTATACCTAAACCTAACCGTAACAGTAACATTAGAGTTAAACTTAATCCTAAATATAGCCATAACTCTAGCCCTAGCGCTAAACAGAAACCTAGTACTAGCACTAAAAATAACCATTAGTCTAACGCAATGACTAACAATAACCCTAAAACTAACCCTAGTAAAATTGTGCTCCTAACCGTAAATCCAATGCTAACCTGATCACTGACACTTACACTAACACAAACCCTAGCTCTAAACCTTATCCTAACACAAAATATACCCGTAACACTAGACCTATCCATAACCCTAAACTTAAAACTAGCCATATGTTGATTGGGTTGTTTGATATTTTATTGTCTAATTTTTTGAGTTCTTTGTATACTCTGGATATTAGGACTCTATCTGAAGTGTGAGGAGTAAAGATTTGTTCCCAGGATGTAGGCTCCCTATTTACCTCTCTTATTGTTTCTTTTGCTGAGAAAAAAACTTTTCAGTTTGAGTAAGTCCCATTTGTTGATTCTAGTTATTAACTTTTGTGCAATGGGTGTCCTATTGAGGAATTTGGAGCCCGACCCCACAGTATGTACATCGTAGCCAACTTTTTCTTCTATCATATGGCGTGTCTCTGATTTGATATCAAGCTCCTTGATCCATTTTGAATTCATTTTTGTGCATGGCGAGAGAAAGGGATTCAGTTTCATTTTGTTGCATATGGATTTCCAGTTTTCCCAGCACCATTTGTTGAAGATGCTATCCTTCCTCCATTGCATGCTTTTAGCCCCTTTATCAAATATAAGATAGTTGTAGTTTTGTGGATTGGTTTCTGTGTCCTCTATTCTGTACCATTGGTCCACCCGCCTGTTTTGGTACCAGTACCATGCTGTTTTTGTTACCATTGCTCTGTAGTATAGTTTGAAGTCTGGTATCGCTAAACTGCCTGATTCACACTTCCTGCTTAGCATTGTTTTTGCTATTCTGGGTCTTTTATTTTTCCATATGAATTTCATGATTGCTTTCTCTATTTCTACAAGAAATGCCATTGGGATTTTGATTGGCATTGCATTAAACCTATAGAGAACTTTTGGTAATATCACCATTTTGATGATGTTAGTTCTGCCTATCCATGAACAGGGTATATTTTTCCATCTTCTAAGATCTTCTTCTATTTCTCTCTTTAGGGTTCTGTAGTTTTCATTGTATAAGTCTTTCACCACTTTTGTTAGGTTGATTCCCAAGTATTTTTTTTTTTTTGAAGATATTGTGAATGGAGTGGTTGTCCTCATTTCCATTCCAGAGGATTTGTCACTGATATACAGGAATGCCTTTGATTTATGCATGTTGATTTTATATCCTGCCACTTTGCTGAATTCATTTATTAGCTCTAATAGTTCCTTTGTAGACCCTTTTTGGTATGCTAGGTATAGATATAAGGAGAGTAACTAAGAACAGAGTAGGTTCGAATAGCATGAGAAGAAGATTATCATTAAACAGGGATGAGAGGTGGGAGGGAAAGGGAGAGAGAAGGGAAATTGCATGGAAATGGAAGGAGACCCTCAGGGTTATACAAAGTACATACAAGAGGAAGTGAGGGGAAAGGTAAAAATAATACAAGGGGGACAAATGAATGACAGTAGAGGGGGCAGAGAGAGAAGAGGGGAGGGGAGGGGAGGGGAGGGGGGATAGTAGAGGATAGGAAAGGCAGCAGAACACAACAGACACTAGTATGGCAATATGTAAATCAATGGATGTGTAACTGATGTGATTCTGCAATCTGTATATGGGGTAAAAATGGGAGCTCATAACCCACTTGAATCAAAGGGTGAAATATGATATATCAAGAACTATGTAATGTTTTGAATAACCAACAATAAAAAAAAACTAGCCATAACCATAATCCTAGTTCTTACATTACCCATAGTCCTAACACTAGCCATAAAATTCCCCCCAAAAAAAACCTATCCATAAATGTAGCACTAAAACTAACTATAAGCCTAATACTAACCTTAGCCCTAGCCCTAACCCTCACACTTGCCAGCCCTATCCTTAGCTCAAAACCTTACTCTCACCCTAAATGTAACACTAATCCTAACACATGTTCTAATCCTAACTGTACCCATAGCACAAATTCTACCTCAAATTCTATCCATTACCTTAAATATAACCCTAACACTAATGCTAACACTAGCCCTAAATCTAACCCTAATTCTAACCATAGCCCTGACTCTAACCCTAAACCAATCCCTAGCCCTAACTATAAACACTTAACCTAAACATAACCCTAAGATTAACCCTATGCCTAACCTTAACCCTAGTCCTAATCCTAACTTTAACCCAGTTTCTAACACTATCACTAACTCTATCCATTACCCTACACATAAGCCTCTCCCAAATGCTAACCCTAGGCATAAAACTAACACTGTCCTTAAAACTAACCCTATACATTACTCTATACTGAACCTGAACCCTAAACCTAATCCTATTCATTAATCTAAACCTAACCCTAATGCTAATTTGATCCCTTACCCTAAACCTTAACCTAAAGTAAACTCTTACCTGGACTTTGACCCTAATAATATATGCAGCTCTAAAACTGACCCTTACCCTAAACCTAACCCTTACACTAGACCTAGCCATAAACCTAACCCTAACCATAACCCTAGACCAGACATTAGTCCTAGCACTAATTCTAGCCCTAACGCTAACACAAAACCTAGCCCTCATCCTAGCCCTAAACCTAGCCTTAATCCTAACCCAAACCCTCACCCTGGCTCTATCCCTAATTTTAACCTTCGACCAAGCCCTGAACCTAACTCTAAGCCCATCACATCCCATTAAACTAACCCTATCCCTAACAATTACACAAACCCTAATCCTAGCCTTAACCATAGGCCTAACACTAACACTAACCCTTGCACTAATCCAAGCCCTAATTTAGCCACAACCCTATGCCTACCCCTAACTCTATTCCTAAGATGAACTCACTCTCACCCTAGCTCTATTTCTATTTCTAACCCTATCCGTTACCTTAGCCCTAACCGTAGCCCTAATCATAGCCATAGGCCTAACCATAGAACTAACCATAACTCTAAATCTAAACTTAAACTTAAGCCTAAACCTAACCTTACTAATAGCCCTAATACCATTGTTAATCCTAAAACTAGCCCGAACCCTAGTCCTGGCCCTAAAACAAAACCGAGCCATTGCTCTAACAATAAACCTTAATATAAACCAAACCCTAATCCTACAAGTAGCCATAACCCTAACTCTAATTCAAGTCCTAAGCCTAAACTAACCATAGCTCTAAATATCACCCTAACCCTAAAGCTAATGCTAACACTAGACGAGCCTAAATCCATCCCTAAAACTAATCCTAATCGTAAACCTTCTTACATTGGCCTTGACCCTTACACAAAAATAGCCCTAATCCTAGCCCTAACACTAGATTTAATCCTAATCCTAACCCTACCCTAGTCCTAAACCTAACCCTAACTGTAGGCTAACCATATCCCTTACCCTAAGCCACACCCTATCCATAATGCTAACCCTAGTCCTAATCATAATCCTTAGCCTAACCCTCTTTCTATTCCTAACCCAAGCACTCATTCTAGCTCTAATTCTAGCCCAAAACCTAACCCCAACTTTCACCCTTATTCTGACACTAACACTAATTATAGGTCTAAACCTGAACCTAACTCTAAACCGAAGCCTGAAACAAGCCTTATACCTAAACCTAAAACTAAACCTAGCCCTAAACCTAAACAAAATCCTAAATCTAGCAATAACTCTAGCCCTAGACTTAAACAAAGTCTTAGTCCTACCCCTAACAATAACCCCTAACCAAAAACAAACACTAACCCTACCCCTCAACCAAAACTTGTCCTAATTCTGGCTCTCATGCTAACTCTAACTCTAACCTGAACACTGACCTTGCCTTTAACAGTAAACCTATCTCTAAACCTGAGCCTTACCAACATCTAAACCTAACACTAAACCTAGCCAAAACTCTAACCCTAAAACTAGCCATAATCAAAACCCTAGCTCTTATATTACCCATAGCCCTAACCATAGGCTTAAACCTAACACAAAACCTAGATCTTATTTTAGGCCTAAACCTAGGCTTAGGCATAACCCTAACACAAACCGTAGCCCCAACCCTACCCTAACCCTCACTTTAGTCCTAACCCTGGCTGAAAACCTAACCGTTACCCTATATATACACCTACACCCTATCCCTAAATCTAACCCTAATCCTAGCCCTAATCCTAACCTTAACTCTAGCACTAAACCTAGCTCTAAAGATACGCATTACCCTAAACATAATCCTAACTCTATTGATAACATAGGCCTAACACTAACCGTAAACCTAGCCAGAAAACTAATCCTAGACCTAACCCTAAACATCACCCTCACCATAGACCTAACCCTAGCTCAAACCCTAACCCTTAACACAAACCAAACCATAACCATAGCCCTAACCCTAAGCCTAAACCTCAATCTAACTCTAACCATAAACCTAAACCTACATCTAATCATATCCATTACCCTAACCATAACACTACCCCTTATGATGACCGTAGCCCTAATCTTAACCCTAACCCTAACTGTACTGTAATCTTATCCCTAGACCTAACCCTAAACCTAACCCTTGCCCTAGCCCTAAACCTAGCTCAAAACCCAACTCTTACACTAAACATAACCCTAAGCCGAACCCTAGATCTAACCCTAACCCTAACTCTAAATCAACACCTATTTCTAACCATAAATCTAGCCCTAAGCTTAGCTCTAAACCTATCCATTATCCTAACCATAACCTTACCTAATGCCAACTCTATACCTATTGCTAACCCTAACCTTATCAATTACCCTAAACCTAAACTCAACTCTAAACAAGAAACTATCATTACCCTAACCCTAACCCTAAACACTAACATCAAACAAACTGTAACCCTAAACCTTACCCTAATAATTCCCCTAGCTCTAAACTTGACCCTTACCCTAAACCTAACCATTACACTAGACCTAGCCATAAAACCTTCTAAATCAATCCCCAACCGTAACCCAAGACCTGACATTAGCACTAGCCCTAATCCTATCTCTAACCCTAACACAAACCCTAGCCCTAATCTTATCCCTAACCATAGCCCTTATCTTACCCCTAATTTACAACTATCCCTAAAAATAGTCCTAACCCTAGCCCCAAGACTAACTCTAACTCTCACCCTTGCTCTATCCCTAGTTCTAACCCTATCCCTTACTGTAACAATAATCCTAGCCCTAACCCTAGCCCTATCCTTAGCCCTAGCCCTGACCTAGATCTAACTCTAACTCTAAATCCATCTTTAACCCTAAGCCTAAACCTAAACCTAACACTATCCCTAACCCTAATGCTAATCTTAAAACTAGCCCTAATCCTAGCATTAGCCCTAAAAAAAAATCCCAGAAAGCCCTAAACCTAACCCTTAACCTAATCCAAATCCTAAGCCTAAACATAAACTTAGCTTTATTTCGAGTTTTAAGCTGAACCAAAAACTAACCCTGATCCTGAATCTGACCATAAGACTAACCCTAACTCTAAAGATCACCCTAACCCTAAACCTAAACCTAATACTAGACCTAGCCCCAAACCTAAACTGAAATTTAGCCTTAAATGTAACCCTTGTACTTACATTAACTGTAATGTAACCCTAGCACTAACTTAACACAAAACCTACCCTTAATTCAAGCCCTAACCCAAGCTTTAACCCTAACACTAAACCTAACCCTATCCCTAATAATAACCATAACCCTAGCCCTAACCCTAGATCTAACCCTATCTATTGCCATAACTATAACCATAACACTAATGCTAACCCTAAGCTTAAAGCTAACCCTATCCCTCATACTAACCCTATTAATTACCTTAAACCAAACCTAACCCTAAACCTCACACTATCATTACCCTAACCCTAACCTTAATGCTAATTCAAGCCCTAAATTTAAACCATAGCCTATCCCAAACCTTAACTAATGCCCTGACCCTAATAATACCCCCAGCTCTAAACCTGACCTAAAACTAAACATAACCCTTAAACTACCTGTATCCATAAACCTAACTCTAAATCTATCTTTAACCATAACCCTAGACCTTATATTAGTCGAAGCCCTAATCCTAGCCCTACCCTAAAAACAAACCCTAGCCTTCATCCTAGCCGTAAAACCAGCCTTAATCAGAACCCTAACCCTAACCATAGGCCTAACCCTAATTCTAACTCTCACCCTACGTGTAAACCTAGCTATAATGCCAATCCTTACCTAAACTTAACCCCAATCTTAAACCTTATGCTAGGTCTAGGCTGAACAACGACCCTATTCCTAATTCTAGCCCTAATTTACCTCTGTCCCTAACCCTAATCTTAGCCCTAAGACTAACACTAACTTTCACACTAGCCCTATTTCTAGTTCTAACCCTATCCATTACTGTAACCCTAACCCAGGCTCTAACCATAGCCATAAACCTTGTCCTGTGTTTATTCCTAGATGTAAACCTAGATCTATCCCTAACTGTAAATCTAACACTAACCCTAAGCCTAAGCCTAACATAAACACTAGCCTTAACTCTAATGCTACTCATAAATCTAGCCCTAACCCTGACCCTAGAGTAAATCAAAACCAAGTAATAGCCCTAATACTAAACCTTAACTTAAACCAAATCCTAATACTACACCTAGACCTAACCCTAGCCCTAATTCAAGTCCTAAACTAAACCTTAATACTAACCCTGACTCTGACTCATATCTTAACACTCACCCTAGCTCTAAACACCATCCTAAACTTAAACAAAACACTTAAAGTAACCTTAGAAGTAATTTGAATCCTAACCTTAACCTTAAAATTAACCCTGACCCTGACTACTAACCTAACACTAACCCTAGCTCCAAATATCACCCTAACCTTAAACCTAATCCTAACTCTAGAGGTCTAACCCTCAACTATATCTCTAAAATTAACCCTAATTGTAACCCTAGTTCTTACATTAGCTGTTACTGTAACTCTAGCCCTAATCCTAACACAAAAACTTGCCGTAATCTGAGCTCTAAACCTAGCTTTAACCCTAATTCTAGCCTTAACCCTGTATCTAAATCTATCCCTTACCCTAAGCAAAACCCTAACACTAATTCTCATCCTAATTCTAACCCTAATCCTTAACCTAAATAAAACCTAATCCTATTACTAGTCCTAACTCTAGCCCTCATTCTAGCTCTCACCATAAGCCAAAACCAAACCCTTACCCTAACCCTTATTCTGACCCTAACACTGATCGTAGGTCTAAACCTGAACCTAACCCTAAACCAAACTCAAACACTAGCCTTAGACCTAAACCTAATTCTAAATCTAGCCATACCTCTAGTCCTAGACCTAAAAAAAAAAGACCTGGCACTAATAATAACCCTCAGCCTAAACAAAAAATAACTCTTCCCCTAGAACTAACCCTAGTCCTAATTCTGGCTTTAATTCTAATCATAATCCTAATCTAAACACTGACCCTGACACTAACCCTAACCCTAGCTCTAAAAATCACCCTAACCCTAAAACTATACCTAGCCATAACATTAACCCTAACCTAGCCCTAATCATAACAAGTTCTTAATTTAGCCATAACCCTAACCTATTGCAAAACCTAGCCCTAATTCAAGCCCTACCCTATCTTTAAAATTAAAGCTAACCCAAATGCTAACCATAGCCCTAACCCTAAGCCTAAGCCTTACTTTAGATCCAATCCTAACCCTAACACTAGCCGTAACCCTAGCTCTAACCCTATCAATTACCCTAAGGATAACCCTAACCCTTATGCTAACCCTAGGACAAGCCCTAATCCTATGCCCATCCCTAAGCCTATCCATTACCCTACACCTAACTTGAACCCTAAATCTAAAAGTATCATTTACCTATCACTAAACCTAATGCTAATTCGAGCCCTAACCCTAACCATAACCTAACCTAAATGCTAACCCTGACCCTAATAATACTCCTAACTCTAAACCTGACCCTAACCATAAATCTAACCCTTAAAATAGACCTAGATATAAACCTAAACCTAAAACTATCCCTAACTCTAACCATAGACCTGACATTAGCCCTAGCACTAATCCTAGTCCTAACCCTAACACAAAGCTTATACCACATCCTAGACATAATCCTCACCTTCATCATAACCCTAACCGTAACCCTAATTTTAACCCTCACCCAATGTCTAAAACTAGGTATAAACCCATCACTTACCCTAAACCTAACACTATTCCAAACCCTAACAGTAAACACAGCCTTAACCCTTAACCTTAGGCCTAACTCTAACATTAACACTTGGCCTAATCAAAGACCTAACTTAGTCCTATACCTAAAACTAAAAATAACCCTAGTCCTAAGACTAACTATAAAACTTGCCTTAGACCTATAGGGTAGTTATAACCTTTTCCCTTACCATCACCGTAAATCTTAGCACTAACCCTAACCTTAGCCCTAAAATAAAACTGAGTTATAGCCCTAATCCTAAACCTTAACCTAAACCAAACATTAAACTTACACCTAGCCCTAACCCTAACCCTAACCCTATCCCTAATTCTAGTCCTAAACCTAACCTGAAAACTAACTCTGACCCTAACACTAAACCTAGCTCTAAATCATTTTAACTGTAAATCTAACCCTAACACGATACCTTGCCTTAACCCTACCCTTATAACTAGTGCTAATCATAACCTTTCTTTGTACATTAGCCATAGTCTTAACCCTAGCCCTAACCTAATCCAAAACCTAGCCTTAATCAGAGTCCTTGTCATAGCTTTAACCCTTAAATTAAACCTAATACTAACCCAAAAAAGCCCATATTCTATACATAACCCTAGCCCTAACTTAGGTCTAACTTTATCCACTACCCTAATGATAACCCTAACCCTTATGTTAAACCTAGGCCTAACCCCAACTCTACACATTAACCTAAACCACAACTAAAGTCTAAATCTATCCCTGTCATTACAATAACCCTAAGTCTAATGCTAATTTGAGCCATAAACTTAAACCCTAACCTAACCCAAACCATAAACTTGATTCTGACCCTAATAATAACCCTGGCTCTAAAACTGACCCTTACCCTAAACCTAACCCTTACACTGGACCAAGCCATGAACCTAACACTAAATGTATCCCTAATTGTAACCCTAGACCTGACATTAGCCCTAGACCTAATACTAGCCCTAAACCTAATACAAACACTAGCCCTCATTCTATCCCTAAACCCTAGCCTTAATCATAACCTTAATCCTTACCCTGGCCCTATCCCTAATATTAACCATCATCAAGCCCTCAATCTTGCTATAACATGTTGCTTGAAACTAAATGTAACCCTAACTCTAACCCTAAACCTAGGCCTAATCCTAACACTAACCCTAGCACTAATATAGCCCTATCCCTAAAGATAACTCTAAACCTAGCCATAAGATGAACTGTAACTCTCACTTTAGACCTATCACTAGTTCTAAGCCTATTCCTTAGCATAACAATAAACCTAGCCCTAACTGTTGTCCTAACCCTTGCCCTATCTTTAGTCCTAGCACTAACCTTAGATCAACACCTATCTCTAAATGTAACCCTAACCTGAAGCCTAAGCCTAAACCAAACACTAGCCCTAAGCCTAACACTAATCCTAAAAATAGCCCTAATTCTAGCCCTTGCCTAAAACAAAATGAGCCAAAGCTCTAACACTAATCCTTAAACTATATGAAACCCTAAACATACACCTACCCCTAACCCTAGACCTAATTTGAGTTTTAAGCTGAACCCTAAAACTAACTCTCACACTGACACTTACATCAACATTAACCCTAGCTCTAAACATCACCCTGACCTTAACCTAACCATAACAGCTAACCTAGCCCTAACATTAACCATAAAATTAGCCCTAAATTTAACTCTTGTACTTACATTAGCCATAACATTAAACCTAGCACTAACTTAACCTGAAACGTAGCCATAATCTGAGCCCTTTCCTGAGCTTTAAACCTAACCCAACCCTTAACCAAATCCCTAGCCCTAATCATAACCATAAACCTATTCTAACCCTATCCATTACCATAAACATAACCCTAACCCTAATACTAACCCTATGTCTAAAACTAATGCTATCTCTAATCCTATTTCTATCCATAACCTGAACCTATCCTGGACCCTAATAGTAACCCTATCATTACTCTAACCCTAAATGTAATGCTAATTCAATCCCTAACTTTAGACCTTAACCTATCCCAAACCTTAACCCAGATATTGTCCATAATAATAACCCTAGACCTAAACCTGACCCTACCCCTAAACCTAACCCTTATACTATACACAGCCATAATCATAAACATAAAATTATCTTTAAACATAATTTTAGACCTGAAATTAGCTATACCCCAAATCGTAGCCCTAACCCTACACAAACACTAGCCCTCATCCAAGCCGTAAACCTAGACTTAATCATAAACCTAGACATAACCAAAGCTCTAACCCTAATTCTAAATATCACCCTACCTCTAAACCTAGCTATAACATTATCTCTTACCCTAAACTTAATACTAACTCAAACCCTACTCTATATTTAAGCTGAACCTAACCATAGCCCTAATCGTAGCCCTAATTTATGTATTTCCCTAACCCAAGCCCTAAGACTAACTCTAATGCACACTAGCCCTATTTCTAGTTCTAACCCTATTACATACCATAATCTAACCCTAGCCCTAACCCTTGCCCGATCCTCTGTCCTAACCAAAAACCTAGATCTAACCCTAAATCTAAGTCTAACCCTAAACCTAAGCTTAAGCCTAACACTATCCCTAACCCTAACGCTAATCATAAAATTAGCACTAACACTAACCCTATTAGTAAAATAAAACCAAGCAATATCTCTAACATTAAATCTTAACTAAACCACCCTAACACTACATCTAGACCTATCCCTAGCCCTAAATTCAACTCCGAACCTTAACCTTAAAAGTAACCCTGACACAGACTTGTGTCCTAACAGTCACCGTAGCTCTAGACCCCATCCTAAACGTAAAACGAAACCTATCAGTAACCCTATCCCTAATTCAAGTCCGAACCCTAACTCTGACCCTCATTCATCTCCTAAAACTAACCTTAGCTCTAAATATCACTCTAACCTTAAATCTAACCCGAACACTAGACCTACCCTTAACCCTAACCCTAAAACTAACCATAACAGTAACCCTAGTTCTTACATTACCCATTGCCCTAACCCTAGCCCTAACCCTACAACAAAAACTTGCTCTAATTAAAGCTCTACACCTAGCTTTAACCCTAACCTTAACCCTAAACCTAGCTCTATCCCTATCCCTTACCTAAGCAAAACTCTCACCCTAATGGTAACCCTAGAACTATTCTTAATTATTAGGTTAACCAAAATCCAAACCCTTTTATTAGTCCTGTCTCTAGCCCTCATTATAGCTCTAATCTTATTCAAAACCCTAACGCTAACCCTGTCCCTTATTCTGACACAAACAATAACCCTAGGTCTAAATTTTTACCTAAGGATAAAGCAAACCCTAACACTGGCCCTACTGGTAACCTTATAATTAAACCTAATCCTAACCCTAGCACTAAGATGAACTCTAACTCTCACACTAGCCCTATCCCTAGTTCTAACGCTATTCCTTACTGTAACCCAAAACCTAGCCCTAAACCTAGCACTAATGCTTGCCCTATCCTTAGTTCTTGCTCTAATCCTATTTCTAACCATAACTCTAAATCTAACCCTAAACCTAAGCCTAAGTCTAACACTATCACCAGCTGTAACTTTAATATTAATCATAAAACTCACCCTAAACTTAACCCTAGCAGTAAAACAAAACTGAGCAATGGCCCTAACCCAAAACTTTATCTAAAACCACTGTAAAACTACATCTAGACCTAACCCTAGCCCTAAATTCGACTCCTAAACCTAATCTTAATTCTAACCCTGAAAAAACTCATATCGTAATGCTCACCCTAGCTCTAGACCCCATCCTAACCTTAAACAAAACCTAACAGTAACTGTATTGCTAATTCAAGTCCTAACACTAACCCTGACCCTGACTCATATCCTAACACTAACCCTAGCTCTAAATATCAACCTACCTTTAAACCTAACCCTAACACTAGACCTACCCCTAACTCTAACCCTAAAACTAACCCTAATTGTAACCCTAGTTCTAAGATTAGCCAATGCCCAAAACTTAGCCCTAACCCTAAAACAAAAACAAGTCCTAATCCAAGCTCTAAAACTACCTTTAACCCTAACCCTAACTCTAACCCTAACCCTAGCTTTAACCTTATCCCTTACCCTAAGCAAAACCCTAACTCTAATGGTATCCCTAGACCTATCCCTAATCCTTAGGCTAACCAAAATCCTAACCCCATTAATAGTTCTGACCCTAGCCCTCATTTTACCTCTAATTCTATCCCAAACTCTAATGCCAACCCTGACCCTTATTCTGACCCTAACACTAAACTTAAATCTAAACCTGACCCTAAGCCTAGACCAAACTCTAATACTGCACTACCGATAAACTTATTCCTAAATCTAACTCTACCACTAGCTTTAGACCTAAATCTAATCCTAAATCTAGTCTTAACTCTAGCCCTAGACCTAAACAAATACCTAGTCCCAGCCCTAACAATAACCCTCACTGTCACCCGAACACTACCCCTACCCCTAGACCTAAATCTAGACTGATTCTGGCTATAACCCTAACTCTAACTCTACCCTGAACACTGACCAGCATTTAACAGTAAACCTAACTCTAAACCTGACCCTAACCGAAAATATAAATGTAACACTAGACCTAGCCATAATCCTAATCCTAAAACTAGCCCTACTCATATCCCTAGATCTTACATTACCCACAGCCATAACCCTAGGCCGAAACCTAACACAAAAGTTAGAGCTAATCCTAGGCCTTAACCTAGTCCTAAGCATAACCCTTACCCTAACCCTAGCCCTAATCCTTACTTAACCCTAGTCTTAGTCCCAACCCTAGCTCAAAGCCTAACACTTACCATAAACATAAAAGTAAAACTATCCATAAATCTAACCCTAATCCTAGCCCTAATCCTTACCTTAACCCTAGCACTAACCCTAGCTCTAAACCTACAAAATACACTAAACCTAACCTTAAACCTATTGGTAACCCTAGTTTTAACCCTAAACATAACCCTAATCCTAACCAGAAAACTAAACCTAGACCTAAACCTAAACATAACACTCGCTATAACCCTAAACCTAGCTCAAAACCTAACCCTTACTATAAACCTAAACATAACCATAGCCATAACCTTAACCCTAAACTTAAATCTAATCATATCCATTACACTAAACCTAACTCTAACCCTAATGATAATCCTAGCCTAACCCTAACTCTCACCCAAAAACTACCATAATTCTATCCCTAGACCTAACCTTTAACCTAATCCTTGCTCTAGCCCTACGCATAGCTCATAACCTAACCCTTATGATAATCATAACCCTAAATATAACCCTAGTTCTAACCCTCACTCCAACCCAAACTCAAGACCTAATCCTGACAATAACCCTAGCCCTAAACTAAACTCTAACTGTATCCATTACCCTAAACATAAACCTTACCCCAATGCTAACCCTAGGCCTAACACTAACCCTATCACTAACCCCAACCCTATCAATTATCTTCAACCTAACCTGAAACCTAAACCTAACCCTATTATTACAATAAGCCTAACCCTAATGCCAATATGAGCACTAACCCTAAACTCAAACCTAAACCAAACCCTAACTCTGAACATGACCCTAATAATTCCCCTGGCTTTAAACCTGACTCTCACACTAAACCTAACCCTTACACGAGACCTAGACAAAAACCTAAGCTTGAAAATATCCCTAATGGTAACCCTTGACCAGACATTAGCCCTAGCAATAATCCTAGCCCTAACTCTAAAACAAACCCTATCTTTTATCTTAGCCCTAAACATAGCCTTAATCATAATCCTAACCCTAAACCTGGGCCTAACCCTAACAATAACCCTAGCCCTAATCTTAGCCCTAATTTAGCTGTATCCCTAACCCTAATTGAAACCTAGGACTGAGACTAAGTCTAACTCTCACCCTTGCCTTAAAACTAGTTCTAACCCTATCCCTTACTGGAACCCTAATCCTAGTCTAACCCTAAGCCTAACCCTAGACCTTTTCTTAGCCCAGGCCTTAACCCTAGATCTAATCTTAAATCTAAATCTAACCCTAACCATAACCCTAAACCTAAACCTAACACTATCCCTAACCCTAATCCCAATGCTAATCCTAAAACCTGTCCTAACTGTAGCACTAGCCCTAGACCTAATACAAAACCAAGCCATAGCCCTAACCCTGACCCTTAACCTAAACAAAACCTTAACCCTACACCTAGCCCTAACATTAGCCCTAATTTGAGTTTTAAGCCAAAAACTAAAACTACCCCTGAACCTGACCTAACCCTAAACCTAGCTCTAAACATCACTCTAATCCTAACCTTAAATCTAACACTAGACTTAGCACTATCCCTAACCATAAAACTAGCCTTAATAGTAGCCCTAGTACTTACATTAGATGTAACCCTAACCCTAGCCTTAACTTAACCCCAAACCTAGCCAGAATCTCTGCCCTAACCATAGCTTTAACCCTACCCTAAACTTAACCATAACTCTAGCACTAATTGTAATCATAACCCTAGCCATAACCTTAGCTCTAACCCTATCCATTACCCTAACCATAACCCTAACACTAATGCTAACCCTAGGCTTAGACCTAACCCTATCCTTACTCATAACACTATTCACACTAAACCTAACATGAAACCTAAACCTAACCCTATCATTACTAATTTTAACCCTAATGCTAATTCACGCCCTAACATAAAACCTTAACCTATCCCAAACAGTAATAATGACCCTGTCCCTAATAATACCCTTAGCTCTAAACCTGACCCTATCCTTAAACCTACCATTAGACTAGATGTAGCAATCAACCTAACCCTAAAACTATCTTTAACCATAATGCTGGGCTTGAAATTAGCCTTAGCCCTAACCCAAACCATAACCCAAGTTTAAACCCTAATTATAACCCTTGACCTAGACCTAAACCCAGGTATAATCCCATACCTTACCCTAAACCTAACTATAACCCTAAACCTAACCCTGACCCATCACCCTAATCCTAAGCCTAACAATAACACTAAGCCTAGCACTAATCCTATCACTAATTTAGTACCATCCAAAACCTAACCTTAACCCTAATACTAACTCTTGACCTAGCCCTATCACTAGTTCTATCCAAAGCCCTAGCCCTAATCCTAAGTCTAAATATAAACCTAACTCTAAATGTAACTGTAACCATGAGTCTAAACCAACCTCTAACATAGTCCTAACAATAATGTTAATCCTAAAATTTGAACTACGCCTAGCCCTAGTCATAAAACACAACCAAGACTTAGCCCTAAAACTAAACTTTATTTTAAAAAAAAAACCTCTAACCCTACAATTAGTCCTAAACCTAACTGTAAAACTAATACCGAACCTGATGCTGACCCTAACGCTAATCCTAGCTCCAAACATTACACTAACCTTAAATTAAGCCAAGCACTAGAACTAGCTTTAAACCTAACAATAAAACTAGCCCTAATCATAACCCTTGTTCATATATTAGTCATTGTCCTAAATCTACCCTAACCCTAACACAAATCCTTCCCATAATCTAAGCCCTAACCCTAGATTTAACACGAATCTTAACCCTCACACTAGCCCTAACCCTCACCCTAGCCCTAACCCTTTCCCTTACACAAAGAAAAACCCTAAACCAAATACTAACCCTAGAACTAACCATAATCCTTAGCCCAGCTTATACTCCAACCATTTTACTAGTCCTAACCCTAGCCCTAATTCTAGCTCTAACCCTAACCCTGACCCTTTTTCTGACCCTAAAACTAACCCTGGGTCTAAACCTGACCCTATCCCTAACTGAACCCTAACACTAGCCCTACCGGTAAGCCTATATCGATATTTAACTCTAACACTAGCCCTAGACCTAAAGCTAATCCTAAAAAAATAGCTGTAATTCTAGACCTAGACTTAAGCAAAAACCTAGCTATAGCCCTGACAATAACCCTTAACCTAAACAAAACACTAACCCTATGCCTAGACCTAAACCTAGTCCTAATTCAAGCTATAACCCTAACCCTAACCCTATCTCTAACACTGACCCTTACCATAACAATAAAACTAGCTTGAAACCTGACCCTAACCCAAATCCTAGACCTATCACTAAACCTAGCCATAACCCTAACCCTAAAACTAGACTTAAACATAATCCTAGCACTTACGTTACTCATAGTTCTAACCCTAGCCCTAAACCTAACATAAAACCTAGCCCTAATCCTATGACTAAACTTAGTCCTAAGCAAACCCTAACCATAATCATATCCTTAACACTAACCCTGAACCTTACCCATGTCTTAGACCTAACCCTAGGTCAAGGAAAACCCTTTCAGTAAACATAACACTAGCACCATCCTAAACCTAACTCTAATCCTAGCTCTAATCCTAACTTTAAACATAGCCCAAACTTTAGCTCTAACCCTATTCATTACCCTTACCCTAACCCTAATTATAACCCTATCCCTAACACTAAACCTAAACTTAAACCTAAATGTAAGCCTAGACGTAACCTGAAACCTAAACCTTGCAATAGCCCTAACGTTAGCTGAAATATTAAGCCTTACACTAACCCCAATCCTAACACTAGGTCTATCCCAACCACTAATCCTAACCCTAACCCTACTTCTAATATTATCCATTACCCTAAACTTAACCCTAACCTTAATTAAAACCCTAGCCATAAGACTAACCCTAAAACTAGCCCTAAACATAACCCTAACTCTTACATTACCCATAGTTCTAACTTTATCCCTAAACCTAACATAAAACCTAGCCCTAATCCTAGGCCTAAACATAGTCCTAAGCATAACCCTAACCCTAATCATTGCCCTAACACTAACCCTAACCCTATCCTATGTCTAAGACCTAACCCTAGCTCAAGGAAAATCCTTTCAGTAAACATAAAACTAGCCCCATCCTAAACCCTAACTCTAATACTTGCTCTTATCCTAACTTTAATCCTATCCCAAACTTTAGCTATAAAACTATCCATTACACATACACTAACCCTAATTATAACCTTAGCCCTAACTAAACCTAACCTAAAACATAAATGTAACCGTAGATCTAACCCGAAACCTAACCCTTGAAATAGCGCTAACTTTAACTGAAACATTAAGCCTTACATGAAACCTAATTCTAACACTAGCCCTAACCCATACACTAACCCTAACCCTAACCCTACCTCTAATATTATCCATTACCCTAAATGGAACCTTAACCCTAATTAAAACCCTAGTCATAACCCTAACCCTAAACTAAATCATAACCTTAAACATAACTCTAGAACTAAACTTAAACCTAACCCTCACCCTAGCTCTAACCCTAGCTCAAACACTAATCTTTACTCTAACCCAACCACAACTCCAGCTCTAAACCTAACACATACCCTAACCCTAATACTTACCCTAAACCAAATCCTAGCCCTATACCTAAACCTAACCCTAATCCTAGACTTTATCCAAACCATAACCTAGTCCTAACCTGAGCTCTAAACCTATCCATTATACTAAACATAACCCGAACCCCAATGCTAATCCTAACTCTATCAATAAATCTAACCCATTCTTTACCCTAAACCTTAACTGAAACCTACACCTAACCATATCCATTACCCTAACCCTAAACCTAAACCTACTATACTAACTCAAGCCTTAATCGTATACTAACTCAAGCATTAATCGTATACTTTAACCTCAACCAAATGCAAACCCTGATTCTAAACCTAATAAAACACTTAGCTCCAAACCTGACCCTTACACTAAACGTAACTCACTACAATTAGCCATAACCTAATCATAAAACTATCCATATGCATAACTCTAGACCTGATATTAGTCCTAGCACAATTCATATCCCTAAACCTAACGGAAAACCTAGCCATCATTCTAGCCCTAAACCTAACTTGATCCTAACCTAAACACTAACCCTAACCCTAATCCTAATTTTATCCCTCATCTTAGACCTAAAGCTAGCTATAATATCACCCATTCCCCTAACCTAAACCTTGATTCTAATGCTAACCCTAAACCTAGCCCTACATCTAGGCCTAACCCTAACACTAACCCTAGCCTTAATCCTAGCCCTAATTTATCTGTAACCCTAACCCTATCCTAAGCTTAGTACTAAGACTAAAACTAACTCTCTTCCTAGCCATATCCCTAGTTCTAACCCATTCCCTTCCAAAACCCTAACCTAGCCTTAACCCTAGTCCTAGATCTAAAACTAAATCTAAATCTAACCCTAACCCTAACCCTAAACCTCAACATAACACTAGCCCTAACTGTAACACTAATAAAAAATCTAGCCCTAACACTAGCCCTAGCCCTAAAACAAAACCAAGCCATAGCCCTAACCCTAAACCTTAACTTAAACCAAACCCTAACCCTACACCTAGCTTTAACTTTAGCCCTAAATACAAGCTCTAACCTTGCCCTAACACTAACCATAACTGTAACCCTAACATGTTAAGAGAACCTTTGATTATAAAAGTTTCAAATTTGGGGAGATTAATGGGCAAGCTTACAGATGAATTCTTCACAGTATCAAAAAAATCTGAGCAAATAATTGGGGGTGGTATTTTACTACATGCATATTGTCCTGTTTTCTCCTAAAGTGATCTTGGATAAATTAGTTTTGCATGCTTCATCTTACAGCTACTTTCACAAGGAAGAAACCAGAGAGTGCCCAATGACAATTGATTGGGTATGTGAAGTTTCAACCAGCTAGGACCAACCCTCTGATTTCTAGCTCCATTTGCATTTACCCATATAGATCAAAATGAAGTGAGACATTAAAAACAAAGCATTCCCGACAGTGAACCATTGAACACAAAATGCCCAAAAGTGGGGCACATAATAAGGCTAGGTAAAAGATGAATCCCTTCCAGTATCAAAGAAATTTGAACAAAACAAACTATAACACTAACACTATCTCTAAAGCTAGCCCTAACCCTAATCCTAAAACTAACTGTAACCTGTTTAGAAAATGATTGATCCTCAATGTCCCAAATGTGGGGAGCTTACTGGGGCATGCTAACAGATGAATCCTGTGCAGCATCTAGAAAATCTGACCAAATAATTGGGGGAGATAATTCAGTACATGCATATTTGCTTGCTTTCCCCTAAAGTACTCTCAGATAAAGTTGCTTTGCCTGCTTCAGCTTAGGGTTAACTTCATGAGGAAAAAAGCAGAGAGTGAATACAAAGAATTGATAGAGTGTGAGATGTTTCAATCAGCTACCTCCAACACTCTTTGATTTCAAGCTCCATTTTCCTTTACCATATATGTCAAAATGCAGTGAAACCTCAAAAACAAACTGTTACTGTCAGCAAACCATTGAACAGAGAAGGCCCAAACCTGGGGAACATAGTAAGGCTACGTAAAAGATGAATCCTCCACAGTATCAAGAAAATTTTCACAAAACTAACTCTAAACCTAACACTAGGACTAAACCTAGTCCTAAACCTAACTGTACTCTTAACCCTAACCTGTTTAGATAACCTTTGATCATAGAAGTCCCAAAGTTGTGAAGCCTAGTGGGGCAAGCTAAGAAATGAAAAATGCACAGTGTCAAAGAATTCTGACCAAATAATTGTGGGAGGTAGTTCATTACATGCTTCTTTCCCTGTTGTCTCCTAAAGTGCTCTCGGATAAAGTTGTTTTTGCATGCTTCCTCTTTGGCCTATATTCAAAAGAAAGAAAGCAGAGAGTGCTTGCTGAGAACTAATTGAGTGTGTGACTTTTCAAGAAGCTAGTACCAACCCTGTTAAATTTCCAGCTTCATTGTAATTCACACCTATATGCCATAATGAAGTGACACCTAAAAATTCAAACTGTTCCTGATAGTGAACCATTGAACTTAAGGACCCCAAATTGGGGATCCTAATAAGCCTAGGTAAAGGATGAATCCTCTACAGTATAAAAGTAATTCGACCCAAAAATATTGAAGATTGCTCCTAAAGCACTCACAGATGAAGCTATTTTTTTCTATTTCAGCATAGGGCTACTTCCACAAGAAACAAACCACAAAATGCACACTGAGAACTGATTGAGTGTGTGAAGTTTCAAGCAAACTTTCAAACAAACTCTGTTTGATTTCAAGCTCTATTTCCATTTACCCATTTAGGTCAAAATGAAATGTGATATTAAAAACAAACTATTCCCAACAGCAAACCATTGAACAGAGAAGACCCAAAACTGGGGCACATGGTAAGGCTAGGTAAAAGATAAATCTTCCCAGTATCAAAGAAATTTGAACCAAAAAATTTCTAACCCTAACAGTAGCTCTAAAATTAGCCCTAACACTAACCATAACACTAACCCTTACCTGTTTAGAGAACCATTGATCCTAGATGTGCCAACCTTAGGGAGCCTAGTGGAGCAAGCTAAATGATGCATACTGTGTAGTATCAAAAAAATATGATCAAATCATTGAGAGACTTATTTCAATACATACATATTACTGTTTTTTCTTTTAAAGGGCTCTCAGATATGGTTTCTTTTTCATGCTTCATTGTTGACCTACCTTCAAAAGAAAGAAACCAGAAAGTGCCCATTGAGAACTGATTTGTGAAGTTTCAAGCACCTCCTACAAACTCTGTTTGATTTGCAGCTCAATTTTCATTCACATCAATAAGCCATAATAAAGGAAAATCTTAAAATACAAACTGTTCCTGACAGAGAACCATTGAACTGAGAAAACCCAGCCTGTGGAGCATAGTAAGGGTAAGTAAAAGATGAATCTTGATCAATATCATATAAATTTTAAGAAAACTAAGGCCACGTTGGAGCTTTCTGTGCATATGGAAGGCTCGGCTGTGTGGTTGCTCCCAGCTCAGTCAGAAGTTGGAAGTCTTGTCTGTGCATGTGCTCTCTGCACAGAAGGAAGTCTTGGCTGCACATGTGCTCTGAGCTCAGATGGAAGTCTCAGCCACGCATGAGCTCTTAGTGCAGACGGACGTGTTGGCTGTGGGTTTGCTCTCGGCTCAGAGGCAAGTCTCTCAGCAGTGCAGGTGCTCTCGGCACAGAGGATAGGTAGCACAGAACACAGAAGCTTTGCTTGTGCATCACCAGACCAAGTTCTGGACACGGCCAAAGTTCACTCCAGTACCACCCACTTCACCAAACACCCTACACAGGTAACAGATGGAGTCCATCTTGGAAAATCTTACTCACCATCTATCAGTGGTCGTGGTAACCAGCTCAGTTCTTTGGCTGCTCAGGTGCCCGGTTTTCAACTCCCCTACCTCCAGCTGTGATAACTCAAGGTTTTTCTCACAACCTTTTTTTTTGGGGGGGGGGGTTCGAGGGCATATCTATCAATGCAGAACAGCAACTGTACAGGCACCTGGTTTTCAACTCAGAGTCTAAGAGTAGGGAGGCTCCAGGTAGAAGGACAAGCTCTCTCAAACTGGCTACCTCCACCAACTGAGCACAGAGACTCAACCTATGAATAGACAACTCCACCTACTGGAAGAAAACAAAGTTCTGATTGACTTTTCTATTCTCTCTCTTCTCATCTAGTCTCCTCTACCCTTCCCCCTCTGGACCTCACAATCTCAAAATACGTGAAACCAAGAACTTTATTTTAAATTGGACTTTAAGAACAGAATCACCAGAATAGTTTAATATAGAGGAATTGCACAGGCCCACCTCACCCGCCTTTATTTTATCTTATTTCCATTCTCCCTCTCTTTCTTTATTTCCTTGTTTTTCTTCTTTTTTTTCCTCCTTCTATATCACTTTCAACCTCCAAACTTTTACTATTTATACATAGGGTAATTTTATGAATACAGGTAAGGAATTTGAATTTATAAATTCTTCCATAAATTAGCCCTGTCTATTCATTACAGTTCTCCGCCAATTTGCTAAGATAGATTAATCTTATACCCTCACTCAGTTCCCCATTAACATAGCATCCTACCCCTGACCATCAGTTCTCTATATACCACAAGAAATTTTATGTCTTTTATGAAACTAATGACTATCTTCTAAATAATAATTGAAGCAACATCTGTGGACATAGAATCTAAATATAAATGTATTTATAATGTTTAGGCTTAGGCTTTGGGTTAGGGTTAGATTTAGAATTAGGATTTTATCTATGGTTAGGGCTAGGACTAAGGATAGGGCAAGGGCTAGGACTAGGGTTAGGGCTAGGGTTAGGGTTATGGTAAGGGATAGGGTAAGAACTAGTGATAGGCTAGTGTGAGAGTTAGAGTTAGTCATTGGGCTAGGGATAGGGTTATGTTTCAGGATAGGGCTAAATTATGGCTAGGGTTAGTGTTACGTTTAGACCTCAGGTTAGAGATAGAGTTAGGGTTTCATGTAGGGTAAGGGAGTGGGTTATAGCTAAGTTGAGGGCTAGGGCGAGGGTTAGTATTAGGGTAAGGGCTACGGTTAGGGTTAGGGTTATGATTAAGGGTAGGCTTAGGGCTAGAATGAAGGCTAGTGTTTGTGTTAGGGTTAGGACTAGTATTAGGGCTAGGGCTAATGCCAAGTATAGGGTTACAGTTAGGGACAGATTTAGTGTTAGGTTTATGGCTTGGTCCAGTGTAAGGGTTAGGTTTAGAGTAAGTGTTAGGTTTACATCTAGGGTTATTATTAGATTCAGGTTCAAGATAAGGGTTTAGTTTAGGTTAGAGATAAGTTTTAGTGCTCGAATAAGCATTAGGTTTATGGTTAAGGTTAATGACAGGGTGAGGTTTAGGGTTTAGATTTAGTTTAGTGTAATGGATAGGGTTAAGGTTAGGCCTAATGTTTAGCATAAATATTAGGGTTATCATTAAGGAAATGTATAGGGTTAGACCTAAGATTAGGGCTAGGGATATGTATAGGATTAGGGCTTTTTTTGGGTTAGGGTTAGGTTTAAATTTAGGGTTAAAGCTAGGATTAGGACTTGGTTTAAGGCTAGGTTTGGGGCTAGGTTAGGGCTAGGGGTAAGTCTACAGGTAATGTACTAAGTAGGGTTATGATTAGCACTAGTTATAGGGTTATGGTTAGTGCTAGGTCTACTGTTATGGTTAGGTTTATGGTTACGCCAATATTTAGAGCTAGCATTAGGGTTAGGTTAAGAGTCAGTGTCCGTATTACATTTCAGGTTAGATTTAGGATTGGAATTAGAGGTAGGTTTAGGGCTAGGTGTAAGGTTAGGTTTTGGTTTAGGTTAAGGGTTAGGATTAGGGCTATGACTCAGTTTTGTTTTATGGCTAGTGGAAGGGTCAGGTCTAGTTTTAGAATTAGTATTAGGGATAGGGCTAGTGTTAGTATGAGGTTTAGGCTTAGGTTTAGGGTTAGATTTAGAGTTAAGTTTAGATTTAGGGTTTGAACTAAGGTGAAGGATAGGGCTAGGGTTAGGCCTAAGTTTAGGGCTAGGTTTAGGATGATGATAAGGGATTGGGTTAGAACTCTGTATAGGGCCAGGACGAGAGTTGGAGTTAGTCTTAGGGCAAGGGTTAGTGTTAGGGTTAGGCCTAGGGTTAGGGCTAGTGTTAATGTTAAGTTTAGGGTTAGGTTTAAGTTTTGGGTTAGAGTTGGGATTACAAATAGTTTTATGGCTAGGGTGAGAATTATAATTAGGGTAAGAGTTAGGTTTATGATTAAGGTGAAGTTTATGGTATGTAGTGGGCTAAGGTTTGTGTTATGATTAGGACTAGGAATAGAGCTCAGGAAAAAGTCAGGTCTAGGGTTACATTTATTGACAGTTTATTGTTAGGTTTATAGCTAGGTCTATTTTAAGGGTTAGGTTTATGGTTAGGGTCAAGTTTAGAGCTAGGGTTCTTATTAGAGTTAGGGTCAGGTTTAGAGTTTTTGTTAGGTTGAGGTTTAGGTTTAAGTCTCGAATTAGCATTATTGTTAAGGATAGGGTAATGATAGTTTAGTTTTAGTTTTCAGGTTAAGTGTAGGTTAATGGATAGGGTTAGGGTTAGGGATAGGGTTATGGTTTGGCCTAAGGTTTGCATAAGTGTTAGGGTTATCATTAGAGTAATGGTTAGGTTAGAGCTAGGGTTACGGCTAGGGTTATGAAAAGGATTAAATCTAGTGTTAAGTTTAGGTTAGGTTTAGGGGTATGTTTAGGATTAGGGATAGCTTTAGGGTTAAAGCTACGGCAGGCCTTGGTTTAGTGCTAGGTTTTGTGATAGGTTAGGGCTACAGCTAATGTAAGAAATTGTTATGATTCAGGCTAGTTTTATGGTTAATATTAGGGCTAGGTATAGTTTTAGGGTTAGGTTTAGTGTTGGGGTGGTGTTGGGAGCTAGGGTTACTGTTAGTGTCAGGGTCAGTGTTCAGGTTAGTGTTATAGTTATAATTAAAGCCAGAATTAGGTCTAGGAAAAGAGTTAATGTTTGGCTGAGGCAAAGTGTTATTCTTAGGGCTATGTCTATGGTTTTCATTAAGTCTAGGGTTCGAGTTATAACTAGATTTAGGATTATGTTTAGGTCTAGGGCTTGTGTTAGGGTTAGGTTTAGGTATAAGGTTACTGGAAGGGCTACTGTTAGGGTTTAGTTTGGGGTTAGGTTCAGGTTTAGACTTGTGATTAGTGTTAGGGTCAGAAAATGGGTCACAGTTAGGGTTAGGACTTGGGTTATGGTTAGAGCTAGAATGAGTGATAGGTTTAGGACTAGAAATAGGGTGAGAGTTTGTGTTAGGTTAAGGATTAAGGTTAGCATTAGGGTTAGGGTTAGGCTTAGGGTAAGCGATAGGGTTAGAGCTATTGTTAGGGCTTGGATTAGGGCAAGGGTTAGGGTTAAAGCTAGGTTTAGGGCTCGGATTAGGGCTGGTTTGTGTTCGGTTTAGGGAAAGGCAATGGCTAATGAAGAACTAGGGTTACAATTAGGGTGAATTTTGGTGTTATGGTTAGGGGTTAAACCTGTAATATTAGGATTAGGTTTAAAGTTAGGGTGATATTTAGAGCGAGTGTTAGTGTTAAGTTAATAGTCGGGGTCAGAGTTTGTTTTAGAGTTAGGGTTATTACTCGAAATAAGTCTAGCGTTACTGGAAGGGTTTGGTCTAAGGTTAGGGTGGTGTTCAGAGCTAGGGTATGTGTTAGGATATGAGTCAGAGTCAGGGTTTTTATTAAGGTTAAGTTTAGGACTCGAATTAGGGCTAGGGTTAGGTCTAGGGTAGTATTAGCATTTGGTGTAAGTTAAGGATTAGTGTTAGGGCTATTACTCGGTTTTGTTTTACTCTTAGGGTCAGGGTTAGGGCTAGTTTCATGATTAGTGTTAGTGTTAGTGCTGGTATTAATGTTAGTTTAGGGTTAGTGTTGGAGTTAGAGTTAGAGTTAGATGTAGGGTTAGGAGTAGGAGTAAGTATTAGGCAAGTATTATGGCTAGTTTTATGGCTATGTTTAGGGCTAGGGTTAGGGTAAGTTAAGGGATAAGATTAGAAGTAGGGATTGGGCTAGTGTGAGAACCAGAGTTAGTCTTAGGACTATGTTTAGCATTAGAAATAGGGATAGGGTTAAATAAGGGCTAGGATTAGGGCTAGGGTTAGTGGTCAGCTTAGGTATAGTGTTAGGGTTAGGGTTAGGATTATGTTTAGGGTAAGGGATGGTGCTATATCTAGGTTTAGTGGGAGGGTGAGGGTTAGAATTAGGTTAGTGCTATGATTAAGGTTAGGGTTATGATTAGGGCTAGATTTAGGGCTTGGATGAGGGCTAGGGTTTGTTTTAAGTTTAGGTCTAGGATTAGGGCTAGGGCTAATATCAGGTCTTAGGTTATAGTTAAAGATAGTTTTAGTGTTAGGTTTATGGCTAAATGTAGTGTAAGAATTAGTTTTAGGGTTAGGGTCAGGTTTAGAGCCAGGACTATTTTGGCAGTCAGTGTCTTGGTTAGGGTTTGCGATAGGTTAAGTTTTAAAGTTAGGGCTCAAATTAGCATTAGGGTTAGTGTTAGGTTAATGATAGGGTGAGGTTTAAAGTCTATGTTTGGATTAAGGTAATGGATAGGGTTAGGATTAGGGATAGGGTTAGGTTTAGGACTAGGTTTAGAATTAGAGTTAGAATTAAGTTTATGGCAATGGATAGGGATAGAGCTAAGGTTAGGGCTAGGGTTATGTTTATGATTAGGTATTGTGTTATGGTTAGGTTTAGGGTTAAAACTTGGGTTGTGGCTCGGATGAGGCCTAGTTTATGTGTTAAGTTAGTGCTAGAGTTAGGGTTATGGCTAATGTAAGTTCCAAGGTTATGTTTAGGGCTAAATTTAGGGTTAGGGTTAGAGCAATGCTAGTGTTAGGTTTATGTTTATGTTTTGGGTTATGTTTAGAGCTAGGGTTAGTGTTATGGTCAGAGTCAGGGTCAGGGTTAGTTTTAGGGTTCAGATTAAAACTAAAATTTGGGTTAGATTTAGGGTAAGTGTTTGGTTTAGTGTAAGGTTTAGGGCTAGGGTTATGGTTCAGTTTTTGTTTGTTTGTTTGTTTGTTTGTTTGTTTTTAGGGCTAGTGTTAGGGCTAGTTTCAGGATTAGCATTAGGGTTAGGGCTAGTTTGAGAGTTAGAGTTAGTTATAGGGTTAAAATTAGATTTAGGGTTTGTGATGAGGTTAAATTAGGACTAGGATTACTTTGGCATTCTTATTGGGCTGATTTTTGAACTGAACAAGTGGAAAGGAATAGAAAACAAAATTTACAGAACCCAGTAGAAATGTTTTTTAGGAACGGGTGAATTTGCTATTTTGGAAAGACAGTTAAATTATGAATTTGTAGTGTAAGATCAGATAACTGACTATACTAAACGTGCCTGGAATCAAATAGTCTCCAAGGACCAATCCAATTTAGATCTTACAAAAGTCAAACAGTGTGCCAGTAAGCCGTATTCGGATTTTGTAGCCCGATTGTATCAGACAGTAAATAGGTCTATCGGAGACCCAGGGGCATGCAAGTTTATTGTTAAGCAATTGGAATTTGAAAATGCGAATAAATAAATAAATGTTCTTAGACCGCATCATAAAAATGGAACAGTTTCTGAGTTTATATGCTTGTGTTCTGAGATCGATTCCACCCATGTGCAGACAGTAACACTAGCCGCAGCACTGAAAGAAACCTTAAAATTGAAAAAAACTAGTACAGAATCCCCGTGAAAGATGCTATCTCTGCGGGAGAAATAATCATTTTGCGCATGAATGTCACAAGCATAATTTTAAGTTCAGGGCTCCATTTACTGCTGATAATAGATATTGCAGGACTCAACCCCATGTGGCGGATCAAGATGGCATGGATGAGCCTGCCTTCTTGTTATCATTTCCGCCTGGACAGAACACAAACTTCCGGTCGGCCCTCCCCCAGGCCAAGAATGAGGAATTAGATGATGGTCGCGCGATTTGATGTCATCGCGCTGACCATGGGGCCACCATCTTTATTTTACCAGAGCAGAACAGTTTCCATACAAACCTCTATTGATTTTCAAAAGCTTTTAAGAGATATTAATTGGCTGAGGCTATTCTTAAAACTAACTACTTCTGTGTTAAGTACTTTATTTCATATATTACAAGGAAATCCTCCTCCAATCTCTCCATGTCAGCTGACCTTAGAGGCTAGAACAGCCTTAAAAATGGTTGAAAATGCGATTTAAAATGCACAAATTACTAGAGTTGATCCTAAGGAAATAGTGTATTTATTAATATTTCCAACTGAGCATACCCCAACAGGAGCCATATGGCAAAGTTTAGGAGTAATTGAGTGGATTTATTTATACCACTCCCCTCAAAAAACATTTATTCCTTTTCATGACTCTATTGCTCAATTAGTAATTAAAGGTAGAACTAGGATTTTACAATTAATTGGATCTGAGCCTGATATCATAATTATTCCATTTTCTTTCCAACAGACTAATGGCTTTTTCAAACTTCTAGCTTATGGCAGATAGCTTTTACTGATTTTCCTGGCCAAATATATAGCCATTGACCTCAGGATAATATTATCCAATTTGCATCATTAAAATCATTTATTTTCCAAAGATTGTGTGTGCACGTCCTATAGATGAAGCTTTATCGGTGTTCACTGATGGTTCAAGCTCAGGTAAAGCAGGTTTTTTACAGTTGTGTTCACACAGAGGTAATGCAAACTTCATATACTTCTGCCAAAAGAGCAGAGCTTCAAGCTCTGATTTGTGCCTTAAATTACTTTTCAAATGAGCCTATTAATATTTATTCTGACAGCTTATATGCAGTTGGAGTTACCAAAAATATTGAAACTTCAGTTACTGGGTATACTTCATCACAAGAATTATTTGAATTATTTCATAATTTACAGAAGGCAGTACTAATGCAAAAATACCCATGTTTCATAGGACACATACGGGCTCATACTAATCATCCAGGACCTTTAGTTTCAGGTAATGACAAAATTGATAAATTAGTAGGATTTGCCAACAGATGTCTTCATATGAGTGTGCACAAACTTCCCATTCCTTGCATCAACAAAATACTTCCAGCTTACATAAATGTTTAATATTACCAGAGAAACACGCTCGTCAAATTGTAAGCCAATGCCCTAAGGCTGTTATGCACACTACATCTCCACCTTCAGGGGTAAATCCCCATTGATTAAAACCAAATCAAATATGGCAAATTGATGTAACTCATATTCCTCAATTTGGTAAGCAATGTTATGTACATGTTGTAGTTGACACATATTCCTGATTTTTTTTTTGACACAGCACATACTAAGGAAAATACTCAACATGTAATTTCTCACTGCCTAGCAGCTTTTTCTGTGTTAGGGTGCCCTATGCAGATCAAAAGAGAAAATGCACAACCTTATGTAAGCTCTTCTTTTCAACAATTTTGCAAAGAGTTTCAAATTAATCATAAAACAGTAATTCCTTATAACCCCCAAGGTCAAGCCATTGTGGAAGGAGCTCATTTGCCTATTAAGGTTCAATTACAAAAATTAAAAGCAGAGAATAGGTTAATGACTCCCCAAAATAGCCTTAATCATTCTTTGTTCATTTTAATTTTTTTTAAACTGTGACATAGAAGGTCACACTGACACTGAGAGGCAAATGTCTCCCTCAGTAACAGGCCATTTAGGCAGAGTTCTGTGGAAAGATTTACAGACTGGTCAATGGAAAGGCCCAGACCCAGTGATTATGAGGGGCAGAGGTCATGCTTGTATTTTTCCAGAATGTGATTTTCATCCTATCTGTGTGCATGAACATGCAATCAGACATGGAAGAGATAGAACCGAGATTAAAGCGACTGAAGATCAACATGGAGAAGCCCCCTTCCAAAAGGAAGAGATATTGGAAAAAGACAAATAGAAATCAGATTGACCCAGCTGAAAAGCTGATTTCATGGGAAGACGTGAAGAAGCTAACAACATGGGCTACCCGAATAATTTGACTCCTAAGAAAGAATAGGACCTCAGTCTTTTTTTTTAAATATTTTTCAATTGGTTGTTCAAAACATTGCAAAGCTCTTGACATATCATATTTCATACATTAGATTCAAGTGGGTTATGAACTCCCATTTTTACCCCAAATACAAATTGCAGAATCACATCGGTTACACATCCACATTTTTACATAATGCCATATTAGTAACTGTTGTATTCTGCTACATTTCCTATCCTCTACTATTCCCTCTCCCCTCCCATGCCATCTTCTCTCTCTATCCCATCTACTGTAATTCATTTCTCTCCTTGTTTCTTTTCCCATTCCCCTCACATCCTCTTATATGTAATTTTGTATAACAATGAGGGTCTCCTTCCATTTACATGCAATTTCCCTTTTCTCTCCCTTTCCCTCCCACCTCATGTCTCTGTTTAATGTTAATAATTCCTTCCTGCCCTTCCTCCTGGCTCTGTTCTTAGTTGCTCTCATTATATCAAAGAAGACATTTGGCATTTTTTTAGGGATTGGCTAGCTTCACTTAGCATAATCTGCTCTAATGCCATCCATTTACCTGCAAATTCCATGATTTTGTCATTTTTTAGTGCTGTGTAATACTCCATTGTGTATAAATGCCACATTTTTTTTTATCCATTTATCTACTGAAGGGCATCTGGGTTGGTTCCACAGTCTAGCTATTGTGAATTGTGCTGCTATGAACATCGATGTGGCAGTATCTCTGTAGTACGCTCTTTTAAGGTCTTCAGGGAATAGTCCAAGAAGGGCAATAGCTGGGTCAAATGGTGGTTCCATTCCCAGCTTTCCCAGGAACTCCATACTGCTTTCCAAATTAGCCGCACCAATTTGCAGTCCCACCAGCAATGTGCAAGAGTACCCTTTTCCCCACATCCTCACCAGCACTTGCTGTTGTTTGACTTCATAGTGGCTGCCAATCTTACTGGAGTGAGATGGTATCTTAGTGTGGTTTTGATTTACATTTCTCTGACTGCTAGAGATGGTGATCATTTTTTCATGTATTTGTTGATTGATTGTATGTCCTCCTCTGAGAAGTGTCTGTTCAGGTCCTTGGCCCATTTGTTGATTGGGTTATTTGTTATCTTATTGTTTAATTTTTTGAGTTCTTTGTACACTCTGGATATTAGGGCTCTATCTGAAGTGTGAGGAGTAAAAATTTGTTCCCTTGATGTAGGCTCCCTATTTACCTCTCTTATTGTTTCTCTTGCTGAGAAAAACTTTTTAGTTTAAGTAAGTCCCATTTGTTGATTCTTGTTATTAACTCTTGGCTATGGGTGTCCTATTAAGGAATTTGGAGCACGACCCCACAATATGTAGATTGGAGCCAACTTTTTCTTCTATCAGACGCAGAGTCTCTGATTTGATATCAAGCTCCTTGATCCATTTTGAGTTAACTTTTGTGCATGGCAAGAGAAGGGGATTCAGTTTCATTTTGTTGCATATGGATTTCCAGTTTTCCCAGCACCATTTGTTGAAGATGCTATCCTTCCTCCATTGCATGCATTTAGCCCCTTTATCAAATATAAGATAGTTGTAACTTTGTGGATTAGTCTCTGTGTCCTCTATTCTATACCATTGGTCCACCCGCCTGTTTTGGTACCAGTACCATGCTGTTTTTGTTACCATTGCTCTGTAGTATAGTTTGAAATCTGGTATCGCTATACCGCCTGATTCACACTTCCTGCTTAGAGTTGCTTTTGCTATTCTGGGTCTTTTATTTTTCCATATGAATTTCATGATTACTTTATCTATTTCTATAAGAAATGCCATTGGGATTTTGATTGGCATTGCATTAAACCTATAGAGAACTTTTGGTAATAATTGCCATTTTGATGATGTTAGTTCTGCCTATCCATGAACAGGGTATATTTTCCATCTTCTAAGATCTTCTTTTATTTCTCTCTTTAGGGTTCTGTAGTTTTCATTGTATAAATCTTTCACCTCTTTTGTTAGGTTGATTCCAAAGTATTTTATTTTTTTTTTGAGGATATTGTGAATGGGATGTTTTTCCTCATTTCCGTTTCAGAAGTTTTGTCGCTGATATACAGAAATGCCTTTGATTTATGCGTGTTGATTTTATATCCTGCCACTTTGCTGAATTCATTTATTAGTTCTAGTAGTTTCTTTGTAGACCCTTTTGGGTCTTCTAGATATAGAATCATGTCTTCCGCAAATAGGATAATTTAAGTTCTTCTTTTCCTATTTTTATGCGTTTAATTTCTTTCATCTGTCTAATTGCTCTGGCCAGTGTTTCGAGAACTATATTGAATAGAAGTGGTAATAGAGGGCATCCCTGTCTTGTTCCAGATTTTAGAGGGAATGCCTTCAATTTTTCTCCATTCACAATGATGTTGTCCTGAGGCTTAGCATAGATAGCTTTTACAATGTTGAGGTAAGTTCCTGTTATCCCTAGTTTTTCTAATGTTTTGAACATAAAGGGATGCTGTACTTTGTTGAATGCTTTTTCTGCATCTATCGAGATGATTATATGGTTCTTATCTTTAAGTCTATTGATGTGGTGAATAACATTTATTGATTTCCGTATATTGAACCATCCTTGCATCCCAGGGATGAATCCTACTTGATCATGGTGCACAATTTTTTTGATGTGCTTTTGTATCCGATTTGCAAGAATTTTATTAAGGATTTTTGCATCCAGGTTTATTAGAGATATTGGTCTGTAGTTTCCTTTCTTTGAGGTGTCTTCCTCTGGTTACAGAATCAGGGTGATGTTGGTCACATAGAATGAATTGGAAGAGCTCCCTCTTTTTCTATTTCCTGAAATAATTGGAAAAGTATTGGTATTAATTCTTCTTTAAAGGTTTTGTAAAACTCCTCTGTATACCCATCCAGTCCTGGGCTTTTCTTGGTTGGTAGTCTTTTGATTGCTTCTTCTATTTCATCCATTGATATTGGTCTTTTCAAATTGTGTGTATCTTCCTGACTCAGTCTGGGCAAATCATATGACTTAAGAAATTTATCGATGTCTTCACTATCTTCTATTTTATTAGATTTTAGGTTTTCAAAATGATTTCTAATTGTCTTCTGTTTTTTTTTTTTTTTTGTATCATCTGTTGTGATATTGCCTTTTTCATCCTGTATGTTAGTAATTTGAGTTCTCTCTCTTCTTCTCTTTGTTAGCATGGCTAAGGGTCTGTCGATCTTATTTATTTATTTTTTTTTTGAAGAACCAACTTTTAGTTTTTCAATTTTTTCAATAGTTTCTTTTGTTTCAATTTCGTTGATTTCCGCTCTGATTTTAATTATTTCTTGCCTTCTGCTACATTTGCTGTTGTTTTGCTCTTCCTTTTCTAGGGCTTTGAGATGAAGTGTGAGCTCATTTATTTGTTGTTTTTTCCTTTTTTTGAGGACTGAACTCCAGGCAATGAATTTCCCTTTTAAAACTGCTTTCATTGTGTCCCATAGATTCCGATATGTTGTGTCTGTATTTTCATTTATCTCTAAGAATTTTTTGATTTCCTCCTTTATGTCTTCTGTAACCCATTGATCATTCAGTAACATATTGTTCATTTTCCATGTGATGTAGGATTTTTCCTTCCTTCTTTTATCATTGATTTCCAGCTTCATTCCATTATGATCACATAAAATGCATGGTATTACCTCCACCCCTTTATATTTACTGAGGGTTGCCCTATGACATAATACATGGTCTATTTTTGAGAAGGATCCATGTGCTGCTGAGAAAAAAGTATATCCACTTGATGATGGTTGATATATTCTATATATGTCAGTTAAGTCTAGGTTATTGATTGTGATACTGAGTTCTACAGTTTCTTTACTCAACTTTTGTTTGGAGGATCTGTCCAATGGTGAGAGAGGTATGTTGAAGTCACCCATAATTATTGTGTTGTTGTCTATTTGGTTCTTGAACTTGAGGAGAGTTTGTTTTATGAATGTCGCAGCATCCTTATTTGGTGCATAAATATTGATAATTGTTATGTCTTGTTGGTGAATGGTTCCTTTTAACAGTATATAATGTCCTTCATTTTCCCTTTTTATTAACTTAGTCTTGAAGTCGATATTATTCGATATGAGGATGGCCACCCCTGCTTGTTTACGAAGACCGTGTGCATTGTATATTTTTTCCCAACCTTTCACCTTCAGCCTGTGTATGTCTTTTCCAATCAGATGTGTCTCCTGGAGGCAGCATATTGTTGGATTTGTTTTTTTTTTTAATCCATGTTACCAGCCTATGTTGCTTAATTGGAGAGTTTAAGCCATTAACGTTTAGAGTTACTATTGATATATGCTTTGTACTTCCAGCCATGTTTGATTATTTATCCTTTTTTTTTTAATTTAGTTTGTTTCTCCATGATTAGCTTTCACCCTGCACTCTGTCTTTACTGAGGTACTTCCCACTGTTGGTTTTTGTTATTGTTTTACATTTCTTCCTTGTGTAGTGTTTTACTCAAGATGCTTTGCAATGCTGGTTTTCTGGCTGCAAATTCTTTTAACTTTTGTTTATCATGAAAGATTTTTATTTTGTTGTCGTACCTGAAGTTTAATTTTGCTGGATACAAAATTCTTGGTTGGCATCCATTTTCTTTCAGTGTTTGAAATACATTGCTCCTGGATCTTCTCGCTTTCAGCCTCTGTGATGAAAAATCCATTGTTTTACCTTATTGGTTTACCACTGAATGCAATCTGTGTCCTTTCTCTTGTAGCTTTTAATATTTTCTCTTTGTTCTGTATATTGGATATCTTCATAACAATGTGTCTTGGCGTTGGTCTACTGTGATTTTGTATGCTCGGTGTCCTATATGCATCTACAATTTGTATATCCATTTCCTTTTTTATTTCTGGAAAGTTTTCTATAATTATTTTATTCAGCAGGTTGCTCATTCCCTTGGTTTGAACCTCTATACCTTCCTCTATCCCGATGACTCTCAAGTTTGTTTTTTTTTTATGTTATCCCATATCTCTTGGATGTTTTACTCATGATTTTTTACCAGCCTTTCTGAGTTGGCTAGACTCTTTTCAAGATGATGTATTTTGTCTTCATTATCTGATGTTCTAGCTTCTACTTGCTCCACTCTGTTAGTGATACTCTCATTTGAGTTTTTAATTTGGTTTATAGTTTCCTACATTTCTAGAATTATTGTTTGATTTTTTTATAATCTCTATCTCCTGATAAAGATGCTTATTTGCTTCTTTTATCTGTTTATGTATTTCATTTTCAATGTGTTCTTTCACTGTTAGAATTTGCTGTCTCATATCCTCTTTAAGATTCCATTCCATCTGTCTGAGTTCTTTATTTGACCATTTTTCTGATGCCACTAGGTCCTCCTGAATATTTAGGCTGTCCTGCATTGTTTGTACTCCTTTTCTTCCTTGCTTTTTCATGCTGCTCATGTTACATCTTGTTCTGTTTGAGTGCTGAGTTACAGTTTACTCCTATAAATTTATTTGATGCTTGGGAGGAAAGGTATTAGAACGGAAGGGAAGAAGTCACTAAAGATAATGACAGTAAGCAGGTAGAATTCAAGGAAGGGGGAATAAGGAAATTGAAAAGATATTAAAAGACAAAAGAAAAAAATTAGAAAAGAAAAAAGAAAAACAATTAAAAAAATAATCAAAAAAAAAATAAAAAAAATATTTAAAAAATTTAAAAATAAAAAAATGAATATGAAAAAAATACCCAAATAATAAAAAAAAATTGAATAAATGCAGTCTTAGAGTTTGATTAACTTCTCTTCCAGCAGGTGGAGCTGTGCCCACCAGGCCAAGCTTCTCCTCTCAATAAGCAGGAACCAATCACTGTGCAGCACCTCCTCCTCCCAGACTGGGCAGTTCTCCAATCCTGGGTGCCTAGGGCCTTCTCTTGTGTCTACTCACTTCCCCACTTTTCCTCAAGCCAGTCCCCGCTCACCGGTGATGCTCACCACAATACTGGCTACATGCCAGGTCGGCTGCTCCCGGGAGCCCTATTTTCTTGAGCGACTGGGCACACTCTCCCTGTTTGCCATTCCCACAGACTCTAAGTTTGTGGAGCTTGGGGCTGAGAACCCTCAGTGAATTTGGCTTGCCCTCTGGTAGCCATGCACCCGGTAGCTGGTACAAGAGACCTCAGTTGTCAGCACTGGTGGGAGCGGTAGCTGGGGGTTCTGCGCTGCAGGTCCCGTGCTGCTCCTGATTCCCTTGGTGTGACTATCATGCTCAAAGGAGTGCTGCGAGGGGCCCTTATGGGAGAGCTGGGAGGGGCCCTTAAGATTTCCCTGCTGTGTGTAGAGGGAGGGCTAGGGGATTACACACCTGTCGTCACTGGTTTCAATTAAGTTATGTCCTCCACTGCATTCTGGTGACGTCAGTTCTCTGCCATGGTGGTATCCCATGCAAATGGCGACAGTTCGTTCCCTTTGCTGGGTGAGCAATGCAATGGGTGGGTCCTGACTGGCTCTCCCAACCCCATCTCAATCCTTTGGCCAATATCTATGAAGGCTCGGTTGGTATTAACCTCCACAGGTTCAGAAGGTCTTACCAGTTGTTTTAGCGGGATCGTTTAGTGCTGAGTCACACTGGTTTGTCTGAGAGATGCATGCAAACGGGAGCTTGAATTCAGCTGATCTGGGCTCAGTGTGTGTTCTGAGAGGCCCAGACTGTTTGCCCCAGATCCATGTCAGCTCAGCATTGCCTAGTGATCCATGTCTGAAGATGACTCAAAGCTGGCAGGGTTTAAGAACAAAACTGAGATTCAAAATGAGCTCTGATTGGCTGGATTGCTGGGCTGTTCCAGCCTCTTTGTGGCCTGAGAGAGGGAGAGCTTCTGCTGAGTGTTCTGCTCTTAGCTGTTGGACAGGAGGATCCAGGGGTTGTAGGAGGAGCAGGAACTGAGGGAGGAAGGAGGAGGAGAGGGGATAGGAGATCACATAGCAGCAGCGGCGGCAGTGGGAGGAGGAGGAGGAAATGAAGGAGGAGGCTGATTCTGTGGCAGCTGCTGAGGATGCTCTGGCAAGAGTCAGGGCTGGACCCCAGTCTTGATGGTAGCGACAGTAATTGCCCTGCTGGGCTGTCAGGTAAAGGGGAATCAGATAGACACTTACTGGACATATTTCCCAGATCCACCTCTGGTACACTCACCTGTGTGGACTGGAGAGTCTATTCCAGTATTTACTAATGGCTCATTCATGATGGGAGGATTTACAGATACTCATATTACTCCCAATCATGTGACTAGATTTAATTATTCTGGCTACAGTGCCCAATTACCTTTGTGTTGGTCCCAGGATAAACATGCTGGCTGTCTGAAAGTATCATTCAAGGAAAAGACAGCAATTGATAGATCTAGACTGACAAATTATTCTATTAATGGAGACTTAAAACCTTATGCTAGATCAGTAATTAAGATGGGACTTTAACATAACAAGCCAGTCATTTCTGCAAAACCTCCACAGATACCCCACTGTCCAAATAGTTCTACAGTTGATATTGGCACCTTTCCTAGATGGATGGGTTGTGTAAATACTTTTCCTGTACAACATAAAGTGTCTAAAGATAGTGGGTATATTTTAAACTGGTCTCCAAGAATTGATAAGAGACAATTATGAGAAAATTCTGCTATGACCCCTACAGGATTTGTTAATAATATTTTGACTTACAGTGAGGGTGGTATTCAAAAGGATGTTTGGTGCTTAATTGGTGCCTCAGAATTCTTATATTTTACAGAAAAGCCTTTACCAAAATTTGTTGGCAAGAACTGTAAGGAGGGATCTTTCTGTGGCTTATGAGCCTGTGTCCAATCTGCTAATGTTTTAATTATTGGAAATGTAAAAGTCAAATGGATAGATTACAGATATGTTGTCACATGTAACAAATGTAGCCTAACCAATTGTATTACTAGGTATAATGGAGGAAAAGGAGTGCTGATACTTCATCAACCCTCTATTGTTTTATTACCTGCTAATATTTCAGAGCCATGGCATGCTGATACTGGTTTACAAGACTTGCAGCAAATTCTTACCCAGCCAGCAAGACCTAAACGTGCTATTGGAATTATAATTGTTAGTGTTTTGGCATTAGTCTCTTTTATTGCATCCACTCTTTCTGCATCTCTGACATTGTCTCATAATATTCAGCATGCAAAATTTCTTAATAATTTAGCTCAAAATACTTCCAAGGCTCTGCATCATCAAGTCAATATTGATGAAAGGATTGAGACTAAATTAAATGCCTTAGAGACGACTGTTATAGACATAGGTAATGAAATTTCAGCTTTAAAATTTAAAGAATGGCTTAAATGCCACACAAATTATAAATATGTGTGTGTTACAGCTTCCAAGTACAATGTTTCTCTCTGGGATTGGGAGAAGGTTAAAAACCATTTGTTAGGTATTTGGCAAAATAAAAATAATAGCTTGGATATTCTGGAACTTCATCACCATATCCAAGACATTCAAAATAATAGAGCTGATTTTTCGGATCCTTCTTCTTTGGCTAACCAAATATTGAAGGAGTTAAATGGATTTAAGCCTGGAAATATTCTTAAACACTCAGCTTGGTACATTATTGGATTGTTCTCCTTGCTGTTAATTCTCTTTTGTGTGTAATTATAGGATTGTGAGTCTTCAGAACAAGAATGCAGAAACTCGAAAGAGTGAACCACCACCTCATTTTAAGAGAAAAAAGGGAGAATATGTGGGAAGCCATTCTTGCACGTGATTGGGCACCTCCCTGATTGGGTGTGAGGCATTTTGGCCAAGCTGTGTCGGAGCTAATCCCCGCCCTCTCCATGTGTGAGAGCCTGTCCTTGTGGGGGTGTGACTGACCATTAACCCTGAGACAAATCACTGACACTGACCTTGGAATTCTTCCCCCCTCAACCTTCATTGGATGGAATTTTCCCCTGAATTTCTTTTTCCCCAATAAAAGGCCACTCCCTGGTGTGCTCTCTCTCTCTCTCCTGCTAGTCCTGAGTAAGCCTTGCTGCCCCACCAGGTGGTTCGAGGTGAGAGCCAGAGGGGAGAGCCATTTCAGACCTGGTCATAGAAAAAGTAATTGATCCTGTGTGTTTATTTTGATCTCACTAGTTAACTTCTATGCTACGAACCTCTTTAATGAAACCAGCATGCTGGTCGCCTGGTGGACTAGGGTTAGTGTTTAGCTTAGGCCTAGTGATAGGGATAGGGTTAGGTTTAAGTTTAGGATAAAGAATGGTGTTATAGCTAGGTTTAGTCATAGTGTGTGGGTTAGAGTTAGGGTTAGGGCTAGGGTTGGAGTTAGGGTTATGATTAAGGGTAGGTTTAGGGCTAGGATGAGGGATAGTGTTCGTTTTAGATTCAGGGCTAGGATTAGTGCTAGGTCTAATATCAGGTGTAGCGTTATGGTTAAAGATAGTTTTCAAGTTAGGCTTTTGGCTACATCTAGTGTTAGGGTTAGGATTAGGGTAAGGGTCAGGTTTAGAGCTCGGGAAATTATTAGGATTAGGATTTGGCTTAGATAAGGATATAGGTTTATGGCTCAAATTAACATTAGGGTTACAGTTAGGGTATAGTTAGGGTTTGTTTTAAGGTTCAGGTTTGGATTAATGTAATTGATATGGTTAGCGTTAGTGATAGGGCTAGTGTTATGCTTAGGGTTAGCATTAGGGTAAGGGTTATGTTTAGGGTAATTTATATGGTTAGAACTAGCATTATGGTAAGGAATATGCCTTGAGTTAGGGTTAGAGTTAGTGTTAGAACTAGGTTTAGGTTTAGGTTTAGGGTTATCTTTAGCATAAAGGTTAGGTTTTGAGCTAGGTTTAGGGCTAGGTTTAGGGTTAGGTATGGGGATAGGATTACAATAGGTTTAGGGTTAGGGTGGTGTTTTGAACTAGGATGACTTTTAGGATATAAGTAAAATTCAGATTTATTTTTAAGGTTATAATTATGACTGGAATTAGGGCTAGGGTTAGATCTCACTGTAGTGCTAGGGTTTGGTTTAAGTTAAGTTTAGTGTTAGGCCTATTGCTCGGTTTTGTTTTAGTGCTATGGTTAGGGTTAAGTCTAGTTTTATAATTAGTTTAAGGGTTAGGGCTATGGTTATGGTTAGGTTTAGAATTCAGGCTAGATTTTGACCTAGGATTAGGGCTAAGTTTTGTGTTAGGTTTAGGGCAAGAATTAGGGCTAGGACTTATGTCAGGTCTAGGTTTATAGTTAGTGATATTTTTAGGATTAGGTTTATGGCTAGGTCAAATTAAAGTGTTGTGTTTAGGGTCAGATTAAGAGCTGGGTTATTATTAGGGTCAGGTTCAGGCTTTTGCTTTGGGTTAGGTTAAGGTTTAGGGTTAAGGCTCAAATTAGCATTAAGGTTAGAATTAGGTATAGGGTAATTGATGGTGTTAGGTTTAGGGTTAGGTTAGGTTTAAGGTAATGGATATGTTTAGGGTTTGTGATATGTTTAGGGTTAGGCCTAGAGTTAGCATTAGGGTTATGATTATCGTTAGGGTAATTTATAGGGTTAGACCTACGGTTAGGGCTAGGATAATGGTTAGGATTAAGGCTAGTGTTAAGATTATGGCGAGATTTACACTAAGATTATATTTAGGGTACAGTTTAAGGTTTGAGCTAGGATTTTTGCTATGGATAAGATTAATTTACAGTTTGGTCTAGGGTTGTGGTCATGGTTAGTGTAACGGTTAGGGCTAGGGTTATCATTAGGTTTAGGTTACATTTTTAGATGTCACATTAAATATAGGTTTAGGTTTAGGTTATGGTTAGGTTTAGGTTTAGGATTAGGGTTAGCATTTGAGCTAGCTTAGGTTTAGAGTTATGGTTAGGTTCACTGTTAGTTCTAGGGTTAGGTTTATGTTCAGGATTAGGGTAGGTTTAGCTTTAGGTCTAGTGTTATCATTAGGGTTAAGTTTCGGGTAGAGTTCAAGCTAGTGTTAGGGCTTCGTTAAGGTTAGGATTAGCACTGGGGTTAGGTTTAGAGTTAGACCTTGGGTTAGTGTTAGGGTTAGATTAAGTGTAAGGGTTAGGGATTGAGCTAGGTTTAGGGCTAGGTTGAAGATTAGATTTACAGTCTGAGCTAGGGTAGGTTTAGGGTTAGCTTTAGGGCAAGGGTTAGCGTTAGTTTTAGGGTTATTGTTAATATAATGGATAGAATTAGTGCTAGTTTTTGAGCTATGGTTACAGTTAGGATAATTGCCCAAGTTAGGGTTATTTTTAGTGTTGGGCTAGAGATATTTTAGGGTAATGTTTAGTGTTTGAGCTAGGGTTAGGGCTAGAAAAAGGGTTAGTGTTAGGGTTAGGTCTAGGATTAGGGTTAGAGTTATGCTACAGGTTCTGATTAGGGCTGTAATTAGGGCTAGGTTTTGTTAGAGGTTTAGGTCTAATGTTAGGTATATGGGTAATGTAAGAGCTAGAATTATGTTTATGGCTAGATTTAGAGTTCTTCTAGTATTATGGTTAGTTTTTGGGTTAGGATAAGGTTTATAGCTAGGGTTTTTGTTAGGGTAAGTGTCAGGGTTCAGGTTAGGATTAGGTTTAAGGTTAGGTCCAGAATGAGGAATAGGGTTAGGTCTATGGTTAGAGTTAGTGTTTGGCTTAGGTTAAGGAATATTGTTAGGGTTAGCATTAGGGTTAGGATTAAGATTAAGGTAATGGATAGGGTTACAGCTCGGGTTAGGGATAGGTTTTTGGTTAGGACTAAAGGTAGGTTTAGGTTTAGGTTTTGGGTTATGTCAGGGGTTACAGTTAGTGTTAGGTTTAGGGCATGTGTTAGAGCTAGAATTAGGATATGGTTAGGGTTAAAGGTATTCTTACGGCTCCAATTAGGAATAGGTTTTGGGTTAGGTTAGGGCTAGGTTTAGGGCTACAGCCAATGTAAGAACTAGGGTTACGATTAGAACTAGTTTTAGGTTTAAGGTTGGGGCTAGGTCTAGGGTTAGGTTTAGGTATAGTTTTTGAGTGGTATTTAGATCTAGGGTTAGTGTTAGGGTCAGAGTAAGGGTCAGGGTTTGTTTTAGGGATAGGGATAGGACTTGAATTAGAGCTAGGTTTAGGGCTAGGTGTAGACTTAGGGTTTGGTTTAAGTTAAAGGTTAGGCTTAAGGCTATGGCTCCATTCTTTTATAAGGCTAGGGATAGGGTAGGGCTAGTTTTAGGACTAGCATTAGTGTTATGGCTTGTGTTAGTGAGAGGTTTAGCTTAGAGTTAGGCTTAGATTTAGAGTTAGGATTTGATATAGGATTAGGGCTAGAGCTAGGGTTAGGGATAATGTAGAGGCAAGTGATAGGATTATGGGAAGGGATAGGTTTAGAACTTGATTGAGGGATAGGGCAAGAGTTAGAGATAGTCTTAGGGCTAAGGTTAGTTTAGGTTTAGGGCTAAATTAAAACTAGGATTAGCTCTAGTGTTTGTATTATGATTAGGTCTAGTTTATGCTTAGGTTTAGGTTTAGGGATACGGTAAGCTTTAGGGCAATTGATGGGATTAGAGCTAGTTTTAGGGATAGGTCAAAAGTTGGAATTTCAGTTAGGGCTAGGGTTATGGTTTGATTTAGTAATAAGGCTTCGTTAAGGGCTAGTATGTGGGTAGGGTTTGTTTTAGGGTTATGGCAAGAATTAGGGCTAGGGCTAGTATCAGTTATAGGCTTAATTTAGGGATAGATTAAGGGTTAGATTTCTGGCTAGGTCTCATGTAAGGGTTCTGTTTATGGTAAGGATCAGGTTCAGAGCCAGGGGTATTATTAGGGTTAGAATTAGGTTTCAGGTTTGGTTTAGGTTAGGGTTTAGGTTTAGACTTAAATTAACATTAGGGTTTGGTTAGGGTAATGATAGTTTTGGGTTTAAGGTTCATGTGAAGTGTACGGTAATTGATAGGGTTAGAGTTGGCAAAAGGATTAGGGTTAGGCCTAGGGTTAGCCTTAGGTTTTTGTGTTGCTTAGGGTAAGGGATAGGGTTAGGGCTATGTTTATGTTTATTATTATGGCTAGAGTTAGTGTTAGGCCTAGGGTTAGGGTAAAGTTTAGATTTAGGGTATGGTTTAGAGTTTGAGCTATTGTTAGCACTAGGGCAAGGGCTAGGTTTAGGGTTAGGTCTAGGTAATAGTTACGGTTAGGTTCATGTCGCGACCCCTTGCCCGCAAGGAAGACGCAACTCAGGAATCTTCTTTCAGCAGTTTATTCAGGCCCTTGATATTTCTTCTTCCTTTCTCTCGGATGCCCCTCCCAGCCTTAATAAAGCATCTCAAGCCCCAATGCGAAGCTGCCACGTGGAGCTCTCTCATAAGGTGGTGAAAAACCATGCGCCAACTCTCCCAAATAAGGAGTTGCTTGTCACAGACCACAGCGGAGCCAGCGCCTTCTTGTAATGGCGACCATAGTCTGCAGAAACGGCAGAAGCGGCTCACCACAGTTCCCCCTTTCTGTTTTCTTAAAACAATACAGGCGAGAGTAGAAGTCCTATCCCACTGTGCAGAAGTGGCTGCATAGTATGGCTCAGTCCTAAGGAGGGCCCTTCCCCAGATCTGAGGCCATATCAGCTGATGCCTTTTTTCATGGGGCGGGGCGTGGATGCGTCTAACCCGCATGCAATAGGACATGCTCTCCTTGAGGTCCACGTCAAGGATCACTCAAGTGCAGTGCCTTGCCTCGCATCCTGTATCGTGACGATGGTGGATGAAGGGGGATAGCTGAGGCTGAACTGTGTCTGTTTATAACGACAAACAAGTTGACAGCACCCTGAAAGAAAGGCACAGATTTTAAGGTGATAGAAAAGCACTAGTGTGGAAACCCATCTGCGTGCAATGGCAGTAAGACCGGCAGAGTGCAAGGGCTTTCCAACACTAAGAGAATAACAAGGAAAGTCATGTCGATCCCAGTGCAATGTTATAATAACTTGGGGTGTAACGACCATGTCAAAGGTTTACTGTTTAAGATGCGCAAGCCAGACTTGAGGTGAGTTGCCATTTTCTAAAGCTGCAATAGCTTGTATGATCATAGCCTTATCGTGAGCACTGCGGGCCTTAAGGCGACAGAGAAACCACAAACAGAGGAATATACTGAAGCAACACATTGCACCAAAAATGCCTACCCCACCCACTCTTTGAAGAAGGAAAAAGCAGAAGATATCCAATCGGTGAATTGACCCAAAGTCACGGGATCGACACGGGTACTGTTCAAGACAGCTATCTGGGTTAGTTGAGACTGGATCATGTCTTCCGCTGCCATGGACCAATTTCCGGCCAAATATTCGAAAATGATGCGGGAGGCATTCCGGGAATCATTAAATCTGACAGAGGTTATGCATAAATGTGCATGTTGGTCAACACAACCCAAAAGCACCAAGTCAGCCAATTCTTCTACCTGAACTTGGAGTAAATCTATTCTTTGGTTGGCAGAAAAAATCCCTGACAAAATATGTTGATTAATTGTATTTTGGGATTCAAGTATGGTGGAAGTTTGTTGAACAACTTGATTAATGGTGGCAGCAGTTTGTACTTGACTGGCCATGGCCACTCCGGCCGTAACCGCTGCAGCAGCAGACACTGCCACAGCTGTCACTATAGCTGCCGTAATTCCAAAATCCCTGCAGACTCTAAGTAGCTCAACAATGGGGAATTTATCTGGGTCCGCAGTGACTGGGATTGGGACAAAAGTTGGAATTTTCATAACCACTGCTACAGTCCAAGAACCATTCCAACACTCAGATAAGAGACAGGTAACATTAGAACAATCCAGCATCCCTGACAAGGTGTCATTAGCCAAAAGGAGCAAGAACGGGGATTGGACACAGACCATTGCAGGGGGCAATGTGGCATTATATAGCAGAGAGTTGAACGAAACAGATGTAAGTCTATTACCTCGTTCACTCTCCCTAACAGTGCCAGAAACATTAGCCAGCCAGCTTTTGGCTCCCAGCAATTGAGCCAATGCAGAAATATCGGCTGAAGCCCCCTTCTCATTGGAAATCAGCCATTGAAACCAGGACCAACCTACTCCTGTAGAGGAGTTGGCACTGTTGTTAAAGTTATAAACATGCCTCTTAAGAGAGGGGGAAAGGGAGAAACCTTTAGCAACTTTATGTTTCTCCCAAGAATGATCCTGACAAGGCATAAATGTTGGGGGGAAACCAAGATTAGGGGTACAGTAAGGGGAGGCCTTGAAATGAGTGGCATTGTAAGTACTATTAGAAGAAGGAGGCACTGGGATTAGTACCTTGGAGATAATAGCCAAGGTAGTTATGTTTAAAGCAGAGCTATTTGCTGGGGTCCCTGAGCCTGATTGCTTCCCCGAAACTACTTGGCTCAGTATGGCACTGATAATGCTCCCTGAGACCTGACTGGACCGCAATGGGTCCTCCCAGTTAGTCAAATTTTTGGTCTTAAGGCTGATGCAATTAGCGTTTCCAAGGCTGAAACAAAAAACTCCTGTGAGATTAACTTGAGATTGATTAAAAATGCTCTCCATGTCCCCTCTAGGAGAGGCACAGGGAGCAGACATCTCACATGAGGTAGAGAAAAGAGTGGGGAGGACACTAGAATTACCATGAACCGGCATCGGCATTGGCCAAGCCCATGCCACTGCCCACCACTGCATTGGTGTCGTCTGTGCCATTGGCACCAGCACCAGAACCAGAGCACGTAGCAGAGTGAAGATCCTCATCACAGGATTGCTGTGGTATCTCTTGTTGCTGGTCGGTTGATGTCAAGACTCTTCTTGTCAGGCATTCAGGGACCCACAACGGTTCCGTGCGATCCTGGGGAAAAACACATACAGATCCTCGCGCCCATGTCAGCACGGGGTCGGGGCCGTTCCATTGGCCCGTAAGAACATCCTTCCACTTAACATAGCCAATCACAGAGGGCTGAGGGGACACATGTCTATTGGCCACAGAGCGACCATGAATATCCAAATTCAAAAAATTAATGGTAAAGAGAGCTAAGGACAGGCGTTCTTTAGGAGTGTGTTCAGCTCCTATTCCCCCTTTTTGTTTTTGTAAAGTTTCCTTTAAGGTGCGATGAGCACGCTCAACAATGCCTTGTCCTTGAGGATTGTAAGGCAGACCATGAGTAAGTTGCACTCCCATGGTAGAACAAAAGGATGTAAATTGTCTGCCAGTATAAGCAGGTCCATTATCAGTCTTAAGGGATGCAGGAGCACCCCATGCTGCCCATGCTTCTAGGCAATGAGTAATAACATTACGTGCCTTTTCTCCCAATAAAGCAGAAGCATGAATAACTACAGAGCACGTATCAACAGAAACATGCACATACTTTAGGTTACCAAAGTCAGGTATGTGTGTCACATCCATTTGCCAGACAACCAATGGCTTCAATCCCCGTGGGTTCACTCCATAATTAGGGGGATGAAGAAATGTGACACAATGGGGACATTGTAATACTATCTGACGAGCATCCGCTCTTGAAATGGAAAAACGCCTGCACAGCGTTAAAGCATTAACATGGAAATTCTGGTGAAATAATTTAGCCCCCTCTAAGGAGGAAGCCAAGCATATCAACTGACCTCTAGTGGCTGAGTCCGCACAGGCATTGCCCTGTGATAACGGACCAGGAAGAGAGGTATGAGCCCGGATGTGCATTAGATAAAAAGGAGCAGTGCAGCTACAGATAAGCTGTTGAAGCTGATTAAAGTAAGCAGATACATTATGGGCATTACTAATAGCTCCCACGGCCTCCAGGACTTTTAGTGCTTGTACCACATAGATGGAGTCCGAAATAGGATTAAAAGGAAAAGAATACTGTTTAAAAACCTCAATAACAATTTGCAGTTCCACCCATTGTGGATTTCCAGGAGCAAATTGATGCTGAACAGGGGGAGAATCATTAATTACATAAGCTCCCATTCCAGACTTGGAACCATCAGTAAAAATATTAACAGCCCCCGGAATTGGATTGGGTGAGAATTGGGTGAGAATTTTTTAGGGAAAATGATGGGATGTTCTTTAACAAAATGGAGTAATGGATGGGAAGGGTAATGATTATCAATATCCCCTTGAAACGAGCAACATAGAATAGCCCAGTTGTCTAGAGTAGCACACAAAACATTAAGTTGAGCTTTAGTATAGGGTATAATAAGAGAAGAAGGTGATTGTCCAAAAAATTGAATGCTTTGTTGAATCCCTTTAAGTGCTAACGCTGCAACAGCATCAGGATAGTATTCTAAGTATTTTCCTGGGGATACATGTGGGTGGATCCATAGTAAAGGCCCATCTTGCCACAGTACTCCAGTAGGCTGCCGCATAGTGGCAAGCACACATAACTGGAAAGGTTTATCACTCTGGAGCCTGCATAGAGTAGCATGTTGTATAGCTTCTTCTACTGTTATAAGGGCCACTCTAGCCTCTTTGGTGAGGCTACGAGGAGAAGCAAGATCTGGATCACCCTTAAGGGTAGCATACAAAGGCTGGAGCACACCATTAGGAATATGTAAATATCCCCTTATCCAATTAATATCTCCCAGCAGTTTTTGAAAATCATTTAGAGTTTGGAGATCCTGAGTTCTTATGGTGATTTTTTGTCATTTTAATTTGTCATACCCAATTATCGCTCCCAAATACTCAATAGAATTCCCCGTTTGAACCTTTTCAGGTGCGATATGTAGCCCATATTGAGCTAACAGCTTTACTAATTCTTTATAGGCCTCATTAACTGTCTGCTCTAACTTAGCGGCCAATAACACATCATCCATATAATGAATGATCTTGATGGAGGAATACTTATGTCTGAGAGGTGCGAGTGCCTTCCCCACATATATCTGGCACATTGTGGGACTATTAGCCATTCCCTGCGGCAACACTACCCACTCAAACCTTTGATCTGGTTCCTCGTGGTTACACGAGGGAAGGGTGAAGGCAAAACGCTGTGAGTCTTTAGGATGCAAAGGAATAGAAAAGAAACATTCTTTAATGTCAATAGCAATAATTTGCCAGCCCTGAGGAACAGAGGAGAGCAGAGGCAGCCCTCTTTGAATGGGCCCCATAAGTTGCATTTGAGCATTAACTGCTCGTAGATCATGTAGTAGGCGCCAATTTCCTGATTTTTTCTTAATAACAAATATGGGAGTATTCCATGGAGAAGTAGAAGGTTGGATGTGACACAAGTCAAGTTGTTCTTTGACTAGATCATGGGCTGCTGCCAATTTAACTGAGGGAAGAGGCCACTGAGGCACCCAAACAGGCTCCTCGGTGAGCCATGTTATGGGTATTTGAGCCCCAGTGGCCCCTAGGAAAAACCCAGACCAAATCTGTTAAGCTTTTGATGACCTTGCACAGGATGCCTACGCCCCTGTAGGTGTTTTCCTAGTCCTAGACCTGGCCCATACCCCATATTTTGCATAATTTGTTGAGACACTGGGGAATAGTCATTACTAAGAGTGAACCCCATGTCTTTCATCAGATCACGGCCCCATAAAGAGATAGGTAAATCAAGTACATAAGGCTGAAAGGTGCCATTGTGTCCTTCCGGGTCCTTCCAAGATAGATGTCTACAGCTGATTTGAGGGGCTTGGGCATATCCAAGTCCTCTCAGGGATTGATCAGAAGTCTGCACTGGCCATCCCTTAGACCAGTCCTTAAGGGCTATGATACCACGGTCTGCTCCTGTATCCAGCAATCCCACAATAGATTTACCTTCTATGCTTAATTCCAAAGTGGGGCGATTGCTCATATCTAGTGGCAAATAGGCACAATTCCCTCCGGTGGTACCAATCTCACTTCCCGTCCGTGACCTTGAGTCAGCAGGGAAGTGATTATGTAAGCTAGGCAAAATTAGTAATTGAGCAATCCGATCCCCTGGGGAGATAGACACAATGCCCCTTGGAGCCTCCACCATAACCTTTACTGCCCCTACAGTATCAGGGCTAATGACTCTGGGAAAGACATGAAGACCTTGTAAGATAGAGGATGCACGTCCAATTAGCAAACCTACAGTGCCAGGTGGTAAAGGCCCTTTGAACTCAGTTTCCACCAATTGGACTCCCATCTTAGGTGTTAATATGAGTCTGGAGGTGGAACAGAGGTCCAATCCCGTGGCACCTGTAGTGGCTCTCCGCATCTCATGGGATGGCGTAGAGATGGCCATGTCTCGGGTTCGGGTGTGACATTCTCCACTGCCCCATATATTTGTGGGCCCTGGGGTCGGAGGCCCCTTCGGCCATTTTTTGGCCCAGCTGAAATAGGCTGTCCATGGATGTCCCTCACTGATCTACACTCTTTTGCCCAATGTTTCCCCTTTTTACATTTTGGACACAGCCCCGGTTGACGAAGGCCATTGGAAGGGCCACCATGAGGAGGTCCAGTAAAATTGTCTTTTTTGGGACATTCACGTCTGAAATGACTGGGTTGACCACAATGGAAGCATGTTCCGGCACCAGGATTGCCCCCTTTTGCAATCCGAAGGACAGAAGCTGCAAGACCTGCGTTAGTTAAAGGTCCTCCAATCTCTCTACACACTTTCATCCATGCTTCTATGCCTTTATTTTTATAAGGAGTGATTGCCGCTTTACATTCCTTGGTGCATTGCTCAAAGACCAATTGCTTGATAAGGGGCATGGCTCTATCAGGATCCCCAAAAATTTTTCCAGCGGCATCCACCATCCTTGCTACAAAATCTGAAAAGGGTTCTGTAGGGCCTTGTAGAATCTTGGTCAAATTACCAGACACCTCTCCTCTATTTGTAAGCTACTTCCATGCCCGAATGCAAATGTTGTTAATTTGATCATATGCCTCAAGAGGAAATCCTGTCTGTTGATTTGCAAATCTACCCTGCCCCAAAAGCATATCCTTGTCCCAATGGGGGTGTCCCGCCACATGGTTTTGGGCGGCCTGCTCTATTGTGCCCTCTAGCACAAATGCTCTCCAGTCCAAATATTTACCCGGGGAAACACAAGCCCGAACAAGGCTAGCCCAATCAGAGGGAGTCATGCAGTATCTAGACAGACTCTCCACCTGAGTTAGTGTGAAGGCGGCATCCACCCCATAAGTGTGCACAGACTCTGCCAGGGTCTTCACAATTTTAAAATCTAAGGGTTCATGGAATCTTCCCCTATTGTCATCCTGAAAAACTGGATAAGCAATACCCATCTCAGCGTTAACAGCACTCCATGTTTGGGCATGGAAAGCTCTCCCCAAAACACCCCCACCATACAGCGGTGGATCCGGGGGATCGCTTTTATTGAGCCCCTGTTTATTTCTGTTCCCTTCTCCTATAGCTAAACTCTCTAGCTGACGAGACAGCCTCCCGAGCTCTTCCTCCTCATCCTCCTCTTCCTCTGACCCACTTTCACATGGGGGTGTGCGCAGCGTACTGAGATCTGGATACAATCGTCTCCTCCCCTGTTTCATGCTCCACACACTCCCATCCTTCTGAGATACCTCACTTCTTGCCGGAGACAATCGTCTCCTCCCCTGTTTCACGCTCCGCACACTCCCATCCTCCTGAGGCACCTCACTTCCTGCAGTCTCCAATTTCTCCTCATGTAATTGCTCTAGAACTTCCTGTCCTTTAGTAAGCGCTTCCTGACATCTGCCATCTGTAAGGCAACTATGGACCATTTTCCAAAGGGGTATCACCCCACCCTCTAATATGCCCTGCTCAGAAGCAAAGTCAAGATCTTTGCCTAATTTATCCCAACTAGGTACAGTAAGGATGCCCGAAAATGCAAACCACGGTGCAGCGATATCTATCTTCTGTAAAAATCTCTGTAAAGTACTATGTTTCACTTCCAGGCCCTTTTAATGTAACAGGCCATCTAGGGCCAGGAGAAGTGGACTTGAAGATGCGGCACCCATGACACAACAATAAAAGAAGCACAAAAAACAAAAGCGAAATGACACAACAAAAGAAACACAGAAAACAAAAGCAAAAGTAGAAGTGAAAGTACACAGTGCAGCTGCAATAAAATGTAATGCTCTCTCTTTCTTTACAGAGGAGCTGCCCCGCTTTGGTCGTGGACCCCGCTTACCTGGGACTAACCCTGCTTTGGTCGCGGATCCCACTTACCTGGGACTAACCGGTGCACCACCCCTGACTGCCGAAAGTTCTGGTTCCCAGGTTTCGGCACCACTTGTCGCGACCCCTTGCCCGCAAGGAAGACGCAACTCAGGAATCTTCTTTCAGCAGTTTATTCAGGCCCTTGATATTTCTTCTTCCTTTCTCTCGGATGCCCCTCCCAGCCTTAATAAAGCATCTCAAGCCCCAATGTGAAGCTGCCACGTGGAGCTCTCTCATAGGGTGGTGAAAAACCATGCGCCAACTCTCCCAAATAAGGAGTTGTTTGTCACAGACCACAGCGGAGTCAGCGCCATCTTGTAATGGCGACCATAGTCTGCAGAACGGCAGAAGCGGCTCACCACAGGTTCAAGGTTAGTGTTAATATTAGGGCTATGGTTATCATTAGGTTTAGGTATTGGATACGGTTTGATGTCATGTTAGGGTTAGGGTTAGGTTTAGGCTTAAGGTGAGGGTTAGGGATACATTTAGTGCTAGGTTTAGGGTATTGGTTAAGTTTTGAGCAAGGGTTAGCTCTATGGAAAAGCTTAGGCTTATGGTTATGTCTAGGGTTAGGGTTAGGGTAGATTTAGGGTAAGGGCAAGGGTTATCATCAGAGTTAGGGTTAGGGTTAGGGTAATGGGTAGGGTTAGAGCTAGGGTTAGGGCTAGGTTTATCATTAAGTTTAGGGTTAGAGTCAGGGTAATATGGAGGCTTAGAGCTAGGGTTAGGGATTGTTTAATGTTAGAATTAGGGCTATCGTTAAGGTAAGGTTTAGGTTTAGGCCATGGGTTATTGTTAGGGTTAGGTTAAGTTTAAGGGTTAGGGATTGATCTAGTGTTTGGACTTGGATGAGGTTTATTGTTAGAGTCAGTGTGAGTGTTAGGGCTGGTTTTAGCATTAGGGTTAGGGTTAGGGTAATGGAGAGAGTTAGAGGTAGGTTATCGCCTATGGTGAGGGCTAGTTTCAGGGTTAGTGATATGGCTAGGTCTAGTGTTAGGGTTATGTGTTTTGTTAGGACATGGTTTAGATCTAGGATTTGTGTTTGGGTAAGGGTCAGTGTTCAGATTAGGGTTAGGTTTATTGTTAGGGCCAGCATTAGGAATATGGTTTTGTCTAAGGGTAGGGTTAGTGTTTGGGTTAGGTTAAGGGTTAATATTTGGGCTAGGACTAAGATTTTGTTTAGGGCTAGTCCTACATTTATCACTAGATAAAGTATTAAGTGTAGGTCTAGGTCTAGTGTTAGGGTAATGTTTAGTTATAGGGTTACAGGTAGTGCCAATGTTAGGGGTTGTTTTAGGGTTAGGGTCAGGTTTATACCTATGGTTAGTGTTAGGGTCATAATAAGGGTCATGGTTACTGTTAGGATTTGTGATAGTGATAGAGCTAGATTGAGGATTAGGGTTAGGACTAGTAATAGTGTTAGGTTTTGTTTTAGGCTAAGAATTAGGTTTAGGACTAGGGTACTTTCAGTGTTAGAGTTTGGCTTAGGGTAAGGCATAGGGTTAGCACTAGTGTTAGGGCTAGGTTTAGGGTTAGGTTTAGTGCTAGGGTTAGGTTTAGGGTTAGGGTTAAAGCTAGGGTTAGAGCTTGGATTAGGGCTAGGCTAGGTTTTCTGTTAGCTTTAGGGCTATGACTAATGTAACAACTAGGGTTACAATTAGGGTTTGTTTTAGGGTTAGTGTTACGTCTAGGTTTAGTGTTTGGTTAGGTTTAGGTTTACGGTTATTTTTAGGGTAATAGATAGGTAGGGTTAGCAAATGTGTTAGGGTTAGGCTGAGGTTTAGTGTTAGGGTTAGGGTTAGGGTAATAGATAGGGTTAGAGCTAGGTTTAGGGCTAGTGTTATGGTTAGTGTTATTGTTAGGGTTAGTGTTAGGTTTAGGGTTAGTGCAAGGATTAAATTTAGGATTAGGTTTAGGGTAAGTAATATGACTTGGTTTAGGTTTAGAGTTAGGTTAAATCTAGGGTTGGCGCTCACATTAGGGCTAGATTTTGGGTAACATTAGGGCTAGTGTTAGGGGTATAGCTAATGTAAGAACTAGGGTTATGATTCAGCCTAACTTTAGGGTTATGGTTAGGGCTAAGTCTAATTTTATGGTTAGGTTTAAGTTCAGGGTGATATTTTGAGCTAGGGTTGGTTTTAGGTTCAGAGTCAGGGTCAGGATTAGTTTTAGGGTTAGGCATAGAACTTGAATAGGGGTAGGCTTAGGGCTACATGTAGGGTTAGGATTTGGTTTAGGTTAAGGGTTAGGGTTAGTGCTATGGCTTGTTATGTTTTAGGGCTAAGGATATAGTTAAGGGTAGTTTTACAATTAATGTTAGTGTTATTGCTAGTGATAGGGTGAGTTTATGTTTAGGGGTACATTTAGAGTTATGATTAATTCTATGGTTAGGGCTAAGGTAAGGGTTAGGGTTAAGGTTAGGTCTAGTGTTTGGGTTACGGTAAGGGATACAGTTAGAACTAGGAATACAGCTATGGTGATAGTTAGAGTTAGTCTTGACGCTAGGGTTAGGGTTAAGTTTAGGGCTAAATTAGGGCTAGGAATATATCTAGGATTGATATTATGTTTATGCGTAGTGTTCAGGCTATGTTTACATTAGGTTTAGTGTTAGGTTTAGGGGAAGGGATTGGGTTATAGGTAGGTTTAGGGTTAGGCTAATAATTAGAATTAGGTTTAGGTCTAGGGTTAGGTTTGTGTTAGAATTAAGGCTAGATTTGGGGTTAAGATGAGGGCTTGGGTTTATGATAGGGTTAGAGCAAGTTTTAGGGATTGAAATAATGTCAGGTTTAGGGTTATGGCTAGGGATAGTTATAAGGTTAGATTCATGTCTAGGTCTAAGTTTAGGTTTAGGGTAAGGCCCAGGTTAAGATTAAGGTGTATTTTTATTTCAGGGTCTAGTTTCGGGTTTGTGATAGGTTAATTATTAGGATTGGTGCTCATATTAGGGTTAGGGTTAGAATTAGGGTTAGGTTTATGGCTAGGTTTAGTTTTAGGATTCAGGTTAAGATTATGGTAATTAGTAGGTTTAGGGTTAGTGATAGTTTTAGGGTTAGGCTTAGGGTTAGCATTTGGTTTAGGGTTATTGTTAGGATAATGAATATCATTAGAGCTAGGGTTGGGGCTAGCGTTTTGGATCGGATTAGGGATAAGTTAGGGTTAGGGCTAGGGCTAGGTTTTGGTTTTGGGTTAGGTGTATTGTACAGGTTAGATTTTGAGCTAGGGTTATTACTAGGGTGAGAGTTAGGTTTAGGATTATGTCTAGGGTTTGATATATGGTTAAGGATAGGGTTATTGTTAGAGTTAGGGCTAAGGTTATATTTAGAATTAGGTTAATGGATAGGGTTAGATGTCAGGTTAGGTTTACAGGTAGTTTTAGGTTAGGGCTGAGGTTATCATTTGAGTTAGGGTAATGATTAAGTTTAGATGTCAGGCTATGGTTAGGGGTAGTTTTAAGTTTAGGGTTAGTGTTAGGATTTGGGCTAGGGTTAGTGTTAGAGTAAGGGTTAGGTTTCTATCTAGGGTTAAGGCTACAATGAGTGTTAGGTTTAGGGTTAGGTCAAAAATTAGGTTTACAATTAGGATTAGGGCTAGGGTTATCATTAGGGTTATGGTTTGGTTTAGGGTAATGGATAATTCTAGAGATAGTATTAGGGCTACTGTTAACATTATGATTAGGGCTAGGATTAGGATTAGGTTTAGGGATAGGACTAGGGTTATGTTGAGGGTTCGGTTTTTAGTTATATCTAGGATTAGCTCTAAGGTGAGGGTTAGGGTTAGCGTGAGGGTTAGGCTTAGGGTAAGGGATAAGTTTAGGTTAGGGTTGGGGTTATACTTTGGGCTAGATTTAGGCCTAGGATTAGGACTAGCTTTTGTGTTAGGTTTAGAGCTAGTTTTAATGCTATGGTAATGTAAGGATTATGTTACATTTATGGCTAAGTGTAGTGTGAGGTTTAGGTTTCAGTTAGGGTCAGTTTTATAGCTAGGGTTAGTGTTAGTGTCAGGGTCTGTGATTGGATTAGGGTTAGGCTTAGGGCTAGAGCCAGAGTTAGGTTTGGTTAGGTCTAGAGGTAAGGTTAGTGTTTGGCTTAGGTTAAGGGTTATCATTAGAGCTAGGGCTAGTTGTTTGTTTAGGTCTTGGTTAAAGATATTGTAGATTTAGGATTAGGTTTAATCTAGGGCTAGTGGTAAGGTTAGGTTCAGATATAGGGTATGGGTATGACTAGTTTTAGGGTTTTGTTTAGGTTCAGGGTCAGAATAAGGGTCAGGTTTAGTGTTAGAATTTGGTTTATGGTTATAACAAGAATGAGGGATAGGGTTAGGACTAGTAATAGGGTTAGGGTTTGGGTTATACTAAGGATTAGTTGTAGGACTAGGATTAGCATTAGGGTTGGGCTTTGGCTATGGTAAAGTATAAGGTTAGAGCTGGAGTTACAGCTAGGTTTCGGGTTTGAATTAGGGCTAGCGTTAGGGTGAGGGTTAGGGTGAAAGCTAGGGTTAGGTATCAGATTTGGGCTAGGTTTGGGTTAGCATTAGGTTTAAGGTTATGGCTAATGTATTATATAGGTTTATGATTAGAACTACTTTTAGAGTTAGGTTTAAGACCTGGTCTAGTGTTAGGTTAAGGATTAGGTTTAGGTGATATTTAGAGGTAGGGTTAGTGTTAAAGTCAGATACAGGTTTAGGGGAAGCTTCAGGTTTAAGATTAGGACTCAAATTAGGTCTAGGCTTAGGGATAGATATAAAGTTAGGGTTTGATTTAGGTAAAAATTTAGGGTTAGTGTTATGGCTCAGTTTTGTTTTAGGTCTAAGCTTATGGTTAGGATTAGCGTTAGGGTTACGGCTAGTGTTAGGGTTAAGTTTAGTTGTAGATTTAGGGTTAGATTTAGAGTTAGATTTAGATCTATAGTTAGGGCAAGGTGTAAGGTTAGGGCTATGGTTATTCTTGGCTATGGCTAGTAATAAGATTATGGTAAGTGATAGGATTAGAATTAGGGCTAGGGCTGGGCCAGATTTATAGTTAGTCTTAAACATAGGATTAGAGTTAGGTTTAGGATTAGGGTATGGTTAGTGTTAGGGTTAGTCCTAGGATTAAGGTTAGGGCTAGGTTTAGTGTTAGAGTTAGGGTTTGTGTTAGGTTTAGGGTAAGCAATGGGCTTATAACTAGGTTTAGGTCTAGGGAAACTGTTAGAATTAGGGTTAGGGTTATGATTAAGGCTAAGAATTGGGGTAGGATGAGACCTAGGGTTCGTGTTAGGGTTAGGGCTAGGATTAGGTCTAGGGCTAATGTCAGGTCTAGGTTTACATTAGAGATAGGTTTCGGTTTATTATTATGGTTAGGTATAGTGTAAGGGTTAGATTTATGTAAGGGTCAAGTTTACAGCTATGTGTATTATTAGGGTCAGTGTTTGGCTTAAGGTTTGGTTTAGGTTAAGGTTTAGGTTTAGGGCTTGAATTAGCATTAGTGTTAGAGTTAGGTTTAGGTTAACGAATAGGCTTAGGATTAGGGTTCACGTTAGTTTTAGGGCAATGGATAGGTTTAGGGATTTTGATAGGGTTAGGGTTAAGCCTAGGATTAGCATTATGGTTAGCATTGTGGTTAGGGTAGTGGATATAATTAAACCTAGGGTTGGGGCCAGACTTATGGTTAGGATTAGGGTTAGAGTAGTTGATATAATTAGAGCTATGGTTAGGGCTATGGTTAATGTTAGGATTAAGACTAGTGTTAGGTTAGGGTTTGGGATTCAGCAAGGGTTATGTTAAGGGTAAATGTTAGGCTTTGTGCTTGGTTTAGGTCTAACGCAAGGCATAGGGTTAGGGTTAGGGCTAGGGTTAGGTTGACAGTTACGTCTAGGGCTATATTCAGGCTTAAAATTAGGGCTAGGTTTTGTGTTAGTTTAGGCCTAGTGTTAGGGCCATAGGTAATGTAAGAGCTAGGGTTATAATTAGGTCTAGTTTTAGGGTTAGGGTTATGGCTAGGTCTTGTGTTAGGATTAGGTTTTGGTTTAGTTTGAGCTTTGGAGCTAGGAATATGTTAGGGTCAGTGCCTGTGTTCAGGTTAGAGTTAGTGTTGGGTTTAGTGCCAGAATTAGGACTAGGGTTATGTCTAGGGGTAGGGTTAGTGTTTGGGTTAGGTTAAGGGTTATTGTTAGGGCTAGGTCTAGGTTGTTGTTAAGGTCTAGGCCTGGAGATATGGCTAGATTTAGGATTAGGTTTAAGTCTATGGCTAGTGTTAGATTTAGGTTTAAGTATATGATTACCCTTAGGGCTAATGTTAGGATTCGGTATCGGGTTAGGGTCAGGTTTATACCTGTGGTTAGTGTTAGGGCAGAAGTGTCAAGGTTAGGATTTGGATTAGGGTTAGAGCTAGAACGAACTTTATGGTTAGGACTAGTGATAGGGTTAGGGTTTTTGTTAGGATAAGGATTAGGGTTATGACTAGTGTTAGCATTTGGTTTAGAGTTTAGCTTAAGTTAATGGATAGGGTAAAAGCTAGGGTTAGATCTAGGGTTAGGGTATGGATTAGGGCAAGTTTTGGATTAGGGTTAAAACTAGGGTTAGCACTCTGTGTAGGGCCAGGTTTTGGGTTAGGTTGGGGCTAGTGTTAGGAATACCACTAATTTATAAACCAGGGTTATTATTAGGGCTACTTTTTGGGTAAGTGTTATGGCTAGATCAAGTGTTAGGGTTAGGGTTACTGTTAGCATGATGCTTGGAGCTAGGGTTAGTGTTAAGTTCAGGGTCAGTGTTAGGGTTATAGTTGGGTTAGGGTTAAACCCAGAATTATCACTAGAGTTAGGCCTAGGGGTATGGTTAGTGTTTTTGCTAGGTTAAGTGTTATCATTAGGGCTAGAGATAGGTTTTTGTTCAGGTCTAGGGCTAGAGATATGGCTAGAGTTAGGATTAGGTTTAGGTCTATGGCTAATGTTAGAGTTAGGTTTAGGTATAGGCTTATTGCTTGTGCTAGTGTTAGGGTACGGTTTATGGTTAGGGTCAGGTTTATACATATGGTTACCTTTAGGGTCAGAATAAGTGTCAGGTTTAGGTTTAGTGTTTGGTTTATGGTTAGAGCTAGAATGAGGGCTAGGTTTATGACTAGTAATAGAGTGAGGGTTTGGGTTAGGCTAAGGATTAGGTTTAGGCCTAGAGTTAGCATTAGGTTTAGGGTGAGCTTAGGGTAAGGCATAGGATTAGAGCTAGGATTAGGGCTATGTATAGGGTTATGGTTACGGTAGTGTTAGATTTAGGTTTAGTGTTAAAGCTAGGGTAAGATCTTGCATTAAGGCTAGGTTTTGGTTCCAGTTAGGGCTAATTTTAGAGTTATGGCAAATGTATGGTCTAGGTTTATGATTTCAGCTAGTTATAGGATTAGGGTTAGGACTAGGTTTACTGGTAAGGTTTGGTATAACATTTAGTGCTAGGGTTATTGTTAGGGTCAAATTCAAGATCAGAGTACTTTTAGGGTTAGGATTTGGACTCAAACTAGGGCTAGGGTTAGGGCTAGGAGTAAGGCTAGGTTTTGGTTTAGGTTAAGGTTTAAAATTAGAGCTATGTTTTGGTTTTGTTTTAGTGCTAGGGCTATGGTTAAGGCTAGTTTTAGGCTAAGCATTAGGTTTATGGTGAGTGTTATGTTAAGGTTTAGGCTTTGGGTTAAAGTTAGATTTCGATTTAGGATTAAATCTAAAGTTAGGTCTAGGGCTAAGTATAAGGCTACTGGTAGGTCTTTGTTTATGGCTAGGATTAGAGTTATGGTAAGGGATAGATTTAGAACTAGGTATAGGTCTAGGGTGAGAGTGAGAGTTAGTCTTATGGTTAAGCTTAGTGTTTAGTAGGTATAGGGCTTAATTAGGGCTAGGACTAGAACTAGGTTTATGCTTATGTTTAGGCCTAGGGTTAGTTTTAGGCTTAGGGTTAGGTTTCCTGTAAACAATGGGGTTAGAGCTAGGGATAGGGATAGGGTGAAGGTTAGAATTAGGGTTAGGGCTAGTCATTTATTAGAGTTATGATTAAGCCTAGGTTTAGGGCAAAGATTAGGGCTAGGGTTTGTGTTAGTGTTAAGGCTAGGATTAATGTTCGGGCAAATGTCAGGTCTAGGGTTATGGTTAGGGATAATTTTAGGGTTCGGTTTATGGCTATGTTTAGTGTAAGTGTTAGGTTCCATGTAAAGGTCAAATTTAGAGCTAGGGGTGTTATTAGGGTCAGGATCAGATTTAAGGTTTTATTTAGGTTAGGGTTTAGGGTTAGTGCTCAAATTAGCATTAGGGTTTGTATTAGGGTAATGATAGGTTTTGGTTTAAGGTTCAGGTTAGATGTAGCATAATGGATAGAGTTAGAGTTAGGAATAAGTTTAGATTTAGGCCTATGGTTAGCATTATAATTAGGGTTTGTTTAGGGTAATTGATAGGGTTAGAGCTAAATTTGGGGTTAGGGTTATGAATAGTATTAGGGCTAGGGTTAGGGTTAGAATTATGGGTTTGTATTGTGTTAAGTTTAGGGCTAGAATTAGGCTAGGACAAATGTTAGGTCTAGGATTATGGCTAGTGATTGTTTTAGGATTGGGTTTATGTCTAGATCTATTATAAGGATTAGTTTCAGGGGTAGGGTCAGGGTTAGAGCTAGGTATATTATCATGGGAAGGGGAAGAGTTAGTGTTTGGGTTGGGTTTAGGTTTAGTGTTAGGGCTTGAATTAGCATTTGGGTTAGATTTAGGGTAATGACAGGCTTAGGTTTATTGTTAAGGTTAGGTTTTGGTTAATGAAATAGGTTAGGATTAGGAATAATTTTAGGGTTAGGCGTAGGGTTACCATTAGAATTATGGTTATTGTTAGGGTAATGGATAGGGTTAGAGCTAGTGATATGGCTAGGGTTATGGTTAGAATTCTGGCTAGGTTTAGGGTAAAGTTTAGGGCTATTTTCTGGTTTAGGGTTAGGTTTAGGGTTAGGTTTAAAGCTAGGGTTAAGGCTCGGATTGGGGCTTAGTTTGGGGTTTGTTTAGGGCTAGGATTGGTTATGGTAATGTCTGAACTACTGTTGCAATTAGTGCTAGTTTTAGGGTTAGGGTTAGGGCTTGGTCTAGTGTTATGTTTAGGGTTCGTGTGATGTTTAGAGCAAGGGTTATTATTAGGGTTAGTTTCCGAGTCAGGGTTAGTTTTAGGGTTACCGTTAGAACTCGCATTAGGGCTAAAGTTAGTAGTATTTGTATGGTTAGGTTTTGGTTTAGGTTAAGGGTTAGGGATATAAGTTGGTTTTGTTTTAGGACTAGGGCTATGGTTACGACTAGATTTTGGATTAGCATCAGGGTTAGGGCTAGCGTTAGGTTGAGTTTTAGGCTTAGGGTTAGGGTGAGATATTGAGTTAGGGTTAGATCTAGGGTTAGGGGTAGGGCTAGGGCTGGGTTTAGGGTGAAGGTTAGGGTTATGGTAATGAATATGGTTAGAACTAGGGATACGGCTAGGGTGAGAATTAGAGTTAGTCATAGTAGTAGTCTTAGGGTTAGGGCTAGGGTTAGGGCTAAATTAGGGCTAGGGTTAGGGCTAAATTTGGGCTAGGATTAGTACTAGGGTTAGTGTTAGAGTTAGGGCAAAATTAGTGTAGGATTATGGCTAGAGTTAGGGTTAGGGTGAGAGCTAAATTAGGACTAGGATTAGGGCTAGTGTTAGTTTTGGGGTTAGGACTACATTAGGGCTAAATATTAAGGCTAGGGTTAGTGTTAGGGTTAGACTAAGGGGTTGGGCTAGAGTTAGTGTTAGCATTGGTCTTAATGTAAAGTTTAGGTGAATGGGTGGGGTTATAGCTAGCTTTAGGGATAAGGTGAGGTTTAGAATTAGGATTAGGCCTAGAATTATGTTTCAGTTTAGGATTAAGGCTAGGTTTAGGGCTAGATTAAGTGCAGGAGTTTCTGTTAGGGTTATGGCTAGAACCAGGTCTAGGGCTAAATTCAGGTCTATGGTTAATGTTAAAAATAGTTTTAGGGTGAGGTTATGGCTAGGTCTAGTGTAAGAGTTAGGTTTAGGTTAAAGGTCAGCTTTAGGGCTAGGGTTATTATTAGGTTCAGGGTCAGGGTCAGTGTTAGCATTTGGTTTCTCTAAAGGTTTAGGTTAAGGCTTAAATTAGCATTATGGTTAGGTTTAGGATTAGAGTATTGGAAAGTGCTTAGTTTAAGTTTCAGTTAAGGTTTAGGGTAATGGATGAATTAGGGTTAGCAATTGGGTTAGGGTTACCATTGGGGTTAGGATTATGTTTAGTGTAATGTATAGGTTTAGAGCTAGTGTTAGGGCTAGGATATTGTTTTGATTAACTCTAGGATTAGAGCTAGTTTTAGGGATAGTATTGGGATGTGATTTAGGGTAAGTTTTAGAGTTAGGGTAAGTGGTAAGTTTAGGGCTTGGGTTATAGTTAGGTTAGTTTAATGGTTAGTGTTTGAGCTAAGGTTAGGGCTAGAGAGAGGGTTAGGTTTACGTTTAGGTCTAGGTTTACATTTATGTTTAGAGTTAGGTTTAGTTTTAGGGATGGGGTTTTAATTAGGTTTAGTGTTAGGGTTAGGGTAATGGATACGGTTAGAGCTAATGTTCAGGCTAGGTTTTACATTAGGATTAGGGATAGGGTTAGGGATAGGGTTTAGGATAGAGCTAGGGTTATGTTTTGTGTAAAGATTAGGCTTTGAGCTAGGGTTAGGTCTAAGGCGAGGCTTAGGTTAGGGATAGGTTTAGAGCTAGTTTTAGGCTAAGGGTTATGCTTAGAGCTAAGTTTAGGCCTAGGATTAGGGCTAGGTTTTATGTTAGGTTTAGGGCTAGGGTTAGGACTATGGTTAATGTAAGAGCTAGGGTTATGTTTAGGGCTAGTTTTAGTGTTAGGGTTATGGCTAGGTCTAGTGTTAGGTCTAGGTTTTGAGTTAATGTCATGTTTAAAGCTAGGTTCAGTGTTAGAATTAGGATCAGTTATTGGGATACGGTTAGGGTTAGTGTTAGAGCCAGAAGTAGGACTAAGTTTAGGTCTAGGTGTAAGGTAAGTGTTCGGTTTAGGTAAAGGGTTATTAACAGTGCTAGTGCTATGTTTTAGTTTAGGTCTAGGGCTAGAGTTATAGCTATATTTAGGATTAGCCTTGGGTCTAGGTCTAGTGTTAGGCTTACGTTTAGGTATAGGGTTACCAGTAGGGCTAGTGTTAGAGTTTGGTTTAGGTTTAGGGTCAGGTTTAGACCTAGGGTTACTGTTAGAATCAGATGAGGGTCAGATTTAGGTTTAGAGGTAGAATGAGGGCTAGGGTTAATACTAGTATTACGGTGAGAGTTTAAGTTCAGCTAAGGATTAGGATTAGGTCTATGGTTAGCCTTTGAATTAACATTTGGCTTAGTGTAAAGAATAGGGTTTCAGTTAGGATTAGAGCTAGTGTTAGGGTTAGGGTTTGGGCTAGTATTATGGTTAAAGCTAGGGTTAGGGCTTGGATTAGGTGTAGAATTTTTGTTAGGGTTAGGGCTACGGTTAGGATGATGACCAAAGTACAAACTAGGGTTATGTTCAAGGCTAGTTTTAGGTTAGGGTTAGGTTAAGGCTAGATATAGTGTTAGGGTTAATTTCAGGTTAGGGTGATGTTTAGAGCTTGGATTAGTGTTAGGGTCAGTGTCAGGGTCAGGGTTAGATTTAGAGTTAGTTTTAGGGTTAGTTGTAGGGTAAGGGTTTGATTTAGGTTAAGGGTTAAGAATAGGGCTATGGCCTGGTTTTGGTTTGGGGCTAGGGCTAGGGAGAGTGTACATTTTAGTATTAGTGTTATGGTTAGGGGTAGTGTTAGGGTTTGATTTAGGCTTATTGTAACAGTTAAATTTAGAGTTAGGTTTAAATTTAGATTTAGGCTTAGATCTAGGATTAGGATTAAGGCTAAGGATAGAACTAGGGCTTGGGCTAGGGCAAGAGTTAGAGTTAGTTTTACGGCTAGGTTTAGGGTTAGAATTGGATTACATAAAGGCAAGATTAGCACTAGGCTTTTTGTTAGGCTTAGGTTTAGGGTGAGGGTTAGGGTTAGGTTTAGGGTTATGGTTAGTTTTGTGGTATAGCATGAGATTATAAGTAGGTTTAGGGCGAGGGTGAGAAATAGAATTAGGGTTAGGGCTTTGGTTACATTTCGGGCTAGTATTAAGCCTAGGTAAAGGGCTAGGATTATGGCTAGGTCTAATTTCATGTCTATTTATGGTTAAAATAATTATAGTTTTATGTTTAGGGCTACGTCTAGTGTAGGTTAGGTTTAAGATTAGGGTCAGGTTTAGAGCTAAGTGTACTCTTATGGTCAGGGTCGCAATTAGTGTTTTGGATAGATTAAAGTTTAATATTATGGCTCAAATTAGCATTAGAGTTAGGGTTAGGGTAAAGATAGTGTTAGGTTTAGGTTTCAGGTTAGGTTTAGGGTAATTGATAGGGTTAGGATTAGGGATACATTTAGGTTTAGGCCCAGGTTTAGCATTAGGGTTATGGTTATGTTTAGGGTAATGGATAGGGTTAGAGATAGAGGTATGGCTAGGGTTATTGTTATGATTATTGAGAGGGTTATGCTTAGGGTTCAATTTAAGGTTAAATCTAGGGTTACAGCTAGGGTTATAGTTACAATTAGTGATAGGGTTAGGATTAGGGGTAGATCTAGGGATAGTGCTTGGAATCAGGCTAGGTTTGGGGTTAAGTTAAGGCTAGATTTAGGGCAATGGCTAATGTAAGTACCTGGGTTGCGATTAGGGCTAATTTTAGGCTTAGAGTTAGGGCTAGGTCTATTGTTAGGTTTAGATATAGGGTGAGGGTGATGTTTAGAGCTAGGGTTAGTGTTAAGGTCAGAGTCAGGGTCAGGGTTAGTTTTAGGGTTTGGCTTAAAACTCAAATTATGGCTAGAGTTATGGCTAAGTGTAGGGTTAGGGCTTAGTTTTTACTAAGGGTTATGGTTAGGTCTAAGGCTTGGTTTTGTTTTAGGGCTAGGGTTAGTGCTAGTTTTAGGATTAGCCTTAGGGTTAGGGCTTGTGTTAGGTTTAGGTTTAGGCTAAGGGTTAGGGTTAGATTTAGAGTTAGGGTTACGTCTAGGATTGCTGCTAGGGCTATGAATAGCTCTAGTGTTAGACCTATGGTTTGGGCTAGGATTAGGGTTCCAGTAAATTATAGGGTTATAACTAGGGTTAAGACTACAGTGATAGTTAGAGTTAGTCTTTGGGATAGGTTAGGGATAGGGCTAAATAAGATCTAAGATTAGTGCTAGGGTTAGAGTTAGAATTAGGCCTAGGATTATGATTTTTATTATAATTAAGGCTATGTTTAGAGCTAGGATAAGGGCTAGAGGTTGTGTTATGTTTAGGGCTAGTATCATGGCTAAGGCTAATATCATGTCTAAGGTTATGCTTAGGGATAGTTTTGGGGTTAGTCTTTTGGCTAGGTCTAGTGTAAGGGTTAGTTATAGAGTAAGAGTGAGGTTTAGAGCTAGGGGAATTTTTAGGGTCACTGTCAGTGTTAGGGTTTGGTTTAGGTTTGAGTTTAGGGTTCGGGCTTGAATTATCATTAGGGTTAGGGTTAGTGTAATGATTGGATTAGGTCTAGGGTTCAGAATAGTTTTAGGGTAATTGATAAGTTTGTGGATAATGATACGTTTAGGGTTAGGCCCAGGGTTAGCATTAGGGTAAGGGTTATGTTTAGGTTAATTATACAGTTAGACTTAAGGTTAGGGCTAGGGATATGGTTCAAATTAGGTCTTTATTTAGGGTTAGTGTGAGGGTTAGAACTAGGTTTAGGTTAAGGTTATGTTTAGTGTAAGGGTTAGGTTCTGAGATATGGTTAGGGCTAGGCTGAGCGTTAGGTTCAGGATTAGGTCTAGGGATAGGATTATGGTAAGTTTTGGGTTAGGGTTATGGTTAGGATTAGACCTAGGATTAATGGTAAGGTCAGTAAAAGGGTCAGAGTTAGTGTTAGAGTTTTGGATAGGGTTAGATGTAGAATGAGGGCAATTGTAAGGGCTATTAATAAGGTTAGTGTTTTGGTTAGCCTAAAGATTAGGGATAGGTCTAGGGTTACCCTTAGGTTTATGGTTTTGCTTAAGTAAGGGATTGGTTTAGAGCTAGTGTTAGGTCTATGATTATGGTTAGAGTTAGGGTTAAAGCTAAGTTTTGGCTCGGATTAGGTCTAGGTTTTGTGTTAGGGTTAGGGCTAGGGTTAAGGCAATGGCTAATGTAAGAACTAGGGTTACCATTAGGGTTAGTTTTAGTGTTAGGGTATGGGTTAGATTTAATGGTAGGGTTAGGTTTAAGGTTAGGGTGATATTTTTAGCTAGGATTCATGTTAGAATAGGAGTCAGGGTCAGGCTTAGTTTTAGGGTTAGAGTTAGAACTCAAATTATGCCTAGGGTTACTGTTAGGGTTCATTTTAAGGTGAGGGCAGTGTTCAGAGCTAGGGTGAGTGTTAGGATATGAGTCAGCATCAGGATTGGTTTTAAGGTTAGGGTTAGGACTCGAACTAGGGCTAGAGTTATGTCTAGTAGTAGTGTTAGAGTTTGGTTTAAGTTAAGGTTTGGGGTTAGGGCTAATGCTTGGTTTTGTTTTAGTCCTATGGTAAGGTTTTGCTAGTGATATTGTTAGGCTTAGGCTTAGTGTTAGGTTTAAATTTGAATTTAAGGTTAGACCTAGTGTTAGGGCTAGAACTAAGGATAGGGCAATGGTTATTGTTAGGTTTAGGGTTATGGTAAGGGATAGGTTTAGAACTAGGGATAGGCCTAGGGTGAGAGTTAGTCTTTGGGCTAGGGCTAGGGTTAGGGTTAGAGATAAGGCTAAATTAGGGCTAGGATTAGGGCTATGTTTAGTGTTTAGTTTAAGCCTAGTGTTAGGGATAGTGTTAGGGTTGGGGTTAGAGTTTAGAGTTAGCATTTAAAGTTTAGGTTTAACGTTAGGGCAAAGTTTGTGGTAATGAATGGCTTTATAGCTAGGTTTAGAGGTAGGGTGAGTGTTATAATTAGGGTTAGGGATGTGGTTAGTGTTAGGGTTATGATTAAGCCTTGATTTATAGCTAGAGTAAGGGCTAGGAATTTTTTTTTTTTTTTTGGATTAGGGCTATAATTAGTGCTAGGGCTAATATCAGGTCCAGAATTATGGTTAAAGATAGTTTTAGGATTAGGATTATGGGTCCATCTAGTGTAAGGGTTAGGATTAGGGTTAGCATCCGGTTTAGAGGCATGGGTATTATTAGGGTCAATTCTGGTTTAGGGTTTGGCATAGTTTAAGGTTTAAAGTTAGGGCTTGAAATAGCATTAGGGTTAGGTTTATTGTTATGGTAATGGATAGAGTTAAATATCAGTTTAGGGCTAGTGTTATGGTTATGATTAAGGCTAGGTTTTGGGTTAAGTTAGTGCTAGGGTTAGGTTTACGGCTAATGTAAGTACTAGGGTTATGATTACGGCTAATTTTAGTGTTTTAGGGCTAGGTTTACTGTTAGGTTTAGTTTTAGGTTTAGAGTGATTTTTAGACCTCGGTTTAGTGTTATGCTAAGAGTAAGGGTCAGTGTTAATTTTAGGGTTTGGCTTAAAACTCGAATTAGGGCTGAGGCTGGGTTTAGGGTTAGGGCTTGGTTTAGGTTAAGGGTTATGGTTAGAGCTTTGGCTGTGTTTGGCTTTAGGTCTAGGGTTAGGGTTAGTGAAATTTTTAGGATTAGTTTTAGAGTTAGGGCTTTTAGAATAATGCTTAGGCTTCAGTTTAGGGTTAAATTTAGAGCTATGTTTTTATCTAAGGTTATTTCTAGGGCTAAGGATAAGGCAAGGGTTAGGACTAGAATTTGGAATAGGGTTAAGTTTATGGGTAATGATAGGATTAGAATCAGTGATAGGACTTGTGTGAGACTTAGAGTTATTCTTAGGGCTAGGGTTATGTTTACGGTTAGGGATAGGGCTAAATTATGGTTAGGGTTAGTGTTAGGGCTAGGGTTAGAGATAGTTTTATAATTAGCATCAGGGTTAGGGCTAGTTTTAGGCTTAGGCATCGAGTTAGGGTTAGATTTAAAGTTAGGTTTCAATCTAGTGTTAAAGCTAGGGCTAAGGATAGGGCAATTGAGATGAAAAGGGTTAGGGTTAGAGTTAGGGTTACGCGGGTAAGGAATGTGCTTTTAGCTAGGTTTAGATCTATGGCAAGGGTTAGTTTTAGGGTTAGGGATAGAGTTAAGATTAGGGTTATGATTAAGGCTAGGTTTATGGCTAGGATGAGGTTTAGGGTTTGTGTTAGTGTTAGCGATAGTATAAGGGCAAGGGCTTATGTCAGTCTAGGGTTATAGTTAGGGCTAGATTTAGTGTTAGGATAATGGCTTCGTCCAATGTAAGGATTAGGTTTAGGGTAACATTCAGTTTAATATCCAGGGTTATTTTTAGGGTCAGGTTCAGGGTTAGGGTTTGGGTTAGGTTAGTGTTTAGGTTTAGGGAAATGACAGGGTTAGTTTTAGCGTTTAGGTTTGGTTTAGTGTAATGGATAAGGTTAGGGTTAGGACTAAGGTTAGATTAAGAGTTAGGGTTATTGTTAGGGTAATGGATAGATTTAGACTTAAGGTTAGGGCTAGGGTTATGTATAGGGTTAGGGCTAGTTTTGGGTTAGGATTAGGTTTAAGTTTAGACTTAAAGCTAGATTGTCTACTCGGTTTACAGCTAGGTTTTGGGTTAGGTTAGGGCTATGGTTAAGGCTATGTCTAATGTATGAAGTAAGGTTATGATTAACGCTAGTTATAGGGTTAGGGTTAGGGGTACGTCTTTTGTTAGGTTGAGGTTTACGGTGATGATGATGTTTAGAGCCAGGGTTAGTGTTAGGGTAAGAGTCAGGGTCAGGGTTAGTTTTCAGTTCAGGGATAGGACTAGAATTAGGATATGATTAGGGCTAGGTGTAGGGATAGGATTTCATTTAGGTTAAAGGTTAGAGTTACGTCTATGGCTCTGTTTTGTTTTAGGGCTAGGGCTAGTGTTAGGGCTAATTTTAGGATTAGCATTAGTGTTAGGGCTAGGATTAGGTTTAGGTTTAGGGTTAAATTTAGAGTTAGTGTTAGATTTAGGGTTATGGCCAGAACCATGAATAGGGCTAAGGTTAGACCAAGGGCAATGGCTAGGATTAGGATTCTAGTAATGGATAAGTTTGGAACTAGGGTTAGGGTTAGGGTTAGAGTTAGAGTTAGTCTTTGGGCTAGGGTTAGATTTAGGGTTAGGGATAGAGCTAAATTAGAGCTAAGATTAGGGCTAGAGTTAGTGTTAGGTTTAGGCCTAGGGTTTGGGATAGGGATAAAATTAAGGCTATGTTTAGGGCTAGCATAAGGGCTAGGGTTTGTGTTAGGTTTAGGGCTAGGATTATGGCTAGGGTTAATATCTATCTAGGGTTAAGGTTAGGAATAGTTTTAGGGTTAGGTTTATGGCTAGGTCTAGTGTAAGGGTTAAGTAGGATAAGAGTCAAGTTTATACTAGGGGAATTATTCAGGTCATGTTAGTGTTATGGTTTGGTTTAGTTTTGAAGTTAAGGCTCGAATTAGCATTCGGGTTAGGGTTAGTGTAATAATTGGATTAGGATTATGTTTCAGGGTAGGTTAGGGTAATTGATAAGTTTGGGGAAAACGATAGAGTTTTGATTAAGCCTAGGGTTAACATTATGGTAAGTGTTATGTTTAGAGTAATAGATACAGTATTATTCGGGTCAGGGTCTGGGTTAGGGTTTAAGATAGGTTAAGGTTTCAATTTTGGGCTTGAATTAGTTTCTAGGATTAGGGTTAGGGTAATAATAGGGTTAGATTTAGGATTCAGGTTAGGTTTAGGGTATTGTAAGTGTTAGGATTCAGGATAGGGTTAGGTTTATGCTTAGGGTTATCATTATGGTTTGGGTTATGGTTATGTTAATGGATAGAGTTAAAGATCAGTTTAAGGCTAAAGTTATGGTTAAAATTAAGGCTAGTGTTAGGGTGAGGTTAATTTTAAGGCTAGGGTTAGAGCTCTGATTAGGGCTAGGTTTTGGGTTATGTTAGGGCTAGGGTTAGGATTACAGCTAATTTAAGTACTAGGTTTAAATTAATGCTGGTTTTAGGGTTTTAGTGCTGGGTTTAGTGTTCGGGTTAGGTTTACTGTTAGGGTGATGTTTAGAGCTAGAAATGTTAGGGTCAGTGTCAGGTTCAGGGTTAGTTTTAGGGTTCGGCTTCCAACTCAAATAAGTCTAGGTTTAGGTCTAGTTGTAAGGTTAGGGTTTGGTTTGTGTTAATGTTTATTGTTAGAGCTATAACTCGGTTTTGTTTTAGGGTAGGTCTAGCGTTACGGCTTATTTTAGGATTAGTCTTATGGTTTGTCCTAGTGTTAGGTTTAGGCTTAGGCTTCGGGTTAGGGCTAGTTTTAGAGTTACGATTTGCCTAAAGTTAGTGCTACGGATAAGGATAGAGAAAGTGTTAGCATTAGCATTAGGGCTAGGGTAGGGTTATGGTAAGAGATAGGGTTAGAATGAGTGATTGGGCTAATATGAGATAGTTAATGTTAGGGCTATGGTTAGGGTTATGTTTAGGGATAGGGCTAAATTGTGGCTAGGGTTGTTAGCACAAGCATTAGGGCTAGATTTAGAATTAGGCTTAGGCATCGAGTTAGGGTTAGATTTAGCATTAGATTTTGATCTAAGGTTAGTGCTAGGGATAAGGATAAGGCAATGGTTAACACTAGGGTTACAGTTAGAGTTAGGTTTTAATTTAGGGTAAGGAATGTGGTTATAGCTAGGCTTAGAGAAATGGCAAGGTTTAGTATTAGAAGTAGGGTTAGGGTTACAGTTAGGGTTATGATTAAGGGTATGTTTCGGGCTACGATGAAAACTAGGATTTAGTTAGGATTAGGGATAGTATTAGGGCTGTGGCTAAGGTCAGGTCTACGGTTACAGTTTAGGGTTAGGACTAGGGTTAGATTAAGTGTTAGGTTTATGGCTTGGTCCAGTGTAAGGGTTAAGTTTTTGGTTAGGGTCAGGTTTAGATCTAGGGTTATTTTTAGAATCAGGGTCAGGATTAGGGTTTGGGATGTTAGTGTTTAGGTGCAGGGCTTGTATTAGTGTTAGAATTTGGTTTAGGGTAATGACAGGGTTAGGTTTAGGGTTTAGGTTTGGTTTAGGCTAGCATGTAGGGTTAGGGTTAGGCCTAGATTTATCAGAAGGTTCAGGGTTATCGTTAGGGTAATGGATAGATTTAGCCCTAAGTTTATGGCTAGTGTAATGTATTGAATTAGGCTAGTGTTTGGGTTAGGGTTATGTTTAACTTTAGAGTTAAAGTTATATTTAGGACTAAGATTAAGGCTAGGTTTTGGGTTGCGTTAGGGCTAGGGTTAAGGCTACTGCTAATGTATGAAGTAGGTTAATGATTACAGCTAATTATAAGTTTAGAGTTAGGTCTAGGTCTAGTATTAAGGTTAGGTTTATGGTGATGATTATGTTTAGAGCCATTGTTAGGGTCAGAGTCAGGGTCAGGGTTAGTTTTTGGGTTAGGATTAGATTACAATTAGGGATAGGGTTAGGGCTAGGTGTATGGTTAAGATTTGGTTTAGGTTAAGAGTTAAGGTTAGTGCTATGGCTTGGTTTCATTTTAGGGCTAGGGGTAGGGTTAGGGATAGTTTTATGATTGGTCTTATGGTTAGGGCTAGTGTAAGTGTGAGATTTAGTCTTAGGTTAAAGATTAGGGATAAGAATATAGTTATGGTTAGGTTTAGTCTTAGGGTTAGGGTTAAATTTAGAGTTAGGTTTAGATCTAGTTTTTGTGATATGGCTAAGTATAGAACTAGGGTAAGGCAAAGTTTAGGGCTAGATATATGGTGATGGTAAGGGATAGGGTTATAACTAGGTATAGGTCTAGTGTGAGAGTTAGAGTTATTCTTAGGTCTAGGGTTAGGGTTAGGGATAGGGCTAAATTAGGACTTGGATTAGGGCTAGGGTTAGTGTTAGGGTTAGGCCTAGGCTTAGGGCTAGGATTAGTGTTAGGTTTAGGGTAAGGGATGGGAATATAGCTAGTTCTAGGACTAGGGTGAGAATTAGAGTTAAGATCAATGTTAACATTAGGATTAGGGTTATGATTAAGGTGAGGTTCCTTGCTAGAATGTGGGCTTAGTTTTGTATTAGGGTTAGGGCTAGTTTAGAGCTAGGGCTAATATCAGGTCTAGGGTATGGTTAGGAATAGTTTTAGGGTTAGGTTTATGGCTAGGTCTATTGTAAATTTTAGGTTTCTTGTTAGGGTCAAGTTAGAGCTATGGGTATTATTAGAGTCAGGGTCAAGTTTAGGGTTGGGGTTATGCTAACGTTTAGGTTTAGGGCTCAAATTAGTCTTATATTTAAATAACGTGTAATTCCACAGTTAGGTTTAGGGGTCAGGTGAGGTTTAGGTTAATATATAGGATTAAAGCTAGTGCTAGGATTAGGGTTCCACCTAGGGTTAGCATAAGAATTATAGTTTTCTTAGGGTAATGAATAGGGTTAGATCTAGGGTTAGGGCTAGGGTTTTGGTTAGGATTAGGTCTAGGTTTAGGCTTAGGGTTATAGTTAGGTCTAGGGTTATAGTTAGGTTAGGGTTAGCTTTAGCGTTAAAGCTAAGGTAGAGCTTGAATTAGGGGTAGGTTTTGTGATAGATTAGGGCTATGGTTAATTTAAGAACTGATGTAATGATTAAGACTAGTTTTATGGTTAATGTTAGCGCTAGGTGTAATTTTAAGGTTAGTTTAAGGGTTAGGGTGAAATTTAAAGCTAGGGTTAGTGTTAGTGTCAGGGACAGTGTTCGCATAGTGTAATGGTTAGGGTTAAAGCCAGAATTAAGAGTACGGTGAGGTCTAGAGGTAGGGTTAGAGTTTGTGTTAGGTTAAGGGTTATTGTTAAGGCTAGGTCACTTTGTCGTTAGGTCTAGAGCTATAGTTAAAGCTAGATTTAGGATTTGGTTTAAGTCTAGGGCTAGTGTTAGGGTTGGGATTAGGTATAAGGTTACCAGTACGGCTAGTGTTAGGGTTCAGTTTAGGGTTATGTTTAGATTTAGACCTAAGATTAGTGCTAGGGTCAGAATAATTTTCAGGGATAGGGTTAGGGTTTGGATTATCATTAGATCTAGAATGAAGGCTAGGGCTAGGACTAGTTTTAGAGTTAGATTTTGGTTAAGCTAAGGATTAGCACTAATAATATGGTTAGCAGTAGGGTGAGGGTTTGGCTTAGGGTAAGTGATAGGGTTAGAGCTAAGGTTAGTACTAGTGTTAGAGTTAGGTTTAAGGTTAAAGCTCGTTTTAGGGCTTGGATTAGGGCTAGTTTTGTATTAGCGGTAGGGTTATGGTTATTATTATGGCTATTGTTAGAAATAGGGTTACAATTAGGGTTAGTTTTAGGGTTAAGTTTAGGGCTATACCTAATGTTAGGGTTAGGTTTAGAGCTAGCTTTAGTGTCCGGATATGAGTACGGGTAATGGTTAGATTTAGGGTTAGGGTTAGGTTTCAAATTAGGGCTAGGGTTAGGGCTGGTGTAAGGTTAGGTTTGGTCTTGGATAAGTGTAAGTGTTAGGGGTATGGCTCAGCTTTGTTTTAGGGCTAAGGCTAGGTTTAGGGTTAATTTTAGGAATAGCATTAGAGTTAGAGGTAATTTCAGGGTTAGGCTGAGGCCTCAGGTTTGGGTTAGTTTTAGAGATAGATTAGTGCTAGAGCTAAGGATTATGACTAGTGTTAGGGCTTGGGGTTGGTTACAGTAAGAGATAGGGTTAGTTTTAGAGATAGGTTTCAATCTAGAATTAGTGCTAGGGCAAGGGTGATGACTAAGGTTAAGGCTTGGGATACGGTTATGGTAAAGTATAGGGTTAGATTTAGAATTGTGAGAGTAGTCTTAAGACTATAGTTATATTATTGTTATTTTTTGAGTTCTTTGCATACTCTGGATATTAGGGCTCTATCTGAAGTGTGAGGAGTAAAAATTTGTTCCCTTGATGTAGAGTCCCTATTTACCTCTCTTATTGTTTCTCTTGCTGAGAAAAAAAAAAAAAAAAAAAAAAAAAAAAACAAATGGGCCAAGGACCTGAACAGACTCTTCTCAGAGGAGAACATACAATCAATCAACAAGTACATGAAAAAATGATCACCATCTCCAGCAGTCAGAGAAATGCAAATCAAAACCACCCTAAGATACCGTCTCACTCCAGTAACATTGGCAGCCATTATGAAGTCAAACAACAACAAGTGCTGGCGAGGATGTGGAGAAAAGGGTACACTTCTGCATTGCTGGTGGGACTGCAAATTGGTGTGGCCAATTTGAAAAGCCGTATGGAGATTCCTGGGAAAGCTGGGAATGGAATCACCATTTGACCCAGGTATTGCCCTTCTGGGACTATTCCCTGAAGACCTTAAAAGAGCTTACTACAGGGATACTGCCACATCGATGTTCATAGCAGCACAATTCACAATAGCTAGACTGTTGAACCAACCCAGATGCCCTTCAATAGATGAATGGATAAAAAATGTGGCATTTATACACAACGGAGTATTACGCAGCACTAAAAAATGACAAAATCATGGAATTTGCAGGTAAATGGATGGCATTAGAGCAGGTTATGCTAAGTGAAGCTAGCCAATCCCTAAAAAACAAATGCCAAATGTCTTCTTTGATATAATGAGAGCAACTAAGAACACAGCTGGGAGGAAGAGCAGGAGAAGAAGATTAACATTAAACAGAGACATGAGGTGGGAGGGAAAGGGAGAGAAAAGGGAAATTGCATGGAAATGGAAGGAGACCCTCATTGTTATACAAAATTACCTATAAGAGGTTGTGAGGGGAATGGGAAAAAAAACAAGGACAGAAATGAATTACAGTAGATGGGGTAGAGAGAGAAGATGGGAGGGGAGGGGAGGGTGATAGTAGAGGATAGGAAATGTAGCAGAATACAACAGTTACTAATATGGCATTATGTAAAAATGTGGATGTGTAACCAATGTGATTCTGCAATCTGTATTTGGGGTAAAAATGGGAGTTCATAACCCACTTGAATCTAATGTATGAAATATGATATGTCAAGAGCTTTGTAATGTTTTGAACAACCAATAAAAAAGACTATAGTTAGTCTTAATTCTATGGTAAGTGTTACAGTTAGGAATAGGGCTACATTTGGGCTAGGATTAGGGCTAGGTTTAATATTAGCATTAGGGCTAGAGTTAGGGTTATGTTTAGGACTAGGAATAGGGTTAGGGTTTGTGTAAGGTTTAGGGTTTAAGCTACAGTTATGGCTGGGGGAGTGTTAGGTTTAGTGTTAGGTCTAGGTTAGGATTATAGTTGATGTTATGGTAAGGGTTGGGGTTAGGGCTAGGGTTTTCATTAGGTTAGGGTTAGTTTTAGACTAATGTATTGGATCAGATGTAAGATTAGGTTTAGGGTTAAGTTTAGGTTATGGTTAAATTTAGGTTCAGGGATAGGTTTAGTTTTGATTTATGGTAAGGTTTAGGTTTAAGTTTATGGCAAGCTTTAGGTTCAGAGTTAAGTCGAGGGTTGGGTTTATGATTAGGGTTAGGGATAGTGTTAGATTTAGGGCTAGGGTTATAATTAGGGTTAGTTTTAGGGTTAGAGTAATGTTAGGATTAGGGCTAGGTGTTAGTACAATGGTTAAGTTTAGGATTATGGCTAGGGTTAAGATTATGTTTACAAATAGGTCTAGGGTTATGTTTAGGCTAAGGGTTAGGCTTTGAGCTAGAGTTATGTGTAAGGTGAAGGTTAGGGTTAGGGCTACATTTAGAATTATGGTTTTGCTTATGGTAGAATTAGGCCTCAAAATACGGCTAGATTTTGTGTTAGGTTTAGGCCCAGGGTTAAAGATATGTGTGATGTAAGATCTAGGGTTCTGATTAGATCTAGTTTTAGGGTTAGGGTTATGGCTATGTCTAGTGTTAGGTTTACGTTTTGCATTAGGTTCAGGTTTAGAGCTATGTTTAGTGTTAGTGTTAGTGTTAGTGTTAGTGACCATAAGGTCAGTGTTCAGGTTAGAGTTAGATTTATGGTGAAAGCCAGAATTAAGACTAGGTTTAGTTCTAGGGCTAGGGTTAGTGTTTGCTTTAGATTAAGGATTATGTTAGGGCTCGGGCTCAGGTCTCTTTAGGTCTAGGTCTAGAATTATGGCTATATTAATGATTAGGCTTAGGTCTAGGGATAATGTTAGGCTTAGGTATAAGTTTGCTGGTAGGGCTAGTTTTAGGGTCTGGTTTATGGTTAGGGTCAGATTTAAACTGAGAGTTTGTGTTAGAGTAATGATTTGAGTTAGGGTTAGAGCTAGAATGAGGGATAAGATTAGGACTACTAATAGGGTGAGGGTTTGGATTAGGCTATGGATTAGGATTAGGACTAAATTTAGCTTTGTGGATAGAGTTTGGCTTAGGGTAAGTGTTAGCATTAAAGCTAGGGTTATGGCTAGGGTTAGGGTAAGGGTTAGGTCTAGGTCTAGGTTTAGGTTTATGTTTACATCTAGGGTTAGGTCTCAGATTAGGGCTAGTTTTTTCTGTTAGGTTGAGAGCTAGGTTAGGACTATGGCTAATATAAGAACTAAGGTTACGATTAGAGTTAGTATTTGGTCTAGAACTAGTGTTAGCGCTATCTCTAGGTTTAGTGTGATATTTAGAATTAAGGTTAGTGTTAGAATATAAGTCAGGGTCAGGGTTAATTTTATGACTAGGACATGTGTTAGAGCTAGAATGTTTTGCTGTGTTTATGGTTATAGTTTGGTTTAGGTTAATATTTAGGGTTGGGACAATGGCTCGGTTTTGTTTAAGGAATAAGACTAAGGTTATGGCTAGTATTAGAATTAGCGATAGTGTTAGGTCTAGTGGTATGTTGAGGATTAGGCTTAGAGTTAGGTCAAATGTAGAGCTATCTTTAGATCTAGGGTCAGGAGTAGGGCTAAGGTTAGGGCTAAGGTCATGGCTTATGTTAGGCTTATTATAATGGATAGGGTTAGAACTAGAAATAGAGCCTGGGGGAGAATTAGAGTTAGTTTTAGGCCAAGGTTAATGGTAGAGGTAGGATTAGGGCTAAATTAGGGCTAGGATTAGTGCTAGGGTTAGTATTAGGGTTATGCCTATGGTTAGGGCTAGAGATATTGTTAGAATTAGGGTTAGGATTAGTGATAGGGTTAGGGGAAAGAATGGGGCAAATCTAGGGCAAGGGTTAAAATTAGAGATAGGGCTAGAGTTACAGTTTGGGTTAGGATTAAGGCTATGTAAAGGCCTAAGATGAGGACTAGTGTTTGTGATAGTGTTAGGGCTAAGATTAGGGCTGGGGCTAATGTCAGGTCTGGGTTTATGGTTATGGTTAGTTTTAGGGTTAGGTAATGGCTAGGTCTAGTGTAAGGGTTAAGTTTACGTTAAGGGTAAGGTTTAAAGCTAGGTGTATTATTAGGGTCAGGGATCAAGTAGGGTTTGGTTTAGTTTAAGATTTAGGGTTAAGGCTTCAATTAGCCTTAGGGATAGGGTTATGGTTTGGGTTAGGGTAATTGATAGGGTTAGGTTTAAGGTTCAGGTTAGGTTTACATTACTGAATAGGGTTAGTGTTAGCAATAGTGTTAGTGTTAGGCCTAGGGTTAGCATTTGGGTTAGGCTTATCTCGAGGGTAATTGATTGGGTTCGAGCTAAGGTTATGGCTATGGTTAAGGTTAGAATTAGGATTAGGGTTAGGGTGAGGCCTACAGTTAGTGTCAGTGTTATGTTTGGCTTAAGTGTTAGTGTTTGAGCTAGGATTAGGTCTAGTGTGAGGGTTAGGGTTAGAGTCAGGGCTAAAGTTAAGGTTAGGTTTAGGGTTATGTTTAGTTTAAGGTGAGAGTTTGAGCTAGAATTAGGGTTAGGGCGAGGGTTAGGGTTAGGGTTAGGTCTAGGCTTATGTTTAGGGTTACAATAAGGGCTAGGTTTAGGGCTAGGGTAAGGGTTATGTTTTGTGTGAGGTTGATGGCTAGCATTAGGGCTATGAATAATGTAAGTCTAGGCTTAGAACTATGATTAAATCTATGGATATGGCTAATGTCACGTCTAGGGTTAAGGTTAGGCTGTGGTTAGGGATAGGGCTAAGGCTCAGTTTTGTTTTAGAACTAGGCCTAAGTTTAGGGCTAGTTTTATGATTAGTGATAATGTTAGGGCTAGTGGTAGGGTGAAGTTTAGGCTTAGATTTATTTTTATGGTTAGATCTAGGTTTAGAGGTATGGTTAGGGTTAAGGCTAAGGTTAGGGCTATTATTAGGGTTAAGGTAATGGATAGGGTTAGAAGTAGAAATAGGGCTAGGGCGAGAGTTTGAGTTAGTCTTTAGGCTAGTTTTAGGGGTAGGTTTAGGGTTAGGACTAAATTAGGGCTAGGATTAGCAATAGGGTTAGTTTTAGGGTTAGACCTAGTGTTAGGGATAGTGTTAGTGTTAGGGTTAGCATTAGGTTTATGGGAAGGGACAGGGATATAGCTAGCTTTAGGTCTATGATGAGGATTACAATTAGGGTTAGGAGTAAGGTTAGGATTTGGGTTAGAATTCAGGCTAGGTTTAGGGTTAAGCTGAGAGTTTGTGTTAGGGTTATGGCTAGGATTAGGGCTAGGGCTAATGTATGGTCTAGGTTTATATTTAGTATTAGTTTTAGTGTTATGTTATAGCTATGTCTAGTATAAGGGTTAGGTTTATGGTAGGGGTCAGGTTTAGAGCTAGGTGTATTTTTAGGATCAGGGTCTGGGTAGGGTTTGGTTTAGGTTAAGTTTTAGGGTTAAGGATTGAATTAGCTAATTTAGGGTAATGGGTAGGATTAGGTTTATTTTTCTGGTTAGGTTTAGAGTAATGGATAGGGTTAGTGTTAGTGATAGGGTTATCGTTAGGCCTAGGGATAGCATTTTGGTTAGGGTTATTTTTACGGTTATGGATAGGGTTAGAGCTAAGTTTAGAGCTAGGGTTATGGTTAGGATTAGGTTTATGGTAAGTGTAGGCATTTGAGCTAGAGTTAGGGATAGGGCGCAGGTTAGGATTTGAGTCAGGGCTAGGGTTAAGTTTATGTTTAGGGTTATATTTAGACTAAAAATTAGAGTTTGAGCTAGGATTAGGGCTAGGGCGAGGGTTAGCATTAGGGTTAGGTCTAAGGTTATGGTTACAGTTATGATTAGGGCTAGGTTTAGGGCTAGGATAAGGGCTAGGTTTTGTGTGATATTTAGGGCTAACATTAGGGCTATGGGTAATGTAAGATTTAGGGATATGGTTAGGGCCACAATTAGGACTAGCATTTGGTCTAGTGATATATTTAACCTTTACATTAGGTTAACGGTTATTGTTAGGGCTAGTGCTAGGTTTTTGTTTAGGGCTAAGGCTAGATTTATGAGTATATTTAGGATTAGATTTGGTCTAGTGCTAGTGTTACTGTTAGCTTTAGGTATAGGTTTACTGGTAGAGGTAGTGTTAGGGTTCAGTTTAAGGTTAGGGTCAGGTTTAGATCTAGGGTTAGTTTTAGGTTCATTATAATGGTAAAGGTTAGGATTAGGGTTAAAGCTAAAATGAGGGCTAGGATTAGGACTAGTAATAAATTTAGAGCTTAGGGTATGATAAGGATTAATTTAGCACTAGAGTAGCATTAGAGAGAGGGTTTGGCTTACAATAAGGCATAGGGTTAGAGATATGGTTAGGGTTATGGTTAGAGTCAGGGCTCAGATCAGGGCTAGGATTTGTGTTAGCTAACGAAATAACTAGTTTTATGATTAGGGCTAGTTCTAGTGTTAGTATTATTGCAATGTTTATAGCTAGGAGTACTGTTATGGTCCTACTAAGGGTCAGGGTTATATCTATGGTTAGGGTTAGGACTCAAATTAGGGATATGTTTAGGGATAGGTATAAGGTTAGTGTTTGGTTAGGTTAAGGTTTAGGGTTAGGATTAATGCTCAGTTTTGTTTTAGGATTAAGGTAGTGTCAGGGCTAGTTTTCCAATTAGCATTTGTTTGGGGGCTAGTGTTAGGGTGAGGTTTGGGCTTAAGTTTAGGGATTACAACCATGTTTAGGGCTAGGGTGATGGTCACAGTTAGGATTGGGGATAGGCATAAGGCTAGTTTTGGGTTATGGTAAGGGATAGGTTTTGAACTTTGGATAGGTCTAGGTCAAGAGTTAGAGTTAGTCTTATGGCTTGCGATAGGATTAGGTTTAGGATTTTTTTTAAATTAGGGTTATTGTAAGACCTAGGGTCAGTGTTAGGTTTTGGCCTATAGTTAGGGCTATGGTTAGGGTTAGCATTAGGGTTAGTGTAAGGTATGATGTTACAGGTAGGGCATGAGATAAATTAGGGTTAGGGCTCCGGTTAAGGTTAGGATAAGTATTAAGGCTAGGCTTAGTGCTAGAATTATGTGCAGAGTTTGTGTTAGGGGTAGGGCTAGGATTAGGTATAGGGCTAATGTCAGTTCTAGGATTATGGTTAGGGATTTTTTAGGTTTAGGTTTATGGCCAGGTCTATTGTAAGGGTTACATGGAGCATTAGGTTCAGATTTACAGCTAAGGGTATTATAAGGGTCAGAGTCAGTGTTAGAGTGTGGGTTAGGTTAAGGTTTAGGGATAGGGCTAAAATTAGCATTAGGGTTAGGGTAATGGATATGGTTAGGTTTCAGGTTCAGGTTAGGATTAGTATAATGGACAGGGTTAAGGAAAGGCATAGCATTAGATTTAGGCCTAGGGATAGTATTTGGTTTAAGATGTGGTTCAGATAATGGATAGAATTAGAGCTACAGTTAAGATTAGGATTATGGTTAGGTTCGGGCTATGGTTAGGGTTAGGCCTAGGGTTAGAATTTGCGTAGGGTTAAGTTTACGGTAATGGATAAAATTATATCTAGGCTTAGGGCTAGTGTTATGGTTAGGAATAGGGCTATGGTTCGGTTTAGGTTTTGGGTTAGGAAACGGTTTAGTTCTAAGGTTAGGTTTAGGTTAAGTGTTGGAGCTAGGGATAGGGTTAAGGCTACAATTAAATCTAGAGTTAGAGCTTGGATTAGGGCTAGGTTGTGGGTTAGGTTAGGGCTAGTGTAGGACTACAGGTAATGTAAATCTAGGGTTATTATTAGGGCTAGTATTAGTGTTAGCATTAGGACAAGTTCTAGTGTTTATTTTAGGTTTAGATTTAGTGGGATGATAGGAGATAGGGTTAGTGTTAGGGTCAGAGTCAGGATCAGTGTGACTTTTTAGATTAGGGATAGGACTCGAATTTGGGCAAGGATTAACTATAGTTGTAGGGTTAGGATTTGTGTTAGTGTTAGGGTAAGAATTAGGGATAGGGCTAATGTCAGGTCTAGGGTTATGTTTAGGTTAGGGTTAGGGTTGGGGCTATGACTCAGTTTTTTAATTAGAGCTAGGGCTAGGGTTACGGCTACTTTTGGGATTAGCGACAGTGTTAGGACTAGTACTAAGATGAGGTTAAATCTTATATTAATTGTTATGGTTAGATCTATGTTTAGGTTTAGGGCTATGGTTAGGAATAAAGAAAGGGCTAGTGTTACGGTTATAATAACAGATAGGGTTAGAACTAGAAATAGGGCTAGGGGGAGAGTTAGAGTTAGTCTTAGGGCTAGGGTTAGGGGTAGGTTTAATGTTAGGGCTAAATTAGGGCTAGGACTAGTGCTAGGGTTAGTGTTAGGTTTAGGGCTAAGTTTAGAGTTAGTGTTAGTGTTAGTGTGATAGCGTTAGGATAAGGGAAAGGGATGGGGTTATAGCTAGGTTTAGTGATAGAGCAAGAGTTAGAATTAGGGTTAGGGCTAGGTTGGGGTTCGGGTTTTGATTAAGGCTAGGTTTAGGGCTAGGCTGAGGGTTTGTGTTATGGCTATGGCTAGTATTAGGGCTAGGGCTAATGTCAGGTCTAGGTTTATGGTAGTATTACTTTTAGTGTTAGGTTATGGCTATGTCTATTGTAAGGTTAGGTGTAGAGTAAGGGTCAAGTTTAGAGCTAGTTGTGTTATTAGGGTCAGGGTCTGGGTAGGGTTATGTTTAGGTTTAGAATTACTGTAAGTGTTAGTGTTAGGATAGGGTTAGGGTTGGGGTTAAGTTTAGTGTTATGGATATTGTCAATTTTAGGGTTAGTTTTAGTGTTAGATTTAGGATTAGTGTTAGGGTAAGTGTTAGAGTTAGGGTTAGGATTTGTGTTAGGTTTACGGTTAGGTTTATGTTTAAGGTTACAGTTATTGTTAGGATTAGCTTTAGCTTAGAGTTAGGGCAGGGTTAAGATTAGTTAGTGTTAGGGTTCGGGTAAGGGTTAGGATTAGCGTTAATGTTAGTGTTAGGATTAGGGTTAGGGTTAGGGATCGTGTTAGGTTAAGGTTAGGGAAATGTTAGCTTTAGGTTTATGGTTAGGATTATATTTAACGTTAGTGTTGGGGTTAGGGTTAGGGTTATACTTAGATTTAGAGTTAGTGTTAGGATTAGGGTTAAGATTAGGGATAGACTTAGTTTTAGGGTTAAGTTTAGAGATATTGTTATAATTAGGTTTAGGTTTAGGATTTGGGTTAGGATTAAAGTTAGGGTTAATTTCAGTGTTAAGGTTACTTCTAGGGATAAGTTTAGAATTTATTTTAGGTTTAGGGTTAGGGTTAAGGTAAGATGTGTTTTAGAATTAGGTTTAGGGTTCATGTTAGGGTGAGGCTTATATTTAAGGTTAGGGTAAAATTTAGGTTTAGTTTCAGAGTTACATTTAGAGTTAACCCTAATACTATTAATGATAGTATTAGGGTTAGGGTTAGTGTTAGGATTAGATTTTAGGTTAGGGTAAGGTTTAGCTTTAGGCTTTGTATAGGGGTTATGGTTAGAGTTATAGTTACGGTTATGCTAAAGTTTAGGATTATGGTGAGAGTTAGGTTGAGGTTGTTAGTGACAGGGTTTAATTTAGGATAAGGCTTAGGTTGAGTGTTAGGTTTAGGGTTAGGTTTAGGGTTAGGCTCAGGGTTAGGGTTAGATTTGGTGTTAGGATTAAGGTTAGTTTTAGGGTTAGGATTAGTGTTAGGTTTAGTATTAGTGTTTGGGTTAAGTTTAGGTTTAGGGTTAGTGTTAAGATTTGTATAGTTTTAGGTTTAATATTATGGTTAGTTATATGGTTATGGTTAGTGTTAAAATTAGGGATAGGGTTAGGGTATGGTTAGTGTTAGGGTTGTGGTTAGGGTTTGGGTTACTGTTAGGGATAAATTTTGGGTTAGTGTTAGTGTTACGTTAGTATTAGGGTTAGGATTTTGTTAAGTTGAGGGTTATGTTGAGGGTTATGGTAAGTGTTAGGTTAGGGTTAGAGTTAGGGTTAGTGTTAGGATTAGGGTTAGGGTTAGTGTTAGATTTGTGTTAGGGTTAGTGTTTGGGTTATGGTGAGATTAGGGTAAGTTTTATGATTAGGGTTATTGTTACGTTTAGAGTTAGTGTTAGTAATAGGGTTAGGTTTAGGATTAGTGTTAGTGCTAGGGTTAGGGTTAGGTTTAGGATTAGGGTTAAGGTTAGTGTTATGTTAGGGTTAGGGTTAGGGTTAGGATTAGTGTTTGGGTAAGGTTTAGAGTTAGGTTTAGGGTTAGTGTTAGGATTATTTTTAGTGTTAGTGTTATGGTGAGGTTTAGGTTTAGTGTTAGGGTTAGGGTTAGCTTTACTTTTAGGGTTCGTGTTGGGGTTAGGGTTATGGTAAGGGTTATGTTAAAGTTAGCATTTGTTTAGGTTTTGTGTTAGAGTTAGGGTTAGGGTTACTGTTATAGTGAAGTTTAGTTTTAGGGTTAGGTTTGGGCTATGGTTAGGTTTAGGGTTCATGTTAAGTTTAGGATTAGGGTTAGTGTTAGCTTTAGGTTTAGGTTGAGGGTTAGAGTTAGCGTTAGTGTTAGTGTTAGTGTTAGTTTTAGGATAGTGTTATTGTTAGGGTTAGGGTTAGTTTTAGGGTAAAGGTTAGGGTTAGGATTTGGTTTAGGGTGAAAGTTAGGTTTAGCTTTATATTTACCATTAGGGTTAGTGTTAATGTAAGGGTTAGGGTAAGGGTTAGCATGAGTGTTAGGGTTAGGGTTATATTTAGGTTTAGGGATAAAGTTAGGGTGGGTAATTGTAGTGTTAAGTTTAGGGTTAGGGTTAGACTGAGGGTTAGTGTTAGGGTTTGGGTTAGGTTAAGGATTAGGGTTATTGTTATGGTTATGGGTAGGGTTAGCATTATATTTAGGTAAAGGTTAGGTTAAGGGTTAGGGTTACAGTTAGGATTAGGTTTAGGTTTAGGGTTCAATTCAAGGTTAGTCTTACATTTAGGTTTAGCATTAGGGTTAGTGTTAGGGTTAGGGTTCGATTTAAAGTGAGGGTTAGGCTTAGTGTTAGATTTCGTTTAGGGTTACAGTTAGAATTACCATTAGTCTTACGTTTAGGTTTAGTGTTAGGGTTAGGGTTAAGGTTAGTGTTAGGTTTAAGGTTAGGTTTAGGGTTAGGGTTCATGATATTGTTAAGGTAGGGGTAAATGTTAATGTTAAGATTTGGGTTATGGTTAGTGTTTGGGTTGGTGTTAGGTTTAGGTTTAGGGTTAGGGTTAGGTAAGATTTAGGGTTAGATTTTGGTTAGGATTAGGGTTATGGTTTAAATTATGGTTTGTGTTAGGGGTAAGGTTACTTTAGGGCTAGGGTTAGAGTTAGGGTTAATGTTAGGGTTACAGTTAGGTTTAGTGTTAGGTTTTTGGAAAAGGTTAGGGTTAGTTTTAGGCTTACAGTTAGTGATAATTTTAGGTTTAGGTTTAGGGTTAGTGTTAGTGTTTATAATTACTGTTAGGGTTAGGGATATGTTAGGGATAGGGTTAGACTACCATTTAAAATTAGTGTTTGGGTTAGGGTTAGAGTAAAGTTTATGGTTAGAATAAGGTTATTTTATGTTAGGGTTACATTTAGGGTGAGGTTTGGGGTTAGTTTTAGTGTTAGAATTATGGTTAGGGTTAGAGTTAGGATTAGGGCTAACTTTAACCGTATCCATTACCCTAAACATTACCCTTAAACTAATGTAACCCTAGGGCTAACCTTAATCCTATCACTATCCCCAAACTGTCAATTACCCTAAACCTAACCTGAACCCTAAACCTAACCTTATCATTACTCTAATGCTAACCCTAATGCTAATTCGAGCCCTAACCCTGAACTCAAACCTAAACCAAAGCCCAACACTAACCCTGACATTAATAATTCCCCTAGCTCTAAACCTATTTCTCTATACCTAACGCTTACACTAGACTTAGCCACAAACCTAACCTTAAAACCGTCCCTAACTATAAACCTAGACTTTACTTTAGCACTAGCCATAATTCTAGCTCTAAGCCCAGCACAAACCCTAGTCCTTATCCTAGCCCCAAACATACCCTTAATTATAAGCCTAACCCTATCAATAGGCCTAACCCTAACACTAACCATAGCCCCAATCTTAGCCCTAATATATTCCTATGCCTAACCCTAACCCTAACCCTAACCCTAGCCCAAAGACAAACTCTAACTCTCACCCTAGCCCTAACTCTAGATCTAACCCTATATTTTACTGGAAGCTTAATCCTACCCTGAACCTTAGGTCTAACCTTAGCCCTATTCATATCCCTGGCCATAACCCTAGATCTAAGCCTAACTCTAAATCTAACCCTAACAATAAGCCTAAGCCTAAACCTAAACCTAGCCCTAACCCTAAGGCTAATTCTAAAACTAGCCCTAACCCTAGCCATAGCTCTAAAACAATACTGAGCCATAGAACTAACCCTAATCCTTAAAATATAGCAAAGCCTAATCCTACTCCTAGCCTTAACCCTAAAAATCATTTGAGTCTTAAGCTGAATCGTAAAACTAACCCTTACCCTGACTCTGACATTAACACTTACCCTATGTCTAAACATCACCCTAACCCTAAACCTAAGCATAACACTAGACCTAGTTCTAACCCCTAATACAAAAATTAGCCCTAATCATAACCCTAGTACTTGCATTAGCCATAACCCTAACCCTAGCCCTAACTTAAGCCAAATCCTAACCCTATTCTGAGCCCTAACCCTAGCTTTAACCCTAAACCTACCTCTAACCCTATCACTAATTGTAAACATAACCCTAGCTGTAACCCTAGCTCTAAACCTATCCATTACCCTAACCATAACCCTTACCCTAATGCTAACACTAGGCCTAAACCTAAACCTATCCCTAATCTTCACCCTATCCATTACCCTAAATCTAACCTGAAACCTAAACCTAACCCTATCATTACACTGATCCTAACCTTAATGCTAATTTGAGTCCTAATTTTAACCCTAAGTTATCCAAAACAGTAATCATGACCTTGACTCTAATAATACCCTTAGCTCTAAACCTGACCAAAACCCTAATCCTAACACTTACACAAGGCTTAGCCATAAAAGTAAACTTAAACTATATTTAACCATAACCCTTGACTTGAAATTAGCCCTAACCATAATCCTAGCATTACACCTAGACTTAAACCTAACCCGAATCATAACCTGAGCCCTAACCGTAATTCTAACCCTCACCCTAGCCCTAAACTTACCTATAACCCCATCCCTTACCATAAACCTAATTATAACCCTAAACCTAACCCTAACCCCTGCCTTAAACCTTGGCCTAGTACTAACACTAAGCCTAGTGCTAATCCTAGCCCTAATTGAATCCTATCCTAAACCTAACCCTTGCCCTAAGACTATAACTCTTGCCCTAGCCCTAGCCCTAGTTCTATCCTTAGCCCTATCCTAACTCTAGATCTATACCTAACTCTAAATCTAAACATAACTCTAAATTTAATTGTAATCATAAGCCAAACCAAGCCTTAACACTACACCTAAACATAATGCTAATCCTAAAACTTGCCCTAGCCCTAGCCCTAGCCATAAAACAAAACCAAGCCATATCCCTAACCCAAACCCTTAAACTAAACCAAAACCAAACCTTACACCTAGCCCTAACCCTAACTCGAAAAATTATTCTGACCCTGATGCTGAACCTAAAACTAATCCTAGATCTAAGCATCACCCTAACTTAAATTAACCCTAACACTAGACCTAGCCTTAATTGTAACCCTAAACTTGCCTTAATTTTAACCCTTGTTTGTACATTAATCATTGTCCTAACCCTAGCATTAATGCTAACACTATTCCTACCATGGATCCAAGCCATAAATCTAGCCTAACCACAAACCTAGTCCAAACACTAGACCTACCCCTAACCCGAACACTAAAACTAACCCTCCTTGTAACCCTAGTTCTTACATTACCCATTGCCCTATCATTAGCCCTAACCCAAGCCCTAAACGTAGATTAAACCCTAACCATAACTCTAGCCCTAACCCTAGCTGTAAGGCTATCCTTTTTGCTATGAATACCCCAACCCTAATGATAGCCCTAGACCTATGCCTAATACTTAGGCTAACCAAAATCCTAACCTAATTAATAGTCCTCACCTTAGCCCTCATTCTATCTCTAATCCTTTCCCAAATCCAAATGTTAACCCTTACCCTTATCATGACCCTAACATAAACCCTAGTTCTAAACCTGACCATAACATTAGACTAAAACTTAACACTAGCTCTGGGCCTAAACCTAATCCTAAATCCATCCTTATCTCTAACCGTATACCTAAACATAAACCTAGTCCAGGCCTAACAATAACCCTTATCTTAATACAAATATAACCCTATCCCTAGACCTAAACCTACTCCTACTTCTGGCTGTAACCCTAACTTGAACTCTAACCCAAACACTGACTCTGCCTTTAACAGTAAACCTACTTCTAAACCTGACCCTGACTGAAAATCTAAACCTAACACTAGATCTTGGCATAACCCTAACCATAAAACTAACCCTAATAATTATCCTAGTTCTTACATTACCCTCAGCTTTAACCCTAGGACTAAACCTAACATAAAACCTACACCTAATCGGCTTTAACCTATCCCTAAACATAACCCTAACATTAACCCTAGCCCTAACTCAAACCTAACCCTCTCCTTAGTCCTAAACTTGCGAAAAACCTAACCCTTTCTATAAAAATAAACTTAGAACTATCCCTGAATCTAATCCTAAACCTAGTCCTAATCCTAACCTTATCACAAGCCCTAAACCTAGCTCTAAACTTACCCATTACCCTAACACTAACCCTAACCCTAATTGAAACCCTAGTCTTAATCATAACCATAATCCTAACCCTAAATAGAAAACTAACCCTAGACCTAACCCTAGATTATTACTTGCTATATCCCTAACCATAAATCAAACCCTAACACTTACCATAAACCTAAATATAACCTAGACCCAAACCTAACCCAAAACATAAATCTATCCCTGTCCCTAACCGTAAACCTACATCAAACCGTATTTATTACCCTAACACTAAACCTAAACCTAATTATAACCATTCCCCTAACCCTAACCCTAATCCTAATCCTACCGTAATCCTATCTCAAAACATAACCCTTAACCTAACCCTTGCTCTAAAACTATTCATAGCTCTGAACCTAACTATTACACTAAACATAGATTTAGCCCTAAACATAATTCTAGTTCTAATCCATACCTTAACACTAACTCAAGACCTAATCCTAACCATAAATCTAGCTATAAACTTAGCTCAAACTGTATCCATTAAACTAATCATAAGCCATATCCTAATGCTAATGCTAGGCCTAAACCTATCTCAAAACCTAATACTAACCATAACCCTAGCCCTAACCTTAACTCTAACCCTAAACATAACCCTTTCCCTAATGCTAACCCTAGGCCTAACCTTAAATCTATCACTAACCCTAACCCAATCAATTACCCTAAACCTAACCTGATCACTAAATCTAACCCTATCATTCCCTTAAACGGAACTCTAATGCTAATTTTAGTTCTTACACTAATCTTAAACCTAAAGGAAACCCTAACTATAACTCTTACCCTAATAATTCCCTTTGTTCTCACCTAACCCTTACCCTAAATCTAATCCTTAATTAGACCTTGCCAAAACTTAACCCTAAAACTATCCATAACCATAACCCTAGACCTGACATTAGCCCTAGATATAATCCTAGCCCTAACCCGAATAAAAACCCTAGTCCATATTAGCACTAAACATAGGCTTAATCTTAACCCTAACCTTAAAACTATGCCAAACTTAAAACCAACCCTATCCCCAACCTTAGACCTAACTTAGCCCTATTTCTAAATCTAACCCTAACCCTAGCACTAAAACTAAGTATAACTCTCTCCCCAGCCCTAAAACTACTTCTAAAACTATACCTTACTGTAACTGTAAACCTAGCCCTAACCCTAGGCCTAACCCTAGCCATTTTCTTAGCCATAGTCCTAACCCTAGATCTAAATATAAATCTAAATTTAAACCTAACCCTAATGCAAATCCTAAGCCTAAACCTAACACTAACCCTAACCCTAACTCTAATGCTACTCCTAAAACTAGCCCTAAATCTAGCCCTAGCCCTAATACAAAACTGAACCATAGTCCTATCACTAACCCTTAATGTAAACCAAACCATAACCCTACATCTTGCTCTAAACCTAGCCCTAATTCTAGTTTTAAGCAGAAATCTGAAAATGAACCTAACCCTGATTCTAATGCTAACATTAATCTAGCTTTAAACATCACCCTAAACATAACCCTAAAAATAATACTAGACCTAGCCCTCTAACCCTAACTATAACCCTAAAACTATCCCTAATTGTTATGTAGTACTTACATTAGCCATAACCCTAAACCTAGCCCTAACTTAACCCAAAACCCAGCCAAATCTGAGCTCTAAACCAAGCTTTAACCCTAACCCTAAACATAACCCTAGATCTAGCACTAATAATAACCATAACATTAGCTCTAACCCTAGCTCTTATCCTATTCATTTCCCTAACAATAATCCTAACCCTAATGCTAACCTTATGCCTAAACCTTAACATATCCCTAATCCTAACCCTATCCATTACCCTAAACCTAACTTGAAACATAAACCTAACTATATCATTACCCTAAACCTAAACCTATGCTAAATTGAGCCCTACATTTAAACCGTAACCTACCCAAATACTAATCACGACCCTGATGCAAACAATACCCTTTGCATTAAAACCTGACCCTAAGCCTACACCTAACCCTTACACTACATATAACCTAACCCTAAACTATCTTTAACTGTAAAGCTGGACCTGAAATTAGCCCTAGCCCTAAACCTAGCCTTAGTTCTAACCCGAACCATAACTCAAGGTTTAACCCTAATTCTATCCCTCACCCTAGACCTAAACCTAGCTATAACCCCATCCCTTAACCTAATCCTAAACATAACCCTAAACCTAACAAAATCTTAAACCTAACCATAACACTTGCCCTAACCCTAGGACTAATCCTAACACTAAGTCTAGCACTAACCCTAATTTAGTCCTATCCTAACCCTAAACCTAGCCTTAAGCCTAAATCAAAATCTTGCCCTATCCCTATCCCTAGTTCTATCTTTAGCCCTAGCACAATCCTGGATCTAAACCTAACTCAAAATTTAAACCTAACTCTAAATTTAACCATAAACATAATCCTAAACCAAACCCTAACACTAGCCCTAACAATAATGCTAATTCTAAAACTTGCCTTACCTATAGCCCTTGCCTTAACACAAAACCAAACCATATCCCTAACCCTAACCCTTAACATAAACCGTATTATAAACCTACACCTAGCCCTCAGCATAACTCTAAAAATAACCCTGACCCTGACACTGATCCTAACACTAATCCTAGCTCTAAATATTACCCTAACCTTAAATTAACCCTAACACCAGATGTAGCCTTAACCCTAATCCTAAAACTAACCCTAATCGTAACTCTAGTTCGTATATTAGTCGTTTTTATAACCCTAGCCCTAACCCTAACACAAATCCTACCTCTAATTCTAGTCCTAATTCTAGCTGAAACCCTAATCTTAACCCTAACACTAGCCCTAACTCTAACCCTAACCTGAGCCATAACCCTAGCTCTAACCCTATCCCTTCTCTTAACCAAACCCTAAACCAAGTGCTAACCCTAGTTCTAACCCTAATCCTTAGCCTAACTTAAACACTAACAGTATTACTAGTCATAACTCTAGCCCTCATTCTAGTTCTAACCCTAACCCTGACCCTTATTATGATCCTAACAGTAACCCTAAGTCTAAAGCTGACCCTAACCCTAAAACAAACCCTAACAATATCCCCCCACCCAACACTAGCCCTACTGGTAAGCCTATACCTATACCTAACACTAACATAGATCTAGAAACAAAATTAATGTAAATATAGCTATAATTCTATATATAGCTAAACAAAATCCTAGCTCTAGCCCTAAAAATAACCCTTACCTAATCTAAACACTTACCTTACCCATAGACCTAACACTAGTCCTAATTCTGGCTCTAACCCTAACCCTAATCCTAGCCGAAACACTGACCCTGACCCTAACATTAACCTATCTCTAAACCTGACCCTAACCCAAAACCTAGTAGTAATACTAGTCCTAGCCATAACCTAAACCCTAATACTAACCCTAAAGAGAACCCTAGCCCTAACCATATTTTAACCCTAATCTTAACACTAAAAGCAGCCCTAACCCTAACCATAGTCCTAACCGTAGCCCTAAACCTAACAAAAAAACTAGCCATAATCTTAGTCCTAAACTTAGACCTAAGTATAACCCTAACCCTAACCCTATCCCTAACACTAACCATAACACTAACCTTTGCCTTAGACCTAACCCTACCTCAAAGCCAACTCTTACCCTAAGCATTAAACTAGCCCTATCCTAAACCATAACCATAACCCATAGCTCATATCCTAAACTTCATCCTGGATCAAACATTAGTTTTAACCCTGTTGATTACAGTAACCCTATCCCTATCCCTAATTGTAAACCTATCCCTAACACTAAACATAACCCTAATCTTAAACATAAATGTATCCCAAGACCTAACAATAAACCTAAACCTCACCATACCCTAACCCTAGCTGAAACATTAAGCATTACACTAAACCTAATCCTAAGACTAGCTTGAATCCATACCTAACCCTAACTCTAACCCTAAATATAACATTATCCATTACACTAAACCTAACCCTAACAGTATTGAAATCTCTAGCCATAACCGAACCTTAAAAAAAACCCTAACCATAAACATATCCCTAGACTTAAATGTAAACCTAAACTTCACCCTAGCCATTACCCTAGCTCAAACACTAACCCTTACCCTAAACTAATCATAACACTAGTCATAAACCTAACACTTACCATAAACCAAAACAAGCCCTATCCCTAAACCTAACTCTAATTTTAGACTTAATCCAAGTCATAACCTATCACTAACCCTAGCTCCAAATCTATCCATTATACTAAAAAACCCTAACCTAATGCTAACTTTAACCCTATTGCTAAATCTAACCCATCCATTATCCGAAACTTTAACTGAAACCTAAACCTAATCCTATCCATTACCCTAACCCTAAGCCTAAACCTAACACTAATTCAAGCCCTAACCATAAACTTTGACTTAAACCAAATGCTAACCCTGACCATGGCCCTAATAATACCCCTAAGTCTAAACCTGACCCTTACCCTAAACATAGCTGTGACACAAGACCTGGCCATAAACTAACCCTAGACTTCACATTAGCACTAGGCCTAGTTCTAGACCTGAACCTATCATAATCCCTATCCCTAAACATAGACTTAATCCTAACCAAAACACTAACCCTAGCCATAGAACCTAATTCTAACCCTCACCCTAGCACTAAAGCTAGCTACAACCCCACCCATTTCCCTAAACTAAATCCTAACACCGACGCTAATCCTAAACCTAGCACTACCCCTAGGCCTAAACCTAACACTAACTCTGGCCCTAATCCTAGCCATAATTTAGCTTTAACCCTAACCCTAACCCTAAGCCTAGTCTTAAATCTAAATCTAAATCTTGTCCTAGCTGTTTCCTTATTTCCAACCCTATCTCTCACCATAACACTAACCCTAGACCTAATCCTAACTCCAGATGTAAACCTAACTCTAAATCTAATCCTAACTCTAAGCTTAAACCTCACCCTAACACTAGCCTTAACCCTAACACTAATTCAAAATCTAGACCTAACCCTAGCCCAAAAAAAAAAAAAAAAAACTGAGCCATAGCTCTAATCCAAATCCTAACCCATAGAAGAAAAAATAAAGTGACCTTAAAAGACAAACTGTTCCTGACAGTGAACCTTGATCTGAGAAGGCCCAACTTTGAAAACATGGTAATGCTAGATAAAAGATGAACTCTGACCAGTATCAAAAAATTTGAACAAAACTAACTCTAACCCAAAAGTTAGTTCTAACCCTAGCCCTAATCCTAATCCTAAAACTAAACCTTCCTGTTTACAGAGCTTGATCATAAAATTCAAAATCTTGGGGTGCCTAGTAGGGAAAGGTAACAGATGAATCCTGCCCAGTATCAAAAATTCTGACCAAATTGGGGAAAGTGTTTCAGTACATGCCTATTTCCCCTGTTTTCTCCTAAAGTGCTCTTGAATAAATTGTTTTTTTTTTTCATGCTTCAGCTTAAGGTGCTTTCAAAAGGAAAAAAACCAGAGCATGCCCACAGCGAACTGATTGAGTGTGTGAGGCTTCATGCAGCCAGAAACAACCCTGTTTGATTTCCAGCTCCATTTACATTCACACATATAAGCCATAATGTAGTGAAAACTAAAAATTCTAACTGTTCCTGACACTGAACCATTGAACCTTGAAGGACCAACTTGGGAAGCCTACTAAGGTTGGTCAAAGATGAATCCTGTACAGTATCAAAGTAATCTGAACAACAACAACAAAAAAAAATTGAAGCTCTATCAGTACATGTGTATTTTACTTGCTTGTAAAGCACTCAGAGATAAAGTTGTTTCTTTCTACTTAAGCTTAGGGATATTTCACAGGAAACAAACCAGAGAATGCTCACTAAGAACTGATTGAGTGTGTGAAATTTCAAGCAGCTAGCACAAATCCTGTTTGATTTCCAGCTTCATTGCCATTCACCCCTAAAGGGCAAAAAGAAGAGAAATGTGAAAATTGAAAGTGTTCCTGAGAGAAAACCCTTTTACATAGGAGGCCCAAACATTTGGGTTATAGTCAAAATAGGAAATATGTGAATCCTGCCCAGTATCATACAAATTAAAAAAAAAAAAAAAAAAACTAACTCTAACCCTAACACCAGGTCTAAAACTAATCCTAACACTAAGTCTAACCCTAAACATAATCTGTTTAGAGAACCTTTGATCATAGAAGATTTTATATTGGGGAGTCTAGTGGGGCAAACTAACAAATGAATCATGGGCAGTTTCAAAGAAATCTGACAAAATCATTGGGGAGCTATTTCAGTACATGCATATTTCCATATTTTCTCCTAAAGTGTTCTCAGATAAATTTGTTTTGCATGCTTCAGCTTACTACAAATTTCACAAGGAACAAACCAGAGAGTGCCCAACGAGGACAGATTGAGTGTGTGAAGTTTCAAGAAGTTAGCACCAACCTTGTTTGATTTCCAGCTCCATGTCCATTTACCCATGTAGGTCAAAATGTAGTGAATCCATAAAATACAAATTGTTCCAGTCAGCAAAGAATTGAATCGAGAAAGATGAAACCTGGGGAACATAGTAAGGTTAGGTAAAAATGTATCCTGTCCAGGATCAAAGAAATTTGAACAGGACAAACTCTTACTCTAACACTAGACCTAACTCTAACCTAACATGCTTAGAGAACCTTTGATAATAGAAATCTCAATGTTGAGGAGCCTAGTGGGGAAAGCTAACAGATGAATCCTGCCCAGTATCAAAAATCTGATCAAATAACTAGGGGAGGTAGTTCAGTGCATGCATATTTTCCTTTTGTCTTTTAAAAAGCTCTCTCATAGTGTTGTTTTTGGCATGCTTCATTTTTGGGATACTTTCACAAGAAGAAAACCAGAGTGTACTCATAGAGAACTGATTGAGATTGTGAAGTTTCAAGCAGGTAGCAAAAACCTTGTTTGATTTCCAGCTTCATTTCCATTTACCCATATAGGAAAAAATGAAGTGAAACCTCAAAATAAGAACTAAAATACTTACAGCAAACCAGTAAATGTAGAAGGCCCAAACTGGGGAACCTAGTATGGCTAGGTAATAGATAAATCCTGCCTAGTATCACAAAAATTTGAACAAAACTACTGTAAACCCAACACTAGATATATCCTCAATCCTAACCCTACAGCTCACCCTAGCCTGTTTAGAGAACCTTTGATCATAGAATTCCCAAACTAAGGGAGCCTAGTGGGGCAAGCTAACAGATGAATCCTTCACAGTATCAAAGAAATCTGAGCAAATAATTGGGGGAAGTGTTTCAGTACATGCATATTTCCTTGATTTCTCCAAAAGTGCTCTGGGATAAAGTTGCTTTGCATGTTTCAACTGAGGGCAACATTCACAAGGAACAAACCAGAAAGTGGCCAAAGAGAACAGATTGAGTGTGTGCAGTTTCCTGCAGCTAGCACCAACCCTGTTTGACTTCGTGCTCCATTTCTCTTTAAAAAGAGTTCAAAATAAAGTGAAACCTTAAAATACAAACTGTTCCTGACAGCGAACCATTAAACCGAGAAGGCCCAAACCAGGGAACATTGTGAGGCTAGGTAAAAGACGAATCCCGCTCAGTATCAAAGATACATAAACAAAACTGACTCTAACCCTAACACTAGGTTTAAGCCTAGCCCTTACCGTAACCATAAACAAAACCCTAATCTGTTTAGAGAATCTTTTATCATAGAAGTCCTAAAATAAGGGAGCCTAGTGGGGCAAGCTAACAGATGAATCTTGTGCAGTATCAAAGAAAGGTGACCAAATAATTTGGCGAGGCAGTTCAGTACATGCATATTTCCCTGTTGTCTCCAACAGTACTTTTGGATAAAGATGTTTTTGCATGCTTCAGCTTTGGGAAACTTTCACAAGGAAGGATGCAGAGTGTCTTATAGAACTGATTGAGTGTGTGAGGTTTTAAAGAGCGAGTACCAACCCTGTTTGATTTCAAGTTCCATTTCCATTTCCCCATATAGGTCAAAATGAAGGAAACCTTATAATACAAACTGTTCCTGACAGCAAACCATTGAAGGGATAAGGCCCCAACCTGGGGTAAATAGTAAGGCTAGGTAAAAGATGAATTATGCCAAATATCAAATGAATTTGAACAAAACTCACTCTAACTCTAACCATAGATATAACCCAACCCTAACCTAATTCTAACCTGTTTAGACTACCTATGATCATAGAAGTCCCAAACTTGGGGAGCCTAGCGGCACAACTTAACAGATGAATCTTGTGCAGTATCAAGAAATTTGATGAATAATTGGGGAGGTATTTCAGTACCCTCATATTTCCCTGATTTTTTCTTAAAGTGCTCATGGATAAATTGTTTTTCATGCTTCACTTTAAGGTACTTTCACAAGAAACAACCAGAGAGTGCCCCCAGAGAGTTGATTGAGTGTGTGAAGTTTCAAGCAGCTAGTACTAACTCTGTTTGATTCCCAGCTCCATTTTCATTCACATCTATAGGCCTTAATAAAGTGAAACCTAAAAATTCAAACAATTCCTGATAGTGAACTGGCAAACCTTGAAAACCCAAACTTGGGGATTCTACTAAGACTAGGAAAAAGATGAATCCTTTACAATATTAAAGTAATCCATACAAAAAAAATGAAGCTTTCTCCTAAAGTGCTCACAGATAAAACTCTTTCTTTCAAATTCAGATTTGGGCTACTACCACAAGAAACGAATGAGAGAATGTGCCCTGAGAACTGATTGAGTGTATGAAGTTTCAAGCAGCTAGCAAAAACCCTGTTTGAGTCCAGCTCCATTTCCATTCACTCCTATAGGGCAAAATGAAGTGAAACATGAAAATTAAAATGGTTCCTGAGAGCAAACCCTTTTACTCAGAGGCCCAAACATGGGGAGCATACTAAGAATAGGAAAAAAGAAAAATCCTTCCCAGTATCCAAAAGGTTGAAAAAAACTAATTCTAACCCTAACACTAGTTATAACTCTAACAACCATACCCTAAGCCAAACCTCTTAAGAGAACCTTTGAACATAAAAGTTTTAAACTTGGGGAGACTAGTGGGGCAAGCTTACATATGAATCCTACATAGTATCAAAGGAATTCGACCAAATAATTGGGGGAGGTATTTCAGTACATGCATATTGCCCTCTTTTCTTTTAAAGTGCTCTTGGATAAACTTGTTTTGCATGCTTCAGCTTATCGCTACTTTTACAAGGAAGAAACCAGAGAGTGCCCACAGACAACTGATTGAGTATGTGAAGTTTCAACCGTCTAGCACCAACCCTTTGATTTCCAGCTCCATTCTAATTTACCCATATAGGTCAAAATGATGTGAGACATTAAAAACAAAGTATTCCCAACAGCGAATCATTGAACCAAGAAAGCCCAAAACTGGGGCACATAGTAAGTCTAGGTAAAAGGTAAGTCTTCCCAGTTCCAAAGAAATTTGAACAAAACAAACTCTAACCCTAACACTAGCTATAAAGATAGCCCTAATCCTAACCATAACACTAACACTTACTTGTTTAAAGAACCATTGATCCTAGAAGTTCCAACCTTGGGGAGCCTACTGGAGCAAGCTAAAAAATGAATACTGTGTAGTATAAAAGATATCTGATCAAATTTTGGTAGACTTATTTCAGTACATACATATTTCTCTGTTTTCTCCTTAAATGCTTTTGGATACAGTTTCTTTCTCATGCTTCATCTTTGGCCTACCTTCAACAGAAAGAAACCAGAGAGTGCCCACTGAGAACTGATTGTGTGAAGTTTCAAGCACTTCCTGCCAACCCTGTTTGATTTCCAGCTCAATTTTCATTCATATTAATAAGCCATAATGAAGGGAAACCTTAAAATACGAACTGTTCCTGACAGCGAACCATTGAACTGACAAGGCCCAAACCTGTGGAGCATAGTAAGGCTAAGTAAAAGATGAATCCTGCCCAATATCATAGAAATTTTAAGAAAACTAGGGCCACATGGGTGTGCTAAGTGAAGATCGAAGGCTCGGCTGCGCAGTTTCTCTGGGCACAGACAGCAGTCTCAGCCACACAGGCGCTCTCTAAACAGATGGAAGGAAGCAAAGAACACAGAAGCTTTGCTTGCACGTCACCAGACCGAGCTCTGTACACAGCACAAGGTCACTGCAGAACCACCCACCTCACCAAACACCTTACATGGGTAATAGATGAAATCCATCTTGCAAAACCTTCTTGCCATATATCAGTGGGCGAGGATATCAACTTGGTTCTGCAGCTTATCATGTACCGGGTTTCCAACTCCCCAACCTCCAGCTGTGATACCTCAAGATATTTTTTCCAAGCTTTTGGGGGGTGTAGCTATCAATGCGGAATAACAACTCTACAGGCACCTGGTTTCCAATTCAGAGACTAAGTGTAGGGAGGCTCCAGGTAGAAGCTCAAGCCCTCTCCCCCTGGCTACTTCCACCATCCTGAGCACAGAGACTCAAGCTAGGAATCGACAACTCCACCTACTGCAAGAAAAGAAAACAGAGTTATGAGAGACTTTTTTTTTCTTTCTTACTTTTCTTTTCTTGCTCTTATCATCCATTCTCCTCCACTATTTCTCCTCTGGCCCTCACGACCTCAACATATGTGAAACCAAGAACTTTTCATGAAATTGGACTTTAAAAACTGAATCACTAGAATTGTATAATATAGAGGAATTGCATAGGCCTCACCTCATCACCTCTTTATTTGCTCTGATTTTCTTTCTCCCTCTCTTTCTTTCTTTCCTCGTTATTTTTTCTTCTGTTTTCTTTCTCCCTCTATCCCACTTTCAGCCTCCTAACTTTTACTATTTATACATAGGGTAATTTTATGAATACAGATAAGGAGTTTGAATTTATACATTCTTTCATAAATTCCTTTTGTCTATTCAGTAGAGTTCTCCTCTGAAGTTGCTAAGTTAGATTAATCTCATACCCTCATTCCTTTCCGCCTTAACATAGCATCCTACCCCTGTCCCTCAGTTCTCTATAAACCGTGAGAAATGGTATGCCTTTCATGAAACTAATGACTATATTCTAAATAATAATTGAAGCCAACATATGTACACCCAGAGTCTAAATATAAATGTGTTTATAATATTTAGGCTTAGGCTTCATGTTACGGTTAGATTTAGAGTTAGGTTTTTATCTATGGTTAGGGCTTGGGCTAAGGATAGGGCAAGGGTTAGGACTAAGGATTGGGTTAGATTTAGGATTATGGTAAGGGATAGAGTTAGAACTAATGATAGGGCTAATATGAGAGTTAGAGATAGTCTTAGGGGTAACAGTAGGGTTAGGGTTAGGGTTATGGATAGGGCTAAATTAGGGCTAGTTTTAGTGTTAGGTATAGGCCTTGGGTTAGAGATAGACTTAGGAATACGTTTAGGGTAAGGTATTGGGTTATAGCTAGTTTGAGGGCTAGGGGAAGGGTTAGAATTAGGGTTAGGGCTAGGGTTAGGTTTAGTGTTATGATTAAAGCTAGATTTAGGGCTAGGATGAGGGCTAATGTTTGTGTTACAGTTAGGGCTAGTAGTAGGGCTAGGGCTAATGTCATGTCTACAGTTACAGTTAGGGATAGATTTAGTGTTAGGTTTATGGCTTGGTCCAGTATAGGAGTTAGATTTATACTAAAAGTCAGTTTTAGATCTAGGGTTATTATTACGGTCAGGATCAAAGTGAGGGTTTGTGTTAGGTTAGGGTTTAGGTTTAGGGATTGAATTTTCATTAGGGTTTCGGGTTAAGGTAATGAAATATTAGGTTTAGGGTTTAGGTGTGGTTTAGTGTAATGGATAGGGTTATGGTTAGGCCTAGTATTAGCATAAGGGTTATCATTAGGGTAATGCATAGGGTTAGACATAAGATTAGGGGTAGAGTTATGTATAGAATTAGGGCTTTTGTTTGTGTTAGGGTTAGGGTTTAGATGTGGTTTAGTGTAATGTATAGGGTTAAGGTTAGGCCTAGGGTTAGCATAATTGGTTATCTTTAGGGTAATAGATAGGGTTAGACCTAAGACTGGTTTATGGTTATGTATAGGATTAAGGCATTTTTTGGGTTAGAGTTAGATTTGCATTTAGGGTTAAATCTATGTTTAGCGGCTGGGTATATGGCTCATGAAGTAGCGTGCTCGCCTGGCATGTGCAAGGCACTGGGTTCGATCCACAGCACCACATACCAATAAAATTTTGTGTCCACCGAAAACTAAAAAAAAAATTAATATTAAGAAACTAGGTTTAGGACTCGGATTAAGGCTAGGTTTTGGGTTTGGTTAGGTCTAGGTTTAAGGCTATGGCTCATGTTCAAAGTAGCGTTATGATTAGAGATAGTTACAGGGTCAGGGATAGGGCTATGTCTAGTGTTAGGGTTAAATTTAGGGTTATGCTGATGTTTAGAGCTAGGTTTAATGTTAGGTTCAGAGTTAGAATTCAGATTAGTTTTCAGGTTACTATTAGGACTAGAATTAGAGATAGGATTAGGGCTAGGTGTAGGGTTAGGGTTATGATTTGGATTTATTTTATGGCTATGGGTAGAGTTAGGGCTAGTTTTAGGATAAGGGCTAGTGTTAGTGTGAGGATTAGGCTTAGGTTTAGGGCTAGATTTTGGCTTAGGTTTAGATCTTTGCATTGAGCTAGGGGTAAGGATAGGGATAGGATTAGGGCCAAGATTAGGGCTAGGTATAAGGTGATGGTAAGGGATAGGCTTAGAACTAGCTATAAGGCTAGGGCAAGAGTTTGAGTTAGTCTTAGGGCTAGGGTTAAGGTTGGGTTAGGGATAGGGCTAAATTAGGGCTGGGAGTAAGACTGGGGTTAGTATTAGGGTAAGGCCGAGATTTAGGGCTAGGATTAGTGTTAGTGTTAGATTTAGGGTTAGGTTTAGGGTAAGGGATGGGATTATAGTTACTTTTAGGACTAGGGTGAGGATTACGATTTAGGGTTATGGTTAGGGATAGGTTTATGATTAAACTGAGGTTTATGGCTATAATGTGGGCTAAGTTTTGTGTTAGGATTAGGACTAGGATTAGATCTAGGGCTAATGTCAGGTCTAGGTATACAGTTAGGGTGCGTTTTAGGGTTATGTTTAAAGCTAGGTCTATTGTAAGGATCAGGTTTCTTGTTAGTGTCAAGTTTACAGCTATGGGTATTATTAGGGTCAGGGTCAGGGTTCGGGTTTTTATTAAATTAAGGTTTAGGTTTAAGGATCGAGTTATCATTATGGTTAGGGATAGGTTAATGATAGTTTCAGGTTTAGAGTTAAGAGGTGTAGGGTAATTTATAGGATTAGGTTAAATATAGGATTAGGGTTCGGCCTAGGGTTAGCAGAAGTGTTAGGGTTATCATTAGAGTAATGGATAGGTTTAGATCTAGAGATAGGGCTAGTGTTATGCTTAGGATTAGGTCCAGGGTTAGGCCTAGGTTTTGGTTTAGGGCTAAGGTTATGGTTATGGTTAGCTTTAGGGTTAAAGCTAGGGTAGGGCTTGGGTTAGGGCTATGTTTTGCAATAGGTTAGGGCGATGGCAAATGCAAGAAATTTGTCATGATTAGGGCTAGTTTTAGGGTTAGTGTTAGAGTTATATATCATTTTGGGGTTAGGTTTAGGGTTAGGGTGATGTTTAGAGCTGGGGTTAGTGTTAGTGTCAGGGCCAGTGTTCAATGTAGGGTTATGGTTATTGGGAAAGCCAGAATTAGGACTAGGTTTCAGACTAGGGAAAGGGTTAGTTTTTGGCTTTAGACTAAGAGTTATTATTAGGGCTAGGGCTAGGTTTTTCTTTAGGTCTAGGTCTAGAGTTATGTATAGATTATGATTAGGTTTAGGTCTAGGACTAGTGTTAGGGTTAGGTTTAGGTATAAGATTACCAGTAGGGCTAGTGTTAGTGTTTGACTTAGGGTTAGGTTCAGGTTTAGACCTATAATTAGTTTTAGGGTCAGAATAAAGGTCAGGGTTAGGGTTAGGGTTTGGGTTACGGTTAGAGCTAGAATGAGGACTAGGGTTAGGACTATTAATAGGGTTAGGGTTCGGGTTAGGTTAAGGAATAGAATTAGGATTAGCATTAGGTTTAGGGTTTGGCATAGGGCAAGGGATAGGGTTAGAGCTAGGGTTAGGGCTAGGGTTAGGATTAAAGCTAGGTTTAGGGCTCGGATTAGACCCAGTTTTTTGTTAGAGTTATGGCTAGGGTTAGAGCAATGGCTGATGCAAGAACTATGGATTTTAGGGTTAGTTTTAGGGTTCTGGTTAGGGGTTAAACCTCTAGTGTTAGGATTAGGTTTAAGTTAGGATGAAATTTAGAGCTAGTATTAGTTTTAGGTTAATAGTCAGGGTCAGGATTAGTTTTAGGTTTAGTGTTAGGACTCAAATTAAGGCTACAGTTACTGTAACGGTTTGGTTTAAAGTTAGGGTGGGGGGTGTTTAGAGCTATGCTGAGTGTTAGAATATGAGTCAGAGTTAGGGTTAGTATTAAGGTTAAGATTAGGACTCAAATTAGCGCTAGGGTTAGGTCTAGGTGTAGTGTTACTGTCTGGTTTTACTGCAAGGGCAGTTTTATAATTAGCATTAGTGCTTGGGCTAGTGTTAATATTAGGCTTAGGCTTAGGGTTAGGGTTAGATTTAGAGTTAGAGTTAGATCTAGCGTTAGGACTAGGGGGTTATGGCTACATGTAATGTAAGTTTTAGGTTTAGGGTTATGGTCAGTTTTAGAGCTAGGGTCAAGGTCTGGGTTAGAAGTTTGTGATAGGTTAAGGTTTACAATTAGGGCTCAAATTAGCATTATAGTTAATGTTAGTAAAATGATAGCATGAGTTTTAGAGTTTAGATTTGGTTTAGAATAATGCATAGATTTAGGATTATGGATAGTTTTAGCTTTAGGCCTGGAGTTTTGGTTATGCCAGTGGACAGAGTTAGGGCTAGGGTTAGGGCTAGGGTTATGGTTTTGATTAGGGCTAGTGTTGGGAATAGGGTTAGGTTTAAAGCTCTGTTAGGGCTTGTATTAGGATTAGGTTTTGGGTTAAGTTAGTGCTAGGGTTAGGAATAATGCTAATGTAAGTACCAGGGTTACAATTAGGTTTAAATTTAGGGTTAGGGTTAGTGGTAGGTCTAGTATAAGGTTTAGGGTTAGGGTTAGGGTGATGTTTAGACTAGAGTTAGTATTATGGTCAGAGTCAGGGTCAGTGTTAGTTCCAGTTAACAGTTTAAAACTAGAATTAAGGTTAAGGTTAGTGTTAGGGTTAAGGTTTGATTTAGGTTAAGGGTTAGGGTTAGGGCTATGGCTCGGTTTTGTTTTAGGGCTAGTGTTAAAGTTAGATTTAGAGTTAGGGTTAGGGTCAGGCTTAGGCTTAGGATTAGGGCTTGATTTAGATTTAAAATTAGATCTAGGTTAGGGCTAGAGCTAATGATAAGGCTATGGTTAGGGCTGGGTTTAGGGCTAGGATTAGGGTTCCAGTACGTGATAGGGTTAGAACAAGGGATGGGGATAGGTTGAGAGTTAGAGTTAGTCATAGGACTAGGGTTAGGGCTAGGGTTACGAAAAGGACTAATTAGTGCTAAGATTAGGGCTAGGGTTAGTTCTTGGGTTAGGCCTAAAGTTAGGTTTAGGGTTAGGATTAAGGCTAGGTTTAGGGCTAGGATAAGGGCTGGGGTTTGTGTTAGGTTTAGGGATAAGATTAGGCCTATGGATAATATAAGGTCAAAGCTTATGGTTGGGAATAGTTTTAGGATTTGTGTTAATGCTAGGTGCTAGGTCTAGTGTAAGGGTTAGGTTTAGTGTAAAAGTCATCCTTAGAGCTAGGAGATTTATTAGGGTCAGTGTCAATGTTACAGTTTGTTTGAGGTTAGATTCTAGGGTTAGGGCTTGAATTAGCACTAGGTTGTGGGTTAGGGTAATAATAGTTTTTTGTTGTTATTGTTGTTGTTGTTTTCCTAGTTAACAGTAGGTTTAGGGTAATTGATAGGTTTAGGGTAATTTAGGGTTAGCGATAGAATTAAGGTTAAGCCTAGGGTTCACATTAGGGTAAGGGTTATGGTTAGTATAATGGATAGGATTAGAGCTAATTTTAGGCCTATGTTTATGGTTAAGAATAGGTCTTCAATTAGAGTTAGGGTTAGGGTTACAACTAGGGTTAGGCTTAGGGTTATGTTTAGCATAAGTGTTAGGTTTTGAGCTAGGGTTGGGACTATGGTGAGGGTTAGGTTTAGGGTTACTTCTAGGGATAAGATTATAGTACTCATAGGGTTAGGGTTAGGATAAGGCCTAGGGACATCATTAGGGATAGGGTTAGGGTTAGGGTAATATATAAGATTAGTTGTAGATTTAGGGCTATGTTTAACGTTAGATTGAGGTTTAGGCTTAGAGTTAGGGCTATGGTTTTGTTTAGGTTTATAGTAAGGGTTAGGGTTTGAGCTAGGGTTAGGTCAATGGCAAGTGTGAGTTCTAAGGTTAGGTCTAGGGTTAGTTTTCCAATTAGGTTTAGGTTTAGCATTAAGCCTAGGATTATCAATAAGTTTAGGTTTAGATTTAGAGTAATGGGTAGGTTTAGAGCTAGGTTTAGGTCTAGGATTAAGGTTAGGATTAGGGCTAGGGTTAGGGTTAGATTGAGGGATTGGTATAGGTTTATGTTTATAGTAATGTTTAGGCTTTGAGCTAGGATTAGGACTAAGGCAAGTGTTAGGATAAGGTTAGGGCTAGGGTTAGGGTTAGGGTTATGCTTAAGGCTTGATTTAGGCCTAAGATTAGCTCTAGGTTTTGTGTTAGGTTTAGGCCTAGGGTTTGGGCTATGGGTAATGTAAGAGCTAGGGTTATGTTGAGGGCTAGCTCTAGGGTTAGGGTTATGGCTAGGTCTAGTATTAGATAAAGATTTTCGGTTAGGGTCAGATTTAGAGACAGGTTTACTCTAAAGGCAGGGTCAGTGTTTGGGTTAGAGTTAATGTTAGGGTTACAGCCAGAATTAGGACTATGTTTAGGTCTAGGGTTAGGGTTAGTATTTCAGTTAGGTTAAGGATTATTGTTAGGGCTAGGGCTAGGTTTATGTGTAAGTCTAGGGCTAGAGTTAAGGCTAGATTTAGGGTTTGGTTTAGGTCTAGGTATAGTGTTAGGGTTTGGTCTAGGGTTAGGGTCAGTTTTAGAACTATGGTTACTGTTAGGTTCAGAATAAGTGTTGGGGTTAGTGTTAGGGTTTGGGATAGTGTTAGAGCTAGAATGAGGGCTTGAGTTAAGACTATTAATAGGGTTAGGGTTTTGGTTAGCTTAAGGATAAGAGATAGGTCTAGGGTTACTATTAGGGTTAGGGTTTTTCTGAAGTTAAGGGATAGTCTTAGAGCTAGGTTTAATGCTAGAGTGAGGGTTAGGGTTAGGGTTAAATATAAGTTTAGAGCTCGGATTATGGCTAGTTTTTGTGTTAGGGTTAGGGTTAGATTTGGGAATTGGCTAATGTAAGAGCCAGGTTTCCAATTAGGGTTAGACTTAGGGTTAGGGTTAGGAGTAGGTCTAGTGTTAGGCTCAGGTTTAAGGTTAGGGTAATATTTATATCTAGGGTTATTGTTAGGATATGAGTCAGCATCAAGGTTAGTTTTATAATTAAGTTTAAATATCAAATAAGAGCTAGGTTGCTGTTAGTGTTTGGTTTGAGGTGAGAGTTGTGTTTAGAGCTAGGGTGACTCTTAGGATATCATTCAGGGTCAGGGTTAGCTTTAAGGTTAGCGTTATGACTTGAATTAGGACTAGGGTTTCTGTTAGCATTTGGTTTAAGTTTAGGGTGGTCTTTAGAGCTAGAGTCAGGGATAAGATATGAGTCATGGGCAGGGTAAGTTTTAAGGATAGGGTTAGGACTCAAATTAGGGCTAGAGTTACGTCTAGGTGTAGTGTTAGGGTTTGAGTTAAGTTAAGGTTTAGGGTTAGGGCTGTTGCTCAGGTTTGTTTTAGTCCTAGGTTTAGGGCTTGAGCTAGTTATAAGACTACCATTAGGGTTAGGGCTAGTGTTAGTGTTAGGCTTAGGCTTTGGTTTAGGTTTAGATTTGGATTTAGCATTAGATCAAGGATTAGTGGTAGATCTAACTATAGGGCAAAGGTTAGGGCTAGGGTTATGGTTACGGTAACAAAATTAGAACTAGGGATAGGGCTAGGGTGAGAGTTAGAGTTAGTCTTAGGCCTAGGGTTTTGGTTAGTTTTAGGGATAGGGCTAAGTCAGGGCTAGGATTAGGGCTAGGGTTAGTGTTCAGCATAGGCCTAGTTTTAGGGCTAGGGTTATAGTTAATTTTAGGGTAAGGTATGGTGTTATAGCTAGGTTTAGAGATAGGGTGAGGGTTAGAATTAGGGTTAGGGCTAGGGTTAGGGTTAGGGTTTTGATTAAGGCTAAGTTTAGGGCTAGGATGAAGTTTAGGGTTTGTTGTAGGGTTAGATCTAGAATTAGGGCTAGGGCTAATGTCAGGTCTGGTGTTACAGTTTGGGGTAGATTTAGGGTTAGGTTTGTGTCCATCTCTAGTGTAAGTGTTAGGCTTAGGGAAAGGGTCAGGTTTAGAGCTATTTGTATTTTTAGGGTCAGGATAAGTGTTAGGATTTATTTTACGTTAAGGTTTAGGGATAGGGCTCAAATGAGCATTAGGGTTAGTGTTAGGGTTAGGGTAATTGATTGGCTTAGGTTTAGATTTCAGAATAGGTTTAGGGCAATGGACAGCTTTAGGGTTAGCATAAAAATTAGGGTTATGCCTTGGGTTAGCCTTAGGATTTGGGTAATCATAAGGATAATATATAGTTTTAGAGCTATGGTTAGGGTTAGGGTTAGGTTAGTGTTAGGGCTAGAGTTAGGTTAGGTTTTGTTTTAAGGCTATTAACCCTAGATTAGGAGAGTGTTGGGGTTATATTTAGGGTAAAAGATAGGTTTTGAACTAGGATTAGGTCTAGGACGAGGGTTATGTTTAGTGTTATGGTCAGGGTTAGGTTTAGGGTTAGGGATAGGTTTTTCATTAGGTTTAGAATTAGGTTTAGGGTAATAAATTGGGTTAGATGTAAGGTTAGCTTTATGGTTAAGGTTATGTTTAGGTTTAAATTTAGTTTTAGGGCTAGGTATACTGTTGGTTTTAGGGTAAGATTTAAGGTTTGAGTTAGGCTTAAGGCTATGGCAAGTTTTAGGTTTAAGGTTAGGTCTAGTGCTAGGTTTATGATTTTGTTTAGGGTTTTGGTTAGGTTTAGGGATAACTTTATCATTAGTGTTAGGGTTAGAGTTGGGGTAATGGCTAGGATTAGAGCTAGTGTTCAGTCTAGTACTAAGGTTAGGATTAGGGCTATGGTTAGGGTTATGGTTAGGGATAGTGCTAGGCTTATGTTTAGGCTAAGGGGTCGGCTTTGAGCTAGGGTTAGGACTAAGGTGAGGGTTAGGGTTAGGGTTTAGACTAGGTTTGGGGTTAGAGTGAGGTTTATGCTTAGGGTAGGTTTAGGCCTCAATTAGGGTTAGGGTTAAGTTTTGTGTTAGGTTTAGGCCTAGGGTTAGTTCTATGTGTAATGTAAGACCTAGGGTTCTGATTAGAGTTAGTTTTAGAATTAGAGTTATGGCTAAGTCTAGTGTTAGTTTTATGTTTTGGGTTAGGGTCAGATTTAGAGCTAGGTTTAATATTAGTGTCAGGGCCATGGTTCAGGTTAAAGTTAGGGTTAGGGTGAAAGCCACAATAGGACCAGGTTTAGGTTTAGTGGTAGGGTTAGTGTTTGGTTTAGGTTAAGGTTTATTGTTAGAGCTAGCACTAATTTTTGTTTAGGTCAAGGACTAGAGTAATAGCTAGATTTAAGATTAGGTTTAGGTCTGGGGCTAGGGTTACATTTAGGTTTAGGTATAAGTTTACTGGTAGGGCTAGTTTCAGGTTTCGGTTTCAGTTTAGGGTCAAGTTTAGACCTATAATTAGTTTAGGGTCAGGTTAGGGTGAGATTTTGGAGTAGGGTTAGATCTAGACGGCTAGTGTTAGGACTAGTAATAGGGTTATGGTTTGGGTTTGGCTAAAAATTAAGATTAGGACTAGAGTTAGCATTATGAATAGGGTTTGGCTTAGGGTAATGAATAGGATTAGATCTAGGGTTAAAGCTACGATTAGAGTTAGGTTTAGGGCTAGTTTTAAGATTAGGGTTAGGGTTAATTCTAGTTTTAGGGCTCAGAATAGGGCTATTTTTGTGTTAAGAGTTAGGGCTAGGGTTTGCCTAAGGCCAATGTAAGAACTGGGGTTACGATTAGGGTTAGTTTTAGGGTTAGGATTTTGGCTAGGTCTAGTGTTAGCATTAGTTTTAGGGTTAGGGTGACATTTAGAGCTAAGGTTTGTGTTTGGATAAATGTCAGGGTGAGGGTTAGTTTTTGGCCTAGGACTCGAATTAGAGCTCGGGTTATGGCTAGTTATGGGATAGGGTTTGGTTTAGGTTAAGGTTTAGGTTTAGAGCAATGGCTCGGTTATGTTTGAAGGCTCGGGCTTGGAATAGGGCTAGTTTTAGGATTAGCAATAGTGTTAGACCTAGTTGTAGAATGAGGTTTAGGCTTAAGATTAGGGTTGTATTTAGATTTTGGTTAGATCTACGGTTAGGGCTATGGCAGGGATAGGGCTCAGGTTAGGGCTATTGTGAGAGTTACTGTAATGAATAGGGTAATAAATAGAAATAGGGCTAGAGTGTGAGTTAGAGTTAGTATTGGGGCTAGAATTAGGGGTAGGGTTAAGTTTAGGGTTCAAATAGGGCTAGGATTAGTTCTATGATTAGTGTAAGGATTAGGCCTATGGTTAGGGCTAGGGTTAGGTTTATTTTATGGGACAGGATGGGGTTATATAGCTAGGTTCAGTGCTAGGGCGTGGGTTATATTTATGGCTAGGGCTAGGGTTAGGGTACTGTTTAGGATTAAGTCTAGGTTTAGGGCTAGAATGAGGGCTGGGGTTTGTGCTAGGTTTAGAGTTAGGATAATCCCTAGGGATAATGTCAGGTATAGCGTTATGGTTTGGAATAGTGTTAGGGATAGGTTTATGGCTAGGTCTAGTGTAAAGCTTACATTTACTGTAGGGTTCAGGTATAGAGATAGGTTATTATTAGGGTAAGAGTATGGGTTAGTGTTTGGTTTGGGTTAAGGTTTAAGGTTAGGGCTCAAGTTAGTAGGGTTAGGGTTGAGGTTAGAATAATGGATAGAGTAAGGTTTACACTTCAGGTTAGGTTTAGAGTAATGTATAGGGTTAGTGTTAGGGATAAAGTTAGGGTTAGGCCTGTGATTAGCATTTGGTTTAGGCTAAAGAAATGAATAGGTTTACTGCTACTGTTAGGGCTTAGGTTAAGTTTAGGATTAGGGCTAGGATTTGGGTTACTCCTAGGGTTAGTGTTAGGGTTTGGTTTAGGGTAAGTGTTAGGGTTTGAGGTACGTTTAGGGATAGGATGAGGGTTAGGTTTCGAATAAGGGCTACTGTTAGGGTTAGGTTTAGGTTTAGGGCTAGGGTTGCCATTAGGGTTAGGGTTGTGTTTAAAGTAATGGATAAAGTTAGAGCTAGGATTTGGGTGATGGTTTCACTTAGGATTAGGGATAGGGTTAGGGTTAGATTTAGAGCTAAGGTTATGTTTAGTGTAAAGGTTTTAGTTTGAGCTAGGGTTAGGACTAGGGCAAGAATTAGGTTTAGGGTTTGTTCTAGGGTTAGGGTTAAGGCTATGCTTAGGTCTAGGATTAGGGCTTGCATTAGGGCTAGGTTTTGTGTGAGGTTTATGGCTAGTGTTAGGGCTATGGGTAATGTAAGAGCTAGGGTTATGATTATGGCTAGTTTTTAGGGTTAGGTTTATAAATATGTCCAGTGTTAGGTTTAAATTTTGGGTTTGATAAGGCTTAAAGCCTGGGTTTGTGTTAGGGTAAGCATCAGTGTCCGGGCTAGCATTGGATTTATGATTAAGGCCAGAATTAGAAGTAGGGTTAGGTCTAGGGCTAGGGTTACTCTTTGTATTAGGTTAATGGTTATTATAGGGCTAGGGCTAGGTTTTTGTTTATGACTAGAGCTAGAGTTATGGCCATATTTAGGATTAAGTTTAGGTCTAGTGCTAGTGTTATGGTTAGGTTTAGGTATAGGTTTACTGGTAGGGCTAGTGTTAGGGTTCGGTTTAATGTAAAGTTCAGGCTTTGACCTAGGGTTAGTTTTAGGGTAAAATAAGGGTAAGTGTTATGCTTAGGCTTCGGGTTAGGGTTAGAGATAGAATGATGGCTAGGGTTAGGACTAGTAATATAGTTATGGTTTGGGGTAAGTTTAGGATTAGGGTTAGAACTAGGGTAGCATTAGGGTGAGAGTTTGGCTTAGTGTAAGGAATAGGATTAGAGCTAGAGTTTGGGTTAATGTTAGCGTTAGGGTTAGGTTTAAGGTTAAATCTAGGGTTGAGGCTCAGATTAGTGCTAGGTTTTTTGTTAGGGTTTGGGCTATGGCGAATGTAAGAACTAGCTTTATGGTTAGAGATTAGGGTTAGGATTAGGGCTAGATCTAGTGTTGGGGTTAGGTTTAGGGTTAGGGTGATGTTTAGAGTAGGGTTAGTTTTAGGTTCAGAGTCAGAATCATTATTAGTTGTAGGGATAGGTTTAAGACTTGGTGTAGCATTAGGATTTGGTTTAGGTTAATGGTTAGGATTAGTTTTATAGCTAAGTTTTGTTTGTGGGCTATGGCGAGGGTTAGCGCTTGTTTTCAAGTTAGAATTAGAGTTATGGCTAGTGTTACGGTGAGGTTTAGGTTTAGAGTTAAGGTTATATTAAGAGTTAAGTATAGTTCTAGGTTTAGGACAATGGCTAGAGTTAGGACTATGGTTAGGGCAAGTGTGAGGGTTAGGCAATAGATAAGGTTGGTACTAGAAATAGGCCTAGGGCTAGAGTTCAACTTTACTCTTAGGGCTAGGGTTAGAGTTAGGGTTAGAGTTAGCAATAAATTAGGGCTAGGATTAGAGCTATGGTTAGTGTTAGGATTAGGCCTAGGGTTGGGGCTAGGGTAAGTGTTAGTGATAGTGTTAGGGTTAGGTTTAGGGATAGAGGAAACAATGTGGTTATACCTAGGTTCAGAACTAGGGCAAGGGTTGAAATTAGGGTTTGGGCTAGGGTTAGGTTTCGGGTTAGGACTAAGGCTACTTTTAAAGCTAGGATGAGGGCTCTGGTTTATGTTAGGTTTAAGGCAAGGATTAGGTACAGTGATAATGTCAGGTCTAGGAATATGGTTAGGGATACTGTTAGGGTTAGTTTTTGGCTACGTCTAGTTTAAGGGTTATGTTTAGGGTAAGGGTCATTTTGGAGCTAGGTGTGTTATTAGAGTCAGTGTCTTGCTCAGAGTTTAAGTTAGGTTTTGTTTTAATTTTAGGGCTCGAATTAGCATTAGGGTTAGGTTTAGAGTTATGGTTAGAGTAATTGATAGGGTTAAGTTTAGTGTTTAGTTTAGGTTTAGATAAGGATAAGGTTAGTGTTAGCAATAAGTTTAGGGTTAGGCCTAAATGGATAGGGTTAGATTTAGGTTAAGGACTAGGGTTAGTGTTAGGTTTAGCATAATTGTTAGGGTTTGAGCTAGGATTAGGACTATGGTGAGGGTTAGGTTTACAGTTAGGACTAGGGTTAGGATTACAGTTAGTGTTAGTGTAGGTTTAGGGTTAGGACTAGGGTTAAGTTTACAGTTAGGATTAGAGTAGGTTTAGGGTTAGGGCTAGTGTTATCATGATCTTTATAATTAGGGTTAGGGTTATGAACAGGGTTAGAGCTATGTATAGAGCTATGTTTAGGTTTGGCTTATGTTTAGGGTAATGGATAGGTTTAGGTCTAGGGTTATTGTTAGGGTTGTGGTTAGGGTTAGGGTTAGGGTTAGGTCTAGGTTTAGTGTTAAGTTTAGGTTTAAGGCAAGTGTTAGGGTTTGAGCTATGGTTAGGGCTAGGTTGACGGATAGGGTTAGTGTCAGTTCTAGGTTTAGGATTAGGGTTAAATTTAAGGCTAGGGTTATCATTAGGTTTAGGGTTATGTTTAGGGTAATGGATAGAGTTAGAGCTAGAGTTAGGGCTAGGATTATGGTTAGGATTAAGTCTACTGTTAGGTTTAGGGTTAGGACAGGATTTAGGTTTAAGGTTGGGTTTAGGGTAATGGTTAAGGCTAGGGTTAGGGTTGGTGTTAAAACGAGGTGTAGGGCTCAGTTTAGGGAGCGGTTTTGGGTTAGGTTAGGGCTCTGGCTAATGTAAGAACTAGAGTTTTGATTAGGGTTACTTTTAGGGTTACGGTTACGGCTAGTACTACTTTTAGGTTTTGGTATACTTTTAGGGTGATGTTAGATCTAGGGTTATTGTAAAGTCAGAGTAGGGCTCAAGGTTACTTTAAGGGTTAGGTTAGGACTGGAATTAGGACTAAGGTTAGGGGTAGGTGTAGGGTTAGGTTTTGGTTTACGTTAAGGGTTAGGGTAAGGGCTATGGCTCGGTTTTGTTTTAGGGCTTGAACTAGATTAGGGTTAGTTTTAGGATTAGTGTTATTGTTAGAGCTAGTGTTACTGTGAGGTTTAGGCTTAGGGTTAGGATTGGACTTAGAGTTATGGTTAGTTCTAGGGTTAGCAATAGGGCTAGTGTTAGGGCTAAGGTTAGGACAAGTGTTAGGGTAATGGAAAGGGATAGGTTTAGATCTAGGAATAAGGCTAGGGTGAGAGTTAGAGTTAGTCTTAGTGATAGTGGTAGGGTTAGGGCTAAATTAGGGCTAGGATCAGGTCTAGGCTTAGTGTAAGGGTTAAGTCTAGAGTTAGAGTTAGGGTTAGATTTGGTGGAAGGGATGGGGTTATAGCAAGGTTCAGAATTATGGTGAGGGATATAATTAGGGATAGGGCTAGTGTTAGGGTTTGGGTTAGGATCAAGGCTAGGTTTAGCACTGGGATGATTGCTAGCATTTGTGTTAGGGTTATGACAAGAATTAGAGCTAGGCTAATATCAGGTCTAGGGTTATGGTTATTGATTGTTTTGGGGTAAGATTTATGGCTAGGTCTAGTTTCAGAGTTAGGTTTAGGGTGAGGTTCAAGTTGAGAGCTAGGTGTATTATAATAGTCAGAGTCAGGTTTTGGGTTTGGGTTAGGTTGAGGTTTAGGGTTATGGCTCAATTTAGCATTAGGTTTGAGTTAGGGTTAGGGTAATGAATAAGGTTAGGCTTAGGCTTCAGTTTAGGTTTAGGGTTAAGGTTAAATTTAGGGTAATGAATAGGGTTAGGGTTAGGCCTACAGTGAGCATTAGGATTATGGTTATCATTAGGGTAATGGATAGGTTTAGAGCTAGTGTTAGAGCTAGGTTTATGTTTAGGATTTGGGCTTGAGTTAGGGTTTGGGTTAGGGTAAATGCTAGGGTTAGTTTTAGGGTATGGATTAGGGTTTGAGCTAAGGTTAGTGCTAAGGATATTTTTAGATTTAGGATTAGCTCTAGGGTTAGGATTAGTGTTACTATCAGGGTTAATATAATGGATAGATTTAGATGTGTGGTTAGGATTAGAGTTAGGTTTCAGTTTAGGAATAGAGTTAGTGTTAAGTTTAGCATAATTTTTTTAGAGTTTGAGCTAGGATTAGGACTATGGCAAGGGTTAGGTTTTGGGTTCAGTCTAGGATTAGGTTTACAGTTAAGGTTAGAGTAGGTTTAGGGTTAGGGCTAGTGTTATCATGACATTTATTGTTAGGGTTAGGGTAATGGGTGGGGTTAGAGATAAGTTGAAGTTTAGATTTAAGTTCAGGATTAGGGCTAGGGTTAGTGTTAGGGTTAGACTTATCATTTTCATATGGTTAAGTCAAGGGTCAGGCTGAGGGATTGAGTAAGTGCTAGGGCTATGTTGAGGCTTCAGGTTAGAATCATGGCTAGGGATAAAGTTAGGGTTAGGGTTAGGGTTAGTGCTAGGTTTAGCATTAGGTTTGGTTTATGGTTAGGGTAATGGATAGTGTTAGAGCAAGGGTTTCGGCTATGGTTACACTTAGGATTAGGGCTAAGATTGGGGTTAGGTTTGGGGCTAGGGAAATGCTTAGGGTAAGGGCTAGGGTTTGAGATAGTGTTAGTATTAGGGATAGGTCGAGTATTAGGTTCAGCCTTAGGTCTAGGGACAGGATTATGTTAAGTTTAGGGTTAGGGTTATGTTTAGGGCTAGGGTTATCATTAGGGCCAGGATAACGGTTACTTTAATGGATATGGTTACAGTTAGATGTAGGTTTAGGCTTAGAGTTAGGTTTAGATTTAGTTTTAGGGTTAATGTTAAAGCTACAGTTATGTTTATGTTTATCGTACAGGTTAGTTTTGAGCTAGGGTTAGGGCTATGGTGAGTGTTTGTTTTAGGGTTAAGTCTATTGTTAGTTTTCAGGTTAGAGTTAGGGTTATGGTTAGGGTTAAGGCTAGGGTTATCAATACAGTTAGGTGTAGGGTTAGGTAAGGTGTAGGTTTAGAGCTAGGTTTAGAGATAGAGTTAAGTTTAGGGTTAGGTCTAGGGTTAGGGTTAAGACTAAGGTGTAGTTCTAAGTTTATATTTATGGTAAGGGTTTGGCTTTGATTATGGTTTAAGCCTAAGGCTATGGTTAGGTTTAGGGTTAGGGTTAGCAATAAAGTTAGGGTTGGGGTTACTCTTAGGGCTAGATTTAGGCCTAGAATTCACTCTAGGTTTTGTGTTACATTAGGCATAGGGTTAGGGCTATGGGTAATGTAAGAGCTAGCATTATGATTAGGGCTAGTGGTAGGATTAGGGTTATGGCTATGTCTCATGTTAGGATTAGGTTTTTGGTTAGGGTCAGGTTTAGAGATAGGAGGCAGTGTCAGTGTTCAGGTTAGAGTTAGATTTAAGGTTAAAGCCAGAATTGGGACTAGGTTTATGTCTAGGGGTAGGGGTAGTCTTTGCTTTAAGTTAAGGGTTATTGTTAGGGCTAAGACTATTTTTTTTTGTTTATGTCTAGAGCTAGAGTTAAGCCTAGATTTAGGATTAGGTTCAGGTCTAGGGCTAGTGGCAGGTTCTGGTTTAGGTATAAGTTTACTGGTAGGGTTAGTGGTAAGGTTTGGTCTAGCATTAGGGTCAGGTTTAGACCTAGGTTAGTGTTTTGTTAATAATAAAAATCAGGGTTAAGGTTAAGGTTTGGGATAGGGTTAGAGCTAGAATCAGGGCTAGGGTTAGGACTATTAGTATGGTGAGAGTTTTGGTAAGCCTGAGGATTAGGGATAGGTCTAGCTTTACCACTAGAGTTAGGGTTTTGATTAGGGTTAGGAATAGGGTTAGAGCTAGTGTTAGGGTTAGGGTTAGGGTTAAAATTAGTTTTAAAGCTAGGTGTAGGGCTCAGATTAGGGCCAGTTTTTGTGTTAGTGTTAGGACTAGGGTTCCAGCAACAGGTAAAGTAAGAACCAGGGTTACAAATAGGGTTAGCTTTAGAGTTAGGGTTTGGGGTAGTTCTAGTGTTAGTGTTAGATTTAAGGTTAGGTTGATATTTAGAGCTAGAGTTATCTTTAGGATAGAAGTCAGAGTCAGGGTTAGTTTTAGGGTTTGTGTTAGGACTCAAATTAGGGCTAGGTTTACTGTAAGGGTTTGGTTTAAGGTTAGCGTCATTTTTAGAGCTAACATGAGTGTTAGAATATGAGTCAAGGTCAGGGTTAGTTTTAAGGTTGGGGTTCAGACTCGATTAGGGCTAGGATTAGTTTTTGTAGTAGTTTAGGGTTTGGTTTAAGGTAAGTGTTTTTAATTAGGTCTCTTGCTTGGTTTTGTTTTCGTCCTAAGGTTAGAGTTAGGGCTAGTTTTACAATTAGTATTAGGGTTAGGGCTAGTGTTAGTGTTAGGCTTAGACTTAGATTTAGGGTTACATTTATAGTTAGGTTAGATCTAGGATTAGTGTAGGATTAGAGATAGGGCAAGGGTTAGGTCCAGGGTTAGAGTTATTTTAATGGATAGGTTTAGAACTAGGGATAGGGCTAGTGTGAGAGTTAGTTAGTGATAGGGCTAAAATTAGAGTTAGGTTTTGGAATAGTGTTAAATTAGGTTTAGGATTAGGGCTAGGGTTAGTGTTCAGCTTAGGCTTAGCAATAGAGATAAGGTGAGGTTTAAGTTTAGGATAAAGGATTGTGTTATAGCTAGATTTAGAAGTAGGGTGAGGGATAGAGTTAGGGTTAGGGCTAAGGTTGGGGTTAGGGTTATGATTAAGGCTAGGTTTAGGGCTAGGATGAGGGCTAGAGTTTGTATTAGATTCAGGACTAGGATTATTGCTAGGGGTAATATCAGGTCTAGGGTTATGGTTAAAGATAGTTTTAGGGTTAGGCTTTTGGCTACGTCTAGTGTAAGTGTTAGGTTTAGGGTAATAATCAGGTTTAGAGCTCGGGGAATTATTAGGATTAGGATTTTTCCTTAGGTAAGGATTTAGGATTACATTTCAAATTAGCATTAGTGTTAGGGTTAGGGGTATAGTTATGGTTTGTTTTAAGGTTCAGGTTTGGTTTAGGGTAAATAATACAGTTATGGTTAGTGATAGGGTAGGGTTAGGCTTAGGGTTAGCATTAGGGTAAGGGATATGGTTAGGGTAATTGATAGGGTTAGAGTTCTATGGTAGAACTAGAGTTATGGTTTGAAATATGCCTTGAGTTATGGTTAGAGTTAGTGTTAGAACTGGGGTTAGGGTTAGTTTTAGGGTTATGTTTAGCATAAAGTTTAGGTTTTGAGCAAGGTTTAGGGATAAGTTTAAGCTTAGGTCTAGGGATAGGATTACAGTAGTTTTAGGGTTAGGGTTAGAGTTAGGACTAGGATTATCATTAACATTAGGGTTAGGGTTAAGGTAACAGATATGTTTATGTTAGGTTTTGATTTGGTTTAGAGTTAGAATTAGTGATAGGGTTACAATTAGAGCTATGGTTATGTTTAGGTTCAAGGATAGGTTTATGGTTTGATCTAGAGTTAGGGCTATGCTGAGTTTAATTTTAGGTTTATATCTATGGTTAGTTTTCCGGTTAGGGTTAGGGTTATTATTAGGGTTCAGGCTTGGATTATCAATATGTTTAGGGTTAGGGTTAGGGTAATCAGTAGGTTTAGAGCTAGATTTAGGGCTAGGTTAAGTTTAAGATTTGGGCTAGGGTTAGTGTGAGAGTTAGGGATAGGTCTAGGCTTATATTTAGGGTAAGGGTTAGGCTTTGAGGTACCTTAGGAATAAGCTGAAGGCTATGGTTAAATATAGGTCTAGTGTTAGGGTTAGGGTTATGCTTAGGGCTAGGTTTAAGCCTTAAATTAGCTCTATGTTTACAATTAGGTTTAGGCCTAGGGTTAGGGCTATGGGTAATATAAGATCTAGGTTTATGATTAGAGCTAGTTTTAGGGTTAGGGTTATGGCTGGGTCCAGAATTAGGTTTAGTTTTTGGTTAGTTTCAGGTTTGGACGTAGGTTTAGTGTTAAAGGCAGGATTAGTGTTTGGGTTAGACTTAAAGTTATGGTTAAAGCCAGAATTTGGACTAGGTTTAGGTCTAGGGGTAGAGTTAGTGTTTGGGTTAGATAAAGATTTTTTTTTTTTAGGGCTAGGGCTAGGGTTTTGTTTAGGTCTAGAGCTAGAGTTCAGGCTAGATTTAGGATTAGGTTTAGGTCTAGAGCTAGTGGTAGGGTTAGTTTTAGGTATAAGTTTACATGTAGGGCTACGGTTAGGGTTTGGTTTAGGGTTAGGATTATGTTTAGACCTAGGGTTTATGGTATGGTCAGAATAAGGGTCAGGGTTAGGGTTAGGGTTTGGGATAGCATAAGAGGCAGGATGAGATCTAGTGTTAGGACTATTAATAAGGTTAGGATTTGGGCTCCCCGCAATTAGGGATAGGTCTAGGGTTACCATTAATGTTAATGTTTTGCTCAGGGTAAGTCAAAGTGTTAGGGCTAGGTTTAGGGCTCATATTAGGGCTAGTTTTTGTGTGAGGTTTAAGGCTAGGTTTAGGGCAACAGCTAATATAAGAACTAGGGTTATAATTAGGGTTAGGAGTAGGGATAGATCAATTGTTAGGATTAGGTTTAAGATTAGGTTGATATTTATAGCTAGGTTTAGTTTTCGGATATCAGTCAGGTCAGTGTTAGTTTGAGGATGAGGGTTAGGACTCGAATTAGGGCTAGGTTTACTGTTAGGGTTCAGTTTAATTTTAGGGTGGTGTTTAGAGCTAGGATGAATGTTAGGATATACGTCAGGTTCAGGGTTATTTTTAAGGTTATGATTAGGACTCGAACTACTGCTAGGGTTAGATCTAGGTGTAGTGCTAGTGTTTGGTTTAGGTTAAGTTTAGTGTTAGGCCTGTTGTTCGGTTTTGTTTTAGTGCTATGGCTAGGGATAGGTCTAGATTTATGATTAGCTATAGGATTAGGGTTAGGGTTATGATTAGGTTTAGGATTAAGTCTCGATTTAATGCTAGGATTAGGGCTAGGTTTTGTGTTAGGTTTAGGGCAAGAATTAGGGCTGGGACTAATGTCAGATCTAGGTTTATAATTAGTGATATTTTTAGTGTTATGTTTAGAGCTAGGTCAAATTAAAATGCTATGTTTATGGAAAGGGTAAGATTAAGAGCTGGGTTATTATTATTAATGTTAGGGTGTGGTTTAGGCTTAGTGTTAGGGTTAGATTTAGAGTTAGGGTTAGATCTAAGATTAGGGCTAGGTGTAGGGTTAGGTTTTGGTTTAGGTTAAATATTACTGTCAGATCTAGGTTTATAGTTAGTGATATTCTTAGGGTTATATTTATGGCTAGGTCAAGTTAAAATGTTATGTTTAGGGAAATGGTCAGATTAAGAACTGGGGTATTATTAGAGTCAGGGTTAGGCTTCGGATTTTGGTTAGGTTAAGGTATAGTGTTAAGGCTCAAATTAGCATTAAGGTTAGAATTAGGGTTAGGGCAATGTATAGTGTTAGGTGTAGGTTAGGTTTAAGGTAATGTCAGGTTAGGTTTAAGGTAATGGACATGATTAGGGTTTGTGATAGGTCTAGTGTTAGGCCTAGGGTTAGCATTAGTTTTATGGTTATTGTTAGGGCAATTTATAGGGTTATACATAGGGTTAAGGATAGGATAATTGTTAGGATTAGGGCTAGAATTAGGCTTAGGGTCAGGGTTAGGGCGAGGGTTACACTTAGTTTTAGGTTTAGGGTATAGTGTAGGCTTTGATCTAAGATTTTTGCCTGGCTAAGATTAATTTAGGGTTTTGTCTAGGGTTATGGTCATGGTTAGTGCAATGGTTATGGCTAGTATTATCATTAGGGTTGGGGTAATAGGTTTAGTTGTTAGGTTAAAGATAGGGTTAGGTTTAGGTTAGCGTTAGGTTAAGGTTTAGGATTAGGGTTAGGGTATAAGCTATCTTAGATTTACAGTTAAGGTTAGGTTCACTGTTAGTTCTAGGGTTAGGTTTATGTTTTGAGTTAGGGTAGGTTTAGCTTTTGGTCTAGTGTTATCATTATGGTTAAGGATAGGGTAGGGTATTGGGTAGAGTTCGAACTAGTGTTAGGGCTAGGGTTAAGGTTTGTATTAAGGCTGGGGTTAGGGTTAGGTTTAGGCCTTGGTTTAGTGTTAGGTTTAGGTGAAGTGTAAAGGTTAGGGATCGAGCTAAGTTTAGGCCTAGGGCAAGGGTTAGGTTTTCAGTCTGGGCTAGGGTAGACTTGGGGTTAGGTTTAGGGCTAGGGTTAGCATTAGTTTTAGGATTATGGTTAGTGTAATGGACAGAGTTAGAGCTAGGGTTTAGGCTATGGTTACAGTTAGGATTAGGGCTACAGTTAGGGTGAGGTTTCGTGTTTCGACTAGGGTTATATTTAGGGTAAGGTTTAGGGTTCGAGCTAGGGTTAGGGCTAGAAAAACGGTTAGGGTTAGGATTAGGGCAAGATTTGGGGTTAGGGTTATGCTTAGGGTTAGGTTTAGTGCTATAATTAGGGCTAGGTTTTGTGTGAGGTTTAGGGCTAGTGTTAGGTTTATGGGTAATGTAAGAGTTAGAATTATGGTTATGGCTAATTTAGAGTTCATCTTTTTTTAGGGTTAGTTTTTGGGTTAGGATAAAGTTTAGAGTTATGGTTTTTGTTAACGGAAATGTCAGGGTTCAGGTTAGGATTAGGTTTAGGGTTAGTTCTAGGGGAAGAGTTAGTTTTTGGTTTTGGTTAAGGGCTATTGTTAAGGCTAAGGCTAGGGTTATGGCTATATTTAGGATTAGGTTTATGTCTAGGGATAGTGTTAGTGTTAGCTTTAGGGTTAGGGTTGCTGGTAGGGCTAGTGTTAGGTTTTGGATAAGGGTTAGGGACAAGTTTAAACCTATGTTTATTGTTAAGATCAGAATAAGGGTCAGCGTTAGAATTATTGTTTGGGTTAAATTTAGAGATAGAATGAGGGAAAGGTTTAGGACTAGTAATAGAGTTAGGTTTTGGGGTAGGCATAGAATTAGGGTTAGGACTATGGTAGCAATAGTGTGAGGGTTTGACTAAATGTAAAATATAGGGTTAGAGCAAATATTAAGACAAGGGATAGGATTAAGGTTATGACCAGGGTTAGGGTAAGGGCAAAAGCTCGGGTTTGTCCTTTGATTAGGGCTAGGTTTTGTGTTAGGTTTAGGACTATGGCTAATTTAAGTACTGGGATTACGATTAGGACAAGTTTTAGAGTTAAGTTTAGGTTGAGGTCTAGTGTTAGGATTAGGTTTAGGGATGGGTGATGTGTAGAACTAGGGTTAGTGTTAAGGTCAGAGTCAGGGTTAGTAATAGTTCTAAGGTTAGAGGTAGGACTCGAATTAGGGCGAGGATTAGGGCTAGGTGTAGGGTTAGGTTTTGGTTTAGGTTAAAGTTTAGTGTCAGTGCTATGGCTCGGTTTTTCTTGAGGGCTAGGGCTAGGAATAGGGCTAGTTTTCAAATTAGTGTTAGGGTTAGAGCTAGTGTTAGGATGTGGTTTAGGCTTACGGTTAGGGTTAGATTTAGAGTTAGGGTTAGATCTCGGTTTAGGGCTACAGTGAAGGTTAGGGCTATGGTTAGGGCTAGGGTTTGAGGTATCATAAGGGATAGGGTTAGAACTATGGATAGGTCTAGGGAGAGAGTTAGGGTTAGTGTTAGGGTTAAGGTTAGATTTAGGTTTAGAATTAGGGCTTTATTAGGGATAGGATTAGAGCTAGGTTTAGTATTAAGGCTGAACCTAGGTTTATGGCAAAGTTTACGGTTATGGTTATGGTTAGGTATGATGTTATAGCTAGGTTTAGAGCTAGGTCAAGAGTTAAAATTAGGGTTAGGTCTATGGATAGTGTTAGGTTTAGGATTAAGACTATGATTAGGGCTAGGATTAGGGCTAGAGTTTGTTTTTGGGGGGGGTAGGGCTTCATTAGGGCTAGGGCTAATGTAAGGTCTAGGGTTTTGGTTAGAGATATTTTTAGAATTAAGATTATTAGGGTTAGGATTAGGTTTATGGATATGTTTAGGTTTAGGGATCAGGTTAGGTTTAGGGTAATGTATAGGTGTAGGATTAGGAATAGGTTTAGAGTTATCCTAGGGTTAGCATTAGGGTTAGGATTAGTATTTGTGTAATGGATAGGGTTATAGCTCGGGTTAGGACTAGGTTTTTGGTTAGGATTAAGGCTAGGGTTAGGGTTACGTTTTGGGTTATGTAAAGGGTTAGGGTTAGGGTTGGGTTTAGGGTAAGGGTTTTGGCTAGATTTAGGGTTATGGTTAGAATTAAAGTTAGTGTTAGGGCTCCAATTAGGGATAGGTTTTGGGTTAGGTTAGGGCTACGTTTAGGGCTAGAGCCAATTTAAGAACTAGGGTTATGATTTGAACTAGTATTAGGGTTTAGTGTTAGGGCTACGTCTAGATTTAGGTTTAGGTTTTAAGTGATGTTTAGAGCTAGGGTTAGTGTTAGGGTCAGAGTCAGGGTCATGTTTTTTTTTAGGGTTAGGGATAGAAGTCAAATTACAGCTATGTTTAGGGTTAGGTATAGTCTTAGGGTTTGGTTTTATGTTATAATTTAGGGTTACTGCTATGGCTGGGTTGTTTTCTAGGACTAGGGGTATGGTAGGGCTAGTTTTAGGATTAGCATTAGTGTTATGGCTTGTGTTTGTGAGAGGTTTAGCTTACGGTTAGGGTTAGATTTAGAGTTAGGTTTAGATATAGGATTAGGGCTAGAGCTATGGTCAGGGTTAATGTAAAGGCAAGTGTTAGGTATAGAGTAAGGGATAGGGTTAGAACTAGACTGAGGCGAGAGTTAAAGTTAATCTTTGGGCTAGGTTTAGGTTAGGTTTAGGGCTAAATTAGGACTAGGATTAAGTCTAGAGTTTGTATTAGGGTTAGGCCTAGTTTTATGCTTAGGTTTAGGTTTAGGGATAGGGTTAGGTTTAGGGAAAGGGTGGAGTTAGAGCCAGTTTTAGGGATAGGTCGAAGGTTAGAATTCAGTTTGGGCTATGCTTATGGTTTGGTTCAGTAATAACGCTAGGTTTAGGGCCATGTTTGGAGCTAGGGTTTGTTTTAGGGTTATGGCAAGAATTAGGGCTAGGGCTAGTGTCAGGTCTAGGCTTACATTAGGGATAGATTGAGGGTTAAGTTTATGGCTAGGTCTGGTGTAAGTGTTCGGTTTAGGGTAAGGGTCAGGTTTAGAGCTAGGGGTATTATTAGGGCTAGAAGTAGTTTTCCGGTTTAAGATATCGATAGAGCTAGATTTAGGATTAGGGTTATATCTAGTGATAGAGTTAGGTTTGGGGTTAGGCTAAGAATCAGGTTTAGAAATAGGGTAGCTTTAGGGTTGGGATTTGGCTTAGGGTAAGGGATAGGGTTAGCACTAGTATTAGGGCTAGGGTTAGGTTTAGAGTTAGGGCTAGGGTTAGGTTTAGTTTTATGGTTAAAGGTCGGGTTATATCTAGGCTAGGTTTTGTGTTAGCTGTAGGGCTATGGCTAATGTAAAACTAGGGTTACAATTAGGGCTAGTTTTAGGGTTAGGTTATGGCTATGTCTAGTGTAAGGGTTAATATGTCTGCTAGGATTAGTGCTATAGAGAATTTTAGGTTTATGATTACATCTTGGGTTACATTTACGGTTAGGGTTAGGTTTAGTGTTAGGAAAAGTGTTAGGATTATAGTTTTGGTTAATATTAGGTTAGCTTAGTGTTAGGGTTAGGGTTAGGATTAGCATTAGTGTTGGGATTAGGGTTAGGGTTAGGTTCAGAATTAGTGATAGAGTTAGGATTTTGATTAGGGTTAGCATTAGAGTTAGGGCTAAGGTTAGGGCTTATGATAGGTTTATTTTAATGGATAGGATTAGAACCAGGATTAGCACTAGGTGGAGAGTTAGAGTTAGTCTTAGGCCATGGTTAGGGTTAGAGTTAGGGTTAAGGCTAAATTAGGGCTAGGATTAGTGCTAGGGTTAGTGTTAGGGTTAGGCCTATGTTTAGGGCTAGAGATATTGTTAGTATTAGGGTTAGGATTAGTGATAGGGTTAGAGGAAATGATGGGGTTATACCTAAGTTCAGGTCTAGGTTGAGGGTTAAAATTAGAGATAGGGCTAGAGTTAGTGTTTGGGTTAGGATTAAAGCTAGGTATAGGCCGAAGATGAGGACTAGTGTTTGTGTTAGGGTTAGGGCTAGGATTAGGGCTGGGGCCATGACATGTCTAGGTTTATGGTTATGGTTAGTTTTAAGGTTAGGTTATGGCTAGGTCTAGTGTAAGGGTTAGGTTTAGGTTAAGGGTCAGGTTTAAAGCTAGGTGTGTTATTAGTGTCAGAGTTCAAGTAGGGTTTGGTTTAGGTTAAGATTTAGAGTTAAGGCTTGAATTAGCATTAGAGATAGGGTTAGGGTTTGGGTTAGGGTAATTAATAGGGTTAAATTTAAGGTTCAGTTTAGGTTTAGAATACTGAATAGGGTTAGTGTAAGCAATAGTGTTAGGCTTAGGCCTTGTGTTAGCATTTGGGTTAAGCTTATATTTAGGGTAATGAATAGGGTTCGAGCTAAGGTTAGAAATAGGATAAAGGTTAGAATTAGAACTACGGTTATGGTTAGGCCTAGGTTTGGCGTCAGGGTTAGTTTGTGGTAAGTGTTAGTGTTTGAGATAGGATTAGGGCTAGTGTAAGGAAGAGAGTTAGTGTTTGTGTTAGGGTTAGGTTTAGGATTAGTGTTAGGGTTAGGGATAAGGATAGGGTTAGGTTTAGTTTCTAGGTTTAGTGTTAGGGTTTGTGTAAGGGTGAGGGTAGGGTTAGATTTATGCATATGGTTAGGATTCAGGTTATGGTTAGGTTTAGGGTTAGTTTTCAGTTTTGGTTAGTGTAAGTGTTAAGGTTTGTGTTAGGGTTAGATTTAGTGTTATTTTTAGGGTTAAGTTTATTGTTAGGGTAATCATTAGATTTAGGTTAAGGTTAGTTTTAGGGTTAGTGTTAGGTAAGGATTCGGCTAGGTCTATTAGGTTTAGGGTTAGGTTAGCATAAGTTTTGTGGTAATGTTAGAGTTTTTGTCAGCGTTGGGTTAGTGTTAGGGTTAGGGTTCGGTTTAGGGTTAGGGTTATTGTTAGGATAAAGGTTAGGTTTTGTGTTTTGGTTAGGGATAGGTTCAGGGTTAAGGTTAGAATTAGGTTTAGGGTTAGTGTTAGGGTTAGGTTTATGGTTAGGGTTAGGGTAGTGTTTATGTTAGAGATAGGTTTAGTGTTAGAGTTAGGGATAGTGTTAAAGTTAGGGATAAGGTTAGGGTTAAGGTTAGTATTAGGGTTAGTGCTAGGGTTTGGTTTAGTGTTAGGGTTGGCATAAGGTTTAGGGTTAGTGTTAGGGGTAAGGTTAGGGTTAAGTTCAGTTTTAGGTTTATTGTTAGGGTTAGAGTTTGTGTTAAAGTTACATTTAGGGAATGGTTTATGTTACATGTTAGGGATATGTTTAGTGATAGTATTATATTTAGGTTTAGAGTTAGGGTTAGGATTAATGTTTGGTTTAGGTTTGGTGTTACTGTTAGGGTTAGGGTGAGATTTAGAGTCAGTATTTGCTTTCAGGTTAATGTTAGAGTTAACGTTAGGTTGAGGGTTAGGGTTAGGTTTAGAGTGAGATTTAAGGTTAGGTTAGTGTTAGTGTAAGGGTTAAAGTTAGGGTTAGAGTTTGGGTTAGTGTTAGGGTTAGGGTTATGTTTAGGGTTAGTGTTAGGTTTAGAATTAGTTAGGTTAGGGTTAAGATTATGGTTAGGGTTTGTGTTAGGGTTAGTGTTAGGATTAGGGTTATGGTTTGGATTTGGGTTAGGATTGGTCTTTGGGATAGTATTAGGGTAATGGTTAGAGTTATACTTAGGGTTAGTGTTATGGTAAGGGTTAGAATTTGGTTCAGATTTAGGGTTAGTGGTAGGTTTAGGTTTATGGTTTGTGTTAGTGTTAGGTTTAGGTTTAGGGTTAGGGTTAGTGTTACGGTTAGTGTTAGGTTTAGGGTTAGGGATAGTGTTAAGATTAGATATAGGGTTAGTGTTAGGGTTACTGTTAGTTTTAGTGAAAGGGTTAGGGTTAGGGTATTCGTTAGGCTGAGATTTAGTTTTAGAGTTAGGGTTTGGGTTAGGGATAGTGTTAGGGTTTTAGTTACGTGAGGATTAGGGTTAGCGAATCGGTTAAGATTAGGTTTATCCTAGTGTTAGGATAGGGTTTGGGTTAGTGTTACGGTTAGGGTTAGGATTACAGTTAATCTTCGTGTCAGAGTTAGGGTTAGGTTTAAGATTAGTGTTAGTGTTACATTTAGGTTTAGGGTTAGGCTTAGAGTTGGTGATAGATTTAGGTTTTGGATTAGGGTTTGTGTTAGGTTCATGATTAACTAAGGTTTAGTGTTAGGGTTAGTTTTGGGTTAGGATTATGGCTTTGGTTGGGGTTCATTGTTAGGGTTAGTGTTAGGGTTAGGGTTAGGGGTAGGTTAAGGATTACTGTGAAGGTTAGCATTAGGATTAGGTTTACTTTTAGGTTTAGTGTTAGGTTTAGAGTTAGGGTTAGGGTTAGGGTTAGTCTTAGGTTTAGTGTTAGGTTTAGGGTTTGTTAAAGAGTTAGTGTTTGAGTTAAGATTAGTGTTAGTCTGTTAGGGTTATGTTTAGGTTTAGGGTAATCTTTAGGGTTAGGATTAGGGTTAGTGTATGTTTAAGTTTATGGTAAGGTTAGTGATAGGATTAGGTTTAATGTTCTGTTTAGGTTTTGTGTTAGGGTTACGGATAGGGTTAGTGTTAGAGTTAGGATTTGGATTAGGTTTAGGGTTATTGTTAGGTTTAGGTTAGGGTTAGTGTTAGTAATAGGGCTAGGTTTAGGGTTAGGTTTTGGGTTAGGATTAGGGTTTGTGTTAGGGTTAGGATTACTGTTAAAGTTAGTGTTAATGTTAGAGTTACAGCTAGGGTTAGATATAGTGATAGTGTTAGGGATAGGTTTAGGGTTGGTGTTAGGGTTAGGGTTAGAGTTTCATTTAGTGTTATGTTTAAGTTTAGAATTAGAGTTAGGGTTAGTGTTAGTGTTAGAGTTAGTTTGAGCTTTAGTTTTATGGTTGGTGTTAGGGTTATGTAATTTATGGTTAGATTTTTATTAGGTTTAGGGTTATAGTTTAGGTTAGAGTTTGTGTAAGGGTTGGGAATAGGGATAGGGTTAGTGTTAGGTTTAGCATTAGGGTTAGGATTAGAATTAGTGTTAGGTTTAGCATTAGGGTTAGTGTTAGGTTTAGGATTAGGGAAAATTTCAGGGTTAGTGTTAGGTTTAGGGTTAGTGTTAGGTTTATTGATAGGGTTAGTGTTAGTTATAGGTTTAGGATTAGTGTTTGGGTTAGGATTAGGGTTAGGGTATGGTTAAGGGTTCGGGTTAGATTTAGGTTTAAGTTTAGGTTTAGGCTTAGGGTTTGGGTTAGGATTATGGTTAGGGTTAGTTCTAGGCTTAGGATATGGTTATTTTTAAGCTTGTTGTTAGTGTTTGTGTTAGGGTTAGGTTTAGTATTTTGGTTAGGGTTACAGTTAGGTTTAGATTTAGGTTTACACATAGGGTTAATATTAGTTTTAGGGTGAGGGTTAGGTTTAGGGTTAGAGTTAGGGTTAATATTAGTGTTAGTGTTAGGGTTAGGTTTAGAGTTAGGGTTAGTGTTTGTGTTAGAATAGAGTTACAGTTATGGAAAGGGTTAGGTTTAGGTTTAGTGTTAGGGTTAGTGAGAGTGTTAGGGTTAATGTTAGGGTTATGGTTAGAATTTGTGTTAGGTTTAGGTATAAGTTTAAATATAGTTTTGGGGTTAAGGTTAGGGTTAGTGAAAAGTTTAAGGTTATGTTTAGTGTTAGTGTTAATGATAGTGTTAGGGTTGCAGTTAGGGTTAGTCTTCGGGTTAGGGTTAAGATTTGTGTTAGGGTTAGTGTTAGGGTTAGGGTTCATGTTAAGTTTAGGGTTAAGGTTAGGGTTAGGGTAAATTTTAGGATTATGGTATGGTCATGGTTATGGATAGTGTTAGTATTAGTGTTAGGGTTAGGATTAGGTTTAGTGTTAGGTTTAGGGTTAATGTTAAATTTAGGGTTAGTGTTAGGTTTAGTGTTACAGTTTGTGTTAAGATAAGGATTATATTTAAGGTTATGGTTACGTTCAGGATTCAGGATAGGGTTACGTTTAGGGTTAGGGTTTGTGTTAACGTTCGTATTAGGGTTAGATTTAGAGTTAGGTTTAGGATTACATTTATTGTTAGGGTTATCATTAGTTTTAGCTTAAGGTTAATTTTAGAATTAGTATTAGGATTAGGGTTAGTGTAAGGTCTGGATTATGTTTTGGGTTAGGGTTAGGTCACAGTTAGGGTTAGGGATATGGTTAGCATTAGTATTTTTGTTAGGTTGATGTTTAGTTTAGGGTTAGAGTTAGGGGTAGTGTTAGGGTTATGTTTAGGGTTAGTAAACTGGTTGGGTTACTGTTAGTGTTAGGGATAGGTTTTGTGTTAGGTTTAGGGATAGAGTTAGGGTTAAAGTAAGGATTAGAGTTAGAGTTAGTGTTAGGATTAGTGTTAGGATTAGTGTTAGGGATAGAGTTAAGGTTAGGGTTAGCGATAGTCTTAATTATAGGGATTGGTTTAGGGTTAGGGTTAGTGTTAGTGTTAGGGTTAGGGTTAGTGTTATGGCTAGGGTTAGGGTTAGGTTTAGGGTTATTGAAAGAGTTAGAGTTAGGGTAAGAGTTAGTGTTTGGGTTAGTGTTAGTGTTAGGGTTAGTGTTATGGTTAGTTGTAGTCTTAAAGTTAGGATTAGGTTTACTGTTAGTGTTAGTCTTAGAGTTAGGTTTACGGTTAGTGTTAGGTATAGGGTTAGAACTAGGTTTGTGTTATTGGTATGGTTAGTGTTAGGGTTAGGATTAGTGTTAGGGATATGTTTAGGGTTAGTGTTAGGTTTAGGTTTAGGGTTAGGTTTAGGCTTAGTGATACTGTTAGGGTTGGCTTAAGTTTAATGTTTGGGTTAGGGTTAGTGTTACGTTTAGTGTTAGTTTCATGGTTAGTATTAGCATTCGGATTGGGGTTAGGTTGAGAGATAGTGTTAGTGTTAGGGTTAGGGTTAGTGTTAGGTTTAGGGTTAGGAATAGGGTTAGTGTTATGTTTAAATATAGGGTTAGGATTAGGGTTAGTTTTAGTGTTAAGATTAGGGTTAGGGTTTGTGTAAGGATTAGGGTTAGGGATAGGGTTATGGTTTGGGTTAGGGTTAGGGTGGTGTTTGGGTTAGTATTTGGGTAATGGTTAGGGTTAGAGTTAGAGATTGTGTTAAGTTTGTGGTTAGAATTTGGATAAGGTTTAGGGTTGTTGGTAGGGTTAGGTTTAGGGTTCATGTTAAGGTTATGTTTACATTTAGGTTAGAGTTAGTGTTTGGGTTAGTGTTAGTGTTAGGGTTAGGGATAGTTTTAAGATTAGAGATAGTTTTAGGGGTAGGGATAGTATTAGGTTAGGGTTAGGTTTAGGTTTCGTGTTACAGTTAGGGTTAGGGTTAGTGTTAGTGTTAGGGTTAGGTTTTGAGTTAGGGTCAGGGTTAGGTTTAGTGTTTTGGTTAAGATTAGGGTTCATTTAGTCTTAGGATTTAGGTTTGGGTTAGTGTTATGGCTAGGGTTAGGGTTAGTGTTTCATGTAGGGTTAGGGTTAGATTTAATGTTAGTGTTAGGATTAGCATTAGGTTTAGTGTTAGGGTTAGGGTTAGGTTTAGTATTAGGTTTAGGTTTAAGGTTAGGATTAGTGACAGGGTTAGTGTTATGCTTAGGATTAGTGTTAGTGTTAGGGTTATGGTTGTTTTTAGCATTAGGGTTAGTCTTAGTTTTGGGGTTAGTGTAGGTTTAGGTTTAGGTTTAGGTTAGTGAGAGAATTAGAGTTAGGGTTCGGGTTAGGTTTTATGTTAGGTTTATATTTAGGGTTAGTTTTAGGGTTTGTGTTACGAATAGGTTTAATGTTAGTGTTAGGAGTAGGGTTAGTGTCAGGATTAGTGTAAGGGTTCGTGTTAGGGTTAGGTTTAATGTTAGATTTTTGTTTAATGTTAGGGTCAGTGTTAGTGTTAGGGTTATGGTTAGGTTTACATATGCTGTTAGGTTTAGGGGTAGGTTTAGGGTTAGTGTTAGATTTAGTGTTACATTTAGTGTTACGGATAGAGTTAAGGTTTGGATTAGGGTTAGTGTTTGGGTTAGGGTTAGGGTACGGTAAAGGTTAGGGTTAGGGTTATGGTTTGGGTTAGGGTTTGTGTTAGGATTAGGGTTAGGGTTAGGGTTAAATTTAGATTTAGGATTAGGTTTAGAGTAAGGGTTAGTGTTAGAGATAAAATTAGGGAAAGGTTTAGAATTAGTGTTAGAGTTAGGGTACATTTTAGGGTTACTGTTAGGATTAGGGTTAGTGTTAGGGTTAGTGTTAGGATTAGGATTAAGGTTAGAGTTAGTGCTCGGATTAGGGTTAGTGTTAGTGTAAGGTTGAGGTTTAGGGTTAGATTTAGGTTTAAGTTTAGGTTTAGTGTCAGTGTTTGGGATAGGGTTTGGGTGAAGCTTAGTGTTAACATTAGTTTAGGGTTAGTTTCAGGCTTAGTGTTAGGGTTTCTGTTAGAATAAATTTTAGTATTAGGGTTAGGGTAACAGAGTCAGGGTCAGGTTAAGTGATAGGGTAAGTGTTAAGATTAGATTTCATGTTAGGGATAGTGTGAGAGTTAGGGTTAGAGTTAGAGTTATGGTAAGGGATAGGTTTAGTATTAGTGTGAGGATTAGGGATAGTGTTAGGATAGGGTTAAGATTAGGGTTAAGGTTAGGGTTTGTGTTAGGATTAGAGTTAGGGTGAGTGTTAGGTTTAGGGTTAGGGTTAGGTATAATGTTAGGATTAGGTTTAGTGTTTGAGTTAAATGTAGGGTTAAGGTTATGTATAGTGTTAGGTTTAGGGATAGATTTAGGGTTAGTTAGGCTGAGTATCCAGATTAATGTTACGGTTAGGGTTAGTGTTAGTTTTAATGTTAGAGTTAGGTTTAGGTTTAGGTTTAAGGATAGGGTTAGTGTTAGGATGAGGGTTAGTTTTAAGGTTAGTGTTAAGTTTACATTTGGTTTTAGAGTTAGGGTTAGTGTTACTTTAAGATAAAGGTTAGGGTTAGTGTTAGTATTAGGGTTAGGGTTATTGATAGATTTAGCGTTATGTTTAAGGTTAGTGATAGGGTTAGGGTTCAGGTTAGAGTCAGTGATTGGGTTAGGGTTAGTATTAATATTAGGGTTAGTGTTGGTGTTAGGAATAGGGCTAAGGTTAGTTTTAGGGTTAATGTTAGGTTTACAGTTAGATTTAGGTCTAGGGTTAGGTTTAGGTCCAGGGTTAGGTTTAGGCTGAGGGTTAGGTTTAGGGTAAGTTTAAGAGTTAGGGTTACGGTTATGGATAGAGGTAGTGTTAGGCATAGGGTGATTGTTAGTGTTAAGGTTTGTGCTATGGTGATGGTTAGGTTTAGGGTTATGTTTATGGTTACGGTTAGGAATAAGCTTAGGGTTAAGTTTATGGTTAGGGTTAGGGTTTATGTTAAAATCATGGTTAAGTTTAGAGTTAGGGTTTGTATTATTGATATGTTAGGGTTAAGGTTATGTGTAGTTTAGTCTCAGGTTTAGTTTTAGTGTTAATATTAGGGTTAGGGATAGGGCGACATTTACATTAGTATTAGCATTTGGGTTAGGTTTAGGTTTAGGTTTACGTTTCAGGTTAGTGTTCGGTTAAGTGTTAGTGTTAGGGTTAGGGTTAAAGTTAAGTTTACGCTTAAAGTTAGTGTTCTGGATAAGATTAGGTAAGGTATATGTTAGGGTTATGTTAGGGTTACAGTAAGGTTTAGGGTTAGGATTAGGGTTAGGCTTAGTGTTAGGGTTAGGGTTAGTGTTAGGGATAGTGTTAAGGTTAAAGATAGGTTTAGGGTTAGGGTTAAGGTTAGGGTTAGTTTTAGGCTTGGTGTTAGCATTAGGGTTAGGGTTAGTTTTAGTGCTTCATTTAGGGTTAGGATAAGGGTGAGGTTTAGGGTTAGAGTTAGGTTGAGGTTTAAGGTTAGATTTAGTGTTAGGGTTTGGATTAGGGTTAGTGGATAGGGTTCGTTTTAGATTTAGGTTAGGGTTAGTTTGAGGCTTTTTGTTAGGGTTTGTCTTAGTGTAAGATTTATAGTTTAGATAAGGTTTAGGTTTAGGGTTAGGGTTAGTGTTTGTGTTAGGCTTAGGGTTAGGGTGAGAGTTAGGGTTAGAATTAGAATTATGGTGAGGGTTAGGTTTAGGGTTAGTGTGAGGCTTAGGGATAGAATTAGCTTTAGTGTTATTGTTAGCATTAGTGTTCGTGTTATGGTTAGGGTTAAGCAGAGTGAGGGTTAGGGTTAGGGTTAGATTTAGGGTTACGGATAGTGTTAGGGTTAGGGATAGTTATAGGGTTAGTGTTAGGCTTATGTTTAGGTTTACTGTTAGTGATAGGGTTAGGGTTGGTGTTAGGGTTAGTTAGGATTAGGATTAGTGTTAGCATTAGTTTTATTGTTAGGGATAGGGTTAAGATTAGTGTTAGTTTAAGTATTAGGGTAAGGATTATGGTTACAGATAGAGTTGGTCTTAGTGTTAGGGTTAGGGTTAAACTTAGTGTTAGGGTTATAGTTAAGGTTAGGGTTAGGGTTAGGGTTAGTATTAGGGTTAGTGCTATGGTGAGGGTAAGGTTTAGGGTTAGGTTTACTGTTACGGTAAGTATTGAGATTAGGGTTAGTGTTGAAGTAAAGTTAGGTTTGGGCTAGTGTTAGTGTTAAGGTTTGTGTTAGGGTTAGATTTAGGGTTAGGTTTCAAGTTAATTGTACTGTTAGTATTATCATTAGATTTAGGTTAAGGTTAGTTTTAGGTTTAGTATTAGGGGTAGGGTAAGGTTTAGGTTAGGTTTATTATTATGGTTAGGTTAGGGTTAGGGTTATGGTTTGCATGAGGGTTTGTGATAGGGTTAGTGTTAGTGTTAGTGATAGGGTGAAGTTTAGGGTTAGGGTGTTAGGATGAAGGTTAGGTTTTGTTTTAGGGTTAGTGTTAGGGTTAGGGTTAGGTTTTGTGTTAGGGTTCTGTATAAGCTTAGCGTAATTGTTAGGATTAGGGTTAAAGTCAGTCTTAACATTAGGGTTAGGGTTAGTGTTATAGTTAAGATTAGGGACAGTGTTAATGTTATAGATAGATTTAGGGTTAGGGTTAGTTTTAGAGTTAGAGTTAGGGTGAGGGTTAGGGTTAGGTTTAGTGTTAGGTTTAAGATTAGGTTTAAGGTTAGTTAGTGTTAGAGTTAGAATTAGTGTTAGGGTTAGGGTTAAGTTTTGTGTTATGGTCAGGTTTAGGGTTAGGATTTTATATCAAATTAGGGTTAGTTTAGGGTTTTGGTTATGGTTTGGGTTAGTGTTATGATTTGGGTTAAGGTAAGTGTTTAATTTAGGGTGAGGTTTAGGGTTAGGATTAGAATTATCGTTCGTGTTAGGTTTAGGGTTAGGGTTAGGCTTAGGTTTACTGATAGAGTAATGGTAAAGATTTGGGTTAGGTTAGGGTTAGGGTTATTTTAGGGAGAGGTTTATGGTTGTGGTTAGGGTCTCTGTTAGGGTTAGTGTTATGGTTAGCATTATGGTTAGAATTAGGTTTAGGGTTCGTGTTTGTGTTAGGGTTAGGTTATGGTTAGTGTTAGGGTTAGAGTTAGGGCTAGGTTTAGTGTTATGGATAGGGTTAGGTTTACGTGTAGTATTAGGGTTAGGAGTAGATTTATGGTTATTGTTAGGTTTAGGGTTAGGATTTGTGTTAGAGACAGTGTTAGTGTTATGTTTAGGATTAGTGTTAAAGTTAGGTTTATTTTTTCGTTTAGGTTTAGGGTTATTCTTAGTATTAGAATTAGGTTGAGGCTTAGTTTTTGGCTTAGGGGTATGTTTAGTGATAAGGTTAGCGTTAGGGCAGTGTTAATAAAGTTAGTGTTATGTTGAGGGTTACAGTTAGGATTAGGTTTAGTGATAGGTTTAGGATTATGTTTATGGTTAGTGTTAGTGAAAGTGTTAGGGTTGGGGTTATGTTTAGTGTTAAGTTAGGGCTAGGATTAGTGTTAGGGTTAGTGTAAATTTTAGGGATATGATTAAGGTTAGTGTTAGGGTACATGTTAGGATTAGAATTAGGGTAAGAGTTAGGGTTAGGATTATGTTTAAGGATAGAGTTAGTGTTAGGGTTAGTGTTAGGGTTAGTGTTATGGTTAGTGTTAGGATTAGTGTTTGGGTTTGTGTTAGGGTGAAGTTTAGGTTTAGGTTTAGGTTTTCGGTTACTGTTAGGATTTAGGTTAGGTTTATTGTTAGTGTATGGTTTGAATTATAATTAGGATTAATGTTTGTGTTAGGAATAAATTTAGGTTTAGGTGTTGGGTTAGGGTTATTGTTAGTGTTATCTTTAGATTTAGGGTTAAGGTTAGTTTTAGAGTTAGTGTTAGGTTTAGGTTTAGCATAAGATTTAGGTTAGGGTTAATGTTAGGTTAGTGTTAGGGTATGGTTTACATTAGGATTTGTGTTATGATTAGGGTTAGTGTTAGGGTTAGTTTTTGGGTTTATGTTAGGGTGAAGTTTAGTTTTAGGGTTTGGTTTTCAGTTACGGTTAGGATTATGTTAGGTTCATAATTTGGGTATGATTTGGGTTAGGATTATTGTTAAGGTTTGTGTTAGGGATAAATTTAGATTTAAGTGTTGGGTTTGGGTTATTGTTAGTGTTATCTTTAGATTTAGAGTTAAGGTTAGTTTTAAAGTTAGTGTTAGGTTTAGGGTTAGCGTAAGATTTAGGTTAGGGTTAGGGTTAGGTTAGGGTTAGTGTATGGTTAGTGCTAGAATTTGTATTATGATTAGGGTCAGTGTTAGGGTTATTGTTAGTGTTAGGGTTAGGGTTAGGGATAGGGTTTGTTTTAAGGTTAGGGTGTGGGTTAGGGCTTGTGTTAAGGTTAAAGATGGGGTTAGGGTTACAGTTAGGATTAGGGTTAGATTTAGTGTTAGCATTAGGGTTAGGGTTTGTGTTAGTGTTAGGGTTAGTGTTAGTGTTTGTGGTAGGGTTTGGGTTAGTTTTAATATTAGGGTTAGCTTTAGGGTTAGGGTTAGGTTTATCATTATGTTTAGTGTTAGGGTTTATGGTAGGTTTAGGTTTAGATTTAGGATTAGTATTAAGGTTAGGATTAGGATAAGGTTTTGATTAGGGTGAGGGTTAGTTTTAGTTTTAGCGTTAGCATTAGGGTTAGTCTTAGGTTTGGGTTAGGGTTAGGGTTAGGGTTAGAATTATAGTTAAGTTTAGCATTAGTGTTAGGGTTAGCATTATGGTTAGGTTTGAGTTAGAATTAGTGTTAGGTTTAGGGAATGGGTTAGTGTTATTTTTAGGGTTAGAGTTATGATTTTGTTTTTTGTTTGTGTTAGTGTTTGTGTTAGTTTTAGGGTTAGTGTTAGGATTAGGGTTATGGTTAGGTTGAGTGATTTGTTTAGGGTTAATTTTACGGTTAGGGCTAGTGTTAGGTTTTGGTTAGGGTGAGGGTTAAAGTAAAGCTTGGGTTATGGTTGGAGTTAGTGTTAGGGTTAGCATCAGAATTATGTTTAGGGTTAGTTTTAAGGTTAGTGTTAGGGTTATGGTAAGGATTATGGTTATGGTTAGTGTTAGTTTTAGGGTTAGGATTAGTTTTTGGGATAGGATTATGGTTAAAATTATGTTTAGTGTTAGAGTTAAGGGTAGGAATAGTTTTAGGGTTAGGTTATATTTAGGGTTAGGATTAGGATTAGGTTTAGGGTTAGTGTTATGGCTAGGGTTAGGGTTTGTGTTAATGTTAGGTTCAAGGTAAGTGTAAGGTTAGGTTCACAGGTAGGGTTATAGTTAGTTTTAGGGTTAGTGTTAGTGTTGCATCAGAGTTAGTTTTAGGTTTAGTGTCATGGTTAGGTTTAGAGTTAGGTTAGGGATAGTGTTAGGTTTAGTGTTAGGTTGAGGGTTAGGGTTAGGGTTAGTGTTAATGTTAGGGTTCGGGAGAAATTTAGGGTTTTTGTTAGGGTTAGGGTTAGGGTTAATGTTATGGTTAGTTTTAGGGTTCATGTTAGTTTAGGGTTAGCGTGAGTGTTAGGTTTAAGGTTAGGTTGGTGTTTAGTGTTAGTGTTAGGTATAGGGATAGGGTTAGTTTTAAGGATAGTGTTACATTTAGGAATAGGTTTAGAGTTAGTGATAGGTGTAGGGTTAGGGTTAGTGTTATGGTTATGGTTAGGGTTATGTTGAGGTTTAGTGTAAATGTTAGGGTTAGTGTTAGGCTAAGTATTAGGTTTAGGCTTAGTGTTAGGTTTAGTGTTAGGGTAACGTTTAGGGTTAGGGTTAGGTTTTGTGTTAGGCTTAGGGTTTTGGTTATGGTATTTTTTTGTGTTAGGTTTAGGGTTATGTTATGTTTAGGTTTACAGTTAAAATTATTTTTATGTTTAGGTTATGGTTAGTTTTAGAGTTAGTGTTATTGTTAGTGTTTATGTTAGGGTTTTTGTTAGTGTTAATATTAGGTTTATGGTTAGGTTTATGGTTAGAGTTCAGTTTAGTGGTATGGCTTAAATTCAGGTTTGTGTCCGGGTTGTGGTTAGTTTAGGGTTGGGATTACCATTAGGATTAGATTTATGTTTGGTGTTAGGGTTTGGGTTAGTGTTAGGGTTAGCATTATGGTTGGATTTAGGGTTAGTGTTAGGGTTACCATTAGGGTTAGGTTCAGTGTTAGGGTTAGTGTTAGGTAGGGGGTTAGGTTTAGGGTTAGTTTTAGAATTAGGATTAGATTTACATTTAGGCTTAGTGTTTGTGTCAGGTTCAGTGTTAGTGGAAGACTTAGGTTTTTTATTATATTTAGTGTTAGAGTTAGGGTTAGGGTTGCAATGAGGATTTGGTTAGGCTTAGGGCTATGGTTAGTGTTAGGGTTATTATTAGGTTTTTGATTAAGGTTAGGGTGAGGGTAATTGTTATGTTTACATTTATGGTTAAGAATAGGGTTACTGTTAGGATTAGAGATAGGGTTAGGTTTAAGAAAAACTTAGAGTTAAGTTTACGGTTAGTGTTTGTGTTTGATTTTTGGTTAGCATTAGTGTTAGTGTTAGGGTTAGTTTTAGGGTTAGTGTTATGCTTAGGGTTATTGTTATGGTTAGGTTTCTGATTAGGGTTTGGTTTCTTGTTAGTTTTATTGTTGGGTTTAGGTTTAATCTTCAGGTTAGGTTAAGGTTTAGGGTTATGGTAAAGTTGAGGTTCAGGTTTAGTGTCAGATTAGGGTTAGGGTTAGTGTTAGGGTAAGTGTTAGGGTTTGGGTTATGGTAAGGATTAGGGTTAGTGCCACAGTGTGGCTGGGCACAAGTCAGGAGCCACTTGTCAAAAGAAATGAACTTTATTTTTAGAACCACACATGCCAAACAAAACTGGTCCTCAGGAAAAATCCTCAGAGCCCACATGCCACCACTGGCTTCCCACAAGCCTCTCTCTCCAGCACAATCCTCTCCACCTCCCACAGTCCTCCTGCTCTTGAGGCCGATTGGCTGGGTTGTGTGGGCGGAGCCAAAAAATTCCCGCAATGAGCAGCTCCGTGGTCTGAAATGCAGGGAAACAGCCCAATGAGCATCACCACAGAGGAGCCAATCAGCTAGATGTTGCTGGGGTGCTGTGAGCCAATCATCAGCTGGCAGTCTGAAAGTTTGCTGGGGCCCCTTCTGCTGTGGCTCTCAACAGGTTAGGGTTAGGGTTAGTTTGTGGTTAGGGTTAGGATTAGGTTAAGTTTAGAATTATGTTTTGGGTTAGGGTTGGTCTCAGGTTTATGGTCAGTTTTAGGGTAAGGGTTAGGGTTAGTTTTATTGTTATGGTTATGCTTAGGGTTTGTCTTAGGGTTGGGATTATCATTAGGTATACCATTATGGTTAAGGTTAGGGTTAAGGTTATTGTTAAGGTGAAGTTTACAGTTAGGTTTTATGTTAGATTTTGTGTTAAGTTTAGGGTTAGTGTTAGGGTTACGTTAGGGTTAGGGTTAGTGTTAGGGTTAGCATTAGGGTTAGGTTTAGGGTTAATGTTAGGGTTAGCCTTAGTGTTTGAGTTAGGGATAGGATTAAAGTTTTTGTTAGGGTTAGGGTTATTGTTATGGTTATGGTTAGTGTTAAGGTTAAGTTTAGGTTTAGGGCTAGGGTTAGGGCTATGGTAAGTGTTAGGTTCGGTTTATGGGTAGGATATGGTTACAATTAGATTTAGTGTTAATGTTTGGTTTTGCATAAGGGTTAGTGTTAGGGTAGTGTTAGTATTGTGGTTAGGTTTGGATTAGGGTTAGTTTCAGGGTTAGGGTTAGGGGTTTGTTAGGGTTTGTGTTAGTTTTAGGAATAGTGATAGTGTTATTGCTAGAGTTAGGTTTAGGCTTATTATTACAATTAGGTTTAGGGTTCGTGTTAAGGTTAGGGTTAGGGTTAGGATTAACAATAGTATTAGGGTTAGGGATACATTTAGGGTTAGTTTTGGGATAGGTTTAGGGTTTTGTTTAGGGTTAGGCTTAGGGAAAGGGTTAGTGTTAGTGTTGGGGTTAGGTTTAGGGCTAGTTTAGGATTACTTTTAGGGTTAGTGTTAAGATTACTGTTTATGTCAGTGTTAAGGTTATGGTTAGGGTTAGCTTTAGTGTTAGGTTTAGGGCTCAAGTTAGCATTAGGGTTAAGGTTACAGTTTGGTTAATGATATTTTTAGTGTTCGGTTCATGTTAGTGTTAGGATAATAGATAGGCTAGGTTTAGGGATAGTGGTAGGTTCAGGCTGAGGATTAGCATTAAGGTTAGGGTTAAGGTTAGGGTAATTGATAGAGTTAAAGCTATGGTTAGGGCTAGTGTTATGCTTAGAGTAAGCACTGGGGTAGGGTAGGGTTAGGTTTAGGTTTAGTGCAAAGATTAAAGTTAGAGTTAGTTATAGAGTAAGGGTTAAGTATAGGTTTATGTTTCGAGTTACGATTAAAGCTAGGGTTGTGTCTTAGATTAGGGCTAGCTTTTGGATTACATTAGGGCTCTTTTTAGGGATACAGCTAATGTAAGAACTAAGGTTACGATTAGGGCTAGTTTTAAGGTTACATTTAGGAATGAGTCTAGTTTTAGTTATAGGTTGAGGTTTACAGTGATGTTTGTAACTAGGGTTAGTGTTAGGGTCAGAGGCAGAATCACGATCCATTTTATGGTTAGGGATAGGACTCAAATTAGGTGTAGGCTTAGGGTTAGATGTAGGGTTAAAATTTTGTCTAGGTTAAGGGTTAAGGTTTGTTCTATGGCTTGGTTTTGTTTTAGGACTAAAGCTAAAGTTAAGGGTAGTATTTTGATTAGTGTTAGTGTTATTGCTACTGATAGGGTGAGTTTATGCTTAGAGGTAGATTTAGAGTTATGGTTAATTCTAGGGTGAGGGATATGGCTAGTGTTAGAGCTAAGATTAGGGCTAGTGTTTGGATTATGGTAAAGGATAGGGTTAGAACTAGGAATAGAGATATGGCAAGAGTTAGAGTTTGTCTTAGGGCTAGAGTTTGGGTTAGGTTTAAGGCTAAATTAAGGCTAGGAATAGGTCTAGGATTAGTGTTAGTCTTAGGCGTAGGATTAGGGCTATGTTTATGGTTAGGTTTAGGGTTCAGTTTAAAGGACAGGCTGTCAGTTTGATTTCCACCTCCATTTCCATTTACCTATAGGTGTCAAAATGAAGTGAAGCCTTAAAATAGAAAGTGTTCATGATAGTGAACCATTGACTTGAGAAGAACATAACTTGGGAGCACACTAAAGCTAAACAAAAGTTGACTCCTGCCCAGTATCAATGAAATTTGAACAAAACTAACTTTCACTCTACCATTACCTCTAACCCTAGCCCTAGCCCTAACTCTAAACCTAACATTAACCCTAACCTGATTAGAGAACCATTGATCCTAGAATTCCCACCCTTGGGGAGCCTTGTGGGGCAAGCTAAGTGATGAATCCTATGCAACATCAAACAAATCTGATCAAATAATTATAGGAGGTATTTCAGTACATGCATATTTTCCTTTTTTTTTTCTAAAGGGCTCTCAGATTAAGTTGTTTTTGCATGCTAAAGCATAGGCCTACTTTTACAAGGAACATACCAGAGTCCCTACAGAGAACTGATGGAGTGTGTGAAGTTTCAAGCCGCTAGCACAAATAGTTTTATTTTCAACTCCATTAACTTTCCCGTATATGTCAAAATTAAGTGAAATCTTAAAATACAAAATGTTGCTGACAGTGAACCTGTGAAAAGAGAAGGCCTAAACCTTGGAAACAGAGTAAATCTAGCTAAAATATAAATCCTTCCAAGTATCAAAGAATTTTGAATAAAACTATCTGTAACCCTAACACTATCTCTAACCCTAGATCTTCACCTAACCCTAAGTTTTTTATGAAACCTTTCCCTGTAGAATTTCCAAACATGTGAAGCCTATTTTGCAAGCTAAGCGATGAATGCTGCACAGTATCAAAGAAATCTGTCCAAAAATTGGATGGAGTGTATCAGTACATGCACATTTCTCTGTTATCTCCTAAAGGACTCTTGAATAAAGTTGTTTTTACATGCTGCAGCTTAGGCCTACTGTCACAAGAAGAAAGTAGAGACTGCTCACAGTGCATTTATGGAGTGGGAGGTTTCAAGCAGCTAGCACCAATGCTGTTTGATTTCCAGTTCCATTTCCATTTATGTGAATAGGACAAAATGAACTGAAACTTTAAAATACAAACTGTTCTTTACAGTGAACCAATGAATCGAGGAGTCCCAAACCTGTGGAGTATAGTCAGAATAGGAGAAAAATGAATCCTTCCCAGTATCAAAGAAATTTCAACAAAACTAACTCTAGTCCTAATACTAGCTCTAACACTAGCCCTAACGCTATCCTTAACACAAACACTGACTGGTTTGAAAAACTGTTGATCCTAGAATTCACAAACGTGGGGAGCCTAGAGGGCTAAGCTGTCAGATGAATCCTATGCAGTATCAAAGAAATATGACCAAATATTTGAGGTGGTAGTTCAGTTCATGCATATTTCTCTGTTTTCTGCTAAAGAGCTCTCGGCAAAAGTCACTTTTGCCTTCTTCATCATAGAGCTACATTCACAAGGAACAAACCAGAGAGTTCCCACAGAGAATTGATTTAGTGTTTGAAGTTTCAAGCAGCTAGCACCAACCTGATTTGATTTCAACCTCCATTTTCATTTACCTATATAGGTCAATATGAAGTGAAACCTTAAAATACAGAGTGTCCCTGTTAGCGAACCATTGAGATGAGAAGGCCCAAACCTGAGGAGCATAATAAGGCTAGGTACAAGATGACTCCCTCCAAGTATCTAATAAATTTATACAAAAATTACTCTCACCCTAACACTACATCTAACCACAGACCTAACCCCAAACCTAAAACTAACACTAACCTGATTAGAGAACCATTGATCCTAGAAGTCTTACACTTGGAAAGCTCTGTGTGACAAGCTAAATAATGAATCCTACTCAGTATCAAACAAATCTGACAAAATAATTATGGGAGGAATTTCAGTGCATGCATATTCCATGCTTTCTCCTAAAGGACTCTCGGATAAAGTTGTTTTCGCATGCTTCAGCTTAGGCCTCCACTAAAAAGGAACACACCAAAGTGGCCCAACAAAGAATTGAAATGTGTGTGTGCAGTCTCAAGCAGCTAGCATATACCCTGTTTTATTTCCAGGTCCATTTACATTTACTCTTATTGGTCAAAATGAAGTAAAATAAAAATATTAAGTGTTCTGGACAACAAAATGTTGAACCAAAATGACTAAACCTTAGAAACAGAATAATGTTATTTAAGGATGAATCCTGAATGTATCAAAAAATTTGAATAAAGTAACTCAAACTCCAACACTATCTCTAAACTGAGCCCTAATCCTAACCCTAAACATTAACACAGCCCTATCCCTAACCATAACTTTAACCCTAATTTTAACTGTAATCATTGACCAAACCCTAAATTTAACTATATCCATTACCATAACTCTAACACCAAGCCTAATGTTAAATGTAGCCCTATCCCTAACATTTACCCTAGACCTACTCTAACCCTAAATCTCGCTCTAGCCCTAAATCTATGTCCAACCATAACACTTACCCTAAACCTATCCCTAACCTTAGGCCTATGCATAACACTAAACCTAACCCTAAAACTAGCCCTAATCCTAACAATAACCTATCCCTAACCCTAGCTGTAATCCTATATTTCACCCAAAACTTAAGCCTAACACAAATGCTAACAATAGGACTAAACATAACTATATATCTATACCTAAGGCTACTCAAACCCCTAAACCTAACCTGAACCCTAACCCTAAGCATATCCATTACTCTAAACTTAATGTTAATTTGAGCCTTAACCCTAAATCTTAACCAAACCAATCCCTAATCCTGACCCTGACCTTAATAATGCACTTACCTCTAAACCTGACCTTTACCCTAAACCTAACCCTTACACTATACCTGTTCATAACCAAACCCTACAACTACGCTTAACTGTAGTGGTAGACCTGACATTAGTCCTAGCCTTAATCCTAGCCTAAGCCCTAACCCAAACCATCATCCAAGCGGTAAAACTAGCCTTAATCCTAACCTTCACCCTAACCCTGAACAAAGACCTAATCTTAAATATAACCCTAGCCCTAAACTTAAATCTAACTGTATCCATTACCCTAAATATAACCCTTATCCTAATGCTAAACTTAAAATTATCCCTAACCCTAAAATTATCCCTAACCCTATCACTACCTCCAAAACTTTCAATTAAACTAAATCTAACCTCAGCCCTAAACATATCCCTATATTTACCCTAACCCTAACTCTAACTCTAATTCGAGCCATAACCCTAAACTCAAACATAAACCAAGCCCTGACACTGACACTGGCCCTAATAATTCCACTAGCTCTAAACCTGACTCTTACCCTATACCTAATCCTTACAATAGACCTACCCGTAAACCTTTCCCTAAAAATATCCCTAACTGTGACCCTTGACCTGACATTAGCCCTAGCCATAATTCTAGCCTTAACCCTACCCTTATCCTAGCCCTAAAGCCAGCATTAATCACAATACTAACCCAAACTCCAGGCCTAACTCTGACACTAACCCTAGCCCTAATTTTAGCCCTAATTTAGCCCTATCCCTAACACTAGTCCTAAGACTAACTCTAACTCTCAAATTAGACTTTTCACTCATTCTAACCCTATCCCTTACAGTAACCCCAAACCTAGCCCTAACTCTTGCCCTATCCTTTGCCCTAGCACTAACCTTAGATAAAAACTAACTCTAAATCTACCCCTAACCTTAAGACTAAGCCAAACTCAAACACTAACCCAAACCATAACACTAATCATAATAATAGCCCTAACACTAGACCTAGCCCTAAAACAAAATGTAGCTATAGCTATAACCCTGAACCTTAACCTAATCCAAGCCCTAACCTTAGACCTAGCCCTAATATAAGTTGTAAGCTGAAACATTTAAACTAACCCTGAACCTGACACTGAATCTTACACTACTAGCTCTAAACATCATCCTAACCCTAAACCTAAACCTAACAGTAACTCTAGCCCTAAAACCCTAAAACTTGCCCTAAACGTCACCCTAGTACTTACATTAGCCCTAACCCTTACCATATCCCTAACTTAACCCCAAACCTAGCGCTAATCCCAGCTTTAACCCTATCCCTATTTGTAACCATAAACCTAGCCCTAAACCGAACTCTAAGTCTATCAATCACCATAACCAAAACCATAACCCTAATGCTAACCCTATGCTGGAAACTTAATCTTAATCCAATCTATTACCCTGAACCTAACATGAACCTAAACTTAAAACTATAATTACCCTAACCATAACACTAACACTAATTCAAGCCCTAAATTTAAACCTTAACCTATCCCAAACCCTAACCCTGACCTTAACACTAATAAAAACCCTAGCTCTAAACTTGAACATAACCCTACACCTAACCCTTTCCCTAGACGTAGCCAAAATTCTAACCCTAAAATTATCATTATCCATAATTCTTGTGCTGAATTTATACCTAGCCCTAATCCTATTCCTAAACCTAAAACAAACCCTAGTCGTCATCCTAGCTGGGGCTAGGTTTAGGAACCTAGCTTTAATCATAACCATAACCTAACCCTAACACTAACGCAAATTGTAGCCCTCACACTACCTGTATACCTAGCTATAATGACATCTCTTACAATAAACTTAATCCTAACCCTAACCCAAACTTTAGGCTTAAGCCAAACGGTGAACACAGCACTAATACTAGCAGTATTTTAGCCCTATCTCTAACCCTAACACTAACCCTAGCTCTAAGACTCACTCTAACTCTCACACTATACCTCTCCCTAGTTCTAACCCTATCTCTTTCCATAACCCTATCCCTAGCCCTAACCCTTGCCCTATCCCTAGTACCAGCTCTAAACCTAGATATAACCCTAACTCCAAATCTAAACCTAACCCAAAGCCTAAGCTTAACATTTACACTATCCCTACACCTAACCCTAGGACTAAACCTAAACCAAGCAATAGCCCTAACCCTAAACATTAACTTAAACCACACCCTAATACTAAACCTAGACATATCCCTATCCCTAATTCGAGTTCTAACACTAACTTTAAAACTAACACTGAACCTGACTCATATCCTAACACTCAAACTACCTCTAAACACTGCCCTCACCTTAAAGCAAATGCTAAGAATAACCCTAACAATAATTTGAGTCCTATCCCTAACCCTAAAACAAACCATGACCTGACTCTTATCCTAACAAAAACCCTAGCTATAAATATAACTCAAAACTTAAACCTAACCCTAACACTAAATCTAACAATAACACTAAAACTAACCTAATTTTCAATCTAGTTCTTACTTAGCCATGATCCTTATTCTATTCCTAACCCTAACACAAACACTAGCCCTGATCTGAACTCTAAACCTAGATTTAAGCCTAAATCCAACACTAATCATAGCCTTAAACCTAGCTCCAAACCAATCCCCTACCCTAGGCAAAACCCTAAAACTAAGGGTAACCCTAGACCTATCCCTATTCTCTAGGCTAACCAAAACCCTAACTCTATTAATAGCTCTAACCCTAGCTCTCATTCGAGCTCTAGCCCTATCCCAAATTCTAAACCTAACCCTGACCCTTATACTGACTCTACGACTAATCTTAAGTCTAACTCTAATCCTAACTCTAACCCAATATTTATGGTAATTCTATCCCTAGACCTAACCCTGAAGCTAACTCCCAGCCTAGCCCTAACCATAGCTCAGAACCTAACCCTTATGCTAAAAAATAACCCTAAACCTAACCCTAGTTCTAACCCTCACCCTAATCCTAACTAAAGACCTAATTCTAACCATAACGCTAGCCATAAACTTAACTCTAACTGTATCCATTACCATAAACAATACCCTTACACAAATGTAACCCTAGGCCTAACCCTAACCCTATCACTATCCCCCAAACTGTCAATTACACTAAACATAACCTGAACCCTAAACCTAACCTTATCATTATCCTAATGCTAACACTAATGCTAATTCGAGCCCTAACCCTAAACTCAAACCTAAACCAAAGCCCAACACTGACCCTGACATTAATAATTCTCCTACCTCTAAACCTGACTATTACCCTATACCTAACCCTTACACTAGACTTAGCCATAAACCTAACCCTAAAACTATCCCAAACCATAACCCTGACTTTGCCATAGCCTTAATCCTTGTCCTAAACCTAGCACAAACCCTAGTTATTATCCTAGCCCTAAACATAGCCTTAATTATATCCCTAAAACTAACTCTAGGCCTAAACCTAACACTAACAGTAGCCCTAATCTTAGCCCTAATTTACCCCTAACCCTAACTGTAACCCTAACCTTAGCCCAAAGACTAACTCTAACTCTCACACTAGCCTTAACCCTATACTTTTCTGGAAGCCTAATCCTAGCCTGAACCGTAGGTATAACTCTAGCTCTATTGATATCCCTGGCCATTACCCTAGATCTAAGCCTAACTCTAAATCAAACCCTAACAATAAGCCTAAGCCTAAACCTAACCCTAGCCCTAACCCTAAGGCTAATCCTAAAATTATCCATAAGCCTAGGTTAGGGTTATTGTTACATTTAGGTTTAGTGTTAGTGTTTGGGTTAGTGTTAGGCTAAGCATTAGGTTTAGGGTTAGTGTTAGGTTTAGTGGTGGGTTTAGGATTAGTGTTAGGGTTAGTTTTAGAGTTAGGATTTGAGTTTGGGTTACTGTAAGTGCTAGATTAAATGTTAGGGTTAGGGTTAGGGTTTGTGGTAGGTTTAGGTTTAGGGTTATTTTTTTATTTGTTTAGGGTTAGGGTAAGTGTTACTTATACAAATTGGATTAGGGTTAGATTTAGGGTTAGGGTTCAGGTTAGGTTTAGTGTTAGGGTTATGGTTAGGTTTAGAGTTAGGGTTAGGGTTAGTGTTAGTGTTAGGTTTACTATTAGGGTTATGGTTAAAATTAGATAGGTTTAGAGTTGGGGTTAGGTTTAGTGTTAGGTTTAGGGTTAGCGTTAGTGTAAGGTTTACTGTTACTGTTAGGGTTAGGGTTAGCATTAAGGTTAGTGTTTGGTTTAGAGTTAGTGTTCGTGTTAGGGTTAGGGTAAGGTTTAGGGCTAGTATAAGGGTAGAGTTAAGCTTTGGCTTAGGGTTGCAGTTAAAATTACAGTTAGTGTTAGGGTAAGGTTTAGGGTTAGGTTTAGTGTTAAAGTAAGGTTTATGGTTAGGGTTACTGTTAATTTTAGAGATAGGGTTTGTGTTAGGGTTAGTGTTAATTTTAGAGATAGGGTTAGTGTTAGGGCAAAAGTTATGATTAGGTTTAGTGTTAGGGTTAGATTTAGGGTTAGGGTTAGGTTTTGTGTTAGTCCTAGGGTTAGAGTTATGGTAAGTTTTTGTGTTAGGGTTAGGCCAGTTTTAGGTTTACAGTTAAAATCATTTTAGGGTTACGTTTTGGTTAGTTATAGGGTTAGGGTTAGGGTTAATGTTTGTGTTAGGGTTTAGGTTAGTATTAATAATAGGTTTAGAGTTAGGGTTAAGGTTAGAGTTCAGTTTAGTGGTACGGTTTAAGTTAGGGTTTGAGTCAGGGTTGTGGTTAGGTTTAGGTTTGGGATTACAGTTAGAATTAGATTTAAGTTTGGGGTTAGGTTTAAAGTAAGAGTTAGGGTTAGCATTATGATTAGATTTAGGCTTAGAATTAGGGTTATCATTAGCATTAGTTTCAGTGTTAGGTTTAGGTTAGGGTTAGGTTTATGGTTAGTTTTAGGGTTAGAGTTAGAGTTGGGATTAGTTTTACATTTAGGGCTAGTATTTGTGTTAGGTTTACTGTTAAGGGATGGCTTAGGGTTTGTGTTAGTTTTAGAGTTAGATTTAGGATTAGGGTTGCAATTAGGATTTGGTTAGGCTTAGGGTTAGGATAAGTGTTAGGGTTATTGTTAGGTTTTGGATTAAGTTTAGGGTGAGGGTTATTGTTATGTTTAGGTTTATGGGTAAGGATAGGATTAGTGTTAGGGTTAGCATTAGGGTTAGGTTTAAGTAAAACTTAGAGTTAAGTTTACGGTTAGGGTTTGTGTTAGATTTTGGGTTAGCATTAGTGTTAGTGTTTAGGTTAGTTTTAGGGTTAGTATTATGTTTAGGGTTATTGTTAGGGTTAGGTTTCTGAATAGAGTTAGGTTTGATGTTAGCGTTAGTGTTGTTTTCAGGATTAAGGTTAGGTTTAATGTTCAGGTTAGCATAAGGTTTACAGTTATGATAAGTTTTAGGGTTCCATTTAGTTTTAGGTTTAGGGTTAGGGTTAGGCTTAGTGTTAGGGTAAGTGTTAGGGTTAGGGTTATGGTAAGGGTTAGGGTTAGGTTTAAGAGTTAGGTTCAGGTTTAGCGTTAGGGTTTGTTTTAGAATTAGGTTTAGGTTTAGGGTTACTGATAGGATTAGGGTTAGATTTAGGGTTAGGGTAAGATGTAGAGTAACTGTTAGTGTTACGGTTAGGGATACTGTTAGTTTTAAGTTTAGTGTTAGTGTTAATCTTGGTGTTAGGGTTATTGTTAATGTTAGGGTTAGGGTTAGTGTTTGATTTAGGGTTATGTTTACAGTTAGGGTCAGTGATAGGTTTAGGTTTGGAGTTATGGTTAGTGTTAGGGTTAGGGTTGGGTTAGTGTTAGGGTTACTGTTAGGGTTAGGGTTAGAGTTAGTTTGTGTTTAGGGTTAGGGTTAGGTTAAGTTTATAATTATGTTTTGGGTTAGGGTTTGTTTAGGTTTAGGGTCAGTTTTGGGGTTAGGGTTAGGGTTAGTTTTACTTTTATGGTTATGGTTAGGGTTTGTGTTAGGGTTGGAATTATAATTAGGTTTAGGGTTAGGGTTAAGGTTAGGGTTAGTGTTAGTGTTAGGGTTAAGATTAAGGTTAGGGTTTGTGTCAGATTTTGCAATAGGTTTAGGGTTAGTTTATGATTGGGATATTGTTAGCATTAGTAGGGTTAGCATTAGGGTTAGGTTTATTGTTAATGTTAGGTTTAGACTTAGTGTTTCAGTTAGAGTTAAGGTTAAAGTTTTTGTTAGGGTTAAGGTTATGTTTAGGGTTATGGTTAGTGTTAGGGTAAGCTTTAGGTTTAGATTTAGGTTTAGGGTAAGGGTTATGGTTATGGTAAGTGTCTGGTTAGGTTTACAGGTACATAGGTTTATGACTAGAGTTAGTGTTAGTTTTAGATTTTGCATTAGGGTTAGTGTTAGATTTAGTGTTGTGTTATGGTTAGGTTTGAATTAGGGTTAGTTTTAGGGTTAGGGTTAGGGTTTCTGTTAGTTTTTTTTTTTTTTTTTAGGTTTAGGATTAGGGTTAGGGTTAGGGTTAAGGTTATTGTTCTGATTAGGTTTAGGGTTCCTGTTAGGGATAGGGTTAGGATTAGGGTTAGGGTTAATAATAGTATTAGGGTTAAGGATAGGTTTAGGCTTAGTGTTAGGATTAGGGTTAGGGTTAGTGTTATGTTTATTGTTAGGCTTAGGGATAGGGTTAGTGTTAGTGTTAGTGTTAGGGTCAGATTTAGGGTAAGTGGTAGGGTTGACATTCGGGTTAGGTTTAGGGATACTTTAGGGTTGGTGTTAAGATTAGTGTTAGTGTCAGGGTTAGGGTTATGGTTAGGGTTAGGTTTAGTGTTAGGTGTAGGGCTCGAGTTAACATTAAGGTTAAGGTTACAGTTTGGGTAATGATATTTTAAGGATTTCGTTCAGGTTATGGTTAGGGAAATGGATAGGTTAGGTGTAGGGATAGTGGTAGGGTCAGGATGAGAATTAGCATTAGGCTTAAGGTTAAGGTTATGGGAATGGATAGTGTTAGAGCTGGGGTTAGGGCTAGGGATATGTTTAGAGTCAGGGTTTGGAGTAGCCTTAAGTTTAGTTTAGTGCAAAGATTATAGTTAGAGTTAGGTATACGGTTTGTATTAGGGTTAAAACTAGGGTTGAATTTTGGGTTAGGGCTAGGTTTTGGGTTACATTAGCGATCTTTTAAGGGATATGTTTAATGTAAGACTAAGTTCATGATTAGGGCTAGTTTTAGGATTACATTTAGGAATGAGTCTAGTTTTACGTATAGGTCTACGTTTAGGGTGATGTTTTTAACTAGGGTTAGTGTTAGTGTCAGAGTCAGAATCATGAATCATTTTATGGTTAGGGATAGGACTCAAATGAGGGGTAGGCTTAGGGCTAGATATAGGGTTAGGAATTTGTTATTTTTAAGGTTTAAGGTTAGTCCTATTGCTCGGTTTTGTTTTAGGACTAAAGCTAAAGTTAAGGGTAGTTTTATGATTAGCATTAGTGTTATTACTACTGACAGTGTGAGATTAGGCTTAGGAGGAGATTTAGAGTTATGGTTAATTCTAGGATTAGGGTTATGGCAAGTGTTAGAGCTAAGATTAGGGCTGGTGTTTGGGATATGGTAAAGGATAGGGTTAAAACTAGGAATAGGGCTATGGCAAGAGTTAGAGTTAGTCTTAGGGCTAGAGTTTTGGTTAAGGTTAAGGCAAAATTAGGGCTAGGAATATGGCTGGATTAGTGTTAGTCTTATGCCTAGGATTAGGGATTTTTTATGGTTAGGGTTAGGGATAGGTTTAGGGGAAGGGCTGGCTGTTTGATGTCCACCTCCATTTCCATTTACTAATAGGTGTCAATATGAAGTGAAACCTTAAAATACAAAGTGTTCATGATAGGGAACCATTGAATAGAGAAGAACATACCTTGGGAGCATACTAAGGATAGATAAATGATGACTCCTGCCCTGTATCATAGAAATTTGAACAAAACTAACTTTCACCCTACCATTACCTCTAACCATAGTCCTAGCCATAATCATAAACCTAACCTTAACACTAACCTGATTAGAGAACCATTGATCCTAGAATTCCTGCCCTTGGGGAGCCTTGTGGGGCAAGCAAAGTGATGAATCCTACGCAACATCAAACGAATCTGACCAAATAATTATAGGAGTTATTTCACTACATGCATATTTTCCTGTTTTCTCCTAAAGGGCTCTCAGATTAAGTTGTATTTGCATGCTTAATCATAGGCCATCTTTTACAAGGAACATATCAGAGTTCCTACAGAGAACTGATGGAGTGTGTGAAGTTTCAAGCAGCTGGCACAAACCCTGTTTGATTTTCAACTCCATTAACTTTCCCATATAGGTCAAAATTTAGTGAAATCTTAAAATACAAAATGTTGCTGACAGTGAACCAGTGAACGGAGAAGGCCTAAACCTGGGGAACAGAGTAAATCTAGCTAAAAGATAAATCCTTCCAAGTATCAAAGAATTTTGAATAAAACTAACTCTAAAACTAACACTAGTTCTAACCCTAGCTCTTTTCCTAACCCTAACGTTTTTATGAAACTTTTGACCGTAGAATTTCCAAACTTGGGCAGCCTAGTGTTGCAAGCTAAGGGATGAATTCTGAACAGAATCAAAGAAATCTGTCCAAAAAGATGATGGAGAATATCAGTACATGCATATTTCTCTTTTATCTCCTAAAGGACTCTTGAATAAAGTTGTTTTTACATGCTACAGCTTAGGCCTACTGTCACAAGAACAAACCAGAGATTGCTCAGAGAGAATTGATGAAGTGTGAAGTTTCAACCTGCTAGCACCAATGCTGTTTGATTTCCAGCTCCATTTCCATTTAACTGAATAGGACAAAATGAACTGATACTTTAAAATACAAACCGTTCCTTACAGTGAACCATTAAACATAGGAGTACCAAACATGTGGAGTATAGTAAGGTTAGGAGAAAAATTGATCCACACCAGTATCAAAGAAATTTGAACAAAACTAACTCTAATCCTAATACTAGCTCTAACACTAGCCCTAACACTATCCTTAACACAAACCTTAACTGGTTTGAAAAACTGTTGATCCTAGAAGTCCCAAACGTGTGGAGCCTAGGGGGTTAAGCTATCAGATGAATCCTATGCTGTATCAAAGAAATATGACCAAATAATTGAGATGGTATTTCAGTTCATGCATAAATCTCTGTGTTTTGCTAAACGGCTCTTGGAAAAAGTTGTTTTTGCCATCTTCATCTTAGGGATACATTCACAAAGAACAAACCAGAGAGTTCCCACAGAGAACTGATTCAGTGTTTGAAGTTTCAAGCAGCTAGCACCAACGCAGTTTGATTTCAACATCCATTTTCATTTACCTATATAGGTCAATATAAAGTGAAACCTTAAAATACAGAGTGTTCCTGTTAGCAAACTATTGAAATGAGAAGGCCCAAACCTGAGGAGCATAATAAGGCTAGGTAAAAAATGACTCCTTCCAAGTATCAAAGAAATTTGTACAAAACTTCCTCTCACCCTAACACTACATCTAACACTAACCCTAACACCAAACCTAACACTAACCCTAACCTGATTAGAGAACCATTGATCCTAGGAGTCCCACACTTGGAGAGCTTTGTGGGACAAGCTAAATAATGAATCCTACTCAGTATTAAACAAATCTGACAAAATAATTACTGGAGGAATTTCAGTGCATTCATATTCCCTGCTTTCTCCTAAAGGGCTCTCGGATAAAGTTGTTTTTGCATGCTTCAGCTTAGGCCTACAGTCACAAAGAACATACCAGAGTGTCCCCTCAAAGAATTGAGGGTGTGTGTGCAATTTTATACAGCTAGCATAAACCTTGTTAGATTTCCAGGTCCATTTACATTTTCTCATATAGGTCAAAATGAAGTAAAATGAAAATATTAACTATTCTGGACAACAAAATGTTGAACCAAAAGGCCTAAACCTAGATAAGAGAGTAAGGTTAGTTAAAGTTGAATCCAGTATTGTATCAAAGAAATTTAAATAAAGTAACTCTAACCATAACTCTACCTCTAAACTGAGCCCTAATCTCTACCTCTAAACTAAGCCCTAATCCTAACCCTAAACATTAACATAGCACTATCCCTAACCCTAACATCAACCCTAATTTTAACTATAAATATTGGCCAAACCCTACCTCTTACTCTATCCATTACCATAACTCTAACCCTAACCCTAATGCTAAACTTAGCCCTAACCCTAACATTGACCCTACCTGCTCTAATGTACCCCACGCCCTAGCCCTGCATCAAGCTCCAAACATAACACTTATGCTAAAGCTTACCCTATCCCTAGGCCTAATGCTATCCCTAACCCTAACCTTAACATTAGCCCTAATTCTAGCTATAAACATCACCCTAACCCTTGCTCCAATCCTATCTTTTACCCTAAACTTAAGCCTAACCCAAATGCTAACAATAGGACTAAACCTAACTAAATAGTTATTCCTAAGGCTATTCAAAACCCTAAATCTAACCTGAACCATAAATCTAACCATATCCATTAGTCTAAATCTAATGATAATTTGAGCCTTAACCCTAAACCTTAACCAAAACCAATCCCTAATCCTAACCCTGACCATAATAATACACCTACCTCTAAAACTGACCTTTACCCTAAACCTAACCCTTACAGTAGACCTATTCATAACCAAACCCTACAACTACTCTTAATTGTAATGCTAGACCTGACATTAGTCCTAGCCTTTATCCTAGCCCTAGCCCTAACCCAAAACCTCATCTGAGCCGTAAACGTAGCCTTAATCCTAACCTTCACCCTAACCCTAAACAAAGACCTAATCCTAAATATAACCTAACCCTAACTTTAACTCTAACTATGTCCATTACCCTAAACATAACATTTATCCTAATGCTAACACTAGGATTAACCCTAACCCTATCACTATCCCCAAAACTATCGATTACCCTAAGCCTAACCTTAACCCTAAACCTAACGCTATCTTTACCCTAACCCTAAACCTAATTCTAATTCAAGCCATAAACCTAAACTCAAACCTAAACCAAGCCCTATCACTTACCCTGACCCTAATAATTCCACTAGCTCTAAACCTGACTCTTACTCTATACCTAATCCTTACAATAGACCTAGCTGTAAACCTTTCCCTAAAACTATCCCTAACTTTAACCCTAGATCTGACATTAGCCTTACCCATAAATTTGGCCCTAACCCTAACACAATTCCTAGAACTTGTCCTAGCCCTAAACATAGCTTTAATTACAATCCTAACCCAAACTCTAGGACTAACACTGACACTAATCCTAGCTTGAATCTTAGCCCTAATTTAGTCCTATCCCTACCACTAGTCCTAAGACTAACACTAACTCTCACATTAGACCTTTCACTCATTCTAAATTTATCCCTTACCATAAATCTAGCTTTAACCTTTGCCCTATTCTTTGCCCTAGCACTAACCTTAGATAAAACCTAACTCTAAATTGAGCCCTAACCCAAAGAATAAGCAAAACCCTTACACTAGCCCAAACCATAGCACTAACCCTAAAACTTGCCCTAGCACTAGCCTTATCCCTAAAACAAAACCTAGCTATAGCTATAACCCTAAACCTTAACATAATCAAAAACCTATCCTTAAACCTAGCCCTAAACCTTGCCCTAATATGAGTTGTAAGCCAAACCCTTAAACTAACCCTGAACCTGACAGACTCTAACACTACTAGCTCTAAACATCATCCTAACCCTAAACCTAACCCTAACACTAACTCTAGCCCTGAAACCCTAAAACTAGCCCGAAACATCACCCTAGTACTTATACTAGTCATAACCCTAACCCTATGTCTAACTTAACCCCAAATGTAGCCCTAATCATAGCTTTAACCCTAGCCATATTTGTAACCCTAATCTTAGCCCTAAACCTATTTCTAAATCTATTAATTACCATAACAAATACCATAACCCTAATGGTTGAACCTAGTCATGAACCCTAATCTTAACCCAATCTATTACCGTGAACCTAACCTGAACCAAAGCCTAATCCTATAATTACCCTAACCCTAACACGAACACTAATTCAAGTCCTAACTTTAAACCTTAGCCTATCCCAAACCCTAACCCTGACCTTGACCCTAATATAATCCCTAGCTCTAAATTTGAACATAACCCCACACCTAACCCTTACCATAGACTTAGCCATAATCCTAACCGTAAAACTATCTTCATCCATAATTCTGGACCTGAAATTAGCCATAGCCCTAATCCTATTCCTAAACCTAAAACAAACCCTAGCCCTCATCTTAGCTCTACACCTTGCTTTAATCATAACCCTAAACTAACACTACCCCAACATAAATTGGAACCCTCACACTACCTACCTGTATACCTAGATATAATGCAATCTCTTACCCTAAACTTAACCTAAACCTAACCCAAATTCTAGGCTTTGGCCAAACAATGAACCTAGCCCTAATCCTAGTACTAATTTATCCCTATCTCTAACCCTAACATTATCCCTAGCCCTAAGACTCACTCTAACTCTCACACTATACCTGTCCCTAGTTCTAACTCTATCACTTACCATAACCTATTTCTAGCCCTAACCCTTGCCCTATCCTTAGTCCCAGCCCTAACCATAGATCTAACCCTGATTCCAAACCTAACCCTAACCCTAAACCTAAGCTTAACACTTAAACTATCCCTAAACCAAACCCTAGGACTAAACCAAAAACAAGCAATAGCCCTAAACCTAAACATTAACTGAAACCAAACCCTAACACTAAACCTAGACCTATCCCTATCACTAATTCGAGTTCTAACACTAACTTTAAAACTAATAGAGGACACAGAAACCAATCCACAAAACTACAACTATCTTATATTTGATAAAGGGGCTAAAAGCATGCAATGGAGGAAGGATAGCATCTTCAACAAATGGTGCTGGGAAAACTGGAAATCCATATGCAACAAAATGAAACTGAATCCCTTTCTCTCACCATGCACAAAAGTGAATTCAAAATGGATCAAGGAGCTTGATATCAAATCAGAGACACGCCGTCTGATAGAAGAAAAAGTTGGCTACGATCTACAGTCGGTGGGGTCGGGCTCCAAATTCCTCAATAGGACACCCATAGCACAAAAGTTAATAACTAGAATCAACAAATGGGACTTACTCAAACTAAAAAATTTTTTTTCTCAGCAAAAGAAACAATAAGAGAGGTAAATAGGGAGCCGACATCATGGGAACAAATCTTTACTCCTCACACTTCAGATAGAGCCCTGATATCCAGAGTATACAAAGAACACAACAAATTAGACAATAAGAAAATAAACAACCCAATCAACAAATGGGCCAAGGACCTGAACAGACACTTCTCAGAGGAGGACATACAGTCAATCAACAAGTACATGAAAAAATGCTCACCATCTCTAGCTGTCAGAGAAATGCAAATCAAAACCACCCTAAGATACCATCTCACTCCAGTAAGATTGGCAGCCATTATGAAGTCAAACAACAACAAGTGCTGGCGAGGATGTGGGGAAAAGGGTACTCTTGTACATTGCTGGTGGGACTGCAAACTGGTGCGGCCAATCTGGAAAACAGTATGGAGACTCCTGGGAAAGCTGGGAATGGAACCACCATTTGACCCAGCTATTGCCCTTCTTGGACTTTTCCCTGAAGACCTTAAAAGAGCGTACTACAGGGATACTGCTACATCGATGTTCATAGCAGCACAATTCACAATAGCAAGACTGTGGAACCAACCTAGATGCCCTTCAATAGATGAATGGATAAAAAAAATGTGGAATTTATACACAATGGAGTATTACTCTGCATTAAACAATGACAAAATCATAGAATTTGCAGGGAAATGGATGGTATTAGAGCAGATTATGCTAAGTGAAGCTAGCCAATCCCTAAAAAACAAATGCCAAATGTCTTCTTTGATATAAGGAGAGTAACTAAGAACAGAGTAGGGACGAAGAGCATGAGAAGAAGATTAACATTAAACAGGGATGAGAGGTGGGAGGGAAAGGGAGAGAGAAGGGGAAATTGCATGGAAATGGAAGGAGACCCTCAGGGTTATACAAAAGTACATACAAGAGGAAGTGAGGGGAAAGGGAAAAATAATACAAGGGGGAGAAATGAATGACAGTAGAGGGGGTAGAGAGAGAAGAGGGAAGGGGAGGGGAGGGGAGCGGGTATAGTAGAGGATAGGAAAGGCAGCAGAACACAACAGACACTAGTATGGCAATATGTAAATCAATGGATGTGTAACTGATGTAATTCTGCAATCTGTATATGGGGTAAAAATGGGAGTTCATAACCCACTTGAATCAAAGTGTGAAATATGATATATCAAGAAATTTGTAATGTTTTGAACAACCAACAATAAAAAAATTAAAAAAAAATCTAACACTGACCCAGACTCATATCCTAACACTTAACCTACCTCTAAACACTGCCGACACCTTGAACCAAATGCTAAGAATAATCCTAACAATAATTTGAGTCCTTTCCCTAACCCTAAAACAAACACTGACCTTACTCTTATCCTAACACAAACCCTAGCTATAAATATCACCCTAAACTTAAACCTAACCATAACACTAAACCTAACTATAACTATAAAACTAACCCAAATATAACCCCAGTTCTTACATTAGCCATTGCCCTTATCCTATCCCTAACCCTAACACAAACACTAGCCCTGATCCGAGACCTAAACCTAGATTTAACCCTAAATCTAACCCTTACCATAGCCTTAAATCTAGCTCTAAACCAATCCCCTACCTTTAGCAGAACCCTAACCCGAAGGGTAATCTTAGACCTATCCCAAATCTTTAGGATAACCAAAACCCTAAATCTATTAATAACTCTAACCCTAGCTCTCATTTGAGCTCTAACCCTATCCCAAAGTCTAAACCTAACCCTGATCCTTATACTGACCCTACCACTAATCGTAACTTTAACTCTAACTCTAACTCTAACCCAAAACCTATGGTAATCCTATCCCTAGACCTAACCCTGAAGCTAACTCCAAGTCTAGTTCTAACCATAGCTCAGAACCTAAGCCTTATGCTAAAAATAACCCTAGTTCTTACCCTCACCCTAATCCTGACTCAAAACCTAATCCTAACCATAACCATAGCCATAACCTTAACTCTAACTGTATCCATTTCCCTAAATATCACCCTTATGCTAGTGTAACCCTAAGCCTAACCCTAAGCCTATCACTATCCCCCAAACTGTTAATTACGCTAAACTTAACCTGAACCCGAAACCTAAGCTTATCATTACCCTAATGCTAACACTAATGCTAATTCGAGCCCTAAACCTAAACTCAAACCTAAACCAAAGCTCAACACTGACCCTAACATTAATAATTCCCCTAGCTCTAAACCTGACTGTTACCCTATAATTATTGCTTACACTAGACTTAGCCATAAACCTAACCCTAAAACTATCCCTAACCATAACCCTAGAGCTTACTTTAGCTCTAGCCTTAATCCTAGCCCTAAACCTAGCACAAACCCTAGTCCTTATCATAGCCCTAAACATAGCTTTAAGTATAACCTTAACCCTAATTCTAGGCCTAACCCTAACACTAACAATAGCCCTAAACATAGCCCTAATTTAGCCCTATCCCTAACCCTAACCCTAACTCTAACCCTAACCCTATCCCAAAGACTAACTCTAACTCTCACCGTAGCCCTAACTCTAGTTTTAACCCTATACTTTACTGGAAGCCTAATCCAAGCCTGAACCATAAGTCTAAACCTAGCCCTATTCATATCCCTTGCCATAACCCTATATCTACCCTAAATCTAAATCTAACCCTAACAGTAAGCCTAAACCTAAACCTAGCCCTAACCCTAAGGGTAATCTTAAAACTAGTCCTAACCCTAGCCCTATCTCTAAAACTAAACCAAGACACACACCTAACCCTAATCCTTAGTATAAACTAAGCCCTAATCCTACACCTAGGCTTTAGTATTAGGGTAACGGTAAGATTTAGAGTTAGGGTTTGTGTTAGGGTTAGGGCTATGGTTATGGTGAGGGTTATGATTACTGTTAGGTGTAGGAATAGGCTTAGGGTTAATGTTATGTTTAGCATTAGGGTTAGGTTTACAATTAGTGTAAGGGTTATCGTTAGGGTTAGGGTTTGGGTTAGAGTTAGGGTAAATTTTAGGATTAGTGTTAGGTTTAGTGTTAGTGGTAGGTTTAGGTTAGTGTTAGGATTTAGGTTAGTATTAGGGTTAGGGTTAGAGTTAGTGTTCGGTTAATTTTAGAATTAGGTTTAGGTTTAGTTTTAGGATTAGGGTTACGGTTTGTGTTAGGTTTAGGGTTTGTACTAGGGTTAGGGTTAAGGTAAGTGATATGTTACATTTGAGGTACGATTGGGGTTAAGGTTAGGGTTACTGTTAGTGTTAGGGTTTGCATTAGGATTAGGGTTAGGTTTAGGTTAGTGTTAGGTTTACTGTGTGTGTTAGGGTTAGAATTAGGTTTAGGATTAGTGATAGGGTTAGGGTTAAGGTTAATTTTAGTGTTAGTGTTAGGGTCTGTGATAGGGTTAAGGTTCATGTTATGGTAGTGTTTGGTTTAGTGTTAGTATTAGATTTAGGATTAGGGTTATGGTTAGCAATAGTGTTAGGGTTAGGGACGTTTAGAGTGAGAAATAGTGTTAGGATTAGGGATGTTTAACGTTATGGTTAGGGTTAGGGTTAAATTTAGTGTTAGGGTTTTGGTTATGGTTTGGTTTAGGGTTAGTGATAGGGTTAGGATTAGGGTTAGTTTTAGGCTTAGTGTTAGGGTAGTGTTAGTATAAAGTTTAGGCTTACAATACGGATTAGGTTTAGGGTTAGAGTTAGGTTTAGGGTTAGTTTTGGATTAGGGTTTGTGTTAAGATTAGGATAAGGTTTAGGTTTAGGGTTAGTGTTATGTTTAGGGTTAGTGATATAGTTAGGGTTGGTGATCGGGTTAAGTTTAGTTTTCATGTTAGTGTTATGTTTAGGGTGAGTGTTAGGCTTAGGTTTAAGGTTAGGGTTAGGATTTGGTTTAGTGTTAGTGATTGGGTTAGAGTTAGGGTTAGGGTTATGGATAGTGTTAAGTTTAGGGATAGGTTTAACATTAATGTTAGGCATAGGGTGAGGGTTTGTGTTACAGTTACGGTTAGGGTTCGGTTTAAGTTTAGTTTTAGGATTAGTATTAGGTTAGTATTAGTGTTAGAATAACAGTTAGGGTTATGGTTAGTGTTAAGTTTATGGTCAGTTTTAGGGTTAGGGGAAGTGGTGCTGTTAGTTTCGGGTTAGAATTAGGGATAGTGTTAGAATTATGGTTAGATTTAGGATTAGGATTAGGGTTAATGATAGGTTTAGGGTTAGTGTTAGTGATAGGGTTAGGGTTAGTGTTAGGGTTATGTTTAAGATTAGTGTTAGATTTAGTATTAGTATTATTAGACATAGGGTGAAGTTTAGTGTTAGGGTTAGGTTAGGGTTAAGGTTTTTGTTAGGGTTAGGGTTAGGGTTACCGTTATGCTTAGGATTATGGTTAGGGTAAATATAAGTTTTAGGGTTATCATTACTGATAGAATTATTGTTAGGGTTAGGGTTAGTGTTAGTGTTAGGGTTAGGGTTATTGTTAGGCTTATGGTTAGTGTTAGGTTTAGGGTTTGTGTTAGGGTTAGATTTAGGTTTAGGGTTAGGTTTAGGGTTAGTATTACAGTAAGCGATAGGGTTAGGTTTAGGTTTAGAATTAGGATTATGATAAGAGTTAAGTTTAGTGTTAGGTTTAGGGATATTGTTTGTGTTAGGGTTAATGTTATGGTAAGACTTAGTGTTTGTGTTAGGTTTAAGCTTAGAGTTAGGGTTAGCATTAGGGTTAGGATTAAGGTTAGCTGAAGGGTTAGGGTTAAGGTTAGGGTTATATTTAGGGTTATGGTTAGAGATATGTTTTTCTCTTAGTGTTAGAGTTATGGTTAAGGTTAGAGTTACGGTTAGTTTTCGGCTTAGGGTAAGGTTTAGAGTTAGGTTAAGGATTAGGGTTAGTTTTAGTGTTAGGGTTAGTGTTAGGGTTAGGGTTATTGTTAGGGTTAGGATTAGGGTTAGTCTTTAGGCTAAGGCTAGGGTTTTTGTTAGGGTTAGGGTTTGTGATAGGGTTAGGTTTAGGTTAAGTGTTAGGTTATGGTTAATTTTAGGATCAGTGTTAGTGTTAGGGCTATACGTAAGATTAGGGTTAGGTTTAGGGTTAGTGTTAGAGTTATTGTTGGGGTTAGGTTTAGGGTTAGGTTTAGTGTTAAGATTTGGTTTTGGGTTTGTGTTAGGAAGAGGGTTAGGGTTCAGATTAGGGATAGTGTTACAGTTAGGGTTACCAGTAGGATTAAGTTAAGTGTTAGGATTAGTGTTAGTGTTAGGGTTTGCGTTAGGGTTATTGCAAGTCTTACTGTCACCGTTAAGGTTACGGTTAGTGTTAGGGTTAGATTTAGGGTTAGTGTTAGTGCTAGGGTTAGTGGTAGGTTTAGGGTGAATGTTAGGCTTTGGATTAGGGTTAGGGTTGTTTTAGTGTTACCATTTTGGTTAGTGTTAGCGTAAGGGTTAAGGTTCATCATAGTTTTAGGATTATAGTTAGAGTTAGGATTAATATTAGGGTTAGTGTTATTGTTAGTGTAAGGTTAATGTTAAAGTTAGAATTAGGTATAGGGTTAGTGTTATGGTTATTGTTAGGGTTAGGATTACGGTGAGTGTTAGGTTTATGGTTAAGCTTAGTGTTAGGGAAGGGGATAGGGTTGGGGTTAGTGTTAGTGTTAGGGTTAGGGTTTGAATTAGGGTTAGATTTTGCCTTAGGCTTAGAGCTAGGGTTAGAGTTAGGATTAGGGTTTGGGTTAGGGTTAGTGTTATCGTTAAACTTTATGTTAGAGTTAGTGTTAGGGTTAGGTTTGTGGTTACGTTTAGTGTTAGGGTTCTGGTTAGGGTTAAGTTTAGGGTTAGTGTCATGTTTAGGGTGAAGTTTATATTTATAGTTAGGTTAGTTTTAAAATTAGGGTTTATGTTAGCATTAGGTTTAGCGTGACTGTTAAGGTGAGGTTTAGGTTTAGGTTTGGTGTTAGTGTTTGGGTAAATGTTAAAATTAGGGTTAAGGATAGTGTTAGTGTTAGTGATAGGTTTAGAGTTAGGTTTAGGGTTATGGTTATTTCTTGTGTTATGCTTAGAGTTAGGGTTAGTGTTAGTAATAGGTTTATGGTTATGGTTCGCTTTAGCCTAAGGGTTAATGTTAAGGTAAAGATTAGGATTAGTGTTGGGGTTAGGGTTAGGATTAGGGTTAGTTTTAAAGTTAGGGTTGGATTTAGGTTTAGGGTTAGTGTTAGGTTTAATATTAGGGTTAGAGTTAGGATTTGAGTTAAGTTTAGTGATAGGGTTAGGGTTAGGGCTAGGTTTTGCATTAGCATTAGTGTTAGGGTTAGATTTAGGGTTATGGTTAGAGTTGGGGTAGGGTTAGGGTTAGTGATAAGGTTAGTGTTAGGGTTATGGTTAGGTTTAAAATTAGGTTTAGGGTTAGAGTTAGTGTTATACTTAGAGTTAGGATTAAGAATAGTGTTAGTGTTAGGGTTACCGTTAGGGTTAGGTTTAGGGTTATTGTTAGCTTAGCGTTAGGCTTAGGGTTAAGGTTAGTTTTAGGTTTATGTTACGGTTATGATTAGTGTTAGTGTTAGGTTTATGATTAAATATAGGATTGGTGTTAGCGTTAGGGTTATTGTTAGGTTTAGGGTTAGGTGTAATGTTAAGATAGGGTAAGGTTTATGGTTAGGTAAGGTTTAGGTTAGGTTTACTGTTAGGTTTAGGTTTACGGTTAGGGTTAGTTTTATGGTTAGGCTTTGGGTTAAAGTTAGGGTTAGGGTTAGTGATAGGGTTTGTGTTAAGTTTAGGAATAGTATTAGGTTTAGTGTTAGAGTTAGGTTTAGAATTAGGTTTAAGATTTTTGTTTGGGTTAGTGTTAGGGTTAGGGTTAGTTTCAGATTTAGTGTTAGGTTTAGGGTTAGGTTTTCTGTTTATGTTTGTTTTAGGGTTAGTGTTAGGGTTATGGTTAGGATTATTGTTAGTGTTAGGATTACTGATAGAGTTAGAGTTTACACTATGGTTTGTGTTAGGATTATGGTTAGTGTTATGGTTAGTTTTAGAGTTAGTGTTAGGATTAGTGTTATTGCTTGGGTTAGGGATAGGGTTAGGGTTACGTTTAAGATTAGTGTTAGGGTTAGGGTTCGGTTTGTCTTAGGTTTAGGGTTAGGGTTAATTTTAATGTTAGGGTTAAGTTTAGGGTTAGTGTTAGGGTCAGTTTAGGTTAGGGTTAGTGTTATGGTCAGTTTTAGGGTTAGGGTTAGTGTTATGGTTAGTGTTAGGATTATGGTTAATTTTCATCATAGTGTGAGGGTTAGAGTAAGAGTTAAGATTAATATTAGGATTAATGGGTTAGTGTTAGGGTTAGCGTTAAGGTTAGTTTTATGTTAGGGTTTGGGTTAGGTTTCATGTAAAGTTTACGGATAGTGATAGGGTTTGTGTTAGTTTAAAGTTAGTGATAGGGTTTGTGTTAGGTTTAGGTTTAGGGTAAGTGTTAGATTAGGGTTAGGGTTAGGGTTAGGTTTACAGTTAGAGTTAGGTTTAGCATTAGGGTTAGTATTAGGGTTAATTTTATGTTTAATGATTGGGTTAGGGTTAGAGTTACGTTTAGGGTTATGGCTAGGGTTAGGTTTTGTCTTAGGGTTAGTGTTATGTTTAAGGTTAGAGTTAGGGTAAGTGTTCAGGTTAGGGTAAGTTTTAGGGTTAGGTTAAGGTTTAGTGTTAAGTTTTTGTTAGGTTTAGTTTTATGAACAGGTTTATGGTTAGTGTTAGCATTACTGTTTGGATTAAGGTAAGGGTTATGGTAAGGGTTAGTATTAGTGTTAGGGTTAAGGTTAGGGTTAGTTTTAGAGTGAGTGTTAGTTTTAATATTAGGGTTAGGTGTTGTGTTAGGGTTAGGTTAAGTTTTATGTTTCAGGATATAGATAGGATTAGGTTAGAATTAGTATTTGGTTAGGGTTAGGGTAAGTGTTAGCGTTACAGTTAGGGTTACTTTGAGTGTTAGCTTTAGGTTTAGGTTTAGGGTTAGGGTTGGGTTTGTGTTAGGATTAGGGTAAATTTTTGGAGTAGTGTTAGTGTTAAATTTAGGTTATGTTTAAGTTTAGGGTCAGGGTAAGGTTAGTGTTAGCCTAAGGGTTAGGGTTAGGTGTAGTGTTAGGGTTAGGAATATGTTTAGGTTTAGTGTTAGTGTTATGGTTACAGTTAGGTTTAGGTGTAAGGTTAGTGTTAGGTTTAAGTTTAGGGTTTGTGTTAGGTGTATTTTAGGGTAAGTGTTAGATTAGATTTATGTATAGGATTAGAGTTAAAGTTAGGGTTAGTGTAGTTGTTAGGGTGTGCCTTAGGGTTAGGGTGAGTATTCGGGTTTGAGTTTGTGTTACAATTAATGTTAGTGTTAGCATTAGATTTAGGATTATTAATAGGGTTAGGGTTAGGGTTAGTTTTAGTGTTAGTGTTAGGGTTAGGGTATATGTTAGGGTTATGGTAAGGGTTAGTGTTAGTGTTAGATTTAGTGTTAGGGTTAGGCTTATTTAGAGTTAGGGTTAGATTTAGTGTTAGGTTTAGGGTTAGGGTTATTGTTAGGGTTTGAGTTAGGTTTAGTGTTAGGGTATGGATTAGTGTTAGGATTAGTGTTAGGGTTAGAGTTTCATTTAGGGTTAGAGTTTAGGTTAGGTTTAAGGCTAGGGTTATGGTTAAGATTATTGTTTGTGTTAGGTTTAGTGTTAGTGTTATTCATTTCTTTAGAGTTAATGTTAGGTTTAATGTTAGGGTTAGTTTTATGGTTACAGTTAGTGTTATGTTTGGGGTTAGGGATAAGTTTAGGGTTAGTGTTAGTTTTATGGTTATGTTTATGGTTAGGGTTAGTGTTATAGTTAGGGTTAGGTTTCATGTCAGGTTGAAGTTTAGTGTGAATGTTAGGGTTAGGATTAGATTTAGGTTTGGTGTTAGTTTTGAAGTTTGGTTTAGGGTTATGGTTAAGGATAGTGTTAGTGTTACTGTTAGGTTTAGAGTTAGTGTTAGGGTTATGGGTAGTGTTATGGTTAGGGTTAGAGTTAAGTTTAGGGTTAGTCTTACTGTTAGTTTCAGGGTTATGGTTAGTATTAACCTAAGGGTTAGGGTTAGAGTTAGGGTTAGGATTAGTGTTGGGGTTAGGTTTAGGATTAGGGTTATTTTTAATTTAGGGTTGGATTTAGGGTTATGGTTTGTGTTAGGTTTAGTGTTAGTGTTAGGGTTAGGTTTTGTGTTAGGGTTAAGTTTAGTGTTAGTGTTAGCGTTAGGTTTATGGTTACAATTAGGGTTACCGTTAGGATTATTGTTAATTTTCAGGTTAAATTAGGGTTAGTGTTAGGGTTCGGGTTAGTATTAGGTTTAGGTTTAGTGTTAGGGTTATAATTGGTATTACTGATTGTGTTAGGGTTAGGGTAGGTTTATATGTAGGGTTAGTGTTAGGGTTAGGGTTCTCATTCATTTTAGGTTTAGGGTTAGGGTTAGATTTAGTTTTAGGATTAGGGTTAGTGTTAGGGTTATGGTTAGGGTTATGGTTAGGATTAAGGTTAGTTTTGGGTTCAGGAATGTATTTAGGTAAGTGTTAATGTTAGGGTTAAGTTTAGGTTTAGTGTAACAAATAGGGATAGGGTTAGGCTTACGATTCGTGTTGGAGTTAGGGTTAGGGTTAGGTTTAGTGTTATGATAAGGGTTAGGATTTGGGTTATTTTAAGTGTTAAGGTTAGTTTAAGAGTTAGGTTTAGTGTTAGGGTTACAGTTAGATTTAGAGTTAGGTTTAGGTTTATGGTTAGTGTTAGGGTATTGTTTAGGATAAGAGTTAGGGTAAGTGTTAGGATTAGTTTAAGAGTTATATTTAGGGTTACAGTTATGGTTAGTTTTAGGGTAAGTGTTAGGGTTAGTGTTAGGGATAGGGGTTGTGTTAGAGGTAGGTTTAGGTTTAGGGTAATGGATATGGATAGGATTAGGTTTAGAATTAGTTTTAGGTTAGGGTTAGAGTAAGTGTTATTGTTATGGTTATGGTTACTGTAAGTGTTAGGTTTAGGTTAGTGTTAGGAGTTTTGTTAGGGTTAGAGTTAGTTTTAGGTTTAGGGTTAATATTAGGTTTAGGGTTATGTTTAAGTTTAGGGTCAGTAATAGGCTTATATTTGGAGTTAGGGTTATTGTTAGAGTTAAGTTTATTTAGGGTTAGTGTTAGGTTTAGTGTTACGGTTAGGATTAGGTTTAGTGTTATTTAAGGATTAGGGTTTTGGTTAGGTTATATTTGAATTATAGTTTAGGTTAGGGTTTGTCTTCAGTTTATGGTTAGTGTAAGCATTAGGGTTAAGGTTACTGTTAGGTTTAGGTTTAGAGTTGTGGTTAGGGTAGGTTTTGTTTTAGGTTTAGTGTTAAGTAAGGATTGGGATTACAGTTAGGGTAAGCATTAGGGTTAGGGTTAGGGTTAGTGTTAGGGTTAAGGTTATGGTTAGGTTTGGTGTTAGGGTTTGGGTTAGGTTTAGGGTTAGTGTTAAAGTTGGGTTAGGTTTAGGTATTGAGAGCCACAGCCGAGTTGGTTTGGACCCTGGCATTTTGCAAGAAGTAGTGTTTCAGAGGTGATGCTAGCGAGGCATTAAGACGATGACTTTTCAGTTGTTGCAGAGTTCCCATTGAGTTCCGTTTGAGCTCTCGTGGGGATTCCTGAAGGGTTTGAATTGGTTGGTGGAGTTCCTGTGGAGGGAGTTCCGGTTGGTGTGTGGTTGCTGGAAGGACCCCGTGGGTGGCATTTCAGGGAGTTTAGAAATAAAGTTTTTCTGCTTGAGTGGCTCATGATTTGTGCCCACCCAGACTGCAGCAATTTGTGGCCCATATGGGGAACGCCTGTGGGTAAGTGATAAGGTAAACTGCTCACTCCTGAGAGCAGTGTGAGAGGATGGGTAACCATTTAAAGATTCTTCTTTTGTTTTGTTTCACTTTTGTTTTAAGTTGCCAGTCCCTGGAGATGGGTGAGACAGAAGAAAAAATGCTCACATCTGAGGAAAAAATATTTGTGTCTGAGGAACAGATAGGAATAAAGGATGGATGGACATTTAAGGAGGATAGAAAGGCTGATATAATGAATTTTGTTCCATTTGGTCTCTGTTTCCTTTGCATTATCTTAGTGAGGTGTATCTTCGTCACCAAAATATGGAATTAAAAATTAGTAAGAACTAAACTGAAAGGGCATTAAGTAAAGTGCTAGAGGAAGGAGGAAGCTCAGTAAAATCGAGAACAGTTAGGGCATATGTTAAGACAATACAAAGGTGTAGCCCATGGTACATTAAAGAGGGGTTGTTAAATATATCACAATGGAACCATCATGGGGAAGATTTTAAAAAGATACAAAAGGAAAGCCCAGGAACTCTGCCAGTTGGCACATTAACATAATGGACATTGTTACAATCTTGTTTGCTTAGTCTAGGAGAAGACATCTTACATCAAGTAAAAGAGGAAGTCTCTTGAGTTAGTCAGATAAAGGAAAAAGGTCTAGAGGAGAAAGGGCTATCAGGGGACAAATTACAACAGGAGGCTGTTACTAACACCTTTCTATCACCAGAGGGCATAAGTGTCCAACCAACAGCTCCATCTATGGAGACAACATATGCTGGGGGGTCCCCAACCCCGTAGTTTACAGGTGGGATCCTGAGACAGGAACTCAAAGATTAGCATGCCCTGTATTTGCAACAGCAGGAGGGCAGCAAATTCACCATGCTTTAGATTTCAAAACAGTGAAGCAGCTAAAAGAGGCTGTAACAACTTGTGGTCCTCAAGAACCCTTCACTGTAACCATGGTTGAATCCATTACCAACTTGAACATGACACCAGCAGATTGGACTACTATGTGTAAAGATGTGCTAAATGGAATTATGCACAGAGATGATTAGGCGAGACACAGTAGCCGGTTATCCTCAGAGAAATCTAGATATTTTGTTACGAAAGGGACGTTATGAGGTTCAGCAGCAACAAATTGCATATGATCCTGCCATATACTCACAAAATGCTGCAGACGCAGTTAAGGCATGGAAGACTTTACAAGGACATGGATATTTACAAGGTCAGTTATGTAAGGTAATACAAGAAGCTGACATCTAAAGCCTGTTGTACTGCAGATGCTATGATTTGCCCTTGTTCATTATTGTCTCTACATAATTTAATATATATATGTAAATCTTCATGTTTCCATAGTCTAATGGCCCTCCATGCACCATCGATTTGCTTGCTCAAAGGCTAGCTGTTTAATTAATGACATTATCCATTAGATCCCTCACTAGAAAAACCAGAGGGATCGCAGGATTGTACATCTGCACCTCCGCCAGAGCAGTACTAACTCCAGAGATGAAAGTTCAAATCACTCTCACAGGGGTAAAACGGCCTTTTCCCCAAGGAATATTAGGGTCATTATTGGGACAGAGTTCTTCTACTCTAAAAGGACTTATGATAAGTCCTGAGGTAATTAATCCCAATTATGAAGGTGAAATAAAAATTATAGCCAGTTCTCCAAGGAGTATATCAGTAATTTCACCAGGAGATAGAATAGCACATTTAATAATAATACCCAGCCTACATGATAAATTTTCCAGTTGTACAATACTAAGAGGTTCCAGGGGATTAAGCTCCACAGGTGTAGATGGGGCTATGCTTTCTTTAAAGTTAGATTCTCACCCAATGCTAAAACTAAATATTCAAAGACATGAATTTAATGGGCTACTGAATACAGGTGCAGAGCTTAGCATTATCTCTCATCAAGAATGGCCAAAACATTGGCCGTTACAACAAGCCACTCAAATGCTTCGATGCCTACGAGTGGCAACTAATCCCCATAGAATTATGATGGTATTAGATTGGAAGGATCCGGAAGGATGTGAAGGAACTATATAGCAATATGTATTGGATCATCTTCCCATAAATTTATGGGGACGAGATGTCCTAGATCAATTAGGTTTGACATTAACAAATAACGTCAATCCAAATGTGCCCACTATTATGGCTAGACAAGGTTTTAGGAAAGGAAAAAAAAATAGGAGAACAAGAACAAGGTATAGCAACACCAATACAAATAGATCAAGGAACAGACAGACATGGATTGGGTTTTCAGGAGGGGTCACTGAGATAAGAACAATTACTTGGAAATCAGAAAGGCCACTATGGGTTCCTCAGTGGCCCCTGACTACAGAAAAGATACAAGCAGCCCATGACCAGATCAAACAACAATTAGCAGAGGGACATATACAACCTTCTGTATCTCCCAATAATACTTCCATTTTTGTCATCAAAAAGAAATCTGGTAAATGGAGATTATTGCAAGATTTAAATGTCATTAATAATGAGATGGTTATTATGGGACCTGTTCAATCAGGGATTCCCCAATTGTCTGCTTTGCCAAAAACCTGGTATATTTTAGTTATAAATATTAAAGATTTAAAATTTATGTTAACAAAGCAATCTAGCCAAATCATCAAAATCATGAACTACAAATATTTCATTATATTGATGATGTATTATTAGCACACAAAGATAAAAACACATTGCTAGAATGTTATGCCACACTTACAAACTTATTAAAAGTTATAATCTAGAGATAGCAATAGATAAATTACAATAACATTTTCAATTATTTATTTAGGAGTTCTATTATCCTCAACCATGATCCATCCACCAACAATTCAAATACGAGTAGAGCAACTCAAATCACTTAACGACTTTCAAAAGTTATAAGGAGACATAAATTGGATAAGGCCTTATCTAGGCATACCAACAGGAGAGTTGGAACCTTTATTTGATATCCTAAAAGGAACATCAGATCCAAATTCACTCCACATATTAACGCCTGAAGCAAGAAATATATTCAAAATCTTTGAAACATATATGGAAAATATGCATTTGGATAGAATTGATATAAGTTTGCCTTTATTATTTATTGTACTAACAACAAAAAATATTCCTACAGGAGTATTTTGGCAAGAAGGTGCATTGTTATGGATATATTTATCTTATTCTCCTAATACTATTCTTACTAGGTACCCTGAGGCTGTAGGACAATTAAAACTCAACGGAATAAAAGCAGCAAAGGGAATTTGGAATTTCTCCCAATGAAATTATTACTCCATATACAATGGATCAAATTAATGAGTTAGCTAATGAGTTAAATACTTGGGCAATAATCATGTGCAAATATAATATTTCATTTGATAACCACTTACCATCTAATCCTTTGTTATTTTTATTGGTCTTTGCATCCTGTAGTTTTTTTTTTGTTTTGTTTTGTTTGTTTTTTTTTTTTTTACAACAGTTACTAACAGGGCATTATGTAAAAATGTGGATGTGTAACTGATGTGATTCTGCAATCTGTATTTGGGGTAAAATTGGAGTTCATAACCAACTTGAATCTAATGTATGAAATATGATATATCAAGAGCTTTGTAATGTTTTGAACAACCAATAAAAAAAGAAAAAAAATGACAAGAAAAACACCTATCATGAATGCTCCAAATATATTTACTGATGGGTCAAATAATGTTACAGCAGCAGTAGTTACCCCTGATCAAACTTTTACATTTTTAGTACCCAAAAAATCAGCTCAAAGGGTAGAGCTTAATGCAGTATTACAAGCTTTTGTGATGTTTAAAGATTCTGTATTTAATTTATTTTCTGATAGTATATAGTTAATACTATAGTATCACTTGAAGATGCTGGTAGGATTTCTCCTTCCTCTACTGTTTTCTCTTTATTTTCCACTATACAAAGTCTAATCAGGGACAGAAAAGATCCATTCTTTATAGGACATATCAGGGCACATTCAGGATTGCCTTGAGCCCTTAGTTTGGGCAATGATTTAGCAGATAAAACTGCTCATGACATACATATTTTCTCTACACCAGAAGAAGCTACAAATTTTCATAAAAAGTTCCATGTCAATGCTAATACTTTACAAAAGCATTTTAAAATAACTAAGAAACAAGCTAGACAAATAATAAAACAATGTCAAAATTGTGTGACCTTTTTACCACAAGTTAAATTGGAGTAAATCCTAGAGGACTGATACCTATCCATATTTGGCAGATGGACATCACACACTTGCCAGAATCTGGAAAATTAAAATATTTGCATGTTACAGTTGATACTTCTTCCGAATTGTTGATGGGATCCCTTTATGCTGGAGAAAAAACTAAAGATATTATAGCTCATTGTTTACAAATTTTGCCACTGTGGGCATTCCAAAACAGGTAAAAACAGATAATGGCCCTGGTTATACGTGTACCTCTTTTAAAAAAATTTTGCTCATCATTTGGCATTACTTATATAACAGGAATCCCATACAATTCACTGGGACAAGGCATAGTTGAAAGAGCTCATCAAACTATTAAAATGTACTTATTAAAGCAGAAAGAGGGAATTGTGAAGGGGTATATATCCCCCAAAGATAAACTTAAAATAACTGTTTTTACTCTAAATTTTCTAAATTTGGATTCATCAAGGCTTAGTGCTGCAGAAAGGCATATGTGTCGAAAAAAAATGTACGTTAGCCCAAGGTACTTTGGAAGGATATTCTAACAGGACAATGAAAAGGTCCTGACCCAGTGATTGTCTGGAGTCGGGGGTCTGTTTGTGTGTGTCCACAGGGAGAACAGCAGCCAATTTGGATTCCAAAGAGATTAACTTAATCGATTTCTACAGACCAAAAAAGAAGAGGATTTGGCTCAAATTCATAACAGCTGATGTACATAACTCAAGTTTGGCTATCCTTACATCTGCAACAGTGGTTCTCCCATACCTGCAGGCTAATGAAACCAGGATGCTTTTTTCAATATCTATTTTGTTATTGCCCTTTCCCACATCATGAAGTTATATTTTATTTTTTGAGCTCATACAGACCTAGGTTAATGTTTTTTTCTGATCAGTTCTATTTTTGGATTGTGGAGTTTTTAAACATTGCAATGGAGATTTCACCTGTTAAAAGCTACAAGGCCTTTATTATTGTCTTATATGTTGTATGTTATGTGTGCACACTTGTGTTTTGTGTTGTATGTCTGTAATATCATATATGAGCAGTGCTCATGAAAAAATGGATCCACATATTTTTTTTTTATTCACGTGATTTAAATGGTTTAACTTAAATTGGGTAAACAGCTGTTGAGGATTGTTTTAATATGTGAAGAAAAAGGGAGGTTAACAGATCTGTTTGTTTACTTTCACCATTCCTTTTCATTATATTTAATAATTCTGTTCGGGATAATGTAAATTGTTCAGAAAATTGCTTTCTTTTAGTGCCTGCTTGAATGTTACATAATTTTTTTAGCCATCTTTGCCAGAATTCCTATCTTCAACCCAGTGCTGGTGAAGATAAAGATAAAACCAAACTACAGCTTCTGCGATAGCTATAACAACAAACTGTATAAACTGATGCATCAATGAATAATGTAACTCAACAAGTGATTATCAAGGAGTCAATTTACTTTGGGAGTAAATGGACATATTAATTGATTCCTCTGCTTTGAATTGCTTGCAGAACTTGCCTGGACTATGTATCACTTGTATGCATTGTGAACTATCTGTTGGTGCAGCGAAATGTGATAGTGCTGGGGTATCTTTGCTGATGGTGTCATCAGTGGTACAATTTTTCCAAAAGGAGCCATCAATTGGCTCGGTGTAGTGGCATTTTGTATCCTCCTCCCTTCTGCTTGTGATGGTCATTCAGCTAAAATTGGGGGGGCACAGAGGTGAGGCAAAGAACCTCACCCCCCACTGGTGCAAAGGTTTATCCACAAGTATGGCTGTATGCTGGACCGGTATTCAATATAGGGTAAGATCCAATTGCAATGGTATCAACCTAAGACAGGAGGCTGTCGCCTTGAGTTCAGCTCATCCGATGATGGGTAAGGACCATATGTAGTATTGGAAAACCTAAGACAGGCACAGTCCCTAAGCCACATGCTTGTTGTTTAATTAAACAGAAGGGGGGATGTTGAGAGCCACAGCCTAGTTGGAATGGCCCCTGGCATTTTGCCAGAATAAGGGGTTGAGAGGTGACGCCAAGGAGGCATTAAGATGATGACTTTTGAGTTCTCACGGAGTTCCTGTTGAGCTCTCGCAGGGATTCCTGAAGAGTTTGCGCTGGTTGGTGAAGTTCTGGTGGAGAGAGTTCCGGTTGATGTGTGGTCGCTGGAAGGATTGAATGGGTGGCGTTTGGGGGAGTTCGGAAATAAAGTTTGTTCCTGCTTGAGTGGCTCATGATTTGTGCCCAGCCAGACTGAGGCAGGTTTAGGGTTAGTGTTAGGATTAGCATTAAGGTTAGGTTTTGGGTTAAGGATAAAGTTAGTTTTATGGTTAAGGCTAGTGTTAGGCTTAGTGTTAAAGTAGGGTTAGGTTTAGTGTTAGGGATTGGGTTATGGATAGTGTTAGGGTTATTGAAAGGATTAGGTTTATGGTTAGGTTAATGGTAACAGTAAGTGTTAGGTTAGGTTTAGTGGTAGGATTAGGGTTAGGCTTCAGGTTAGTGTTAGGGTTAGTTTAGCTTTAGGGTTAGTGTTAGGGTTATTGTTAGGGTTAGGGTTAGGATTGGGTTAGTTTTGGTGTTGGATTTGGGTTAGGGTTTGTGTTAGGTTTAGGGTGAGGGTTGGTATTAGGGTTAGGGTTAGGGTTAGTTTTAGGGTTAGTGTTAGTGTTAGGGTTAGGGTTAGGTTTAGCAATAGTGTTAAGTTTAGGGATACATTTACGTTTAGTGTTAGTGTTAGGGTTAGTGTTAGGGTTAGTGTTATGTTCAGGGTTAGGTTTAGGGTTTAGGTAAATGTTAGGGTTAACATTAGGATTAGGTTTTGGGTTAAGGATAGGGTCAGCCTTAGAGTTAGGGTTAGTGTTAGGATTAGTATTAAATATAGGGTTAGGTTTAGTGTTAGAGTTCGGGTTACAGATAGGGTTAGGATTAGTGTTAGGGTTAGGTTTATGGTTAGGTTAAGTGTTACAGTAAGTGTTAGGTTAGGTTTAGAGTTAGGATTAGGGTTAGGGTTTGAGTTAGTGGTAGTGTTATGTTTGAGTTAGGGTTAGTGTTAGGGTTATTGTTAAGGTTAGGGTTAGGGTTGGGTTAGTGTTAGTTTTAGTGTTAGGGTTAGGATAAGATTTAGGTTTAGTGTTAGGCTTAGGGTTAGGGATTGGGTTAGGGTTCAAGTTAGTGTTAGGATGACTGTTAGGGTCATTTTTAGGGTTAGGGTAGGGTTAATGTTAGAGTTAATGTTAGTGTTAGGGTTGGTTTAAGATTAGTGCTAGGGTTAGTGTTAGGAGAATATTTAGTGATAGGGTTAGATTTAGGATTAATATTAGGGTTAGGATTAGGATTAATGTTAGGGTTGATATACGGTTAGGTTAGGGTAATTGTTAGGATTATGGTTAGGTTTACTGGTAGAGATAGCTTTAGAGTTATTTTAGGGTTAGGGATAGTTAGGCTTAGGGTTGTGTTAGGTTTAGGGTTTATGTTAGGGTTAGGTTAAGGGTTTGTGTTAGGTTTAAATTTAGGGTAAGTGTTAGGTTGGGTTAGTGTTAGTGTTACAGTTAGGGTTAGGGTTTGTGTAAGGTTTGGGGTTAGAGTTCATGTTAGGGTTAGGGTTAGTTTTATTTTTAGTGTTAGAGTTAGGTTTAGGGTTTGGTTTAGCAATAGTGTTAAGGTAAGGGATACGTTTAAGTTTAATGTTAGTGTTAGGGTTAGTGTTAGGGTTAGTGTTAGGGTTAGTGTTTGTTTAGGAATAGGTTTAGGGATAGAGTTAATATTCAGGTTAGCATTACACTTGGGTTTCTGGTTAAGGATACGGGTAGCCTTAGGGTTAGGGTTACTGCTAGATTTATTGTTAGGATTAGGGTTAGAGTTAGGATTCATGTTAGGATTTTTTTTTTTGGGTTAGGGTTAAGATTAGGGTTAGGGTGAGTGTTAGGATTAGGGTTAGGATTTCGGTAAGGGTTAGTGTTAGTTTTAGGGTTTCGGTTAGGGTTAGTGTTAGGTTTAGGGTAATGGTAAGAATTTATAGTAGGATTAGGTTTCAGGTTAGGCATAGAATTACTGCTTGTGGTTAGGGTTATAGTTTGTGTTAGGGTTAGGGTTATGGCTATGGTTAGGGTTAGAATTAGGGTTAGTGTCAATGTTAGGGTTAGGTTTATGGTTAGTGTTAGTGTAAGGGGTAGTGTTATTGTTGGTGTTAGGGTAAGGGTTGGGGTTAGGATAAGTTTTAGAGTAAAGGTAGAAGTTAGGGTTAGGTTTAGTGTTAGAGTTAGTTAGCATTATGGTTAGTGTTAGGGTTAGGGTTAGAGTTAGGTTTAGGGTTAGTGATAGGTTCAGGTTTATGGTTAGGATTAGGGTTAACTATAGGTTAGGTTTGGGACTAGGGTTTGTGTTAGTGTTATGGTTTGGGTTAGGGTTACAGTTAGTGTTAGTGTTACAGTAAGTGTTAGGGTATGGGTTTGGTTAGGTTTGTTGTCATGGTTTTGGTTAGGGTTAGTATTAGGTTTAGGGTTATCTTTAGGTTGTTAGTGTTTGGGTCAGGATTAGGTTTACATTTAGCAGTACGTTTCAGATTAGGGTTAGGGTTAAGTTTAATGTTAGTGTTAGCCTTAGTGTTAGTGTTAGTGTTAGAATTAGTGTTTGTGTTAGGAATAAGATTAGGGTTAATGTTAGGGTTAGTGTTAAGGTTAGGGTTAGGTTTATTGTTAGGGTTATGTTTCAGGTTCAGATTAGGGTTAGGGTTAGTGTTAGGGTTAGAATTAGGGTTTGTGTTAGGAATAAGATTAGGGTTAATGTTAGGGTTAGTGTTATGGTTAGGGTTAGGTTTATTGTTAGGATTATGTTTCAGGTTCAGATTAGGGTTAGGGTTAGTGTTAGGGTTAGCGTTAGTGTTAGGTGTAGGGTTAGTGTTAGGGTTAGGGTTAGGGTTGGGGTTATGGTTCGTGTTTCGATTAAGGTTATTGAAAGGGTTAGGTTTAGTGTTAGGGTTAGTGTTTGAATTAGCATTAGTGTTTGGGTTAGTGTTAGGGTTAGGGTAAGGTTTAGTGTTAGGGATAGAGTTAGTGTTAGTTTTAGTGTTAGGGCTACTTTTAGAATTAGGATTTGTGTTAAGTTTAGCATTTAAGTTAAGGTTAGGTTTAGGGTTAGTATTAGAGTTAGTGTTAGGGTTTACTTAGGGTTATGGTTAGTGTTAGACTTAGAATTACAAATAAGATTAAGACAAGGTTTAGAGTTAGTGTTAGGGTTAGTGTTATGATTACAGTTAGAGTTAGGGTTAGTGTTTTAGAGTTATTGTATGTTTGGTTTAGGGTTAGGGTTAGTGTTAGGGTTACAATTAGGATTAGGGTTAGTTTTAGGTGCAGTTTTAGTGTTAGGTTTTTCATTAGGATTAGTGTTAGTGTTAGCATTAGAATATGGGTTAGGGTTAGTGAAACTGTTAGGGTTAGTGTTAGGGTCAGGTTTAGTGTTTGTTTTAGTGTTAGGGTTAGGGTTAGGGTTAGGTTTAGGCTTAGTCTTAGGGTTAGGATTAGGGTTAGGGCTAGGGTTAGTGTTAGGTTTAGGATTATGGTTGATCATAGGTTTTTGGTTAGAGTTAGGGTTATTGTTAGTGTTAGGTTAGATTTTGGGATATGGTAAGTTTTAGTGTTAGTGTTAGAGTTAGAGTTAGGGATAATTTTAGATTTAGGGATATTTTGAAGTTTTTGTTAGGATTATGATTAAGGTTAGGGTTACTGTTAGTTTTAGGATTACGATTATGGTTGATCTTAGGGTTAGGGTTAGGGTTAGGTTTAGGGATAGGGTAAGTGTTAGTCTTAGTTTTAGAGTTAGGGATAATGTCAGGGTTAAGGATATTTTTAAGGTTAGCGTTAGAATTATGATTAGGTTTAGGGTTGGTGTTACTGTTAGCATTAGGGTTAGGGTTAGTGTTAGTGTTAGGGATAGGGTTAGAGTTAGATTAGGATTAAGATTAGGTTTAGCGTTAGGGTCAGTGTAAGGGTGAATATTAGGGTTAATGTTAGGGTTAGTTTAAGAGTTAAGGTTAAAATTAGTGTTAGGGTTAGTGTTAAGGGTAGTGTTAGGGCTAGGGATAGGGTTTGTGTTAGGTTTAGAGTTAGGTTACAAGCTTGTGTTAGGGTTAGGTTTAGTGTTTGGGTTGGGTTTATGTAAAGGATTAGGTTTAGATTTAGGATTATGGTTGGTTTAGTGTTAGTGTAAAGGTTAGGTTTAGGGTAAGGGTTAGAGTTTGTGTTAGGTTTAGAGATAGGTTTCAGGGTTGTGTTAGGATTAGGTTTAGGGTTAGGTTTATTGTTATGAATATGATTAAGTTTAGTTTTAGGGTTATGGTTAGTGTTAGATTTAGGGTTAGGTTTGGATTTAGGGTTAGTGATACAGTTATGATTAGGTAAGAGTTAGGGTTAGGGTTAGGTTAGGTTTAAGGTAATAGTTTGGGTTAGGGTTTTGTTTTAGGGTTAGGGTTAGGGTTACGGTTAGGGTTAGGGTTAGATTTAGGGTTAGGGTTAGGATTAGTGATAGGTTTACTGTTAAGTTTAGGGTTTGTGTTATGGTTAGGGTTATGTCTAGGATTAGATTTGGGATAGGGTTACCATAAGTTTTAGATTTAGTGTTAGGTTTAAGGTTAGATTTTGAGTTAGGCTTAGGGTTAGTGTTAGGATTAGGGTGAGGTTTAGGTTTAGGGTTAGTTTAGGGTTAGGGTTAGGGTAAGGATTTGTGTTAGGGTTAGATTTAGGGTTAGGTTTAGTGTTAGAGTTAGGGTTTGGGTTAGGTTTAGGGTTAAGGTAAGTTTTAGGTTTAGAGTTAGAATTAGGGTTAGGGTTAGGGTTAAATTAGGGATAGAGTTTTTGTTAGGGTAAGTTAGGGTTAGGGTTATGTTAGGCTTAGGGTTAGGGTTAGTGTTAGGCTTGGGGTTAGGTAGGGTTAGGATTAGGTTTTGTGTTAGGTTTAGGGTATGTGTTATATTATGTTTACAGTTAGGGTCAGGGTTAGACTCAGGGTTAGGTTTAGTGTTTGTGTTATCATTAGGGTTCTGTTTAGGGTTAAGTTTGTGGTTAGCATTAGGATTATTTCTAACCCGAACCTTAAGCCTAACACTAACACTAACCCGAACCCTAAACTTAACACTAACCCTAACCTAGAGGTAACCATAAATCTAACTCTAACCCTATGCCTATGCCTCACTTTAATCCTCTTACTAACCATAACCCAAAAACTAAATCTAAATTTATCCCTAATACAAACCCTAATCCTAACACTTAACCTAACACAAGACATAACTCTAACCCTAAGACTAACCATAACACTAATGCTAAACTTAATCTTTACCCTGACTTTAAAACTAACCCTAAACTTAACCCAAACTCGAACTCTAACTCTAATTCTAAACCCAAAACTAACCCTAAACGTAACCCTAAGTTTAATCCTAAAACTAACCATAAACTTAACCTTAAGACTAACTGTAACACTACTCATAACCATAATCCTAACCCAAAGAGTAACCCTAACCTATCCTGAACCATAACCCTAACCCTAACTCAAACCCTAATCCTAACACTCACCCTAAGCCTAATACTAATACCAAACCTAACCCTAACGCTTAAACTAACACTTACCCTAACCATAACACTAACCACTAACCCTAAACCTAACCATAATCAAACATTAAAAATAAACCTAACCCAAATTCGAAACCTAACACTAACCCTAACCTTAACCATAACTCTAACACTAACCCTAATGTAATCCTAAACCTAACCCTAACAAAAAAAAACCTAACCCAAACCATAACTGTAACCCTAACCTAACCCTAACCCTAAACCTTACATAACCCTAACCCTAACCCTAACTCTAACCCTAACACTAATTCAAACTCAAATATTAACAACAACCCTTACCTCAACCGTAACCCTATAAAAACCCTAACCCTAACCTAACATTAAACCTAACACTAACCGTAACCTTAAACGTAACCCTGAAACTAACACAAAGCCTCACTCTAACCCTAATATGAACAATAAAACTATCCCTAAACGTAACCCTAATACAAACCCTAAACCTAATGCTAACCCTCTCAAAAATGGTAACCCTAACGCTAACACAAATTCTAACAATAACCCTAACACTAAAACTATCCATAAGAATAACCCTAACACTAAATTTTAACCTAATGCTGATCCTAACCATAACCATGACCCTAAACCTAACCCTTACCCAAACATGACCATAAATCTAACCCTAACAATAACCCTAACCATAACCATAAACTGAATCATAACCGTAACCCTCACCCTAACCCTAACCTTAATGTAAACCTAAATCTAAACCTAATTCTAACACAAACCCTAACCCAAACCAAAACCCTAAACCTAACACAAACCTAAACCTAACACTTACATAACCTTAACCCTAATTGTCACCTGAAACCTAACCCTAATCTTCTGCCTAACCCTAACGCTAATCCGAATACTAATCCTGATTCAAACACTAACAATAACCCTAAACCTAACTATAACCCAAACCCAAACACTAAGGCTAAACCTAACAGTAATCGTAACCTTAACACTAACCTTAACACTAACCCTAATCCTAACCCTTACCCTAACCCTAACCCTAACCTAACTATAACCATAACCCTAACAGTAATGGTTAACCTTATCCTAAACCTAACCCTTACCCTAAACCTAACCCAAACCCTTACCCTAACCCTAACACTAACATAACACTAACATTAACCCTAAACCTAACTCTAAGCCTCAACCTAAATCAAAACCTAACATTAAATCTAACCCTATCCCTAACACAAAACCTAAAATTAACTGTAACCCGATCCCTAACACAAACCCTAACCCTAATCCTAACCCTAACACAACCCTAACACTAACCCGCTCCATAACACTAACCCAATCCATAATCCTAACACTAACCCTAAACTAAACACTAACCTTAACCTAAGGCTAAACCTAACAATAATCACAACCCTAATCCTAATCCTAAAGCTAACAGTCAACTTGACACTAACCCTAAAACTCACCCTAATCCTAAACTTAAAGCTAACACTAACCCTAAACCTAAACCTAACTCTAAAACTGACCCTAACCCTAACTCTAACAATAACCCTAACCCTAACTCTAACGCTAACACTAAATATAACCCTAATCATTAACCTAACCCTAAAACTAACCCTAACCCCAACGCTAAACCTAAAACTTACACAAACCCTAACATTAAAACTAACACAAACCTGAAGTTTAATCCTAACCCTAATGTAAACCAAACCCTAACCCTAACCATAACACTAGTCTTAAACCTAACCCTTATCGTAACCTTAACACTAACCCTAATCCTAACCCTAATACTAACACTAACCCTAACCCTAAACCTAACACTAAATATAACCCTAACCCTAAACCTAACCCTATCACTAACCCTATCCCTAAACCTAAACCTAAATCTTAACCGAACCCTAACCTTAATTTTAATATGAACAATAAATCTAACCCAAACACTAATTTAACACAAAACCTATCTCTAACTCTAGCACAAATCTTAACCCTAACCCTTACCCTAACCCTAACACTAACCCTAAACCTAATATGAAGCCTAAACCTAACTCTAACCCTAATTTTAAAATGTATCATAACCCTAACCATAACCCTAACCGTAACCCCAACACAAACCCTAACCATAAAGCTAACACTAACCTAAAAGCTAAACCTAACACTAACCTTACCCCAACCCTAAAACTAATACTAACTCGAATTTTAACCCAAACCCTAAACCAAATTTTACCCTAACACTAACATTAACAATAACCATAATGCTAACACAAACCTAACCCTAACCCTAAGTTTAACCCTAATAGCAACCCTAACCCTAACCCTAACATTAATCCTAATACTAAACCCAACTTTAACTCTACCCCTAACCCTAACCCTAAAACTAACCCTAACTCTAAGCCTACCACTAACCCTAAAAATAATCCTTATCTTAAGCCTAACTTTAACCCTCACCCTAATTCTAACTCTAAGGTAAACCTAAACATAACACTAATCCTAACACTAATCCTAAAGCTAAATATAACACTAAAGATAACCCTAACACAAACCCTAATCCTAAACCTAACTTTAAATCTAAAGCTGACACTAACCCTAACCTTAACCCTAACACGAAACCTAAACCTAACACTAAACCTAACCTAAACCAAACACTAAACCAAACCCTGACATTAACCCTAACCCTTACCCTAACTTGAACCCTAACACTAACCTAACCCTAACCCTAACCCTATTCCTAACCGGGACAGGAACCTTAAACATAATCCTAACCATAACCCCAAAACAAATCCTAACATTAACCCTAAAACTAACCCTAAACCTAACCCTAAAACTAACCCTAACCCTAACATAGCACTAACATTAATTTTAACCATAACCCTAACCCTAAACATAACCCTTAGCCTAAACCTTAACAGTTACCCTAACGCTAAGCCTAACACTAACCCTAACACTAACCCTAAACATAATCCTAACCATAACACTATCCCTAACCCTAAACCTATCCATAAAATTAAACCTAATCCTAACCTTATCCCTAAACATAACACTAACCCTATCCCTAACATATCATTAGCACTAATCCTAACTCTTTCCCTAAAATTAAACCCAACCAGGACCTAACCCTAACAATAACCCTAACCTTAACATTACATTAAACCTAAACCTAACCCTAACACTAAACTTAGCTCTAACCCTATAACTATCCCCAAACTTAACCCTAACACAAACCCTAAAACTAAGCCTTACACAAACCCAAATCCTAACAGTAACTTGAAATAAAACACTAACCTTAATCCTAAAACTAAACTTAAACCTAATCCTAACAATAACTCTAAACCTAACTCTAAACCTAACACTAAAACTTACTCTAACCCTAAACCTAACCCTAACCTAACACTAACCCTAAGCCTCAACATAAACCTAACCCTAACCATAACACTAATTATAACACTAACCCTACACTAACTTTAAATCTAAGTCTAACACTAACCCATAACTAATCCTAAAGCTAACCATAACCATAAACGTAAAACCAGCCCTAAACCAAACCTAACCCTAAGCCTAACACTAACACTAAACTTAACCCTAAAACGAATCCTAACCATAACCATAAACCTAACACTAACACTAACTCTAATCATAACCCTAACCCTAACTCTAACCCTGAAACTAACCATATCCCTAACACTAAATCTAAACCTAACCTTAACCCTAACACTAACACTAACCCTAATGCTAACCTAACCCTAAACCTAACCATAAACATAATGTTACCCTAATTCTAATCCTAACCTTAAACCTAACTCATACCCTTTAGCAAAAATAATCCTAACTCTAACCTAATCATAACCCTAACTCTAACACAAACACTAAACCTAACACTAACCCTAATGCTAATCTAACACTAACCCTAACACCAACACTAACCTTGTCACTAACCCTAACCCTAACACTAACACTAATACTAATAGTAATAATAACCCTAAACCTAACACTATACCTATCCTACCTGTAACTGTAAAACTAATCCTAACCCTTATCCTACACCTAACGCTAACCCTCTTCCTAACCATATCCTAACTGTAACACTAACCCTAACTCTAAACATAAAAAAAGAAATTCTAAACCTAAGTATAACACTAACCCAACACTAAACCTAAACCTAACCCTAAAGCAAACACTAACCCTAACAATAACACTAACTCCAATTATAACCCTAAACTTAAACCTAAATCTTATCCTAATGCTGAACCTAACCCTAACACTATCCCTAACACTAACACTAACACTAACACTAATCCTAACCGAACCCTAACCCTAACCCTAACCCTAACATTAACCATAATATAAACCATAAACTTAACAATAACCCTAACACTAACTTAACCCTAATCCTAACCCTAAATTTATATTAAGCCTAACCCCAACACTAACTTTAATCCAAACTTAACTCGAACACTAAAACTAAACCTAACACTAACCCAAACCCTAACCCTAACCCTAACACTAAGTTTAACCCTACCCTAATATGAACCCAAATCTAAACTAATCCTAACCTAACACTAACCCTAACCCTAACCCTAACACTAACCCTAAACGTAACCCTATAACTAACCCTAACCTTAACTTAACCGTAACCCTAACCCTAACCTAAACCTAACAATAACCATAACACGAACCCTAACAATAACCTTAACACTAATCCTAAATCTAACCATAAACCATACACTAAACCTAACCCTATCCTCCCTTCCACTAACACTAACCCTAAGCAAGGACAGATCTAAACCCTCAACCTAACCGTAACTCTAACCCTAAACTTACCCCTATCCCTAATTCTAACCGTAAACCTAACCCTAACCCTACCTTTAATCCTAACACTAACTCTAATCCTAACCCTAATTCTAACCCTAATCCAAACGTAATCCTAACCCTAACCCTAACCCTAACCCTAAATCTAAACCTAACCCTAAACCTAACACTAAACTTAAACTTAAACCTAACCCTAACCCTAAACCTAAACCTTACCCTAACCAGTACAGTAAACTTAACCCTATCCATAATCATAACATTAAATCTAACACTAACCCTAACCATTACACTAAGCCATACCCTAACCCAAAATCTAACTCTAACCCTAACACTAACCCTAAACCCAATCCTAACCTTAACACTAACGTTAATCCTAACCCTAACCCTAACACTAACACTAATATTCATTCTATCTCTAACTGTAACACAAACCGTAACCCAACCCTAATCCTGACCGTAATCTAACTCTAAACCTCACCCTTACCTAACACTAAACATAACCCTAACACAAACACTAACCCTATCAATAAACCAAACTCTAACACTATCCCTAAAGCTAACACTAACCCTAAACGTAAACTAACCCTAACCTTAACGTAACACTAACTCTAACCATATCCCTATCCTTAACCCTCACACTTACCCTAACCCTAATCCTAAACCTAACACGAAGCTTAACCCAAAACCTAAACCTAAACCTAAAACTAATCCTAACACTAACTCTAAACCTAACCCTAACCCTAACCCTAACGCTAACCCTAACCCTAACCATAAACTTAAAGTAACCATAACCATAACAGTAACCCTAACACTAACAGTAACACTAACCCTAAATATAATCCTTTCCCTAATAATAACCCTCACCTTAACCCTAACCCTAACCCTCACCTTAACCTTAACCATCACCCTAAACCTAACACATATCATAATCCTAACAATAACACTAACACTAACCCTAACCTAACCCTAACTCGAACCCAACCCTAACCCTAACATAATTTTATCCCTAACCCTATCTCAAACCCTAACACTAACCATAACCATAACCCTAAACATAAAACTAACCATAACTTTAACACAAAACATAACCCTAAGCATCACCCTAACACTAACCCTAACTTTAATCCTAAACCTAAAAACCACCCTAACCCAATCCATAAACCTAAATTTTACCTAACCCTAAGGCTAACACTTACCTAACCAAACACACATCCTAACACTAAACTAACCCTGAAACTAACCCTTACAAGAATCCTAACATGAACCCTAAACCTAACCACACTATTAAGCCTAAACCTCACAAAAACATAATCCTAACCCTAACACTAACCGTAAATCTAATCCTATTCCTAACCCTAAAGAAACCCTAACCCTAAGTCTATCCCTAACCCTAATACAAACACTAACCCTATCTTTAACCCTAAATCTAAACCTAAACGTAATCATAACCCTAACAATAAACCTAAACCTAACCCTAAGCATAACCCTATCCCTAAACCTAACACTAACCCTAACCCTAACACTAACAATAAACCTCATTATAAACCTAAAGCAAACACTAATGCTAACCCTTACCCTAACCCTAACCCTAACCCAAACCCTAAACCTAAACCTAACACTAAAACTAAGCCTAAACTTTAACCAAACCCTAACACTAACCCGAACCTAACCCTAACGGTAACCCTAACACTTACACTAAACCTAAGGGTAACCGTAACCCTAAGGATAACAATAACATTAACACTAAACCTAACCCTATCCTACCCTAAACCTATCCCTAACCCTAACCCTATGCTAACTTTAACTGTAAACCTCTATGTAACCATATCAGTAACCCTAACACAAACCCTAACCTAACCCCAACACTAACTCTATCCCTAATCCTAACACTAACCCTAATCCTAACTTTACACTAACACTAATTCTAACCATAACCCTAAACCTAACCCTAAACCTTAACCTACGCTAACCCTAACCCTAACATTAACATTAATCCTAACCATAAAACTAACCCTAACACTAATCCTAACCGTAAAAAAAACCCAAACCTAACCATAACCTGAACCTTATCCTAACACTAACCCTAACCCAAAACTAACACTAAACCTAATCCTAAAGCTAACATTATCACTAATCTTATACCTAACCCTAACCCTAACACTAACTCTACCCTAATCCTAACCCTAACCGTAACACTAACCATAACCCTACCCTAACCCTATCACAAACCCTAGCCCTTATACTAAACCTAACACTAACCCTAAAATTAACCCTAAAACAAACCTTAAATCTAACCCTAAAACTAACCCTAACACTCAACCTAACTATAACCTCAACACTAACCATTTCATTAATCCTAACCTTAATACTAAACCTAAAACTAACTCTAACGCTAAACCTAAGCCTAACACAAATTTTTATCCTAAACCTAAACCTAAATATAACACTATGCCTAACACTGACCCTAACTATAAACCTAATCATAAGGCTGACTCCAAACCTAACACTAACAATAACCCTAAACCTAACCCTCACCCTAACCCTAACCCTAAACCAAACATTAACTCTAACTCTAATCTTAATACTAAACCTAAACTTATCTATAACCCTAACCCAAACACTAATGCTAACCCTAACCCTAACCCTAACACTAACTATAACCTAACCCTAACCCTAAACCTAAATATAACACTAAACCTAACCGTAACTCAAACACGAACACTAACCCTAATCCTAATTGTAACCTAACCCTTACCCTAACCTAAACCTAACCCTAACCCTATCCCAAAACTTAACACTAACCGTAATCCAAACCCTCACCATAACCCTAATTTGAACCCTAACAAAATCCTAACCATAACCATAACACTAAATCTAACTCTAACCCTAACACTAACTCTAAAATTAACTCTACCAGTAACTTTAACATGAACCCTAATCCTAACCATATCACTAAGCCTAACCCTCACCCAAACCCTAACCCTAAACCTAACCCTAACCCTAATCCTAACAGAAACCCTAATTCTAAACCTAACCTTAACTCTAACTCTAACTTTAAACTTGACACTAACCCTAATCCTAACCCTAAAATAACCCTAACCCTAAAACTAAACCTAACCCTCTTACCGACCCTAACCCTAAACCTAACACTAACCACAATCCTAACACTAACACTTACCATAAACCTAAGTATAACCCTGAACCCAAACACTAATGCTAACACAAATGATAAGCCTAACCCTAACACTAATCCTAACCCTAACCCAAACCCTAAACCTAAAACTAACACTAACCCTAACCCTAAACCTAACAAGAACCATAACCCTAACCCTAACCTAACCCTAAAACTAACACTAAAAATCATCCTAAACCTAACCTTAACCAGAAAACTAATCTTAACCCTAACCCTAACACAAAACTACCCTAACACTAACTCTAACCTAACCCTAATCCAAACCTTAACCATAACTCTAAAAATAACCCTAATTGTAATCCTAACACAAACCCTAACCGTAACCCTACACCTAACCCTAACCCTAACCCTAACACAAATCCTAACCCTAATTTTACACTAACACGAATTCTAACCATAACCCTAAACCTAATCCTAAACCTTAACCTAACACTAACCCTAAACCTAATCCTAATACTTACTTTAACTCTAACCATAACACTAAACCCAATACTAACCCTAACCGTAACACAAAGCCTAACTCTAACCATAACCCTAAACTTAACCGAACCCTAAACCTAACCCTAACCTAAAACTAACCCTAACTTAAACTTTACCATATCACTAACCCTAAACCTTATTCTAAACATTACACTAACCCTAACACTAATCCTACCACGAACCCTAAACTTAACCCTTAATTTCATCATAACCATAACAGTAACACTAACACTAACCCTAACCCTAACCCCAACTTTACCTTTATTGTTAATCCTAATCATTACCCTAAAACTTACACTAACTCTAACTCTAACCGTAACTCTAAAACTAACCCTAATGCTAAACCTAACCCTAACCATAACACTTAACCTAACACTAACCATAACCCTAACCCTAACACTAACCCTAATGCAAACACTAAACCTAAACCTATCCCTAACAATAAACCTAACACTAAATCTCACTCCAACCCTAACCCTAAACCTAACACTGTCTTTAACCCTAACCCTAACACTAACCATAAACCTACTATAACCCAACCCAAACACTAATGCTTAACATAACTGTAACCCTAACACTGATCCTAACCCTAGCCCTAAACCTAAACCTAAACTTAACACTAACACTAACACTAACACTAACACGGACCGTAACCATAGCCCTAACCCTAAATTAACCCTACCTAACATTTATTCTAACACTAATCCTAACTCTAACCTTACCTAACCCAAACACTAACCCTAATTCTAACACTAACCCTATCCTAACCCTAACCCTAACCCTAACCTTAACCCAAAACAAACACTAGCTCTACTCATAAACCTAAAACTACCCCTAAACCTAAGCATAACCCTAAATCTAACCCGAATCATAACCTTAACGCTAACCCTAACCTAAACCTAACCCTAATATAAAACCTAATCTTAACCCTAACTCTAACAAAAATCATAACCCTAATTCTATCCCCAACCCTAACCCTAACTCTTACCTAAAACTATACCTAAGCCTAATCCCAAACCTAATCCTACAAATAACCCTAACACTAACACAAACCCTAATTATATCCGTAACCCTAACCCTAACACAAACCCTAAACTTAACCCTAAATCTAACACTAACACTAACCCTAACCATAAAACTAACAATAACACTAAACCTAACACTAATCATAGCGCTAACCCTAAACCTAAAACTAACCAGAACACTAAAAATAACCCTAACCCTAACGTAAACCTAACCCTAACCCCAATGAAACCATAACCATAACCCTAACATTACCTTAATGCTTACCTTACCTAACCCGAAAAGTAACCCTAACCCTAACACTAAACCTACCACTAACCCTAAACCTAACCTTAAAACAAACCCAAACACTAAACATACCACTAAATCTAACCATAAAACAAAACCTAACTCTAAACCTAACACTAATCCTTAATCTAACCCTAATCCTAACATTAACACTAACAATAACCATAACCCTAAACTTAACAGAAACCATAACCAAAACCATAACCCTGACCCTAACCTAACCCTAACTCTCATACTTACCTAATCCTAATCCAAATTCTAATCCTAACACTAACCGTTACACTAACCCTAACACTAACCCTAAACCCAAACCTAACCCTATCCCTAACCTTAACTGGAAGCTTATATGTAACTCTAACACTAAAGCTAAGCCTAAAGCTAAGTCTAAACCTAACCCTGCCCCTAACCCTAACCCTAACACTAAAACTAAACCTAACACTATCCTTGAAACTACACCTAATTCTAAAACTAACCCTAACCCTAACCCTAACGGTGATACTAACCCTAAACCTAGTGTTAGTGTTAAACTTTGCATTAGAGTTAGTGTTAGGTTGAGTGTTAGGGTTAGTTTCATGGTTACAGTAAGTATTAGGGTTAGAGTTAGAGATAAGTTTAGTGTTAGTGTTATGGTTAGGGTGAGGGTTATTTACGGTTAGGTTTAGTGTTAGGGATACAGTTTATGTTAGGGTTAGGTGTAGTGTGAGTGTTAGGGTTAGGATTAAGTTTAGTTTTGGCGTTAGTGTTTGGGTTAGGGTTAAGGATAGTGTTATGGTTAGTGATAGGTTTAGAGTTAGTGTTAGTTTTAGGGTTATTGTTAGTGTTATGGTTAGGGTTAGAGTTAGTTTTAGGGTTAGTGTTAGTTTTAGGTTTAGGATTATGGTTATCCTAATGGTTAGAATTAGGGTTAGGATTAGTGTTGGGTTTAGAGTTAGGATTAGGATTAATTATAAAGTTAAGTTTGGATTTAGGATTAGGGTTAGGGTTAGGTTTAGTGTTATTGTTAGGGTTAGGGTTTTCTTAGGGTCAGAGTTAGGATTTAAGTTAAGGTTAGTGTTAGGGTTACAGATAGGATTAGGGTTACATTTAGGGTTAGAGTTAGGGTTAAGTTTACTGTTAGTATTAAATTTATACTTAGTGTCAGGTTCGGTTTAAGTGTATGATTAGGTTAGAGTTAGTGTTAAGTTAGGGTTTGGGTTAGGGGTAATGTTAGGGTTAGGGATAGGGTTAGGGTTAGGGCTAAGATTAAGCTTATTTATTATTTCAGGGTTAGTGTAAGGTAAAGGTTAGGTTTGAGGTTAGGGTTAGTTTAAGAGTTAGTAATAGTGTTAGGTTTAGGGTAGGTTTAGGATTAGGGTTAGTCATAGTGCTAGGATAGGGGTTAGGGTTTATTTTAGGATTTGGGTTAGGGTTATTGTTAGTGTTAGTGGTAGAGTTAAGTTTAGGGTTAGGGTTAGGTAAGAGTTAGGGTTAGGGTTAGTTTACGTTTATGTTTATGGTTTGGGTTAGGGTTTTTTTTTTGGGGGGGGTTAGGGTTAGGGTTATTTTTAGGGTTAGGTTTAGGGTTATTGTTAGGGTTAGTGTTAGTGTTAGGTTTAGGGTTAGGGTTAGGGTTAGGGTTAGAGTTAATTTTAGGATCAGTGATAGCTTTATTTTTACATTTATGATTAGTGTAAGGCTTATGCTTATGGCTAGGTTTTGTTTTCGGGTTAGGTTTAGGGTTATCTTAATGCTTAGAGTTAGTGTTAGGGTTATGGTTAAAATTTGATTTAGGGTTAAGATGTGTTAGGGTTAGGATTAGGCTTAAGGTTAGGATTAGTTTAGGATTCGAGTTAGGGTAAAGGTTTATGTTATGATTAGATTTAGGATTAGGTTTTGGGTCAGTGTTAGGGTTTGGGTTAGGTTTAGGGTTAAGTTAAGTTTTAGGGTTAGAGTTAAAGTTAGGGTTAGACTTAGGTTTAGGGTTAAGTTAGGGTTAGGGTTAGGGTGAGGGTTTGTGTTAGGTTTAGGGTTAGTGTTATGGTTATGATTAGTGTTAGTGTTAGATTATGGTTAGGGTTGGGGTTAAGTTAGTTTTATAGTTATGGTAAGGGTTAGGGTTTGTGTTAGATTTAGAGTTAGTGTTATGGTTAGTGTTAGGGTTAATGTTAAGTTTAGAGTTAGGGTCAGCCAGGGTTTGTGTTTTCCTTAGGGTTTAGGTTAGGTTTAAGTTTATGGTTAGGATTAGTATTAGAGTTAGTGTTAGGGTTAGTGTAAGTGTTAATGTTGCGGTTAGGGTTAGTGTTAGGTTTTGGCTTAGAGTTAGGGTAAGTGTTAGTGTTAGGGTTTGGGTAAAATTTAGGGTTAGGGTAAGGGTGATTTTTAGGGTTAGGTTTAGGGTTAGTATTAAAGTTAGTGTTAGTGTTAGGATTTAGTTTAAGGTTAGTGTTAGGTTTGTTTTAGGTTAGGGTTAGGGCTTGAGTTCGTGTTAGGTTTAGGGTTAGTGTTACAGTTAGGGATAGGGTTAGTGTTAGAGTTAAGGTAAGGTTTAGTGTTTGGGTTTGGTTAGGTTTAGTGTTAGGGTAAGTGTTCGTTTAAGGGTTAGGTTGATGTTTAGAGTTCGTTTTACTGTTAGGGTTAGGGTTTTATTTATGTTTAGTATTAGGGTTACAGTTAGTGTTAGGTTAAGGTTTAGGGGTTTTGTTTGTGTTAGGGCTGGGATTCTGGTTAGGTTAATGGTTACTGTTAGGATATGGGTTAGGGTTAGTTTTAGGGTTAGGGTAAGGTTAGGGTAAGGTTTATGGTTAGGGTTTGTGTTAGGTTTATATTTAGGTTTAGGTTTAGGTTTAGGGTTAAGTTTAAGATTATTTTTCGGGTTAGGGTTAGGTTAGTGTTAGGTTAGTATAAGGGTTGTATTACGGTTACATTTAGGGTTAATGTTAGGGTTAGTGTTAGGGTTAGAGTTAGGGTTAAATTTAATTTTAGCATTTGAGTAGAGTTAGGTTTAGGTTTGGGATAGAGTATGGTTATGCTTAGGGATTGGGTAGGGTTACAGTTAGGGTTAGGGTTACTGTTTTTTGTTAGTTTTATGGTTACGTTTAGGGTTAGGATTAGGGTTAGTGTTAAGATTAATATTAGTGTTAGTGTTAGGTTTAGGTTTTGTGCTAGCGTTAGGGTTAGTGTTATGGTTAAGGTTAAATTTAGAATTAGGGTTAGGATTAGGGTTAGTGTTAAGATTAATATTAGGGTCAGTGTTAGGTTTAGGCTTTGTGTTAGATTTAGGGTTAGGGTTACGGTTAAGGTTAAATTTAGAATTAGGGTTAGGGTTAGAGTATTAGGGTTAGGGTTAGGTTTATTGAATGGTTAGTGTTCGAGTTTGGGTTAGGGTTGCAGTTATTGTTAGGTTTTGTTTAGTGTTAGTGTTAGGGTTAGTGTTAGGGTTAAGATTAGAATATGGTTTGTGGTTAGTGTTAGGGTTAGGGTTATCGTTAGGGTTAAGTATTGGGTTCAGGTTAGAGTTAGGTTTAGTTTTTGTTTTAGGTTTGGAGTTAGGATTAGGTTTACAGTTAGTGTACGGGTAAGCATTAGGTTAGCATTAGGCTTAGTGTTAGGGTTAGAGTTTGGATTATGTTTAGGGTTATGTTTAGAGTTAAAATTAGTGTTAGGGTTTATATTAGGGTTAGAATTAGTGTTACAATTAAGATTACATTTGCTATTAGTGTTTGTGTTAGTTTTTCAGCTAGTGTTAGTGTTTCGGTTATGGTTAGGATTCACATTAGGATTAGGGTTAGGGTTAGGTAGGGTTATGTTTATGGTTAGGGTAGGGTTTGTTTTAATGTTAGATTTAGAATAAGTGTTAGGGTTAACGTTAAAGTTAGGGTTAGGGTTAGTATTTATGTTAGGTTTATGGTTATGGTTAGGTTTAGTGTTAGGGCAAGTGTTAGGTTTTTGTATAGAATCAGGATAAGTGTTCGCTCTAGGGCAAGGTGTACGAGTTATTTAAGGGTTAGGGTTAGGTTTAGTGTTAGAGTTAGTGTTAGGTTTATATTAGGGATAGAATTAGTGTTTGGATTAAGGTTACATTTAGGATTAGTGTTTGTGTTAGGGTTTCTGATAGGGCTAGAGTTTCGATCGTGGTTTGGGTTCCTGTTAGGGTTAGGGTTAGATTTAGGGTTATGTTTAGGGTTAGGGTTAGTATTAGGGTTTATGTTAGGGTTAGAATTAGTGTTACAATTAAGATTACATTTACTATTAGTGTTTGTGTTAGTTTTTCAGATAGGGTTAGTGTTTCGGTTATGGTTAGGATTAGGGTAAGGGTTAGGTTAGGGTTATGTTTATGGTTATGGTTAGGGTTTGTTTTAGGGTTAGATTTAGAATAAGTGTTAGGGTTAGGGTTGAAGTTAGGGTTAGGGTTAGTATTTTGTTAGGTTTATGGTTATGGTTAGGTTTAGTGTTAGGGCAAGTGTTAGGTTTTTGTATAGAATTAGGATAAGTGTTTGCTCTAGGGTAAGGTTTATGAGTTAGGTAAGGGTTAGGGTTAGGTTTAGTGTTAGGGTTAGTGTTAGGTTTATATTAGGGTTAGAATTAGTGTTAGGATTAAGGTTACATTTAGGATTAGTGTTTGTGTTAGGGTTTCTGAGAGGGCTACACTTTCAATCGTGGTTCGGGTTCGTGTTAGGATTAGGGTTAGATTTAGGGTTATGTTAGGGTTAGGGTTAGGGTTTTTTAGGGTTAGATTTAGGGTAAGGGTTAGGTTTAGGATTAGAGATAGGGTTAGAGTTAGGGTTTCTTTTAGATTTAGAGTTAGGTTAGGGGTAGGGATAGGGTTAGGGTTAGGGTTAGGCTTAGGGTTATGGTTAGCGTTATTGTAAGTGTTATTGTTAGGGATAGGGTTACGGTTAGGATTAGATTTAAGTTTAGGTTTTGGGTAGGGGTTAGTCAGGTTTAGTGTTAGAGTTTTTGTTAAAAATTGGTTAGTGTTAGGTTTAGGGTTACACATAGGATGAGGGTTAGGTTTTGGGTTAGGTTTAGGTTTAGGGTTAGTGTTAATGTTAGGGTTAGGGTTAGGATTAGTGTTATTGTTCTGGTTATGGTTAGGGTTAGATATAGGGTTAGGGATAGTTTTAGGGTTAGTGTTAGGGTTAGGGTTTGGTTTAGGGTTACGGTGAAATTAGTGTTAGGATTAGGTTCTGTTTAGGGTTAGGGTTTGGGTTTTTTTAGGGTTAGGTTTAGGGTTAGTGTTAGGTTTAGATTTAGGGTGAGGGTTAGATTTAGGTTTAGGGTTATTTAGGTTAGTTTTATGGTTTGGTTAAGGTTAGTGTTAGCATTAGGGTTAGGGTTAAAATTAGGTTTAGTCTTAGTGTTAGAGTTTGGCTTAGGTGTACTTTAGTGTTAGGATAAGGTTAGGGATAGGTTGAGGGTTCCTGTTGGTGTAAGGTTTAGGGTTAATGTTAGTAATAGGATTAGGTTTAGGGTTAGCGTTAGGGTTAGTGTTAGGGTTAGGGTTAGGGTTAGCGTTAGAGTTTGGGTTAGGATTATAGTTAGGTTTAGGGTTAGGGTTAGGTTTTGGGTTAGGATTAGTGTTAGTGTTAGGTTTAGGTTTAGGGTTCATGTGAGGGTTAGGTTTAGGGTTTGGTTTAGGCTTAGGGTTACGGTTATTGTTACAGTTACAGTTAGGTATAGGGTTATGTTTAGGTAAGATTTAGGTTCAGTGATAAGGTTATGGTTAGGATTAGGATTAGCTTTATGGTTTGGGTAAGGGTTAGTCGTGTGTTTAATTTTAGCATTAGGTTTAGTATTAGGGTTAGGGTTAGGTTTACGATTAGGGTTATAGTGAGGCTTAGAGATAGGTTTAGGGCTAGTTTTAGAGTTACAGTCAGGGTTAGGGTTAAGGTTAGGGTTAGGGTTAAAGTTAGGGTTAAGTTTAGTGTTAGGTTTAGAGTTAAGTTTAGGGTTAGGGGTAGGAATAGCATTAGCATTGGGGTAAGAGTAGTGTTTAGAGTCATGGTTAGATTTTGGTTCAGTATTAAGTTTAGTGTTAAGTTTAGGGTTAGGATTATGTAAGGGCAAGGAATATGGTTTGGGTTAGTGTTTGTGTTAGGGTTAGGGTTACGTTAGAGTTAGGGTTATGGTTATTGTTAGAGTTAAGGTTAGTGTTAGGGTTAGTATTAGGGTTTGTGTTAGGGTTAGATTTAGTATTAGATTATTTTGTTAGGTTTATGGTTAGTGTTTGGCTTAGAGATAGTGTTAGTTTTAGGGTTAGGGTTAGTGTTAGTGTTAAGTTTATGGTTAGGTTTAGGGTTAGTGTTCATATTAGGGTGAGGGTTAGGGTTAGGGTTAGTGTTAGCATTAGGTTTAAGTTTAGGTTTAGGGTTAGGGTGAGGCTTAGGTTTAGTGTTAGTGTTAGGGTTAGGGTCACAGTTAGTGTTAGGTTGAGGGTTAGGATTAGGTTGAGGGTTAGTGTTAGAGTTAAAGTTAGGTTTCAGGTTAGGGTTAGTATTAGGTTTATTGTTAAGTTTTGGGTTAGGGTAAGGTTTAGGTTTGGGTTAGGATAAGTGTTAAAATTTGTGTTAGTGTTACTGTTAGTGTTAGGTTTAGGGTTATGTGTAGGGTTAGGTTTCGTGTTAGGGTTGGGGTTAGTTTTAGGTTTAGTGTTAGAATTAGGGTAAGGGTGAGGCTTAAGTTTAGTTTTAGAATTAGAGTTAGTGTCAGGGTTAGGTTTAGGGTTAGGTGTAGGGTTAAGTTTCGTGTTAGGTTTGGGATTATGTTTAGGTTTAGGGTTAGAATTAGGGTAAGGGTGAGGCTTAAGGTTAATGTTAGGTTTAGGGTTTGTGTTATAGTTAGTGTTAGAGTTAGGTTTACTGTTAGATTTAAGTTTAGTGCTAGGGTTAGGGTTAGGAATATTGTTAGTGTTAGGGTTAGGGTTAGTGTCAGAATTAGTATTAAAGTTAGGGTTCAGTTTAGGTTTAGCATTAGTGTTTGTGTTTGGGATATAGTTAGGTCTATGGTTAGTGTTAGGGTTTGAATTAGGGTTAGTATTAGGTTTAGCGTTAGGGTTAGGGAGCTTGTTAGGTTTAGGGTTGAAGTGAGGTTTAAGGTTTGGTTTAGGTAAGGGTTAGGATTAGGGTTAGGTTAGGTATAGGGTTATGGTATGGGTTAGAGTTGGATTTAGAATTAGGGTTATGGTTAGGGTTAGGGTTACATTAGAGTTAGGGTTAGGGTTAGGGATATTGTTAGGGTTAGGGTTAGGGATATTGTTAGGGTTAGGGTTAGGGTTATGATTACGGTTATATTTAAGTAAGGGTTAGGTTTAGGGTTAGGGTTATGGTTAGGCTCATGGTTAGGTTTAAATGTAGGGTTAGCATTAGTCTTCAGGTTAGTTTTAGCATTAGGGTTAGTTTTAATATTAGTATTAGTGTTAGGGTTATTGTTTGTGACAGGGTTAGAATTAGGTTTAGATTTTCTGTTAGGGTTAGGTTTAGGAATAGTTTTATGGTTAGTATTAGGTTAGAGTGAGGCTTAGATTGAATTTTAGGGTTACAATTAGGTTTAAGATTAGTGTTAGGTTTAGAGTTAGGGTTCGTGTTAGGGTTAGGGTATAGTTAGGGTTAAGTTTACTGTTAGATTTAGGGATAGGCGATGGTTTAGGGTTAGTATAGGGTTAGGGTTGGGTAAGTGTTAGTGTTAAGATTTGGTTTTGAATTAGTGTTAGGGTTAGAGTTAGGTTTAGCATTAGAATTTTGGTTATGTAAGGTTTAGGGTTAGGGTTAGGTTAGGACTAGGGGTTTCGTTTGGATTACGGTTTTTGTTACAGTTAGGTTTAAGATTAGGATTACATTAGCGTTAAGGTTAGGGTTAGTGTTTGTGTTAGTGTTAGGGTTACGGTTAGATTTATGTTTAATAGGAGGTTAAGGTTAGCTTTAGGGTTAGGGGTATGGTTAGAGTAAGTGTTAGTTTAAAGGTTAGGGTTAGGTTTGGGGTTAATGTAGGCTTAGGGTTAGGGTTTGGGTTTATGTTAGGGTTGGGGTTTGGGATAGATTAGGGTTACTTTATGTGTTAAGATTATGTTTAGGGTTAGTGTTATGTTTACAGTTATGGTTAAGTTTAGGGTTATTTTTAGGGTTACATTTTGAGTTATGATAAGCATTAGTTTTTGGGTTAGAATTAGAGTTAGAGTTAGGGTTCAGGTTATGTTTAGGTTTAGTTTTAAAGTTAGGGTTAGGATTAGTCTTATGGTTAGTGTTAGGGTTAATATTAGGTTTAGAGGTTTGATTTGTATTAGGGTAAGTGTTATGGTTAGGGTTTTTGTTAAGGTTAAAGTTAGATTTAGGTTTCGGGTTTTGGTTAGAAAGAGGGTTAAAGTGAGGCATAGGGTTATGTTTAGGGTTAGTTTTAGGTTTACTGGTAGGTTAGGTTTAGTGTTAGGTTTAGGGTTATCGTTAGTGTTAGGTTTAGGGTTGCAGTTAGGGATAGGGTTATTGTTAGTTTTAGGGTTAGGGCTAGGGTTAGGGGTAGTGATAGGGATAGGGTTGGGGTTAGGTTAGTGATAGGATTAGGGTCAGGTTTACTATTAGGGTTAGTGTTATGATTAGGGTTAGGGTTAAAGTTAGGAAATGGTTAGGGTTAGTGTTATGCTAGGGTTAGGGTTATGTTTATGGTTATGGTTTGTTTTACGGTTACTGTTAGGGTTAGGTTTAGAGTTATTGTATGGTTAGGATTGGGTAAGGGTGAGTGTTAGGGTTAGGGTTAATGATATATTTAGGGTTAAGGCTATTTTTAGTTTGAGGGTTAGTGTTAGGGTTAGGGTTAGGTTTATGGTTAGTATTATGGTTAAGTTTAGTTTTAGGGTTAGTATTAGTGTTAGGGTTAGGGTTAGGAGTCATGTTAGGTTTAAGGATAGTGTTAGTGTTAGGTTTAGGGTTAGGATTATATAGGGTTAGAGTTATGTTTAGGGTTATAATTAGTGTTTGGGTTAGTGTTAGAGTTAGTTTTATGGACAGTGTTCGAATTAGGGTTAGAGTTATTGATATGGTTAGTGTTAGGGTTAAGGTGAGCCTTAAGACTAGTGTTAGGGTAGGGTTAGGGTTAGTTTTATAATTAGCATTAGGTTTAATGTTAGAGGTATGGTTAGAATTAGAGTTCACTTAAGTTTTAGGGTAAGAGTTAGGGTTATGGTTACAATTAGTGTTAGGTATATTGTTAGAGTTAGGGTTAGGTTTAGGGTTAGTGTTAGGGTTAGTGTTAGGTTTAGTGTTAGGGTTGTGTTGGTCTTATGTTTATTGTTATAGTTTGGGTTATGATAAGGCTTAGGATTAGGTTTAGAGTTAGGTTAGGTTTAGGATTAGGGTTAGTGTTAGGATTAGGGTTAGGTTTAGGATTAGTGTTTGTGTTAGGGATAGTTTTAGTATTAAATTAGGGATAGGGTTAGAGTTAGGGTTTGTGTTATGGTTAGCATTCGTTTTAGGTTCAGGTTTAGGGTTAGGGTTAAAGTTAGTGTTAGGGTTAGGGTTAGGTTTAGTGTTAGTGTTAGTGTTTGTGTTAGCATTATAGTTAGGTTTAGGGTTACTGTTAGTGTCAGGGTTAGGGTTAGTTATAGGTTTAGAATTACACTAAGGGTGAGCCTTAAGGGTAGGGTTTAGGGTTACAGTTAGGGTTAGGTATAGGGTTTAAATTAGGGTTAGTGTTATCGATAGAGTTAGTGTTAGATTTAGGAATAGGGTTAGGATTAGTGTTAGAATTAGTGTTAGATTAGCATTAGGGTTTGTGTTAGTGTTAGGGATAGCATAAGGGTTAGGATTAGGGTAAGTGTTAGGGATAGGGGTTGGATTAAGTTTAGAGTTCATTTTAAGGTTAAGATTTGTGTTAGGGTTAGGTTTAGGGTTAGAATTAGGGATAAGGTTAGTGTTATATTAGGGGTAAGGTTAGTGTTATGTAAAGTTTTAGGGATCAGGTGAGGTTTTAGTGTTTGTGTTAGTTTTAGTGTTAGGGTTAAATTAGGGATAAGGTTAGAGTTAGGGTTTGCCATAGGGTTAGCATTCATTTTAGGTTTAGGTTTAGGGTTAGGGTTGAAGACAGTGTTAGGATTAGGTTTAGGTTTAGGTTTAGCATTAGTGTTTGGGTTAAGGTTATAGTTATGTTTAGGGTTACTATTAGTGTTAGTGTTAGGGTTTGTCTAAGGGTGAGCTTTAAGGTTAGGGTTTAGGGTTAGAGTTAGGGTAAGGTATAGGGTTTGGATTAGGGTTAGTGTAATTATTAATGTTAGTGTTACAGTTAGGGTTAGGGTTAGGATTATTGTTAGAGTTAGTGTTAGGGTAGAGTTAGGGTTAGGGTTTGTGTTAGTGTTAGGGTTAGTGTTAATGTTAGTGTTAGTGTTAGTGTTAGGGTTAGTGTTAGGTTTGGGGTTAGTGTTAAGGTTAGAGTTCTTGTTAGGGTTAGGGTTAGTGTTAGGGTATGGTTAGGGTTAAAATTAGGGTTAGAATTAGTGTTATGCTAGGGTTTAGTTTAGTGTTTGGTAAAGGTTTAGGTTTAGGGTGAGATTTAGGGGAAATGTTAGGTTTAGGGTTAGATTTATTGTTAGGGTTAGGGCTGGGGTTAGGGTATGGTTAGGGTTAGGTTAAGGTTAGTGTTTCTTTAGGTTTTGTGTTAGTGTTAGCATTAGAATTAGGGTTATGTTGAAGGTTACTGTAAGGGTTAATTTCAGGTTAGGGTTAGGGTTTGCGTTCCTGTTAGGGTTAGGATTAAGGTTAGTGTTAGGTTTAGGTTAGGGTGAATGTTAGATTTAGAGTTAGGATTATTGTTAGTGTTAAGTTAGTTTTATGGTTATGGTTAGGGTTAGTGTTATGGTTAGGGTTAAAGTTAGTGTTAGGATTAGGTTTAGAGTTAGGGTTAGGTTAAGGTTTAGGGTTAGGTTAAGGGTAATGGTTCAAATTCATGTTAGGGTAAATTAGGGTTAGGGTTAGGGTTAGTTGTAGGCTTAGGGTTAGAGTTTTTGTTAGGGTTACTGTTAGGGTTATGTTTACATTTATGGTTACAGTTAGGATTAGAGTTAGGGTTAGGGTTAGTGTTAGAGTAGTTTTGTGTTATGGTTAGGGTTAACATTAGTATTAGGATTAGGGTTAGGCTTAGTTTTATGGTTAGTGTTAGGTTTAGGGTTAGTGTTAGGTTTAGGGTTTTGTTAGGGTTAGGATTAGGGTTAGGATTAGTGATAAGGTAACGTTTAGGGTTAGGTCTAGTTTTAGGTTAGGGTTAGGGTTAGGGTTATTTTAAGGTTTGTGTTCTGGTTATGGTTGGGTTTTTTGTTATTGTTAGGATTAGGGTTAGGGTTAGTTTAAGGTTTAGTGTTAAATTTAGTGTTAGAATTAGAATTAGGGTTAAGTTTATGGTTATGGTTAGAATTAGTGTTAGTGTAAAGTTAGGGTTAGGGTTAGCGTTTTGATTCGGGTTACGGTTAGTGTTAGGTTAGGTTAGGGTTAGGGTTACTGATACAGTTATGTATAGGTTTACGTATATGGTTATGGTTAGGTTTTGGGTTATTTTTACGGATACGTTTAGGGTAGGTTAGGGTTAGGGTTAAGGTTAAAGTTATTGTTATTGTTAGGGTTAATGTTAGGGTTAGGTTTGGTGTTAGGGTTAGGTTTACAGTTAGCATTTTTTGGGTTAGAATTAGAGTTAGTGTTCGTGTTAGTTTTAGGCTTAGGGTTAGTATCAGGTTTAGGTTTTGGGTTTGGGTTAGGATTAGGGTTAGGGTAAGGGTTATCATTTGTGTTTGGTTTAGGGTTATAACGAAGTTTAGATTTAATGTTAGTGTTAGGGTTAGGGTTTTTTGTTAGGTTTAGGGATAAGATTATGGTGAGTGTTAGGTTTAGGGTTAGGTTTAGTATTAGGTTTAGGTTTAGGATTTTGGTTAGGATGAGGTTTATGGTTGAAGTTAGGGTTAGGGTTAGATTTAGGGATAGGGTTTCATTTAGGTTTAAAGATAGGGTTCGTATTAGGGTTAGTGTTAGGTTGGAGGTTATTTTTTAGGTGATTGTTGGGCTTAGTTGTATTGTTAGGATTAGGGTTCGAGTTAGGGTTATGGTTAGGGTTAATGTTTTGGTTTGTGTTAGTGTTAGGAAAATCGGTTTGGTTAGGTAAGCCTTAGTGTTAGGGTTAGGTAAAAGTTAGGGTTATGGTTTAGGTTAGGGTTGTTGTTAAGGTTTGTGTTAGTGTTAGGGTTAGAGATAGGTTTTGTGTTAGGGTTACAGTTAGTTTTATGGTAAGAATTATGGTTACTGTTAGTGTTAGCATTTGGGTTAGTGTTATGGATCAGATTATTTTAGGTTTAGGGTTAGGGTTAGAGTTAGGTTAGGGTTAGTGTTAGGGTTAAGGTTCATGTTAGGGTTACTGTTAAGGTTACAGTTACTGTTAAAATTAGGTTTAGTGTTAGGGTTAGGGTTAGGATTAGGGTTACTTTTAGTTTTAGGGATAGGGTTATAGTTAGGTTTAGGTTTAGTATTAGGGTTAAGGTTAGAGTTAGTGTTAGGTTTAGGGTTACGGTGAGGTTAGGGTTAGGGTTATTTTTAGGTTTATGGTTAGGATTAGTGTTAGTATTAGGGTTAGTGTTATGGTTAGGTTTAGGTTTAGGGTTAAGCTTGGTGTTAGGGTTAGGTTTCAGATTAGGCTAAGTGTGAGGGTTAGGGTTAGAGTTACAGTTCGATTTAGTGTTATGTTTAGGTTTAGGGTTAGTGCTAAATTTAGGGTTTGGATTAATGTTTGTGTTAGGATTAGGGTTAGGTAATGGTGAGGGTTAGGGTTAGATTAGGGTCAAGATTATGTTTGTTTGAGGGTTTCTGTTAGGGCATAATTAGAGTTAATGTTAGTGTTAGTATTATGGCTTAGTCAAATGGTTATCATTAATGTTAGGTTTAGTGTTATTGTTATGGTTAGGGTTAGCTTTAGTGTTTGGATTAGAGTAAGGTTTAAGTTCAGGGTAAGTTTTAGGGTTAAGTTTATTGTTAGGTAGAGGGTTAGGGTTAGGTTTAGTGTTAGTGTTAGGGTTAGAATTTGGGTTAAGGTTAGCGTTAGGTTTATTTTTAGTATTAGGATTAGTGTTAGTGTTAGGGTTTGTGTTAGGTTAAGTGTTAAGGTTCAGGTTAGGTTTGGTGTTAGGATTAGGGTTAGGGTTAAGGTTAGTTTTATGGTTATGATTATGGTTAGGGTTTGGGTTAGAGTCAGGCTTAGGGTTAGGGTTCATCTTATGGTTAGGCTTAGGATTATTGTAATGGCTAGTGTTAGGTTTAACTTTAGAATTATTTTTAGTTTTAGGGTTAGGGTAAGGATTAGGGTTAGGGATTGTGTTAAGTTTAGGAATAGGTATGGGTTAGTGTTAGGGTTAGGGTTATGGTAAGGGTTAAGTTTACTGATATGGTTAGGGTTACCCTTAAGCTTAGTTTTAGGGTATGGGTTAGGGTTAGTGTTAGGCTTAGGGTTAGATTAGTATAAGGGTTATGATTAGAATTTGAGTTAGTATTAGGGTTAGGATTAGTGTTAGCATTAGTGTTATAGTTAGGATTACGTGAGAATTAGGGTTAATGTTAGTGTTATATTTTGCATTTGGTTTCAATTAGGATTATTGTTATTGATAGGGTTGGGGTTAATTTTAGGGTTAGGGTTAAAATTAAGTCTATGGTTAGAGTTAGGGTTAAGGTAAGGGTTAGGATTAGCATTAGGGTTAGTGTTAGGTTTAGAATTTGGGTTCATGTTAATGTTAGGGTTAGGGTGAGTGTTACGGGTAGGGATAGGTTTAGAATTAGTGTTACTGTTACAATTAGTTTTAGGTTTACTGTTAGGCTAAGGGTTAGGTTTAAAGTTAGTGTTGATGATAGGGTTTGGTTTAGGGTTTGAGTTAGGATTAGGGTTAGAATTATGGTTAGGGTTAGGGTTACAGTTAGTATTAGTTTAGGTTTAGAGTTAATGTTAGTGTTTAATTTTGTGTTAGGGTTACGATAATGATTAGGTTTAGGGTGAGTGTTAGTGTTCGAATTAGGGTTAGGCTTAGGGTTAGGGTTAGGCTTAGTTTTAGGGTTAGGTTTAGGGTTGAGTTTAGGGTTACTGTTAGGGTTAATGTAAGGTTTAGAATTAGGGCTAGGGTTAGTGTTAGTGTTTGCATTAGGGTTTGTGTCAGGGTTCAGGTTTGGTGAATTTTAGTGTTAGGGTTAGGGTTAAGGTTAGGTTTGTGTTAGGGTTAGGGTTAGGGTTAATTATAGTATTAGGTTTAGGGGAAGGTTAGAGTTAGTGTTATGGTTAGGTACAGGTTTAGTGTTAGGGTTAGTTTTAGGGTTAGGTAAGGGTTAGTATTATGGTTAGGGATATGGTTAGGTTTATGGTGTTATGTTAGGGTTATGGTTAGGAATAGTGTTACATTAAGGGTTAGGCTTAGGGTTAGTGTTAGGGTTAGTGTCAGGGTTAGTATTAAGTTTATGGTTTGGTTTAGGGTTAGTGTTATGGTTTGTGTTTGGGTTAGTGTTAGGTTTAGGGTGGGTTAGAGTTAGGATTATGGTTAAGCTTAGGGTAGTGTTATTGTAAGGGTTAGGGTTAGGGTTATTTTTAAGGTTACGGATATATTAGTGTTACATTTAGGGTTAGAATTAGGGTTAGGGTTAGTTAGGGTTAGGGTTATTGTTAGGGTTAGGGTTAGGTTTCCGGTTTGTTTAAGGGTTGGGGTTATGCTTAGGGTTAGCTTTCCTCTTAGGTGTAGTGTTATGTTTAAGGTTAGAGTTAGGGTTAGTGTTCGGGTGAGGGAAAGTTTTAGGGTTAAGTTGAGGATTATGGTTAGGTTTGTTGTTAGGGTGGGTGTAGCATTAGTGTTATGGTTAGGGTTAGGGTTTTTTTTAGGGTTAGGTTTTGTGTTAGGGTCAGGATTAGGGTTAGTGTTATGGTTATGGTTAGGTTTAGGGTTAGGATTAGGATTAGTGTTAGGGTTAGGATTAGTTTTAGTTTTAGGAAACGGTTTAGGGTTGGGGTTAATGTTAGGGATATGGTTAGCATTTGAGTTAGGGTTAGGGTTTGGGTTAGGTTTAGGGCTATGGTAAGAGTTAGTATTAGGGTTTCAATTAAGGTTAGTGTTAGTGTTAAACTTTTTGTTAGAGTTAGTGTTAGGGTTAGTTTTAGGGTTATGTTTATGGTTATGGTTAGTGTTAGGATTAGGTTTAGTGTTAGTGTTAGGAATAGGTTTAGGATTATATTTGGTGTTAGTGTTTGGGTTAAGTTTAAGATTATGTTTAAGGATAGTGTTAGGATTTGTGATAGGTTTAGAATAAGATTTAGGGTTAGGGTTGTACTTAATGTTATTTTCAGGGTAACGGTAGGGTTTAGGGTTAATGTTAGTGTTAGGTTTAGGGTTATGTTTAGCGTTAGCATAAGGGTTATGGTTAGGTTTAAGGTTAGGATTAGTGTTGGAGTTAGGGTGAGGATTAGGGTTAGTTTTAAGTTAGAGTTGGATTTAGGTTTAGGGTGTTAGGTTTAGTGTTAGAGTTAGGGTTACGTATTTTTTAGGTTTACAGTTAGGATTTAAGTTAAGTTTAAGGTTAGGGTTAGTGTTAGGGTTAGAGTTTTCATTAGGAATATAGTTAGGATTAGTTTTAGTGTACAGATTAGGGTTGGGTTAAGATTACAGTTAGGGTTACGGTTAGGGTTTGTGGTAGGGTTAGTGTTAGTGTTATGATTAGGTATAAAATTAGGATTAGGGTTAAGGTTAGTGTTATATTTACGTTAGGATTAAGAATAGGGTGGGTTAGTGTTAAGGTTAGGTTTATGGTTACGGTTAGTTTTAGGGTTGTGGTTAGAAATAATTTTAGTGTTAGTGTTAGGGTTAGGGATAGGGTTATGTTTACGGTTAGGGTTAGTGTTAGAGTTAGGGTTAGGTTTTATGTTAGGGTAAAGTTTACCATGAGTGTTAAAGGTAGAGTTAAGTTTAGGTTTGGTGTTAGAGTTTGGGTTTGGTTTAGGGTTATGGTTAATTGTAATGTTAGGGTTAGTGTTAGGTTTAGAGTTAGTGTTAGGCTTAGGTTTATGGTTATTGCTATGGTTATGGTTAGGTTTAGGTTTAGTGTTAGTGTTAGTGTTAGTTACTTTGTTATACTTAGTGTAAGACTAAGGGTTATGTTAGGGTTAGGATTATGATTAGTGTTGTGGTTAGAGTTAGGATTAGGGTTAGTTTTAGTAGTAGGGCTGGATTTAGGTTTAGGGTTAATGTTAGGTTTAGTGTTAGTGTTAGGTTTAGGGTTTTTTTTTAGGGTTAGGTTTAGGATTTAAGTTAAGGTTAGCTTTAGGGTTAGTATTAGTGTTACAGATAGGATTAGGGTTAGATTTTGGGTTAGGGTTAGGTTTAGTGTTGGTGTTAGCGTTAGGACTAGGGTTAGTGTTAGGGTAGGGTTAGTGTCATGTTAGCTTTAAGGGAGGATTACAGTTAGGGTTAGGGTTAGTGTTAGTGTTAGGGTTTGTGTTAGGATTAGTATTAGGGTTAGTTTATTGTCAGGTTATGGTTGAGTTAGGGTTAGTGTTATGGTTAGTATTAGGGTTTATGTTAAGGTTAGTGTTAGGGTTTTGGTTAGGCTAATATTAAGGTTATGGTTAGTGTTATATTTAGGGTTAGGTTTAAGGATATGGTTCATGTTAGGCTTAGTGTTAGGGTTAGGTTTAGGGTTAGAGTTAAGCTTAGCGTTAGGCTGAGGGTTAGGGTTAGTTTTAGGTTTAGTGTTAAGTTTACGGTTAGTGTTAGTTTTATGTTTATGACTAGGGTTAGGTATGGTGTTAGCATTAGGTTAATTTTTAGGTTTAGAGTCAGGCTTATTGTTGGAGTTAGGGTAAGATTTAGGATTAGGTAAGTTAAGGGTTAGGTTTACTGTTGGTTTTAGGTTTAGTGTTAGTGTTAGGGATAGACTTTGGGTTAAAGTTATGTTTAGGATTAGTGATAGGTTAAGTGTTAGGATTTGTGTTAGGTTTAGGGTTAGTTTTAGTGTTAGGGTTACATTTAGTATTAGGTTTAGGACTAGGATCAGTGTTAGGATTAGTGTTAGGGTTAGGGTTAGTATCAGGTTTAGTGTTAGGTTTAGGTTTAGGTTTGTTTTAGGGTTAAGGTTAGGGTTCTTTTAGTGTTAGGATTATGGTTAGGATTAGGATAGGTGTTAAGATTAGTGTTAGTGTTCAGGTTTGCATTAGGGTTAGTGTTAGGGTTAGTGTTAGAATTAGTTTTAGTGTTAGAGTTAGTTTTAGGGTTAGGATTAGTGTTATTGATTGGGTTGGGGTTAGGGTTTGAGTTACATTTAGGGTAAGTATTAGGGTTAGGTTTCCGGTTCGTTTTAGGGTTATGGTTAGGGTTAATTTTTGTGTTAGGGTTAGGGTTTTTCTTGGGCTTAGTTTTAGGGTTAGGATTAGTGTTACAGTTATGATTAGTGTTAGGCTTAGGGTTTGTTTTGGATTCATGAAAGGATATAAAATAAGTGTTAATTTTAGAGTTATGTTTAGGGTTAATGTTAGAGTTAGTGTTAGTTTTAGGGTTACTGTTATGGTAAGGGTTAGGATTTGGGTTATTTTAAGTGTTAGGGCTAGTTTAAGAGTTAGGTTTACTGTTAGTGTTAGCGTTCGATTTAGAGTCAAGTTTAGGGTTAGGGTTAGTGTTAAGGTAAGGTTTAGGATTAGGGTTAGGGTAAGTGTTAGGGTTATTTTTAGGGTTACTGTGAGTGTTAGTTTTAGGTTTAGGGTTAGGTTTAAGGTTTGTGTTAGGTTTAGGGTTAATTTTAGGTTTAGGGTTAGTGTTAGGTTTAGGGTTACATTTAAGTTTAGCATCAGTGATAGGCTTGGGTTTGGAGTTAGGGTTATTTTTAGGGTTAGGTTTAGGGTTAGGGTTACAGATAGGGTTAGGTTTAGTGTTAGTTAAGGGTTAGAGTTAGGTTTATGTTAAGTTTAGAATTATGGTTTAGGTAAGGGTTTGTCTTTGTTAGTGTTAGGGTTAGGGTTAGGTTTAAGGTTAATGTTAGTGTTATAGTTAGGTTTAGGGTTTGTTTTAGGCTTAGTGTTAGGTTATGATTGGTATTACGGTTAGGATTAGCATTATCGTTAGGTTGAGTGTTAGGGTTAAAGTTATGGTTACGATTGGTGTTAGGGTATAGTTTAGCTTTAGGTTTAGTGTTAAATTTGGGTTAGGTTTAGGGTTAGGTTTAGGGTTTGAATTAGGGTTAGGTTTTTGTTTAATGATAGGTTTTGCCTTAGGGTAAGGGTTAGGTTTAGGCTTAGTGTTAAGGTAGGGTTAGGTTTAGTGTTAGGTTTTGAGTTACAGATAGGGTTAGTGTTAGTGTTAGGGTTAGGTTTATGGTTAGTTTAAGGGTTACAGTGAGTGTTAGGTTAGGTTTAGTGGTAGAATTAGGGTTAGGGTTCAGGTTACCGTTAGTGTTATGTTTGTGTTAGGGTTAGTTTTAGAGTTATTGTTAGGGTTAGGATTAGGTTTGGGTTAGTGTTCGTGTTAGTGTTAGGGTTAGGGATTGTGTTAGATTTCATGTTGAGGTTAGAATTACATTTAGAATTTTTGTTAGGCTTAGGGTTAGGGTTAGGGTTCGTGTTAGGGTTAGGGTTAGGGTTAGTGTTAGGTTTAGCAATAGTGTTTAGGTTAGGGATAGGTTTATGTTTATTGTTAGGGTTAGGTTTTGTGTCAGGGTTAGTGTTATGTTTAGGGTTAGGTTTAGGGATAGGGTTAATATTACGGTTAGCATTAGTGTTAGGTTTCATGTTAAGAATAGGGTAGCCTTAGGGTTAGTGTTAGTGTTAGGTTTAGTGTTAAGGTTAGGGTTAGGATTAGTGTTAGGGTTCAGGTTACAGATAGGGTTAGGGTTAGTGTTAGGGTTAGGTTAATGTTTAGTATAAGGGTTACAGTAAGTGTTAGGTTAGGTTTAGAGTTAGGATTAAGGTTAGGGTTTGGGTTAGTTTTAGTGTTAAGTTTGAGTTAGGGTTAGTGTTAGGGTTTTTTTAGAGTTAGTGTTAGGGTTGGGTTACTGTTGGTGTTGGTGTGAGGGTTAGGGATTGTGTTAGGGTTAGTGTTAGGCTTAGGATCAGGTTTAGGATTAGTGTTAGTCTTAGGGTTCAGGTTGAAGTTAGTGCTAGGGTTAGTGTTAGGGTTATTGTTAGTGTTAGGGTTTGGTTTAGGATTAGTTTTAGGGTTAGTGTTAGGGATAGGTTTAGTCATAGGGTTAGGTTTAGGATTAATATTAGTGTTAGGATTAGGATTAGTGTTATGTTTGATATAGGATTAGGTTAAGGTAAGTGCTAAGTTAATGGTAAGGGTTATGGTTAGAGATAGTTTTAGGGTTTGGTTTTGGGTTAGGGGTAGTTAGTTTTAGGGTTAGGGTTAGGTTTAGGTTTTTTTGTTAGGGTTAGTATAATGGTTTGTGTTAGGTTGGAATTTAGGATTAGGCATAGGATGGGGGTTACAATTAGTGTTTTGGATAGAATATGGGTTATTGTTATGGTTAGGTTTAGGGTAAGGTTAGGTTTAGTGTTAGGTTTAGGTTGTGGTACGTTTAGATTTGAATTAGGGTGATAGTTATTGTTAAGGTTAGTTTTATGGTTAGGGTTAGGGTTAGTTTACGATAAGGATTTGTGTTAGGGTTAGATTTATTGTTAAGTTTAGTGTTAGGTTTAGGGTTTGAGTTAGTGTTAGATTTACTTTTAGGGATACAGTTAGGTTAGGTTTAGGGTTAAGGATATGTTAGAGTTAGGGTTAGGTTAGGGTTAGGATTATGGTTAGGTTTAGGGTTTGTGTTAGGGTGAGGATTAGTGTTAGGGTTGGATTCAGGTTAGGGTTATGGTGAGGGTTAGAATTAAGACTAGGATTAGTTTTAGGGTTTGTGTTAGTGTTAGGGTTAGGTTTCAGATTTGTGTGAGGGTTAGGGATAGAATTAAGTTTAGGTTACAGATAGAAAAAGGGTTGTATTAAGGGTTAAGGTTAGAGTTAGGGTTAGTGTTAGGTTTACAATTACTGTTAGGGATAGTGTTAGGATTAGGGTTAGTGTAAGTGTTAATGTTAGGTTTAAGCTTAGAGTTAGGTTTAGGGTTAGTGCTAGGGTTAGATTTACATTCAGTGTTAGGGTTAGGGTTAGTTTTCAGGTTATGATTAGGGTAAGGTTTAGGGTTAGGTTTTGGGTTAGGGTTAGGTTTAGTGTTAGTGTTTGTGTTAGGTTTAGGAATACAGTTAAGGTTAGGGTTAGGGTTAGGATTAGAGTTAGTGTTAAGGTTAGGTTTAGGGTTATGTTTGGTGTTAGTGTTATGTTTAAATTTTATGTTAGGGTTAGTGTAAGGATTAATGTTAGGGATTCGGTTATGGTTAGGATTAGGGTTAGGGTTAGGGTTAGTGTTAGTGTTTGGGTTTGCATTAGGGTTAGTTTTAAGGTTAGTGTTAGGGAGAGGGCTAGGGTTAGTGTTAGGGTTAGTGTTAGGATTAGGGTTAGTGTTAGGATTCGTTTTAGGGTTAAGATTAGGGAAAGGGTGAGTGTTAGGGTTAGGTTTAGGGTTGTGTTTATGGTTAGTTTCAGGTTTAGGGTTATGGTAAGAGATAATATTAGGATTAGGTTTCAGATTAGAAATAGATTTAGTGTTAGGGTTAGGGTTAGGGTTTGGGTTTTGGTTAAGGTTAGGGTTAGAATTAGGGTTAGTATGAGTGTTAGGGTTAGTTTACGATTAGTGTTAGGGTAAAGGGTAGGGTTAGTATTCATGTTAGATTAAGGGTTAGCACAAACCATGTTTGATTTAGAGATCAAACTGGGTGTATACCTATTGGGAAAAACGAAGTGAATCCTAAATATTCAAAGTGTTCCTGCAAAGGAATGCTTCAACCTAGAAGTTCAAAATTTTGGGGCCCAAATGAGACTGGAGTACCAATCATTATGGCCAATTATCAAGAAGACTGTGTGAAAATAATATTTGCTGGGATCTCAGTAATCTCCGAATTCTGTGGAAGCTTGGAAATTTTTCAATAAATTGTTATTTACCTCCCTCTCCTTCAGGCTACTTCAAGAGGGAACAAATCATAGAGCAAGCTCTGAGACTAATTCAATGTGTCAAGTTTCAAGCAGCTTGCACAAACCATGTTTGATTTAGAATTATAACTGGGAGTATACCTATTGGGGAAAACGAAGTGAAACCTAAAAATTCAATGTGTTCCTGCAATCAAACACGTTAACCTAGAAGAACAAAATTTGGGGAACTAACTGCAGCTGGAATATGATGATTTCTGCAATGTAACAACAAGATCAGGTGAAAAAAAATATTTGCTGGCATTTCAGGAAACTCTGTGTTCTGGGAAAGCTAGGAAAATGCTTTCAAAGGAAAGTGATTTTTTTTTTTTATTTTTGCCTATGCCAAGGGCTACTTCAAGACTGAACAAAGCATAGAGAGGGCTCTAAAAAGTAATTTGGTGTGTCAAATTTCAAACTGGTGGCAGAAACCGTGTTTCATTTAGAGTTCCAAATGGAAGTATAACTATAGGGGAAAATGAAGTGAAACCTAAAAATTAAAAGTGTTCCTGCAAATGAATACTTTAATGTAGAAGTATTAAATTTGGGGAGCCAAGTGTGGCTAGAGTACAGATGATTCCTGGAACTTATCAACAAGATCAGGTGAAAAAAAAAAATATTTGCTGAGATTTCAGTAAACTCGTGTTCTGGGGAAGCTTGGCAAAGTCATTCAAATGAAAGTGAATTTTCCTTACCTCTGCTTAGGGCTACTTCAAGAGGGAAGAAAGCATAGAGACTGCTCTGAGAAGTAATTCAGTTTGTCGAATTTCAAGCAGATAGCAGAAACCATGTTTAATTTAGAGTTCCAACTGGGAGTATACCCATAGGAAAAAACGAAGTGAAACCTAAAAATTCAAAGTGTTCCTGCAAATGAATACATTAACCTAGAAGTATGAAATGTGTGGAGCCAAGTGTGGCTGGAGTACAGATGATTCCTGGAATTTATCAACAAGATCGGGGTAAAAAAAATATTTGCTGGAATTTCAGTAAACTTGGAGTTCTGTGGAAGCTTGGAAAACACTTTCAAAGAAAAGTGATTTTTCCTTGCCTCTGCTTAAGTCTACTGCAAGGGGAAACAAAGCATAGAGAGTGCCCTGACAAATAACTGAGTGTGTCAAGTTTCAACCAGCTAGCACAAACCATGTTTGATTTACAGTTCTAACTGCATCTATCACTATAGAGAAAAACAAAATGAAACCTAAAATTTCAGAGTGTTCCTGCAAAGCAATGCTTCAACCTAGAAGACCAAAATTTGGGGGCCCAAGTATGACTGGAGTGCCAATCATTATGGCCAAGTATCAAAAAGATCGGGTGAAAATAATGTTTCCTGGGATTTCAGTAAACTCGGAATTCTGTGGAAGCTTGGCAAGTGCTTTCAAATGAAAGTGTATTTTGCTTGTCTCGGATTAGGGCATCTGCAAGAGGGAACAAAGCATAGAGACAACACTGAGGACTAACGGAGTGTGTCAAGGTTTAAGCAGCTAGCACAAAACGCATTTAATTTAGAGTTCCATATGCATCTGTCTCTATAGGGGAAAAGGAAGTGAAACCTAAAAATTCAAACTGTTCCTGCAAACTAACGCTTTAATCTAGAAGAACAAAATTTGGGGAGCCAAGTGGGACTGGAGTACCAATGATTCCTGGAATGTATCATCAAGATCGGGTGAAAAAAAAAATTTGCTGGGATTTCAGTAAACTCAGTGTTCTGGGGAAGCTTTAAAAATGCTTCCAAATGAAAGTGATTTTTCCTTGCCTCTGCTTAGGGCTACTTCAAGAGGGAACAAACCATAAAGAACACTCTGAGAACAAATTCAGTGTGTCAAGTATAAAGCAGCTAGGACAAACCATGTTTGATTTAGAGTTCCAAATGCAACTATCCCTATAGAGGAAAACGAAGTGAAACCTAAAATTTCAAAGTGTTCCTGCAAAGCAATGCTTCAACCTAGAAGATCAAAATTTGGGGGCCCAAGTGCGACTGGAGTACCAATCATTATGGCCAAATATAAAAAAGATCCGTTGAAAGTAATATTTGCTGGGAATTCAGTAATCTCAGAATTCTGTGGAAGCTTGGAAAACATTTTCAAATGGAATTGTTTTTCTCTCCCTTTCCTTTGGGATACTTCAAGAGGGAAAAATCATAGAGTGTGCACTGAGAACTAATTCAGTGTGTCAAGTTTCAAGCAGCTAGCACAAATCATGTTTGATTTAGAGTTCCAACTGGGAGTGTATCTTTTGGGGAAAACAAAGTGAAACCTAAAAATTCAAAGTGTTCCTGCAAATGAACGCTTTAACCTAGATTTACAAAATTTGGGGAGCCCAGTGCAGCTGGAGTACAGATGATTCCTGGAACATATCAACAAGATCGGGTGAAAAAAAAATTGCTGGGATTTCAGTAAACTCGGAGTTCTGTGGAAGCTTGTCAAGCGCTTTCAAATGAAATTGTATTTAGCTTTCCTTGGCTTAGGGCTTCTGCAAGAGGGAACAAAGCATAGAAAAAGCACTGAGAACTAACGGAGTGTGTCAAGGTTTAAGCATCTAGCACAAACCGTGTTTAATTTAGAGTTCCAAATGCATGTCTCTCTATAGGGGAAAACAAAGTGAAACCTAGAAATTAAAACAGTTCCTGCAAATCGTTGCTTTAACCAAGAAGAACTAAATTAGAGGGACCAAGTGGTACTGGAGTATAGATCTTTATCACCAAGTATCATCAAGATCAGGTGAAAAAATATTTAGTGAGATTGCAGGAAACTCGTAGTTCTGTGGAAATTCGCAAACACTTTCAAATTAAAGTGAGTTTTCTTTCTTCTGCTTAAAGCTACTGCAAGAGGGAACAAACATAGAGAGTGCACTGAAAACTAATTGAATGTTTCAAGTTTCAAGCAGCTAGCACAAACTGTGTTTGATTTAGAGTTCCAACTGCATCTATTCCTATAGGGGAAAACAAAGTGAAACCTAAAATTTCAAAGTGTTCCTACAAAGGAACGCTTCATGTTTAAAGATGAAATTTGGGGACCCAAGTGTGAATGGAGTACCGATCTTTATCGCCAAGTATCATCAAGATTTGATAAAAATGTATTTGCTGGGATTTCAGTAAACTCAGAGTTCTGTGGAAGCTTGGCAAATTCTTTCAAATGAAAGTGATTTTTCCTTGCCTCTACTTAAGGCTGCTGCAAGAGGAAACAAAGCATAGAGAGTGCACTGACAACTAATTCAGTGTGTCAAGTTTCAAGTAGCTAGCACAAACTGTGTTTGATTTAGAGTTCCATCTGCATCTATTCCTATAGGAGAAAATGAAGTGAAACCTAATATTTCAAAGTGTTCCTGCAAACAAACACTTCAAACTAGAAGAACAAACTTAGGGGGGCCAAGTTCATCCAGATAAATGCTACTTTCTTCAGCCAATCCTGTTGATACATGGCAGGAATCATCGGAACTCAGGATGCACTTGCACCTTCAAAATGTGTTCTTCTATGTTGAAAGGTTCATTTGCAGGAACACTTTGAAATTTTCAATTTCCTTTTGTTTCCCTCTATAGGGACACATGCAATTGCAATTCTAAATCAAACACAGTTTTTGCTAAATGGTTGAAACTTGATACACTGAATTAGATCTCAGTGCACTCTGCATCCTTTGTTCCCTCTTGAAGTAGTTCTAAGCAGAAGCAAGGAAAAAAATCCCTAATCCTAACCCTAAAATTTACTGAAACCTAAACCACACCCTAATCCTAATTTAAAATCTGAACTTAAACCTAACCATAAACCTAACACAAACACAAACCCTAACATAAACCCTAAACCTAAATTTAAAACTAACACCAAGCCTAACCCTAACAATAAGCTATCACTAAACAAAACACTAACCATAGGGAAAACCAAAACTTATTTCTAATCCTAACTGTAATCTGATTGCTAACCCTAACCCTAACCTGAAACCTAACGTGAACCCTAACAGAAATCCTAAACCTAAACCTAACCTAAAGCCTAACACTAACCCTAACCCTAACCATAACACTAACACTAACCCCAATTTTTACCGTAACTCTAACCCTAAACATTACTGTAATAGTAACCCTAACAGTTACTCTAATAGATACCCAACCCTAATACTAATCCTAACCCTAACCCTAACCTTAACCCTAACTATAAAACTAACTGTAACCTATTCTTAACCCTAAACCTAACCTAACCCTAAACCTAAACCTAACCCTAAAACTAAACATAACCCTAAACCTAAACCTAACCCTAACACTAACTCAAACCCTAATCCTAACCCTTAGCATAATTCTAAGTTTAAATCAAAGCATACTATTAAATCTAACCCTAACCTAACCCTAACCATTACCCTAACCTGAATCTTAACTGTGACTGAAAACCTAAACCTAACCCTAACCCGAACACAAATCCTAACCCTAACACTAACACTAACAATAAAACTAACCTTAACCTTAACCCTAAAACTTAACCTAACCTTAACTCTAACCCTAACACAACCTCCAACTGTAACCATAAAGCTAACCATAACACTTACCATCACCCTAAATCTAAACCTAACACAAACCCGGACACTAACTCTAACACTAACCTTAAAACTAATCCTAACCCTAAACCTAACCCTAAACCTAAATTTAACCATAACCCTAACCCTAATCATAACTCTTATGTTAACTCTAACACTAAACCTAACACTAATATTAACCTTAAAACTAACACTAGCCCTAGCACTAAAACTAAACCTAACCCTAAACCGAACCTGAACTTTATCCTTATCCCAAACACTAACCTAACACTAACCCTAACCCTAAACTTTACCATAACAGTTACCCTAACCCTAAGCCTAACCCTAACCCTAACCCTAACACAAACCATAACACTAACCATAACAAAACCCTAACTTAATACTAACACTAACCCTATCCTAACTCTAACACTAACATAACCCTCACCCTAAAAATAACCTTAACACTAAACCTAACCCTAACATTAACACTAAACCTAACCCTAACCCTAAATCATACCCTAACACAAACCCTAACCCTACCCCAATCCTAACCTAATTCTAACCATAACCCTAACCCGAATCCTAAATGTAACCATAATCTTAACAAGAACCAAAAAACTAACCCTAACACAATTCCTAAACCTAACCCTAATACTAAATCTGTTACCCTAAACCTAACACTAACCATAACCCGAATCCTAACCCTTACCTAAAACTAAACTGTAACACTAACCCTAACACTAACCCCAAATCTAACCCTAACCCTAACCCTTACAATAACCCTAAAAATAATACTAACCCTAACACTTACTCTAATCTTAAACCTAACTCTAATCCTAACACTTACCCTAACCCTAAACTTAACTCTATTACACTAAACCTAACCCTCAGCCTAACTCTAAACCTAACCGTAACAAAAACCCTAACCCTAACCCTAAAACAAACCTTAACCCTAACCCTAACCCTAACCCTAACGCTAAACCTAACCTAATCATAAACATAACAATAAAAATAACCCTTAACCTAACACTATCCTAACCGTAACTATAACCCATATCCAAAACCTAAGCGTAACCCTTATTCTAAACCTAACACTAACTCTAACCATAACCCTAACCTTAACCCAAAACAAACCCTAACCCTAATCACAACACTAACATTAATTCTAACCCTAACCTTAAACCTTTCACTCACCCTAACCTTAACCATAACTCCAACACTAATACCAATTGTAACTCTAACCCTACCCTAATCCTTATTTTCACCCTAAACTTAACCCTATACCTAAACCGTACAACAACCATAAAAATAATCTTAAACCTAACACTTATTCTAAACTTAACCCTAATGCTAACACTTACACTATCTCTGAAACCAACCCCAAATGTAACATTAATCCTAATCCTTACCCTAAAACTAATCCTAACACAATCCCTAATCATAAGCATAAAATGAACCTTAATACTACCCTAAACCTAACCCTAACCTAACCATAACCCTGACCCTAAATTTAAACCTTAAACTAACACTGTCCTGACCCTAACCCTAACCTAAACCTAACACTAACTCTAACCCTAACCCTAACCCTAATACTAACACTAACCCTAATCCAACCCTATACTTAGCCCTTACACCAATCCTAACCCTAAGACTAACACTAATACTAACTTTAACTCTAACCCTAACCCGGACACTAATCCTCACCCTAAACCTAACAACAAATCTGACACCAAACCTAACCCTGACCCTTAAACTAACCCAACCCTAAACCTAAACCTAACTCTAACCCTAACACTAACCCTAAACCTAACCCTAACACAAACCCTAATCCTAACCATTACACTAACATAAATCCTAAACCTAATCTTAACCATAACACTAACAGTAACCCTAATACAAACCTAACCCTAATTATAAAATGAACTCTAACCTAACCTAACCCTAACCTAACACTAACCCTTAACATAACACTAAAACTAAACTTAACTCTAACCCTAATCCAATCCCTAACACTAACTCTAACCCTATACCTTATTGTAAATCTAATGCTAAAACAAAACCTAACCTTAATCACTAACATTAACCCTAAGCCTAACACTAACTCTAACCTAAAAACTAACTCTAAAACTAATCCTAGAACTACAACTAACCCTAACCATACCCATTACATTAAATCTAAAACTAACCCAACACTAAACCTAATCCTAACACCCTAACACTAAACTTAACCCTAACCCTCACCCTAACGCAAATCTTAACCCTAACTCTAACACTAACTCTAACACTAACCCTAAACCTAGAACTCACCCTAAACATAACCCTAACCTTAACCCTAACACTATCCTAAATATAACTCTAAACTTGAACCTTACCATAACCCTAACCCTAAACCTAACACTAACTCTAACACTAAACCTTACCCTAACTCTAATGCAAACCCTAACCCTATCCCTAACTCTTACTCTAATCCTAACCCTAAGCCTAACCCTTACACTCACCCTATCCCTAACACTACCCCTAACACTAATTCTAACCATAAATCTATCCCAAAGCCTAACACTAACCCAAACCCTAATGCTAAATTTAACACCAACACTAACCCTAATTGTAATTCTAATAATAACCTTAAAAAATCCCTAACCCTAACATTATCCCTAACTCTAACTCTAAAACTAACACTTAACCTATCCCTAAATCTAACACTACCCTAACACTTACCCTAACCCTAAGATGAATCGTAATCCTTAACCTAACAATAACAATAACCCTAACCCTAACCCTAACACTAACCCTAATGCTAATTTAACCATAACCCTAACCCAAATTCTAGCCCTAAACCTAAAACTTAACCCTAAACCAAAAAATTACCTTAATCCTAAACCTAACACAAACCCTAACACTAACCCTAAACCTAACCCTAAATCGAACCCTAACACAAACCCTTACACTAAACATAAACTTAACCTAATATAACTCTAAGCCTCACCCTAACACTAACCCTAATGTTAATTTAACCATAACCCTAACCCTAACCCAAATTATAACCCTAAACTTAAAACTTACCTTAACCCTAAACCAAAAACTTACCTTAACCCAAAACCTAACACAAACCCTAACACTAACCCTAAACCTAACCCTAAATCTAACCCTAACACAAACCCAAACACTAACCCCAACCTTAACCCTAAAACTAACTCTAACCATTATGGTAACACTAACCCTAACCCTAAAACTAACCCTAGCCATACCCCTAACCCTAAAACTAACCCTAAACCTAACACTAACCTTATTGCTAATTTCAACCCTAACACTAACCCTGACACTAACACTAACCCTAAGTGTAACACTGAACCTAAAACTAACCTAAACCTTAAACTTAATGCTAACCCTAACTCTAACCCTAATCCTAACACTAATGCTAATCCTAAGACTTGTCCTATCCTTAACCTAACCATAAATATAACTCTAACCCTAAAACTAACTCTGATTTTAAACCTAAGCATAACTGTAACAATAACCCTAACAAAAACCCTTATCCTAACACAAACTCTAACCCAAACCTTACCCTAACCCTAAAACTAACCCTAACACTATTTCTAATGCAAACACTAACACTAACACTAACCATAACCCAAACACTAACCATAAATCTAACCATAACTAAATCCCTAAATCTAACCCTAATTCTATCTGTAACCCAAACACTAACCTTATCCCTAATCGTAACTTCAATCCTAACCCTTACTTTAAATAAACCCTATCCTAACCATAACACTAATCCTAACCCTAAATCCCACCCTCACTTCAAAACTAACCCTAATCCTAAACTTAACCCCAACACTAATACTAAACTTAACCTATCTCTAAACCTTAGGATTATATTAACCATAATCCTAAAACTAATACTAACTAACACTAACACTAAACCTAACCCTAACCCTAACCCTAAACATAATACTAGCCATAACCCTAACTCTAAAACTAACTCTAAACCTATCACTAACCCTAACACTATCCTTAATCCTAACTCTAAACCTAACTCAAATATTAACACCAAATCTAAACCTAAACCTAACCCTAACTCACACACTAAACCTAACCCTTACATGAACCCTAACCCTAACCCTAAAACTTACCCTAAACGTAGACATAACCCTAACCCTATCACTAACCCTAACCCAAAATAATTCCTAACCCTAATCCTTACACTAACCATAACCATAAACCTAATCCTAACACTACCTCTAACACTAACTCTTAGAAAAGTTAAACACTACCACTAACCCTCACTCAAACCTAATCCTAACCATAAAACTTGCCCTAACCCTAACCAAAACTGTAACCTAAATCAAACCATAACCCTAACCCTAACACTAAACCTAACTCTAACCTCTATTCTGACAGTAAACCTAACCCAAACCCTAACACTAAACCTAACCATAACCATAACACTAACCTGAAACTTAACACTATCCATAAAACTAACCTTAATCATACTCGTAACCCTAAACCTATACCTAAACCTAACCCTAACATTAACACTTACCCTAACTTTAACCCTAATATTAATCCTAACTCTAACGCTAAACCTAACACTATGACGAACCTAACACTAACCCTAACACTAACACTAACCCTAACCCTCACTCTAACCCTAGCAGAAAATCTAACACTAACCCTAAAGCAAAGCCTAACACTAACACTAACCCTAACACTAAATATAATTCTAAAGGTAATCCTAAAACTAACACAAACCATAACCCTAACCCTAATACAAACTTTTATTCTAACACTAATACTAAACCTAAACCTAAACCTAACACCAACACTAACCCAAAAACTAACCCAAACCTAAAACTTATCCTAATGGTAACCCTAAATATAAAAATAACCCTAGCCATAACAAAAACCATAACACTAATCCTAATCCTGACACTAATCTTAACCAAAACCCTAACAGTAATTCTAACACTAACCCTAAACCTAAACCTAATACTAAACCTAACCCTAATTTTAACCTAACCCTAAATCTTACCCAAAACCTAACACTAACACTAAGCCTAACAATAACACTAACCCTAATATTGAACATAACCCTAAGCATAACCAAAACCCTAACACTAAACCTAATCCTAACATTATCAATAAAACTAACCCTAAAGCTAACCATAATGCTAACCCTAACACAAAACCTAAACCTAATCCTAAGGTTAACCCAAATTTAACCCTATCCCTAAACATAAACCAAAACATAACACTTACCCTCACCCTAACCCTAACACTAACCATAAACCTATCACTAACCCTAACTCATGATAAACCTACCCCTAACCCTAACACTAACAATATCCCAATAACTAACCCTAATCCTCACCCTAACATGAAAATTAACCCTAACACTAACACTAACACTAAGCATAAATCTAATTCTATCACTAACCCTAAGAAACCCTAAACCTAACACTAACACTAACCCTAACCTTAACACTAAACCTAAAAGAAAACTTAACCCTAAGCCTAATGTTAACCCTAACACTAACCCTAAATCTAACTCTAACGCTTACCCTAACACTAATCCCATCCTTAAACCTAACCCTAAATATAACACTAACCCTAACCCTAATTTTAAACCTAACCACAATACTAACCCTAACCCTAACACTAACCCTAACCCAACCCTAATCTTAACCTAAAACTAACCCTAAGCTAATCCTAACACAAATCCTAACACTAACCCTAAACCTAACATTAATACTACCCTTAATCCTAACCTAACACTAACTCTAACACTAACACTTACCTTAACCCTAACCCTAACAACAACATTGAACCTAACCCTAACCCTAAATCTAACATGAATAATATCTTTAAACCTAACACTACCCCTACCCTAAGTTTAAATTAAATCTTAACCCTAACCCTATAAAAAGAATAACCCTAACCCTAACATTAAACCTAACACTAACCCTAAGCCTAAATTCAACCCTAATATTAAAACTAACCCGAATTCTAACCCTAACCCCAACCCCAACATTAATCATTACCCTTACCCTAACCCTAACCCTTAGGCTAACACTAACCCTAAACCTAACCATAACCCTTACCATAAAACTAACCATAACCGTAAACATAACACTAGCTCTAAACCTATCACTAACCCTAACACTATTCTTAACCCTAAGGCTAACCCTAACCCAAACACTAACACCAAACCTAAACCTAACCCTAACCCTAACACTCACACTAACCCTAACCCTAACATGAACCCTAACCCTAACTCTAACAGTAACCCTAAACTTATCCCTAACCCAAACACTAACACTAATGGTAACCATAAACCTAACCCGAACACTAACCCTAACAGTAACTCTAACCCTAAATCTAAAGAAAAACCTAACACTAACCATAATCTTAACCTTAACCCTAACCCTAACACTAATCCTAAGCCTATCTGTGACCCAAACTTAGATGTAACTCTAAACATAAGCCTAACCCTAACCCTAACCCTAAACCTAAGCCTAACACTAAAAGTAACCCTAATTGTAACGCTAACACTTGCACTAACCCTAACCTAAAATTAATTCTAACCCTAATTTCATCCAAAATCCTAACCCTAAACCTTAACCTAACTCTGAAACAACGCCTAACCCTAACCTGAACCCTAACACTTTACCTAAAACTAACCCTAACCCTAACAATATACCTAACACTTAAACTAAACTTAACCCTTAACCTAACATTAATCCTAAACCTTAGACTAAAATTAACCCTAACCCTAACCTAACTCTAACTCTAACCCTAACCCTAACACTAAACCTAACTCTTAAACTAACCCTAACACTTAACATAACCCAAATCCTAACCCTTACCATAACACTAACGCTAAGAATAACTGTAACACTAAAATAATCCTAAGCTTAACCCTATCCCTATTTGTTACACTAAACCAAAACCTAACCCTAACACTACCACTTACCATAAAATATTTTCTGAACCTAACACTAACCCTAACCATAACCCTAACTATAAACATAACACAAATGCTAACCCTAAAACTAACCCTAACACTAACCCTAACCCTACCCTAAGACAAACTGGAACCCTATCCCTAACACTAACCTTAAATGTAACACTAACCCTAACCTTAACCCAATCAATAACAGTAATCCTAAACCTAACACTAACCCTAACACTAAAACTAAACCTAACACTAACCGTAACCCTAACACTAACCCTAATGGAAACCCGAACACTAACACTAATCCTAACACTAAAATGAAACCTAACCATAACCCTAACAATAACACTAACGCCCACCTTATCCCTAACACAAACCCTAACCCTAAACCTAACACTAAACCTGACTTTAACCCTAACACTAACCCTAATCCTAAATGTAACCCTAACAATAACACTAACCCTAAACCTAACACAAAACCTAACCCCAAAACAAACACTACTGCTAACCTTAACCCCAAATGTATCCCTAACACTAACCCTAACCCAATCAATAACACTAACTGTAACCATAACATTAACCTAAATCTAACTCTAACCCTAACACTAACACTAGACTTCTCCCTAACTCTAAAACTATTGCTAAACATAAACCTAACCCTAACTCTAACACTAACACTAACCCTTACCCTAACCCTAACATGAACCCTAACCCTAACCCTAACCCTATCACCTATCACAGTAACCCTTACCCTATGGATAACACTAACTCTAAAACTCTCCCTAACACTAACACTATTGCTAAAACTAATATTAACCCTACCAAAAACCCTAACCCTAACTCTAACCCTAATGTACACCCTAACACTAACACTAACACTAACCTTAACCCTAATCCTACCCAAAAAATCTAATCTAAAAATTACCTTAAACGTAAACCTGACACAAACCCTAACACTAACCTGAACACTAACCCTAACCCTAACCCTAAATGTAAACATAACACTAACCCTAAATCTAACCCTAACTCTAACACTAACCCTAAACCTATTCCTAAACCTAACACTATAAGTAATCCTAAACCAAATCCAAACCCTAACCTTAACCCAAACCCTAACACTAACCATAACCCTGTCCGTAAAACCGAACCTAACAAAAACCTAACACTAAAGCTTAACCTAACCCTAAAACATAACCTAACCCAAACACTAACCCTAACTCTATCCTTTAACATAACACTAACCCTAAGACAAAACATAACCCTAACCATAACCGTAAAAGTAACCCTAACCCTAACCCTATCACTAACCATAAAACTAACCCTAATCAAAACCCTAACGCTAAACGTAACAGTAACGCTAAGCTAAATCTAAATCTAACACAAACTCTATCACTAACCTTAACCTGACACAAACTTTATCACTAACCATAACCTTTACATGAACCCTAATTCTAACCCTAAAAATAAAACTAACCATAAGCCAATCCTTATAACTAATCTTAAACCAAATGCTAACTCTAACACTAACCCTAAAAAAAAACCTAACCCTAACAATAAACCCAAACCTAACCCTAATGCAAACCCTAAAAAACCCTAACACGAACCATAGCTCTACACATAACACTAACTCTAAACCTAACACAAAACCTAAGTCTTACCCTAACCTTAACCCTAACACAAACAGAAATCCTAAACCTAACACTAAACCTAACTCTTACCCCAACCATAAATCTAACCCTAAAATTAACCCTATTCCTTATCCTAATACTAACCCTATCTCTAAACCTAACCCTAACCATAACATTAACCATACCACTAACCCTAACCCTATCCTTAACTCTAACACAAATCCTAAACCTATCTCTAAACATAACACTATTGCTAAACCTAATCCTAAGCCTAACACTAACCCTATCCCATACCTAATACTAACCATAACTCTAACCTAGCCCTAACCCTAATGCAAAACCTAACACGAATATTAACCCTAACTCTAATTCTAATCTTTCAAGTAACCCTAACCTAACACTAAACCTAAACCTAACCATAAAACAAACCCTAACTCTAACCCTAATACTAACTCTAAAACTAACACTAACCCTAAAAGTAAACCAACTCTAATCCTAACCATAACCCTAACTGAAATCCTAACACTAACTCTAACCCTAAACCTAAAGCAAATCCTAAGACTATCCATAACACTAACCCTAACACAAATACTTACACTAACCCTAAAATTAACAATAATCCTGACACTAAAAAATCCTGAACTTAATAATCCTAACCCTAACACTAACACTAACACTAAACCTGAACCTAAGCATATCCCTAACCCAAACCCTAACACTAACACTAAGTCTAAACCTAACCCTGATACTAACCCTAACACTAACTCTAAATATGACTCAACCCTAAAATTAGTCCCAACCATAACCCAAACCTAAAACTAACCCTAAATATAACTTTAAACCTAACACTAACCCTAACGCAAAACCTAACCCTAACAAAAACTCTAACACAAACACTAACCCTAACCTAATACAAACCATAAATTTAACCCTAACTCTATAATTAACTGTAAATCTAATCCTAAACCTAACACTAGCCCTAACACTAAATATAAACCTAAATATAACCCTAACACTAAAAAAACAGTAACTCTACACCTAATCATAACACTAAACCTAACACTAAACTGAACCCAATGCTAACCATAACACTAACACTAAACCTAACTAAATTGTTAACCCTAAAACTAACCCTAAAGTTAACTTAACCCTAACACTAAACCTAACCCTAAATTTAACTCTAAACGTAAGCAAAACATTAATGTTAACCCTAATGCTAACACTAACCTTAATCCTAAAAATTGCTAATCCTAAACTTATTCCTAACCATACCATAAATCCTAACCCTAACTGTAACACTAAACCTAACCCTAACCCTAACCGTAACATTAAGACTAACAAAAACCCTAACACAAACACTAACCCTAACCCTAACCCTCACCCTAACACTAAACATAACACTAACACTAATAATAACTCTTAACCTATCCTAACCATATCCCCAACCCTAACAAAAAAACTAACCCTAACTTTAACCTAACCAAAAAAATGTAACCCTAAAACTAACCCTTTCCGTAACACTAACCCTAACCCTAAGTCTAACCCTACCCACTAACCATAACCATAACAAAATCCCTAACACTAACTATAATTCAAACCACAACCTAACCCTACTTCCAACCATAACCTAAACTTTACCATAACCCTAACCCTAAAACTAACCCTTAAACTAAACCCTAAATATAATGATATCCCGAACACCATTCCTACACAAAACCTAACCCTAAATCTAACCCTAAAAGAAAACTTAAATCTAACCCTAACCCAAAGCTTACCCCAACGCTACCTAACCTGAATAATAATTGTATCTGTAACCCTAAACCTAACCTTAACTCTCACCCTATCAGAAAATAATAACACTAACCCTAACACTAATCCTAACCCTAACCCTAATCCTAACCCTAAAACTAACCCTAATTCTAATCCTAACACTAACAATAACCCTAAACCTATAACTAACTCTACCCGTAACCATAAACCTAACATTTAGACTTACCCTAACCCTAAACTTCTGCCTAATCATAACTCAAACCCTAACCCTAATCCTAAAACTAACCCTAACACTAAACTTAACTCTATGCAAAACGCTAACACTAACACTAATCATAAGCATAACCATAACACTAATTCTAACCCCAAAGCTAAACCTATCACTAACACTAACCCTAAACATATCCCTAAACCTATCACTAACTCTAAACCTAAACTTAAACCTAACCCTAACACTAACACTAACCCCAATTATAACCCTAACCTAACATTAATACTAACCCTAAACCGAAACCTAAGCATGAACTTGAAACTAACCCTAACCCTAATCCTTACCCTAACACTAACCCTAACCCTAAAACTAACCCTAACACTAAACCTAAACCAAATCCTAACTCTATCCATAACACTAATTTTAACCCTATGCCTAACATTAACCATAAACCTATGCCTAATTATAACACTATCCACACCCCTAACCCTAAACTTAACCCAATCTCTAACACTAACACTAATCCTAAACCTAACCTTAACACTTACACGAAACCTAACCTTAAACATAACACTACCCCTAACAGAAACCTAACCCTAACCCAACTCTAACACTAACCCTAAACATTTACATAACTCTAAACCTAACCCTAAACAGAAAACTAACCCTAAACCTAACTCTAACCCTAATACTAACCCTAGCCCTAACTCTAACCCTAAATCTAATCAAAACAGTAAGCCTAACCCTAATACTAACCCTAACATTAATACAAACCCTAACACTAAGCCTAAAGAAAATACTAACCGTAACACTAACACTAACCCTAACCCTAATCATAACAAAAACCCTAACACTAAACCTAAACCTAACCATAACAGTAACCCTAAAAATTACCCAAACCATAAATTTAACAATAACCCTAACACTAAACCTAACCCCAACACTTACCCTAACACTAACCTTAAACCTAACACTAACCCTAAAACTTACCCCATCCCTAATATAAAACTAACCCTAACGCCAAACCGAACACTAACTCAAAACCTAACCCTAACCCAAACACTAACACTAACCCTAAACCTAAACTTTACCATAATTCTAAACCTAACCTTAACCCTAGCACTCATGCTAAACTGAACCCTAACACTAAAACTAAACCTAATCCTAACTCTAACTCTAACTGTAAACTGAACCATAAGCCTAACATTAATAGTATCCCTAACTCTAACACTAAGCCTAAAACTAACCCTAATCCTAATCCTAACACTAACCCTAAGACTAAAATTAACCCTAACCCTAACCATAACATTAAACATTACCCTAACCCAAAACTTAACCCAAACCCTAACCCTAACCCTAACAGTAACACTAACCCAAACACTAACCCTAAACCTAACACTAAACATAAAATTACCTTAACTCCAACCCTAACCCTAACACTAACACTAACACTGAAAACTAATTCTAAACCTAAACCTAATGCTAACCTTAACACTAACCCTAACCCTAACCATACACCAAAGCATAAACCTAACCCTTACCAAAACCATAACCCTAAACCTAACCCAACCCTAACCCTAACCCTTACCTAATCATAACCGTAACCCTAAACTAACCCTAAAACTAACCCTAATACTAAGCTTAACCCAAAACCATACTCTATCACTAACCCTAACCTTAACCCCAACTCTAACCCCAACACTAACTCTAACCATACTCTAACCATAACTTTAACCCTAACCCTAAATGTAACCCTAATACGAACGCTAATTCTAACCCTAAACTTTAATCTAAACATAAACCTATCTCTAATTCTAACCCTAACTCTAACCCTAACAAAAATCCTAACACTAACACTAACCCTAATCCGAATTTTAAAACTAACCCTAACACTAAACCTAATCCTATCTGTAATTATAACCCTAACCATAACCCCTCAAAAAATCATAACCCTAACCCTAACCATAATGCTAATTTTAAAACTAACCCATACACTAAACCTAATCCTACCCATAACCCTAACATTAAAGCTAACCCTAACCCAAACACTAATTCTTATCTTAGCCTAACACTAACTCTAATAATAACCCTAACCCTAACAATAACCCTAAACCTAAACATAAACTTAACCCTAACACTTTCATTACTAAACCTAACCCTAACAAAACCCTATCACTAATCCTAAAACCATCACTAACTCTAAACCAATCATAAATCTATCACTAAACCTAACCCTAAACCTAAACCTTAACCTAATACTAACCCTAAACCTAACAGTAAACCTAAACATATTCCTAAGCCTAACACCATTTCTAACCCTATCCGTAAACCTAACAGTAACACTAATCTTAAACCTAATACTAAACCTAACACTAAACCTAACCATAACACAAACCCTAACACTAATCCAAAATTAACCTTAATCCTAACCCTAAACTTTATTGTAATCCTAAGCCTAACACTTACCCTTACCCTAACACAAACCATAACACTATCCCTAACCTTAACCCAAACCCTAAACCTAATAATAACACTAACACTAATCCTAAGACTAATCCTTACACTAAACCTAACCATAACACTTACACTAACCCTAACCCTTAAGGTAACCATAAAAATAACCCTATCCATAAACCTAACACCAACCATAATCTTAACTTTAACACTAACGTAAAACTAACACTAACCCTAACACTAACGTAAAACTAATGGTAACCCTAACACTAAACCTAATCCTAACCATAATGCTAACCCTTACACTAATCCTAAATGTAACCTTAACACTAACCCTATTCCTAACCATAATCCTAACCGTAACACTAACCCTAATCTTAAGGCTAACATTAAAACTCAACTTATCACTAATTAAACTTTTGCTAACCCTAAACCTAACCCTAACCCTAACAGTAACACTAAACATAAACATAACACTAAAACTATCCCTAACACTAAACCAAAACCTAACCCTACCCCTAACCCTAACACTAATCCTAATCCTAACCATAACCCTAGCACTAACAATAACACAAACTCTAACCCTAACCCTAACACTAACCTTAACCAAACCTAACACTAACACTAAAACTCACCCTATCACTAACACTAGTGCAAACCCAAACACTAACACTAACCGTAACCCTAAATCTAATCCTACATGTAACCCTATGCTAACACTAACCCTTACCCTATCACACACCCTAACCCTCATCCTAAAACTAAACATAAAACTAAGCATAAACCTAACACTAACCCTAACTCTAACCCTGAACCTAACTTTAAACTTATCCATAACTCAAATTCTAAACATAACATAAAATCTTAGTCTAACTCTAACCTAACAAACACAAAATCTAACACTAAACTTAACACTAATCCTAACCCTAACCCTAATATTGAAGCTAACAGTAAATGTATTGTTAACCCTAAACATAACCCTAACCCTAACATTCAACCTAAACCTAACCGTAACCCTAACTTTAATCTTAACTGTAACCCTAACACTATTTCTAATCCTAAACCTAACACAAACCCTAAGTCTAACCATAATCCTAATATAACACAAACACTAAACCTAACACTAACACTAACCCTAACTCTACTTCTAAACCTAACCCTAACACTAACCCTAAACCTAAATCTAACCCTAACTCTAACCCTAACACTAAACCTAAACCTATCCCTAATCCTAACCCTAATCTTAACACTGAACCTAACCAAACCCTTAACCCTAGCCCTAAGTCTAACCCTAACCCTTAACCTAACATTAACACAAACCCTAACCAAAACCATAACTCTAACCCTAAACTAACTCTAGCGCTAACACTTACCTAACCCTAATCATAATCCTGGCCGTAACACTAAACCTAACACTAACTCAACCCATAATTTTAACATGAAACTTAAACTTAAACATATCACTAAGCCTAACCCTCACCATAAAACTAACCCTAACCATATCAATAACCATAACCCTAACCCTAACCCTAATCTTAAGAGAAACCCTAACCCTAACACTAAACCTAACATTAAATTATACCTAAACCTAAACCTAATTCTAATCCTAACACTAACATAACACTAATCCTAACCCTAAAACTAACCCTCAAACTAAACCTAACCATAAACCTAACACTAACCCTAACTCTAACACTAACACTCACCCTAAACCTAAGTATAACCCTAATACAAACAGTAATGCTAACACAAACACTAAACTTAACCCTAACACTAATTCTAATCCTAACCCAAAACCTAAACCTAAACCTAACAATAACCCTAAGCCTAACCCTAAAAATAACCTAACACTACCCCTGACCCTAACCATAATTCTAAACATAACCCTAACCATAACCCTAAACCTAACCCTAACATTAAATATAACCTTAACCCTAATACTAACCCTAATGGTAACCCTAACACTAACACTAACTCTTACACTTAACCCAAACTTAAACCTAATTCTAACACTAATCATAACACTAACCCTAATCCTAAACCTAACCCTAACCCTAACACGAACCCCAAGTCTAATCATAACCCTATCACAACCCTAATTTTAACTCTAACACTAACAATAACCATAAAACTAACCCTAACCCTAAACCTAACCCTAACAATAACCCTAACCTTAACACTAACACTAACCATACCACTAACCCTAACACCAACACTACCATTATCTCTAAACCTTACTATAATCCTAAAACTAAACCTAACTCTAGTTATAAGATGAAATACAACCCTAATACTATTTGTAACCCTAACACTAACCCTATACCGAAATCTAACAAAATCCTACCCCTAAACTTAATCCTACCACAAACCCTAACCCTATTCGTAACAGTAAACTTAACTCTAACCCTAACCCTAACTCTATCCCTAACTCTAAAACTAATCCTCCCCCAAAATCTAACCCTAAACCTAACTCTAAACATAACCCTTACACTAACAGTAACCCTAAACCTAACCCTAACACTAACTCTAAACGTATCCCTAACCCTAACACTATAATTAAACCTAAACCTAACCATAACAGAAACACTAACACAAACATAAACCTAAACCCAAAACCTAACCCTAATATTCACCCTATCCCTAAACCTAACACTAAAACTAAACATAACACTAACACTAACACTAAAACTATCCCTAACCCTAATCCTAATTATTAACTTAAACCTAACACTAACCCTAATATTAACACTAACCCTAACACTACATCTAACCCTATTCCCTAATTCTAACACTAACCCTAACCCCAAACCTAATCCTAACACTAACCTTAACACAAAATTGACAATAACATTAACCCTAACACTATCTTAAGCATAACTGTAACCATAACACTAACAATAACCCTAATCCTAACTGAAATCCTAAACCTAAACCTAACACTAACCATAACCCTAAACCATAACCTAACACTAAACTTAACCATAAACCTAACCCTATCACTAACCTTAACCCTAACCCTAAAACTAATCATAACACTATACCTAAACATAACCCTAAGCCTAACACTAACTCTAAACATAACCCTAACTCTAACACTATAATAAATCCTAACCGTAACTCTAACACAAACACTAACACTAAACCTAACCCTAACCCTATTCATCACCTAACCTTAATCCTAACCCTAACACTCACAGTAACCATAACACTAACATGAACACTAATTCTAACCCTAAAACTAACCTGAAACCTATACTAACACTTAACCCTAACACAAAACTTAAACTTAACCCTAAACCTAAAACTAATCCTAACCCTAACCCTAAGAGTAACCCTAATCCAAACCGTAACCCTAACTCTAACACAAACCTAAAGTCTAACCCTAACACTAACCATAACACTAACTCTAACCCTGACACTAACACTAACACTAACCTTAACATGATCCCTAACCGTAACCCTAACCTTAACCATAAGCCTAAACTCAAACCTAATTGTATCACTAATTCTAACGCTAACCATAACCCCTGAAATAACACTAAACCTAACCCTAAAAATAACCCCAAACCTAACACTAACCCTAACCCTAAACATAGTCCTAACCCTAACATTAACACTAACCCTAACATTATCACTAACCCTAACTCTAACTCTAACCCTAAAACTAACATTAATTCTAACTCTAAACCTATCATTGAAACTAACACTAGTTCTAACCCTAAATATAACCATAATCTTATCCATAACCTTAACACTAACCATAACCCTAAACTTAACACAAACAGTAACCCTAACCCTAACCCTAATGCTAACTCTAACTAACCCTAACTTTAACACTAACCTAATACTAAACCTAACCCTAATCCTAAACCTAAACCTTACCCTAAAACTAACCCTAACCATAACCATAACACCAATCCTAACACAAATCTAAACAGTAACTCTAACACTAACCATAAACCTAACCCTAAATCTATCCCTAAACCTAAACATAATCGTAACTGTAACACTAACAGTAACTTTAAGCCTATCCCTAAACCTAACAGTATAATTAACCCTAACTCTAACCCTTACACAAACCTAACCCTAACCCTAAAGCTAACACTAACACTCACTCTAACCTGAACCTTAAAAAAATTCTAATTCTAACGCTAACCCTAACCATAATCCTAACCCTTAAATTAACCCTAACATTAACCTAAACTTAACATTAACACTAACCCTAAAACTCCCACTAACGCTAACCCTAACCCTAACCTTAAATTTAAACACTAAACCTAACTGTAACCATAACACTAACTCTAAACATATCCTTAACACTAACACTATAATTAACCCTATCACTAACCCTGAAACAAACACTAACACTAAACCTAACCCTAACCCTAACACTCACCCTAATCCTATCCTTACCATGAACCCTATTTCTAAACCTAACACTAATCCTAACACTAAACCTAAACTTTACCTTAACCCTAACTCTATCCCTAAACTTAACCATAAGGCTAACCCTAAAACTAACCATAACCTTAATTCTAACCCAACCATTTACCCTAACTGTAAACCTAAAGCAAAAATTAACACTAACTCTAACCCAAATCCTAGTGCTAACCCTAAACTTAACCCTAAAGCTAACACTAACTTCAACCCTAATTCTAACTAAAATTCAAAACCTAACCCTTAAACTTACCCTAACCCTATGAGTAAATGTAACAAGAATCCTAACCCTAACTCTAACACTAAACCTAACCCTAATCCTAACACTAACCCTAAACCTAAACCTAACATTAATCCTAAGCCTAAACCTAACAAGAACCCTAAACATAACCCTAACCCTAACTTAACCCTAACTGTAACCCTAATCCTAAGACTAACCCTAACCCTAAAAATACCAATAAATTTAACACTAACCCTAACCCTTACTTACCCTAAACCTATCCAAAACCCTAAACCTAATCCTAACCGTAACCGTAAACCTATATGTAACACTATCAGTAACTGTAATAAAAATCCCTATCAGTAACTGTAACACAAAGTAACCCTAACTCTAACACTAAACCTAACCCTAACCTTTAACCTAACCTTAACACAAACCCTAACCGAAACCATAACTCTAACCCTAAACTAACTCTAGTGCTAACACTTACCTAACCCTAATCATAATCCTGACCATAACACTAAACCTAACACTAACTCAACCCATAATTTTAACATGAAACTTAAACCTAACCATACCACTAAGCCTAACCCTCACCCTAAAACTAACCCTAACCGTATCAATAACCAAAAACCTAACCCTAAGCCTAATCTTAAGAGAAACCCTAACCCTAACACTAAACCTAACACTAAATTATACCTAAGCCTAAACCTAATTCTAATCCTAACCCTAACACTAACACTCACCCTAAACCTAAGTATAACCCTAATCCAAACAGTAATGCTAACACAAACACTAAACTTAACCCTAACACTAATCCTAATCCTAACCCAAAACCTAAACCTAAACCTAACACTAACCCTAATCCTAAACCTAACACGAATCCTAAACCTAATCTAACTCTAACCCTGACCCTAACTCTAACCCTAACCCTAACCCTACAACTAATCCTAACAATAACCCTTACTCTAATTTTTCACTAACAGGAATTCTAACCCTAACCCTAAACCTAATCTAAACATTAACCTTACTGAAATCCTAAACCGATTACTAACACTAACTTTAACCCTAACACTATCACTAACCCTAACACTAACCCTAACACTAACCCTAACTGTTACACAAACCCTAAATCTAACCATAACCCTAGACTTAACCTAACTCTAAAACTAACTGTAACTTAACACTAAATCTAAACCTAACCATAAACCTATCACTGACCCTAACCTTTACCCTAACCGTAACACTAACCCTAACACTAACCCTACAAAGAACCTTAAACTTAACCCTTATCCTAACAGTAACACTAACACTAACCCCAAACTTAATCCCAACCCAAACCCTAAGTCTAACCCTAACCCTTACCCTACAGTTAACAGTAACTCTAACCCAAACCCAAACATGAAAACTAACCCTAACCCTAACACTAACATTAGCCCCAACTCTAAATCTAACATAAACCTATCCCAAAATCTAACATTAACCCTAATCCTAGACCTAATCCAAAAACTAACCCTAACTCTAACCCTAACACTAACACTAAACCTAAACCTAAATCTATAACTTATCCTAACCCTAACCCTAACCCTCAATGGAACTCTAACCCTCATCTTAAATATAAACTTAATATGAACCCTAACAAAAAACTAACACTAACCTTAACCCTAACCCTAACCCAAATGTAGCACTAACCTTAACCCTATCCCTAACCCTAATCCTAAATTTATCCATAACCATTACTATTACCATAATGCTAACTGTAACCCTAAAACAAAACCTAACCTTAACCCTAACACTAAAAATAACCCTAACACTAACCCTAAACCTAATTCTAAACCTAACCCTAACCCTAACACCAACACTAACCATAAACCTAAAACTTACACTAACCCTAACCCTAACACTAAAAATAATCCTAAGCCTCAACCTAACCCTAACCATAACCCTAACACTAACACTAACAGGAACCCTAATGCTAACCCTAAACCTAACACTAATGCTAACACGAACTCTAACCTTAAACGTAATCAAAAATCTTAGAGTAACACAAACAATAACCCTAAACGTAACACTAACACTAACACAAATTTTAACTGTAACACTAACCCTAAGCCTCACTCTAACACTAAACTTAACAATAACTCTAACCCTAATCCTAAGCCTAACCCTAAACCTAACACTGATACTAACCCTAACCCTAAACCTAAACCTAATAATAACAGTAACCCTAACCCTAACAATAAACATAAACCAAAACAAAAACCTAATACTAAACCTAAACCTAAACCTAACCCTAATCCTAACACTAACTCTAACCCTAACCCTAACCCTAACCCTAACTCTAACCCTTACACACCCCTAAAACACACAATAACCCTAACCATTACCTAACCCTAATACTAACACTAAACATAACACTAACACTAACCCAAATGTTAATGCTAAATCTTACTCCAACGCTAACCCGATCACTAACCCTAACTCTAAACCTAACTCTAAACATAACATTAATGTTAACCCTTACTCTTACACTAACACTAACAGTAACTGTCATTCTAAAACTAACACTTACACTAAACTTAAGCCTCACTATAACCCTAATCCTAACTGTAACTCTAAACCTAACTCTAACACTAACCCTAATGCTAAATCTAAACCCACGACGAACCCTCACCCTAAGCCTAATGCTAACACTAATCCTAAACATAACCCTAATCCTAAACCTAAACCTTACCTATACATAATGCTATCCATAACTCTAACCATAAAAATAACCATAACCCTAAATTTAACCCTAACACTAACCCTCACACTAACCCTAACCCTAAACCTAACACTAACACTAACTTGAACCCTAAAAATATACCTAAACCTAACTAAAACCCTAACATAAACTCTAATGCTAAACCTAACCCTAACACTAACACTAACCCTAACCCTAAACCAAAACCTAATACTAACACTAACCTTAATCATTAAACTAACATGAACCCTCACCCTATTTCTAACCTTAACCAAAACCTAACAAAAAACTAAGCCTTACTCTAACCCTAACATTAAACCTAAACCAAACCCTAACCCTAACCTTAACACTAACCATAACCCTAACAATAAAACTAATCTAACACTAACAATAACCCTAACCCTAAGTCTAACCCTCACCCTAAACCTAAACCTAACACTAACCCTAATTCTAATCCTAACACAAACCCAAACCTTAACCCTATCCCAAACCTATACCTAACACTAACCTTCACTGTAACCCTAACTTTATCACTAACACAAAACCTAAACCAAACACTAACCTTAACCTAACCCTAAGCATAACACTAACCCGAACCCAAACACAACCCTAAAGCTAACCTTAAATCTAAAATTAACCCTAAATCTCACCTGAAACCTAAATCGAAACCTAACACTAACCTTAACACTAATTCTAACCATAAACTTAACCTAATACTAAATCTAACACTAACACAAACTCTAATTTTAACCCTAACCCTAACCCTACAGTTACCCTAAACCTAACCCTAACACTAACCCTAACCAAAACACAAACTCTAACCCTAACCCTACCATAACACTAATTCTAACACTAATTCTAACCCTAAACCTAACTCTAACACTAAACCTAATGCTAACCCTAACCCTAAATGTAACAATAACCCTAACCCTAACCCTCACCCTAACACTAAACCTAAACCTCACCCTAACCCTAAACCTATAACTAACCCTAACAGTAAACCTAAATCTAACTATAACTCTATCCCAAGCACTAACGCTAAACCTAACCCTAAACCTAATACGAACACTAATTCTAACATCGACCCTAACCCTAACCCTAAACCTAATTTAACCCTAACACTAACTTTAACAGATACACTAATTCTATAACTAACCTTAACTCTAACCGTAACTCTAAACTTAACCCAAATCCTATTCTTAAATCTAAACCTTATTCTAAACCTTATCATAACCCAAACTATAACACTAACCATAACCCGGACACAAACAGTAACCCTAAACCTAACACAAACCCTAACCCTCAACCTAACAGTAACCCTAAACCTAACCCTAACACTAAAACTAACACTAATTGTAACAAAAATCTTCACCTTAACCCTAAAACTTACTCTAAACCTAATTCTAACCCTAACTATAACATTAAACCTAATCCTAACACTAACCCTAGCCCTAACACTAACCGAAATTCTAACCTCAACCCTAACACTGACCCTAAACATAACACAAACCCTAACCCTAAACATAATAGAAACCTAAAAATAATCGAAACCTTAACCTAACCAAAACCTAACACTAACCCAAAACCTTAACCTATCTCTAACATTAACACTAAACCTATTCCTAACACTAAACATACCCTAATCCTAACCATAATGGTAAGAAAATAGTTAACCCTAAATCCATTGATAACACTAACCCTAAAACTATGCATAACCTTAACACTAAACCTAACCTTAATCTTAACCGAAACACTAATTATAACCCTAAACCTAATCGTAAAGCTAACCAAAACACAAACCTTAAACATAACCCTAAACCTAAACCTAGCCCTCTTACCCTAACCCTAACAGTAACCTAACACTCACCCTAAGCCTCACCTTAACACTAACACTAACCCTAACACTAACCCTAATTCTAATTTGAAAACTGTCCCTAAATACTAATTCTAAATTTAACCCAAACACTAATCCTAAACCTAAATATAACCCTAACCCGAAAACTAACCCCAACCCTAACCCTAACAGAAATTCTTACCCCAACCCTAACCCTAACCTAAACCTAACCCTAACCAAAACCTATCCTAAAACTAACCCAAATGCTTACAATATCCCTTACAGTAACCCTAACATTAACCTATCCGTATCACTAACCACAACTTAACCCTAACCCTAATAATTAAAAATACTTTAACCCTTAACCAAATACTTACCTAAATATTCTCCCTATCCCTAACACTAAACCTAACCATAAACTTAACTCAAATAATAACAATAACCCTAACCCTAACCTAACCCAAACACAAACCCTAAACCTAACCCTAACCCTAACACTAACTCTATCCCTAACCCCAGCCCTACAATAACACTAACCCAAGCCTCATCTTAACCCTAACCCTAACCCTAACACTATCCCTAACCCTAATTCTAACACTATCCACTAACCTAAACCTAACACTAACCCAAACACTAATATTAACCGTAACCATAACCCTAAAACTAACACTAACCCTAACCATAAAACTAACACTAACCTCAACCCTAACAAGAACCCTAACCTTAACCGTAACCTTAACACTAATACTAACCTTAACCCTAATACTAACCCTAAACCTAAACTTAACTCTAACACTTACCCTAAAACTAACCATAAACCTAACCCTAACCTATCTTAATCCTAACCCTAATCTTAACCTTAAACCTAACCCTAACCCTAAGCCTAAAGTAACCCTAACACTAACCCTAAATATAACCCTAACACAAACCCTAACCCAAAACATAACCCTAAACTTAATATAACACTAACCCTGACCGTTTCTTAAATTTAAACTTAAACTTAATCCTAACACTAAACCTAACACTAACCCTAAACCTAACCCTAACTTTAGCCCTAACAATAACCCTAACACTAACCATAAATTCAAACTTATCCCTATCACTAACCCTAACCCTACCCTAAACCTAACCCTAACCCTATCCCTAACCCTAAACTTAAACCCAACACTAACAATAACCTTAAGCCTAACTATAACCCTAATGTACCGTAACCATAAAACTAACCCTAACCTAACCCTACGCCTAACTTTAACCCTCTTACTAACCATAACTCAAAACCTAAATCTAACTTTAACCCTAACACAAAACCTAACCATAACACTTACCCTAACACAAATCATAACTTTAACCCTAATACTAACCCTAAGAATAAACCTAACACTATTCCTAGCCCTAACTCTAAAATTAACTCTAAATATAACCCAACATCTAACTCTAATTCTAACCCCATAACTAACACTTACCATAACCCTAAATGTAATCCAAAAATTAACCCTAAACTTAAACATAACCGTAACCATAAAACTAACCTGAACACTAATGCTAACCCAAAACTAACCCTAACTTATCCCAAACGCAAAACCTAACCCTACCTCAAACGCTAAACCTAACCCTCACCCTAAACCTAACACTAACCCCAACCATAACCCTGACACTTAAACTAACACTTACCCTAACCTTAACATTAACCCTAAACCTAAACACAACCTAACATTATGCATAAACCTAATCCTAAACCTAACCTAACACTAACCCTAACCCTAAACATAACTCTAACCCTAACCCTAATGTAACCCTAATCCTAACCTAAAAAAACCCTAACCCAAACCATAACCCTAACCCTAACCTAACCCTAACCTTAAAACTTACATACCCTAACCCTAACTCTAAAACTAACATTAATTAAAACCTAAATCTTAACACTAACCCTTATCCCAAACCTAAACCTACACTAACCCTAACCCTAACACTAACCCTAATTTAACACTTAACACTACCTATACTCTAACCCAAATATTAACCCTAACCCTAAGCCTAACACTAACTCTAACCATAACCATATCCCTAAAACTAACCCTAAGCCTCATTCTATACGTACTAATAAAATAAAACTATCCCTAACCCTAACCCTAACACAAAACCTAAACCTAATCCTAACCCAATCACAAACGATAAATCTAAAGTGAACACTAATTCTATTACTAACTCTAATGCTAAAACTAACCCTAAGACTAACCCTGCCCTAACTTTAAACCTAACTCTGATCCTAAACGTAACCCTAACTCTAAACCTAACCCTTACCTAAACATAACCCTAACACTAACCCTCACAATAAAACTAACCCTATTCCTTATCCGAATCCTTACCCTAACGCTAACTCTAACCTTAACACTAATTTATCTCTATCCCTAACCCAAATCCTAATAGTAACACAAGCCCTAACCAAAACCATAACCATATATTTAACCTAACCCTAAACCTAACCCCCACATAACCCTCACACTAACCCTAACTCAAAACCTAACCCTAACCTGCTCTCTAACCCTAACACTAAATATAATACTAACCCTAATTCAAACACTAACACTAACCCTAAACGTAACTATAACCCAAACCCAAACACTAATGCTAAATCTAACCCTAAAGTTAACACTAACCCGAACACTAACCCTAACCCTACCCCAAACCCTAACCTAACCCTAACCATAACCCTAAGAGTTAACCTAATCCTAAACCTAAACCTAACCCTAATTCTAAGACTAACACTAACACTATCATAACACTAACACTAACCCTAACTCTAAGCCTAACTCTAACCCTCACCCCAAACCTAAACCTAACACTAACCCTAACCCTATCCCTAACATGAACCCTTACCCTAATCCTAACCCGAACACAATCCTAACACTAAACCTCTCTGGAACATTTACCCTAAACTTAACCCCAACACTAACCCTAAACTAAACACTAACCTTAACCGAACCCTAACCCTAACATTAACCACAATCCTAATCGTAATCCTAAAGCTAACCCTCACCCGAACCCTTACACTAAATTGAATACTAGCACTAAACCAAACACTAAACCTAACCCCAACCATTGTCCTAAAAGTAACACTAACCCTAATGCTCATCCTAACCCTAAACCTAACACTAAATATAAATCCAACCCAAACACTAACCCTAACCCTAACCCTAACCCTAATACTAGATGTAACACTAAACCTAACCCTCATCTTAACACTCACCCTAACCCTAACACTAAAAATAACCCTAACCCTAAACCTAAAATAACTAACCCTAACTCTGACCCTAAACCTAACAAAAAACCTAAACTTAATCCTAAAACAGACCATAAATCTCACTTTAACCTTAATTTAACCCAAACCCTAACCCTAACACTAATCTTAACCCTAAACCTAACCCTAATCCTAACACTAATCTTAACCCTAACCCTTACCATTACTCTATCACTAAACCTAATCCTAACCCTAACCCTAACCTAACCGTTAACCTAACCCTAATTTTCACCCTAACCCTAACACAAACACTAATGCTAACCGTAACCGTAACACTAAATATAACCCTAAACTTAAACCTAACCCTAACACTAACACTAATCCTAACCCTTTCATAAACATAACCCTAACCCTAATAATAACCCTAATAATAACCCTAACCCTATCTCTAATCTGAATCCTTACCCTAACACTCACCCTAATCCCAGAAATGTATCCCTAATTCTAACCCTAATTTTAATAGTAACACAAACCCTAACCCAAATCATAACCATATATTTAACCTAACCCTAAACCTAACCCTCAAATAACCCTAACCCTAACCCTCACCCGAAACCGAAATCTAACCCGCTCCTTAACCCTAACGCTAAACCTCATACTCATCCTAATTCAAACTCTAACAATAACCCTAAACATAATCTTTATAACCCAACCCAAACACTAATGCTAAACCTAACCCTAAAGTTAACACTAACCCGAACACTAACCCTAACCCTAACATGAACCCTAACTCTAACCCTAATGATAAGAGTAATCTAAACCTAACCACAATTCTAACAGTTAACCTAATCCTAAACCTAAACCTAATTCTAATCCTAACACTAACCCTAAAACTAACAAAACACTAACACTAAAAACCAACCCTAACCCTAACACTAACTCTAACCCTCACCCCAAACAAAAACCTAACACTAACTCTAATCCTATCCCTAATATGAACCCTTACCCTAATCCTATGCGGAACACAACCCTAGCACTAACCCTCTCTGGAACAATTACCCTAACCATAATCATAACACTAACCTATACTCAACACTAACCTTAACCTAACCCTAACCCTAACATTAACCACAAACCTAATCCTAATTTTAAAGCTAACCCTCACCCTAACCCTTACCCTAAACCGAATACTAACCCTAAACCAAACACTAAACCTAATCCCAAATCTTATCCTAAATGTAACACTAACTGTAAGGTTCATCTTAACCCTAACCCTAACACTAAATATAAGTCCATCCCAAACACTAACTCTAACCATAACCCTAACCCTAATCCTAACCGAAACACTAAACTTAACCCTCATCTTAACACTAACCCTAACCCTAAACCTAAGAGTAAATATAACCCTAACACTAAACCTAAAACTACAATTAACCCTAACCCTTACCCTAAACCTAAACCTAACAAAAACCTAACATTAATCCTAAAATGAACCATAAATCTCAGTTAACGCTAATATAACCCAAACTCTAACCCTAATCCTAACACTAATTTTAACCCTAAACCTAACCCTAACACTAATCTTAACCCTAACCCTTACCATAAACCTATCACTAATCCTAATGCTAACCATAACCCTAACCTAACCTTTATTTAACCCTAACTTAAAACCTTACAGTAGCACTAACGCTAACCGTAACCATAACACTAAATATAACCCTAACCTTAGACCTAACCCTAACACTAACCCTAACCATAAACCTAAACCTAACATAAACTATAATTTAATCCTAACATGAACCATAAATTTAATCCTAACAATAATTTATCTAAACCATAACCTAACACTAATTCTAATGTTAACCCTAACCATAGCCATTATACTAACCCTAACTTAACACTGAATGAACCTTAACCTAACCCTAAACCTAACTCTAACCCTAATGCTACCCATTATAAAACCCTAACCATAACCTTAAATGTAACCCAACTCAAAACCTAACCCTAAAGCTAACACTAACCTAAACCGTAACCTAACTGTAACCCTAACCTTAACCCTAAAATTAAAACTGACTCTAAACTTAAACCTAATCCTAAACCAAAATTTAACCCTAAACCTAATCATAACCCTAACACTAAACATAACCCTAATTCTAACCCTAACCCTAACTCTAACCCTAAAATTAACAACTAAACCTAAACTAACACTAACCCTAAACCTAACCCTAACCCTAACACTACCCTAACAATAACCCTAATCCTAAGCCTAAATCTAACACTAACCCTAATTCTAACTGTAAGCTAACCCTAAACCTAACCGTAATATAACACTAAACCTAACCTAAATATAACCCAAACCCTAACTATAAGCCTAAACCTAACAGTAACACTAACCCTAACCCTTACCCTAAACTTAAAACTAAAGCTAACACTAACCCAAACCTAACATAACACAAACCCTAAACCTAACTCTAAACCTAAATAACCTATTCTAACCCTAACACTAACCCTAACCCTAACCCTAACCTAATCCTAACACCTAACCTAACCTAAACTAACCTATCAACCTAACATAACCTGAAACTTAACCATAACCCTAACCCTAATCAAACCCTAACACTAACGCTAACACTAACTCTAACCTAACACTAACACTAAACCTAACCCTAACCCTCACCTAACCCTAACCCTAACCTTAACATGAACTCCTAACCCTAAACCTAACTCTAACCCTAATCATAACTCCTAACCCTAACACTAACCCTACAGTAACCCTAACCTGACCCTAACTCTAAACCTAACCCTAACCCTAACCCTAAACCTAACCCTAAACTAACCTAATATTAAACCTGAATCAAAACCTAACCATAACCCTAACACTAACACGAAACCTAAACCTAAATAACCCCAAACCGAACTGAACCTAACCTAACCCTAACCTAACCCTAACACTAACCCTAAACCCAAACCTAATCCTAACCCTAAACACTACTTAACCCTAACCCTAACATAACCATAACCCTAACCTAAACTAACCCTATCACTAACCCTAACCTAACCCTAACACTAACCCTAATCTGACCTAACCTAACCCTAATACCATAACACTAACCCTAACCCTAACACCAACCCTAACCTAAGCCTAACTCTAACCCTAAACCTAACCCTAACCCTAACACTAACCATAACACTAACCTAACCCTAACACTAACCCTAACCCTAACAGTAACACTAACCCTAACCCTAAACCTTAACACTAACCCTAACATAACCCTAACCTAACACTAACCATAAACCTAAACCTAACCCTAAACTAACCCTAAACTTAACCATATTACCTAAACCTAACCTTAACCTAACCAAAACACTAACCTAAACCTAACCCTAACATAACCTAACACTAACCTAACCCTAACCCTAACCAACCACTAACCTACCTAAAGCAACCCTAACCTAAACCTAACACTAACCTAACCCTAACCTAACTAAACCTAAACCTAAAACGTAACCTTAACCCTAAAACTAAACCTAACCCAAACACTAACCCTAACACTAACCCTAACCCTAACCTAACCCTAACACTAAACCTAACCCTAACCCAAACATAACCCTAACATAATCCTAATCCTAACTTAACACCTAACACTAACCCTAACCTAACACTAAACATAACACTAACGTAACACTAACCCAAATCTAATCCTAACCCTAACACTAAATCAAACACTACAAGCCTAACCTAACAATAACCCTTAACCATAACACTAACCCTAACCTAACCCTAACCCTAACACTAACCTAACCAATCCTAACCTAATACTAACATTAAACTAACACTAACCCTAACCCTAACCCTAACACGAACCCTAAACCTAACCTACCACTAAACCTAACCTCTAACCTAACCCTAACCCTAACACTAACCCTAAACCTAACACTAACCCTAACACTAACCCTAACCCTAACTCTAACCCTAACCCTAACACTAACCCTAAACCTAACTAATCCTAACCTAACCCTAACCTTAACCCTAACCACTAACCCTAACACTAAACCTAAACCTAGCCCTAACCTAAACAAACCCTAAAACTAACACTAACCCTAACCTCATTAATCCTAAACTAAACACTAATGCTAACATTAACCCTAACCCTAACCCTAACCAAACCCTAACCTAAACTAACACTAACCCTAAACCTAACCGAACCTAACCCTAACCCTAACCCTAACCTAACACTAACCCTAACCCTAACCTAAACCCTAACCTTAACCCTAATCCTAACACTAACACTAACCCTCTCTGTAACCCTAACACTAACCCTAATACAAACCCTAACCCTAACCCTAAAAGTAACACTAACACTTATTATAAACCTTACCCTAACCCTAAAACTTACCTAACACTAACCCTAGCACTAACACTAACCCTAAGTAAACCTAACCCTAACCCTAAACCTAACACGGACCTAACCCCAATCCTAATACTAACCCTAACACTAACCATAAATTAAGCTCACCCCAAGTTAACCCTAACCATAAACCTAACACTAATCTTAATCCTAATCATAGCACTAACCCTAAACTTAACACTAATCTTAACCCTAACCCTCACCCTAAGACTAACACTCACCAAAAACCTAACCCTAACAGTAACAACTAACCCTCAACTCTAAACATACCCTAAACCTATACTCTAACCATAAACCTAACCAAACTGTAACTGTAACCCTAATGTAACCCTAAAATAACCCTAAAACAAACCCTAACCCTAACCCTAACACTAACAACAAACCTAATCCTAACACTAACCCTAATCTAATTACACTAACACTAATTCTAACCATAATTCTAAAGTAACCCTAAACCTAAACTAATCCTAATTAATTCTAACACTAACTTAAACCTAACCCTAAAACTAACCCAACCCTAACCTAACCGTAACCCAAACCCAAACCTAACCTAACCCAAACCTTAACCCAAACCCTAACCTTAACCTATTCTAAAACTAACTCTAACCCTAAACCTAAAATTAACCCTAACCTAACCCTAACCCTAACCTAACACTAATCCTACTAACAGTAGACATAACTGTAACCCTAACCCTAACCCTAAACCTACATGAACACTAACCCTTAACCTAACCCTAACACTAACCCTAAATTAACCCTAACATGAACCTTAAACCTATCCCTAAAATTAACCCTAAATATTACCCTAACCCTAATCCTAACACTTATTATATCATTAACTCTAATCTTTACACTAAACCTAACATTAACCCTAACACTAACTCTAACTCTAACATGAATTCTAATCCAAAACCTAAACCTAACTATAACACTAACCCTAACCCTTACCATAACCATAAGCTAACACTAACACTAAGGCTAACCGTATACCTAACACTAACAATAACCCTAAATCTAACCCTCACCCTAACCCTAACCATAAACCAAACACTAACCCTAACCCTAATCCTAACACTAACCCTAAACCTATCTATAATCCTAACCCAAATACTAATGCTAGAACTAACCCTCACCCCAAGAGTAATCCTAATCTAACCCTATACCTAAATGTAAACCTAATACTAACTTTAACCTTAACACAAACTCTAACCCTAAACCTAATCCTAAACTAACCCTCACTCTTATCCTAACCTAAACCTAACCCTAAACCTAACCCAAAACTTAACACTAACCATAACCGTAATCTTAACCATAACTTTAACTGTAAGCCTAACATGAACCTAACCCTAACCCTAACACTAAACCTAACCCTAACCATAACACTGACCTTAACCCTAACTTTACCCTAACCCTAACACAAACCCTAAACCAAACCATAATTCCAACCCTATCGTAAATCTAACACTAACCCTTACCTAATTCTAATCATAATCCTGACGTTAGTACTAATCCTAACACTAACTCTACCCATAATTTTAACACAAAACTTAATAATAACCATACTACTTGCCATATTCTGGCTGGGAACAATTAGGAGCCACTTATCAGGCAGAAACAAACTTTATTTTTAGAACACACACGCTACACTACACGAGCTCTTCAGGAATTCCCTCAGAGCCGAATTGCTACCACCTGCTTCCCACAAGCCTCTCAACTCCCCCCCCCACTCCTCCTGCTCTTGAGGCCGATTGGCTGGGTTGCATGGACATAGTCAAAAATTCCCACAGTGAGCAGCTCCGTGGTCTGAAATGACGGAGAAACAGCCCAATGAGCATCACCACAGAGGAGGCAATCAGCTGGCAGCTAGAAGGTTGCTGGAGCTGCTGTGAGCCAATCATCTGCTGGCAGCTGGAAGTTTGCTGGGGCCCCTTCGCTGTGGCTCTCAACATCTCCCCCTCTCTGTTTAAACAACAAGCATGTGGCTTAGGGACCCTGCCTGCCTTAGGTTGTCCAATACTACATATGGTCCTTACCCGTCATTGGATGAGCTGACCTCAAGGCGTCAGCCTCCTGTCTTAGGTTGGTACCATTGCAATTGGATCTTATCCGTCATTGACTACCGGTCCAGCGTACAGCCACACCTGTGGATAGGTCTTTGTACCAGTGGGGGGATGAGGTTCTTTGCCTTCCCTCTGTTGGCCCCCAAATTTTAGCTGAACGACCATCACAAGCAGAAGGGAGGAGGATACAACAAGCCAATTGATGGCTCCTTTTGGAAAAAAATTGTACCACCAATGACACCATCAGCAAAAATACCCCAACACTACCACAAGTCACTGCACCAACAGACAGTTCACAATGCATACAAGTGATTTCACAATGCATACAAGTGCTACATAGTCCAGGCAAGTTCTGCAAACAGTTCAGTGATGCTATTGTAGAAGCTGTAGATTGCTTTTATCTTTGTCTTCACTGGCACTGGGATGAATATAGGAATTATGGCAATAATGGCTAAAGAAAAAAATTATGTAACATTCCAGAAGGCACTATAAGAAAACAATTTTTTGAACAATTTACATTATCTTGAACAGAATTATTAAATATAATGTAAAGGAAAGGTGAAAGTAAACAAACAGATCTGTTAACCTCCTTTTTTGTTCACATATTAAAACAATCCTCAACAGATGTTTTCCCAATTTAAATTAAACCATTTAAATCACGTGAATAATAATAAAAAAATTGGATCCATTTTTTCATGAGTGCTCATCATATATGACATATGGACATACGTACATACAAACATACAACACAAAACACAAGTGTGCACATATAATATAATACATACAACACATAACATAATAGTAAAGGCCTTATAACATTTTACAGGTGAAATCTCCATTGCAATGTTTAAAAACTCTATAGTCAAAAAATAGAACTGATCAGAAAAACATTAACCTAGGTCTGTATGAGCTCAAAAAACAAAATATAACTTCATGATGTGGGGAAGGGCAATCATAAAATAGATATTGTAAAAAGCATCCTGGTTCTGTCACAGATGTAAGTGTAGCCAAACTGGAGTTCTGGATATCAGCTGTTATGAATTTGAGCCAAATCATCTTCTTTTTGGTCTGTAGAATCGCTTTAGTTAATCTCTCTGGAATCCAAATTGGCTGCTGTTCTCCCTGTGGAAACACACAAACAGACCCCCAACTCCAGAGAATTACTGGGTCGGGACCTTTCCATTGTCCTGTTACAATATCCTTCCAAAGTACCTTGGGCTTATGTACATTTTTTGGACACATATGGCTTTCTGCAGCACTAAGCCCTGATGAGCCCAAATTTTAAAAGTTTAGAGTAAAAAGGGTTATTTTATGTTTACCTTTGGGGAATATATACCGCTTTCCAATTCCCTCTTTATGCTTTAATAAGTACACTTTAATAGTTTGATGAGCTCTTTCAACTATGCCTTGTCCCTGTGGATTTTATGGGATTCCTGTTATATGAGTAATACCAAATGATGAGCGAAATTGTTTAAAAGAGGTAGAAGTATAACCAGGACCATTATTTGTTTTTACCTGTTTTGGAACGCCCACAGTGGCAAAATTTATAAACAATGAGCTATAATATCTTTAGTTTTTTCTCCAGCATAAAGGGATCCCATCAACAATTCGGAAGAAGTATCAACTGTAACATGCAAATATTTTAATTTTCCAAATATTGGCAAGTGTGTGACATCCATCTGCCAAATATGGTTAGGTATCAGTCCTCTAAGATTGACTCCAAGATTAACTGTGGTAAAAAGGTTACACAATTTTGACATTGTTTTATTTGTCTAGCTTGTATTTTCGTTATTTTAAAATGCTTTTGTAAAGTATTAGCATTGACATGAAACTTTTTATGAAAATTTGTAGCTTCTTCTAGTGTAGAGAAAATATGTATGTCATGTGTAGTTTTATCTGCTAAATCATTGCCGAAACTAAGGGCTCCAGGCAATCCTGTATGTGCCCTGATATATCCTATAAAGAATGAATCTTTTCTGTCCCAGATTAGACTTTGTATAGTGGAAAGTAAAGAGAAAACATGTAGAGGAAGTGGAAATCCTACCAGGATTTTCAAGGGATACTATAGCATTAACTATATACTGACTATCAGAAAATAAATTAAATACAGAATCTTTAAAAACCAAAAAAAAATGTAATACTGCATTAATTTCTACCTTTTGAGCTGATTGTTTGGGTGCTAAAAATGTAAAAATTTATCAGGTGTAACTATTGCTGCTGTACCATTTTTTGACCCATCAGTGAATATATTTGGATCATTAATGATAGGTGTTTTTCTTGTCATTTTTGGAAAAATTACAAGATGCAATGACCAAAAAGACAATAAAGAATTAGATGGTAAGTGGTTATCAAATGAATCATTAGATTTGCACATGATTACTGCCCAAGTATTTAACTCATTAGCTAACTCATCCATTTGATCCATAGTATATGGAGTAATAATTTTATTGGGAGAAATTCCAAACACTCCCTTTGCTGCTTTTATTCCTTTGAGTATTAATCGTCCTACAGCTTTAGGATACCTAGTAAGAATAGTGTTAGGAGAATAAGATAAATGTATCCATAATAATGGATCTTCTTGCCAAAATACTCCTGTAGGAATAATTTTTGTTGGTAGTACAATAAATAATAAAGGCAAACTTATATCAATTCTTTCCAAATGCATATTTTCCATATATGTTTCAATGATTTTTAATGCATTTCTTGCTTCAGGTGTTAACATTCAGGGTGAATTTAGATCTGATGGACCTTTTAGGATATCAAATAAAGGTCCCAACTCTCCTGTTGGTATACCTAAATAAGGCCTTATCCAATTTATGTCTCCTAATAACTTTTTTTTATCATACATATAATTTTAATATACCAATACAAATAAAAAAAAAAACTTCAAAAGATGTGCATCTTGCACATCTCCCATATCTCTGTACCCTTTCTTTTTCCTCGCCAAATTAGTGAGTCAGCATGGGAGCTTTATTTTCAGGAAAAAGATCAAAGTTGCACTGAAAGGGAGGGTAGAAAGGATACCTCTTTATCCTACTACACTCTCCACTGCCTAACGCTCCTGGGAGGAAGTCAGTTGTGGTCCGGGCTGGGCATGGAGCTTTGAAGAGCCTGCCTCCTTGCCTGGCCCTGCTTCTGCCCCTCCAGCCAAGACCAGCTTCCACTCTGCCCACCCCCCTGGGCTTCAGCTTCTCTGGCCTCCTCTCATTTCAGAGTTTTACCACAAAGCTCTCCACCATTTCTCCTTGGCCTGGCTGACTCCCAGCCCTGGTCCCTCACACCTTCCTTGCACCCTTCCCCAATTTTATTTTTATTTATTTATTTTTTTTTATTTTTAATTTTTTTATTGTGGGTTGTTCAAAACATTACAAATTTCTTGACATATCATATTCCACACTTTGATTCTAGTGGGTTATGAACTCCCACCTTCACCCCATACACAGATTGCAGATTCACATCAGTTACACATCCATTGATTTACAAATTGCCATACTAGTGTCTGTTGTGCTCCGCTGCCTTTCCCATCATCCACCCTCCCCCCTCCCCACCTCTCCCCTCCCCTCCCCTCCTCTCTCTCTACCCCCTCCACTGTATAACCCTGAGGGTCTCCTTCCATTACCGTGCAATTTACCTTCTCTCTCCCTTTCCCTCCCACCTCTCATCCCTGTTAAATGTTAATCTTCTTCTCCTGTTCTTCGTCCCTACTCTGTTCTTAGTTACTTTCCTTATATCAAAGAAGACATTTGGCATTTGTTTTTTAGGGATTGGCTAGCTTCACTTAGCATAATCTGCTCTAATGCCATCCATTTCCCTGTAAATTCTATGATTTTGTCATTTTTTAATGCAGAGTAATACTCCATTGTGTATAAATGCCACATTTTTTTTATCCATTCGTCTATTGAAGGGCATCTAGGTTGGTTCCACAGTCTTGCTATTGTGAACTGTGCTGCTATGAACATCGATGTAGCAGTGTCCCTGTAGCATGCTCTTTTTAGGTCTTTAGGGAATAGACCAAGAAGGGGAATAGCTGGGTCAAATGGTGGCTCCATTCCCAGCTTTCCAAGAAATCTCCATACTGCTTTCCAAATTGGCTGCACCAATCTGCAGTCCCACCAGCAATGTACAAGTGTACCCTTTTCCCCACATCCTCGCCAGCACTTGTTGTTGTTTGACTTCCTAATGGCTGCCAATCTTACTGGAGTGAGATGGTATCTTAGGGTGGTTTTGATTTGCATTTCTCTGACAGCTAGAGATGTTGAGCATTTTTTCATGTACTTGTTGATTGACTGTATGTCCTCCTCTGTGAAGTGTCTGTTCAGGTCCTTGGCCCATTTGTTGATTGGGTTGTTTGTTCTCTTATTGTCTAATTTTTTGAGTTCTTTGTATACTCTGGATATTAGGGCTCTATCTGAAGTGTGAGGAGTAAAGATTTGTTCCCAGGATGTAGGCTCCCTATTTACCTCTCTTATTGTTTCTTTTGCTGAGAAAAAACTTCTTAGTTTGAGTAAGTCCCATTTGTTGATTCTAGTTATTAACTTTTGTGCTATGGGTGTCCTATTGAGGAATTTGGAGCCCGACCCCACCGACTGTAGATCGTAGCCAACTTTTTCTTCTATCAGACGGCGCGTCTCTGATTTGATATCAAGTTCCTTGATCCATTTTGAATTCACTTTTGTGCATGGCGAGAGAAAGGGATTCAGTTTCATTTTGTTGCATATGGATTTCCAGTTTTCCCAGCACCATTTGTTGAAGATGCTATCCTTCCTCCATTGCATGCTTTTAGCCCCTTTATCAAATATAAGATAGTTGTAGTTTTGTGGATTGGTTTCTGTGTCCTCTATTCTGTACCATTGGTCCACACGCCTGTTTTGGTACCAGTACCATGCTGTTTTTGTTACTATTGCTCTGTAGTATAGTTTGAAGTCTGGTATCGCTATACCGCCTGATTCACACTTCTTGCTTAGCATTGTTTTTGCTATTCTGGGTCTTTTATTTTTCCATATGAATTTCATGATTGCTTTCTCTATTTCTACAAGAAATGCCATTGGGATTTTGATTGGCATTGCATTAAACCTATAGAGAACTTTTGGTAATATCGCCATTTTGATGATGTTAGTTCTGCCTATCCATGAACAGGGTATATTTTTCCATCTTCTAAGATCTTCTTCTATTTCTCTCTTTAGGGTTCTGTAGTTTTCATTGTATAAGTCTTTCACCTCTTTTGTTAGGTTGATTCCCAAGTATTTTATTTTTTTTGAAGATATTTTGAATGGAGTGGTTGTCCTCATTTCCATTTCAGAGGATTTGTCGCTGATATACAGGAATGCCTTTGATTTATGCGTGTTGATTTTAAATCCTGCCACTTTGCTGAATTCATTTATTAGCTCTAATAGTTTCTTTGTAGAGCCTTTTGGGTCTGCTAGATATAGAATCATATCATCTGCAAATAGTGATAATTTAATTTCTTCTTTTCCTATTTTTATGCCTTTAATTTCTTTCGTCTGTCTAATTGCTCTGGCCAGTGTTTCGAGAACTATGTTGAAGAGAAGTGGAGAGAGAGGGCATCCCTGTCTTGTTCCAGATTTTAGAGGGAATGCCTTCAGTTTTTCTCCATTCAGAATAATGCTAGCCTGAGGCTTAGCATAGATTGCTTTTACAATATTGAGGTATGTTCCTGTTATCCCTAGTTTTTCTAGAGTTTTGAACATAAAGGGATGCTGTACTTTGTCAAATGCTTTTTCCGCATCTATCGAGATGATCATATGGTTCTTATTTTTAAGTCTATTGATGTGGTGAATAACATTTATTGATTTCCGTATATTGAACCAGCCTTGCATCCCAGGGATGAATCCTACTTGATCATGGTGTACAATTTTTTTGATATGTTTTTGTATCCGATTCGCCAGAATTTTATTGAGGATTTTTGCATCTAGGTTCATTAGAGATATTGGTCTGTAGTTTTCTTTCTTTGAAGTGTCTTTGTCTGGTTTAGGTATCAGGGTGATGTTGGCCTCATAGAATGAATTTGGAAGTTCTCCCTCCTTTTCTATTTCCTGAAGTAGCTTGAAAAGTATTGGTATTAGTTCTTCTTTAAAGGTTTTGTAAAATTCTGCTGTATACCCATCGGGACCTGGGCTTTTCTTAGTTGGTAGTCTTTTGATGGTTTCTTCTATCTCCTCAATTGATATTGGTCTGTTTAGGTTTTCTATATCCTCCTGACTCAATCTGGGCAGATCATATGACTTAAGAAATTTATCTATGCCTTCACTATCTTCTAATTTATTGGAGTATAAGGATTCAAAATAGTTTTTGATTATCTTCTGTATTTCTGAAGTGTCTGTTGTGATATTGCCTTTTTCATCCCGTATGCTAGTAATTTGAGTTCTCTCTCTTCTTCTCTTCACTAGCATCGCTAAGGGTCTGTCGATTTTGTTTATTTTTTCAAAGAACCAACTTTTAGTTTTGTCAATTTTTTCAATTGTTTCTTTTGTTTCGATTTCATTAATTTCAGCTCTGATTTTAATTATTTCTTGCCTTCTACTTCTTTTGCTGTTGTTTTGCTCTTCTTTTTCAAGGATTTTGAGATGAAGTATGAGATCATTTATTTGTTGGTTTTTTCTTTTTTTAAGGAATGAACTCCAAGCAATGAATTTTCCTCTTAGAACTGCTTTCAATGTGTCCCATAGATTCCGATATGTTGTGTCTGTGTTTTCATTTATCTCTAAGAATTTTTTAATTTCCTCCTTGATGTCTTCTATAACCCATTGATCATTCAGTAACCTATTGTTCATTCTCCAATTGATGTATGCTTTTTCCTTCCTTCTTTTATCGTTGATTTTCAGTTTCATTCCATTATGATCAGATAAGATGCATGGTAATATCTCTACTCCTTTATATTGTCTAAGAGTTGCCCTGTGACATAATATATGATCTATTTTTGAGAAGGATCCATGTGCTGCTGAGAAAAAAGTGTAACTGCTTGATGTTGGGTGGTATACTCTATATATGTCAATTAGGTCTAGGTTATTAATAGTGTTATTGAGTTCTATAGTTTCCTTATTCAACTTTTGTTTGGAAGATCTGTCCAGTGGCGAGAGAGGTGTGTTGAAGTCTCCCATGATTATGGTGTGGTGGTCTATTAGACTCTTGAACTTGAGAAGAGTTTGTTTGACGAACATAGCTGCACCATTGTTTGGGGCATAAATATTTATGATTGTTATGTCTTGTTGGTGTATGGTTCCCTTAAGCAGTATGTAGTGTCCCTCTTTATCTCTTTTGATTAACTTTGGCTTGAAATCTATTTTATTTGATATGAGTATGGACACGCCTGCTTGTTTCCGAAGTCCATATGAGTGATATGATTTTTCCCAACCTTTCACCTTCAGCCTATGTATGTCTTTTCCTATCAAATGCGTCTCCTGTAGGCAGCATATTGTTGGGTCTTGTTTTGTGATCCATTCTACTAGCCTGTGTCTCTTAATTGGTGAGTTTAAGCCATTAACATTTAGGGTTATTATTGAGATATGGGTTGTTCTTCCAGCCATATTTGTTTATTTCTGTTACTAAACATTGTTTGTTTTCCTCTTTGATTGTTTCCCCCCCCCTTTACTGTCCTACCTCCCACTGTTGGTTTTCATTGTTATTTTCCATTTCCTCTTCCTGTAATACTTTGGCTAGGATGTTTTGAAGAGATGGTTTTCTAGCTGCGAATTCTTTAAACTTTTGTTTATCGTGGAAGGTTTTAATTTCATTCTCCATCCTGAAGCTTAATTTCGCTGGATACACAATTCTTGGTTGGAACCCATTATCTTTCAGTGTTTGAAATATGTTATTCCAGGATCTTCTAGCTTTCAGAGTCTGTGTTGAAAGATCAGCTGTTATCCTGATTGGCTTGCCCCTAAATGTAATCTGCTTCCTTTCTCTTGTAGCTTTTAAAATTCTCTCCTTATTCTGTATGTTGGGCATCTTCATTATAATGTGTCTAGGTGTGGATCTCTTATGATTTTGCACATTCGGCGTCCTGTAGGCTTCTAGGATTTGGGATTCTGTCTCATTCTTCAAGTCTGGGAAGTTTTCTTGTATTATTTCATTGAATAGACTGCTCATTCCTTTGGTTTGGAGCTCTGTACCTTCCTGTATCCCAATGACTCTTAAGTTTGGTCTCTTAATGTTATCCCATATTTCTTGGATGTTCTGCTCATGGTTTCTTAACAGTCTTGCTGAGCTGTCTATGTTCTTTTCCAGTTGAAATACTTTGTCTTCATTGTCTGATGTTCTATCTTCTAAGTGTTCTACTCTGTTGGTAGTATTCTCCATTGAGTTTTTAAGTTGGTTTATTGCTTCCTGCATTTCTAGGATTTCTGATTGCTTGTTTTTTATAACCTCTATCTCCCTGTATAGTTGATCCTTTGCTTCCTGGATTTGTTTGCGTAATTCGTTGTCGAAGTGATCTTTCATTGTCTGATTTTGCTGTTTAATGTCTTCCTTGATACTCCAGATCATCTGAAGCATGTATATCCTGAATTCTTTATCTGACATTCCATCTGCTGCAGCTGTTACCTCTTCTAAAGTTGCGTTGACCTGCATTGCTTGTGGTCCTTTCTTTCCTTGTCTTTTCATACTGCTTGCGTATCTTTCCTGCAGGTGCGGGCGGCGGCTCTGCTCTCTCCTTATTCCAATTGGGGTGTCGTGGCTACCACGCCGGCAGGTCACTGGGCCTGTTCTGGGAGCTGGTGGCGGCTCTGCTCTGCCCCTACTCCAATTGGGGTGACGAGTGTACCACGCCGGCAGGCCACTGGGCCTGATCCGCCGGTCGGTTGTAGGTCTGCCTACCTTGAAGGCGCGGGTGGCGGATCTACTCTTCCATTACTCGAAATGGGGTGAAGTGTCGGTCGTACCGGCAGGCCACTGGGCCTGTCCCGCTGGTCGGTCGCAGATCTGCCCACCTTTCGGGCACGGGTGGAGGCTCTGCTCTGCCCCTACTCCAATTGGGGTGTCATGACTACCCCGCCTGCAGGACGCTGGGCCTGTTCCTGGCAAGGGAGGCGACTCTGCTCTGTCACTACTCCAATTAGGGTGGTGTTTATACCACGCCGGCAGGCTCCTGGGCCTGATCCGCCGGTCTGTTGTAGGTCTGCCTACGTTGAAGGCGCGGGCGGCGGATCTGCCCTGCCCCTCCTACCACGCCTGCGGACCCCTGGGCCTGATCTGCAGGTTGGTCACTGGTCTGCTCACCCTGCGTTCACGGGTAGCGGTTCCGCTCTGCCCCCACTCCAAATGGGGTCACGTGACCACCACACTGGCAGGGCCTGATCCGGGCATGGGGGAAGGATCTGCTCTGCCCCTACTCCAGTTGGGGTGACGTGTGTACCACACTGGCAGGCCACTGGGCCTGACCCACCAGGCTGTCACAGGTATGTTTACCTTGCAAGCGTGAACGGCTCCGCTCCGCCCCCTCTCCAATTGGGGTCACGCGGTCACCACGCTGGCGAGCCACTGGGCCTGCTCCGGGCACTGGCGGCGGCCCGGCTCCTCCCCTCTGGCTCGACAACAAATTGAGGAGACTCGGGTGACTGTGCTTCACCCCCCTACCAGGAGACCAACTGCTTATGTCACCGCTGGTATTGATGAAGTTCTCTCCTCCGCCGCTTTCTGCTGACATCAGATCTCTGCCATGTTGGTATCCTATGCGAATAACTTTTGAAAGTCTTTAAGTGATTTGAGTTGATCTACTCATATTTGAATTTTTGGTGGATGGACCATGGTGAGGATAATAGAACTCCTAAATAATTAATTGGAATATTTAATTGTACTTTATCTATTGCTATTTCTAGATTATATTTTCTAATATAATGTGTTTTTATCTTTGTGTGTTATACTACATCATCCATAGAGTGAAATATTTGTAGTTCAGGGTTTTGATTTCTAAGTGGCTGGATTACTTTGTTAACATAAATTTGACACATAGTTGGGCTGTTAGCCATCCCTTGAGGGAGTACTCTCCATTCATATCTCTGATCAGGACCTTCATGATTCAGTGCAGGGATAATAAATGCAAAACTTGGACTGTCCTCAGGATGAATTGGAATTAAAAAAAAAAACAATCTTTTAATATCTATAACTAAAACATACCAGGTTATTGGCAAAGCAGACAATTGAGGAATCCCTGATTGAGCAGGTACCATAGTAACCATCTCATTATTAATGGATTCTAAATCACTCAATAATTTCCATTTACAAGATTTCTTTTCGATGACAAAAATGGGAGTATTATGGGGAGATACAGAAGGTTTTATATGTCCTTCTGCTAATTGTTGTTTGACCAGGTCATGGGCTGCTTGTATCTTTTCTTTAGTCAGGGACCACTGAGGAACCCTTACTGGTATTTCTGAGTTCAAAGTAATTTTTATTGGATCAGTTACCCCTTGTGAAAATCCAATCCATTTCTGTCTGTTCCTTGATCTATTTGTATTGGTGCAGCTATATCTTGTTCTTGTTCTCCTAATCTTTTTCCTTTCCTAAAACCTTGTCTAGCCATAAGAGTGGGCACATTTGGATTGATATTATTTGTTAATGTTAGTCCTAATTGATCTAGGACATCTCATCCCCATAAATTTATGGGAAGATGATCCAATACATATGGCTGTATAGTTCCTTCACATACTTCAGGATCCTTCTAATCTAATACAATTGCAATTCTATGGGGATTAGTTGCCACTCCTAGGCCTCAAAGTGTTTGAGTGGCTTACTGTAATGGCCAATGTTTTGGCCATTATTGACAAGAGATGATGCTAAGGTCTGCACCTGTATCCAGTAGCCCATTAAATTCATGTCCTTGAATATTTAGTTTTAGCATGGGCCGAAAATCTAAATTTAAAGAAAGCATAGCCCAATCTACACCTGTGGAGCCTTACCCCTGGAACATTATTCCAGAGTACACCTGGAAAATTTATCATGTAGGCTGGGTATTATTAGTAAATGTGCTATTCTATCTCCTGGTGAAATTACTGATATACCATTTGGAGAACTGGCTACATTTTTTTTCACCTTTATAATTGGGATCAATTACCCCAGGACTTATCATATGTCCTTTTAGAGTAGAAGAACTGCATCTCAATAATAAGCCTACTGTTCCTTTGGGAAGAGGTCATTTTACCCCTGTGGCAATGATTTGAACTCCCATCTCTGGAGTTAGTACTCTTCTGGCGAAGGTGCAAATGACCAATCCTGTGCTTCCTCTGGTTTGTCTAGTGAAGGATTTAATGAACAATATGTCCTGGGCACTACACTGATGGGGTTGCTGGGTTCCTCCAGTGCTCCATATATTTGTGGCCTTGGGCTCTGGAACATTGGGCCCCCCTGTCCATTTTTTGGCCATGGAGCCTGATGCCTTTCTCCATGATATCATGGATAAACACCTGGTCCTTGTTCATTTTTTGATAATGGATTACCCTCTATGGTGGTTTGAGAATGGCATTCATTAGCCCAATGTCTCCCTCTATGGCATCACGGGCAAATACCCAGTATTCTACTCCTTTGATACCTAGTTTTGTTAAACCCACCTCCTATCAGGCAATTCCTTTTAAAATGTCCTGTTTGTTCATAATTGTAGCATGTTTTTGGCCTGGCATCTAAAACCTGTTGTACTGCAGCTGCCAAATCTTGCCCTTGTTCATTAATGTCTCTACATAATTTAATATATGTGTTTAAATCTTCGTGTATCCATGGTCTAATGACTTCTCTGCACCAACGATTCACTTGCTCATAAGCCAGTTGTTTTATTAATGGCATTGCTTGTTCTGGATTCCCAAAAACTCTTGTAGCAGTTTGAATAAGCATACCTACAAATTCAGCATAAGGTTCATTAGCTCCTTGTATTACCTTAGATAAATGACCTTGTAAACCTCCATGTCCTTGTAAAGTCTTCAATGCCTTAACCACATCTGTAGCAATTTGTGAGTATATGGCAGGATCATATGCAATTTGTTGCTGCTGAACCTCATAAGGTCCCTTTCCTAACAACCTATCTAGATTTCTCTGAGGATAACCAGCTGCTGCATTTCACCTAGCAGTCTCCTTGCAAAATTCCACATTGGCAACCTTCCATAACAGGTATTGTCCTCCATTTAGCACAGCTTTACACATACTAGCCCAATCTGCTGGTGTCATGTTCAAGTCTGTAATGGATTCGGCCATGCTTACAGTGAAGGGTGCTTGAGGACCACAGGTTGTTACAGCCTCTTTTAGCTGCTTCACTGTTTTGAAATCTAAAGCATGGTGAATTCACTGCCCTCCTGCTTGCTCCAATACAGGGGATGTTAATATTTGAGGTCCTGTCTCAGGATCCTATCTATCAACTGCAGGGGTTGGGGGCCTCCCAGCATATGGAGGTGGCACTGTTGGTTGGACACTTATGCCCTCTGGTGATAGAAAGGTGTTAGTAGCAGTCTCCTGTTGTAACATTTCCCCTTATGAATTTTTCTGCTCTATACTTTCTTCTTCTATCTGACTAGCTTGAGAGACCTTTTCTTTTACTTGAATTTTTTCCTCTGTCTGACTAGCTTGAGAGACTTTCTCTTTTACTTGAATCTTTTCCTCTGTCTGACTAGCTCGAAAGACCTTCTCTTTTACTTGAATCAATGTGTCATCTCCTTCCTCTACCATTGTCTGAACTGAAGGCTTTGGACTAAGCAAACAAGATATGAACATCCACAATGGCAATGTGCCAACTGGCAGAGTCCCTGGGCTTTTCTTTTCTATTCTTTTTAAATATTCACCATGATTGTGCCATTGTGATATATTTAAAAACTCCTCCTTAAAAAGCCATGGGGCTACATTTTTGTATTGTATCAACATATGCCCTGACTGTTCTTGATTTTACTGAGATGCCTCCTTCCTCTAACAATTTACTTAACACTATTTTGGTTTGTTTTTTACTAATTTCTGATGCCATGTTTCTACTATAACTATAATACAACCCAACAAGATAACGCCAAACAAAACTGAAACAGAATGAAACAAAATTGGAACAACAAAAAATCATTATAATAGTCTTTCTATCCTCCTGAAATGTCCATCTGTCCTTTTTCCCTATCTGTTCCTCAGAAGCAAATAGTTTTTCTTCAGACGTGAGCAGTTTTTCTTCCATCTTACACATCTTCAGGGACAGGAAACTTAAAATAAAAGAGAAACAAAACAAAAGAAGAATTTTAAAATGGCTACCCATCCTCTCGCCCTGCCCTCAGGGGAGAGCAGTTTACTTTATCACTTACCCTCAGTAGTTCCCCATGCAGGCCACCAAATGCTGCAGTCTGGCTCTGAACAATTCAGGAGCCACTTATCAAGCAGAAACAAACTTTATTTTTAGACCACACAAGCGACACCACACAAGCTCTTCAGGAATTCCCTCAGAGCCCAACTGCCACCACCAGCATCCCACAAGCCTCTCAACCCCACCCCACTCCTCATGCTCTTGAGGCCAATTGGCTGGGTGAGGTGGGCAGAGCCAAAAAGTCCCCAACTGAGCAGCTCCATGGTCTGAAAGGGCGGGGAAACAGCCCAATTAGCATCACTGGAGAGGAGCCAATCAGCTGGCAGCTAGAAGTTTGCTGGAGCCTATGTGAGCCAATCATCAGCTGGCAGCTGGAAGTTTGCTGGGACCGCTGTGAGCCAATCATCAGCTGGAAGTTTGCTGGCAGCTGGAAATTTGCTAGGGCCTCTTTGGCTATGGCTCTCAACAACCACTAAGACTAAACATCACCCTAAACCTAATCCTAAAACTATCAGTAACCATAAACCTAACCCTAACACTAATCATAACAGAAACCCTAACCCTAATCCTAACACTGGCTTTAAGCCTGATTTAAACCCAACCCAAACCTTAACCCTATTCCTAACCCTAATAATAACCCTAACTCTAACCCTCAACTTAACCCTCGCACTAAGCCTAACTCTAAATCTAACACTAACCCAACTTGTAACAATAACACTCACTCTAAACATATGTACAAACCTAACCCAAACACTAATGCTAACACAAACACTAACCCTAAACCTAACACTAATTCTAACCCTAACCCAAACCCGAAATATAAACCTAACACTAAACCTAAGCCTAAAGCTAACAGGAACCCTAACACTAACCTAACCAAACCCTAATCCTAACCGTAACTCTACCCCTAACACTAACCCTAAACCTAAAAATAACCCTAACCCTAACACTAACCTTAACCATAACACAAACCCAAACCTACAATAAAAGTAACACTAAACCTAAACCTAATCCAACCATAATCGTAACTCTAAACATAACCCTAATGTAACCCTAACACAAACTCTAACCCTAAGCCTACAACTAATCCTAACCCTAACCCTAACACAAACCCTAACACTAACTTACCCTAACATGAATTCTAAGCCTACCCTAAACCAAATCATAAACCATAACCTAACCCGAACCCTAACCCTTAACCTAACATAACTTAATCCTAACTCTAACACTAACCACAACACTAATCCTAACCATAACACAAACCCTAACTCTAACCATAACCCTAAACTTAACCTAACACCAAAACTAACTCTAACCTAACACTAAAAGCTAACACTAACACTAACACTAAACCTAACCCAAACCCTAACACTATCACTAACCTAACCATAAGACTACACTAAACACTAACCCTAAACCTAACCCAAACATGAAACCTAACCCTAAGCCTAACACAAACACTAACACTAACCCTAATTCTAACACTAATCCTAACCCTAATACTAACCTAAACCTATCCCAAAACTAACACTAACCCTAAACCCAGATGTAATCCAAACACTAACCGTAAACTTAACCCTAACACTAACCATAACCCTAAACCTAATCATAAACTAAACCCTAACTCTAACCCTAACCTCAAATTAACCGTAACCCTAACCCTAATATTAACCCTAACACGAACCCTAAAGCTAAATCTAAACCTAAACTTAACGCTAACACGAACTCTAACCATAAACCTAACCGTAAATCAAACCCTAACAATAACCCTAACACTAACCTAACAATAACACTAACTCTAACCCTATCACTAAACCTAAACTTAACCATAAACCTAACACTAACATTAACACTAATACAAACACTAATGCTAACATGATTGTAACCGTAACCCTAACCCAAATACTAAACTTAACTCTAACCCAAACCCTAATGTTAACCCTAAACTAACCCTAAACCTAAGCCTAACACTAACCTTAACCTAACCCTAACCCTAACCCAAACCCTAAGCCTCAACTTAATCCTTACTCCAAAACTAACCCTAACCATAACCCTAAACCTAACGCTAACTCTAACCCTAACCCAATCATAACACAAACCCTAAGCAAAAACTTAACCCTAAACCTAACACTGATTCTAAAAGTAAATCTAACCCTAAAACTAACACTAACAATAACCCTAACACTAACCATAGACCTAACCAAAAACCGAATACTAACCCTAATCCTAAACCTAACAGTAACCCTAAAACTAAACCTAACCCTAAACCTAACACTAACCATAATCCTAACCGAATGTAACCAGATCCTAACTCGAACCCTTACACAAACCTAACCCAAACCATAACTCTAACCCTTACCTAACCCTAACTCTAACCCTAACACTCTAACCCTAAACCTAACACTAAACCTAACACTAACCGTAACCCAAATGTTAACACTAACTCTACCCAATGTAACCCTATCACTAACCCTAAATCTAAACATAACTCTAAACCTAACACTAACGTTAATCCTAACCGTAACCCAACAATAACCATAACCATAACCCTAAAACTAACCCTAACAGAAAACCTAAGCCTCACTATAACCCTGATCCTAACCATAACCCTAAACCTAACCGTAACACTAAACCTAACACTAAACCTAAAACCCATGTGCAACCCTAACTCTAAAGCTAACCCTAATCTTAACCATAACCTAACCTAAATGTAAACTTACCTAAGTATAACCCTATCACTAACGTAACCGTAACATAACCCAAACCTAAACCTAACCCAACCCTAATCCTAGCCCTAAACTAACCCTAGCCTAAACCTAACACTAACACTATCCCGTACCCTAATCTAAACCTAAACCTAATTATAACACTAACCCTAAACTCTAATGCTAAAACTAACCCTAACTCTAACCTTAACAATAACCCTAACTCTAAACCTAAACCTAATACTAACACTAACCCTAAAACCTACACTAACATGAACCCTCACCCTAACCCTAAACTAACTAACTCTAACCAAACCTAACCCTAATCTAACCTAACACTAAACCTAATCAAACCCTAACCCTAACCCTAACACTACCCTAATTTAACCATCAAACTAACCTAACACTATCAATAACCTAACCCTAACTCTAACCCTAACCCTAAATTAAACCTAACACTAACCTAATCCTAACCCTAACAGTAACACAAACCCTAACCCTAACCCTAACCTAACACTAACACTAACCTTCACATAACCAAACCCTAACTTAACACTAAACAAAACCTAAACAGAACACTAACCTAACCAAACCCTAACGATAACACTAACACCTGCCCTAAACCTAACCCTAAAGCTAACCCTAACCCTAAATAACCCTAAACCTAACCCTAAATCTAAATTTAACCTAACACTAACCCTAACCCTAACACTAACCCTAACCCTAACACGAAATCTAACTAAACTTAACCCTAACCCTAAGACTTACCTAACCCTAACCTAACACTAACCCTAACCTAACACAAACACTAACCCTAACCCTAACCATAACACTAAACCTAACACTAACCTAACACTAACCCTAACACTAACACTAACCTAACCTAACATAACCCTAATGCAAACACTAACCCTAACCCAAAACCTAACATTAACCCTAACACTAACCCTAACATAACCTAACCCTAAACTAAGCCTAACATGAACCTAACCCTAACCTAATCCTAACCCTAACCCTAACCCTAATTAAAACCTAACACTAACATAACCTAACCTAACACTAACACAAACCCTAATCTAACCTAACCCTAACTCTAACCCTAACTATAACCCTAAACCTAACCCTAACCCTAACCTAAATCTAACCCTAGTCCTAACCCTACTTTAACCAAACAATAACACTAACAGAACCCAACACAAACCCTAAGCTAAACTTGACACTAACCCTAAAACTAAACCTAATACACACCCTAACCCTAACCCTAACCTAACCCTAACTCTAACCAATAACACTAACCCTAACCCTAACTCAAAACCTAGCAGTAAACATAATCAAAACCCTAACCCTAACCTAACACAAACCCAAAACCTAACCCTAACTCTATCCCTACACCTAACCTTAAACCTAAAACTAACACTAACCCTAACCCTAACCATATCCCTAAAGCTAAACATAACCTAAACCCTAACCTAATCCTAACCCAAAAACTAAACTTAACCCTAATAACCCTAAACCTAACCCTAACCCTAACACTAACCTAACCCTAACACATACCCTTATCCTGACCATAACCCTAACCTAACCCTAACCCTATCCCTAACCCTAACCTAACCCTAACTTTAACCCTAACATGAACCATAAACAAAACCTAACCCTAATTAAACCCTAACCCTATCCATAACACTAACACTAACCTAATCCTAACCCTATCACTAACCCTAATCCTAACCCTAAACCTAAACCTAACTCTAACCCTAATCCTAACTTTATCCTAACCATAACACTAACCCTAACTGTATCCCAACTAACCCTAACCTAAACTTACACTAACCTAAACCTTACCTAACGCTAACCCTAACCCTAACACTAAACTAACTAACCTTAACCCTAACCTAAACCTAAACTCTAACCTAACCCTAACACTAACACTAACCCTAACATAACCCTAAACCTAACACAAACATAACCCTAACATAACTCTAAACCTAACGCTAACCCTAACCCTAACCCTAACACTAACCCTAAAACCTAACCCTATCCTAAACTAACCCTAACCCTAACCGTAACCCTAAACCTAACCCTAACCTAAACTACAATGACCCTAACCATAACCCTAATCCTAAGCCTAACCTAACCCTCTCCATAATCTAACCGTAACCCTAACCCTAAAACTAACCCTAATAATCACATAATCCTAAAACTAACTATAAACCTAACCCTAACCCTAACACTAACCCTAACCCTAACCCTAACCTAAAATTAAGCTAAACACTAACCTAACTACCTAACACTAACCCTAAACCTAACCCTAACCCTACCCTAAACCTAACCCTAACACTAAACCTAACACCTAAACCTAACACTAACCCTATGATCTGAACCCTAACCCTAACCCTAACTAATTCTAACCCTAATTCCTAACCATAACATCCTAACACTAACCCTAACCATAACCCTAACAACCTAAACCTAACCTAACCCTAACACTAAACCTAACCTAACCCTAACACTACACCCTAACCTAAACCTACACTAAACCTAAACCATAACCCTAACCTTAAACCTAACACTAACCTAACCCTAACACTAAACTAAACCCTAACCCTAACCTACCCTAACCACTAACCCTAATAACCTAACCCTAAACCTGAACTCACCCTAACACTAACCCTTACCCTAACCCTAAACCTAAAACTAACCCTAAATCTAAACACAAATTTAACCTTAATCCCAAACACAACCCTAACCCTAACTCTAACCCTTACCTAAGCGTAACATTAACCCTAAAACTAACAATAACACTTACCTCAACCCGAACCCTAACCCTAACTCTCATCCTAACCCTAACCCTAAAATTACAATAACCCTAACCCTAACATAAACATAACATTATCCATAATCTTAACCCTAACATGAACCCTAACACTAACCTTAACGTAACCCTAATCCTAACCCTTTATCTAACACTAAACCTAACTTTAATATTAACCCTCCCCTAACACTAACCATACCTGTAATCCTAACACTAACCTAACAGTAATACTAATCCTAACCCTAATCCAAATCCTAATCTTTACCATAACCCTAACACTAACCAAAACCCTAAGACTAAATTTAACCTTAAAACTCACCCTAAACCTAACTCAAAACATAAACTTAACCCTGACACTAAATCTAAATGTAACCCTAACCCTAACACTAAACCTATCTATAAACCTTACTCAAACACTAATCCTAATCTTGACCCTAACCCTAACTAAAAAAAAAAAAAAAAACAGTAAGGCTAACACTAACCCTAAATGTAACCCTAACACAAAGCCTGATCCTAAACCTAAAACAAACCCTAACACTAACCCTAACACATACCCTAACCCTAACACTATCCCTAACAATAAACCTAACCCTAACCCTTACACCAACCCTAAACTACCCTAACCCTAACACTAAACCAAAACCTAACACTAACCCTAACACTAACATTAACACAACTTAAACCTAATCCTAACAATAATCCTGACATAACCCTAAGGCTAACTGTTATATAACATTAACTTAACCCTAACCCTAACCCTTACCAAACCCTAACCTTAACACTAACCTTAACACTAACCCTAACCCTAACACTAACACTAACCATGACCCAACTCTATCAATAACACTAAGCCTAAACATAACCCTAAACCTAACACTAAACTTAACACTATCCCTAATACTAAAAGTAACCCTAAACCTAATAACCCTAACACTAACACTAACAATTAAACTAACCATAACCATAACCCTAACACAAACATTAACTATAACTCTAAACGTAACTCTAACCCTAACACTAACCCTTACACTAACGCTAATTCTAACCCAAATGCTAACCTGAACACTAAGCCTAAACCTAAACTTAACCCTAAAACTAACCTTAATTCTAACCCTAAAGCTAACCCAAACTCTAACCCTTACACTAACCCTAACCTTAACTAAACTCTAACCCTAACCCTAACCCTAACCGTAAACTTAATATTAATTTTAACCCTAACACTAAACATAAACTTAACTGTAAACCGAACACAAACCATAACCCTAACCCTATCTTATCCCTAAGCCTAACCCTACCCTAACCCCAACCCTAAACCTAACCGTACCCTAATGCTAAATTTAAACTTAACCCTAACTGTAACCTTAACACTAACACTAACCCGAAACCTATCCCTAAAACTAATCCTAACACACTCCTTAATCCTAAACTAACACTAACAGTAACCCTAACCATAAAACTAACCTTAACCCTAACCCTAACCCTCAACCTAAATCTAAACCTAGCACAAACCCAAACCGTAACACTTACCCTAACCTTACCCCAACCCTAACACTAATCCTAACCTGAATCCTAACAGTAACCATAAAACTAATCTGAATCCCAAACCTAACACAAACACAAAACCTAACCCTTACCCTAATACTAACCATAATCCTAATACTAAACCTAAATCTAACCCTAACCCTAAACGTAAAAATGACTCTAACCATTACCTTAACCCTAATTGGAATACTTACACTAACACTAACCTTAACACAACCCAAACAATAATCCTATCCCTTACACTAACACTAACCCTACCCTTAACCCAACATAATCCTAACCCTAACACGAACCCTATCTCTAACCCGAACCTACCACTAACTCTAACACAAACCCTAAACTAAACCCTAACACTAACACTATTCCAAAACCCTACCCTAACCCTAACCCTTGAATTCACCTTAACTCTAATCCTAACTTTAACCAGAACCCAAAAACTAACCCTAACAATAACCCTAACCCTAACCCTTGCACTAACACACACCCAAAGTCTAACTCAAAACCTAACATTAACCCTAACCATAAGCCTAAAACTAATACTAAACCTAACCCTAACACTAACTTTAATCCTAATCCTAACCATAAACTTAAACCTAACTTGAACCCTAATGATAACACAAACCATAATACTAACACTAACTCTAATCCTTACCCTTACCCTAACCCTAACCCTAACCCAACCATAACACTAAGGCTAAACCTAACACAAAGAATAATCATAATTATAACCCTAAATCTAATCATAGGGTTAACAAACCTTAACCCTAACCATAACCCTAATCTTACCCTAACCTTAACCATAACCATAACACTAGCCCTAAACCTAACACAACCCCTAACCCAAACCATAAACCAAATTGTAACCTAACCGTAACCCTAATCGTAATTTAACACTAAGTCTAACCCTAACCCTAATTCTAACCCTAACCCTAAAATTTACTTTAACCCTAAACCTAACACAAACTCTAACACTAACCAAAAACCTAACCCTGAATCTCACCCTAACACAAACCCTTACTCTAAAGCTACTGTAACCTAACCCTAACCCTAAGCCTAACAATTACCCTAACACTAACCCTAACAAAAACTCAAATTCTAACCTTAATCCTAACACTAACTCTATCGTTATGGTAACCCTAACCTTAACCCTAAATCTAAACCTAGACATAACCATAACCCTAACAGTAAACCTAAACCTAACACTAAACCTGTCACTAATCCTAACCCAATCACTAACCCTAACCCCAACCATAACCATGACCATAACCCAAACCCTAAGACTAAAACAAACTCTAACACAAACCATAACCATAAATGTAACATAACCCTAACTCTAAATCATACTTAACCCTAATCTTAACCCTATCACTAACACTAACACTTACCCTAAGATGAATCCTAACACAAACCCTAACACTATCACTAACCTAAACCTAAACCTAACACTAACACTAACCCTAAATCTAAACTTTATCCTATTCATAACCCTAACCCTAAACCGAAACCTAACACTAACACTTACACTAACCCTAATCCTAACACTAGCGCGAACCATAACCGTAAACCTAACAGTAAACTTAAATCTAACCCTAACTCTAAATCCAAACATTTTCCTATCTGTAAATCTAACCCTAACCCTACAACTAACCCTAAATCTAACTCTAACGCTAAAACAAACCCAAAACCTAATCCTAACCATAACTCTAACCCAAAACCTATCCCTAACCTGAACCCCAACCCTAACACTAACAGTCACCATAACACAAACCCTACACCTAACAATAATCCTAACATAACCTAACCCTAATTCTAATCCTAACCTATCCCGAACCCTAATCCTAACCCAATCCTAACCCAAAATTTAAACTTAACTCTAACTCTATCCCTAAACCAAACACTAAACCTAACCCTAAATCTAACCCCAACAGAAATCCTTACCCTAACCTAACCCTAACCCTAACGCTAACCCTAAAACTAACCCTAACGCTAACCCTAACTCTAATTTAAAACTAACCCGAACAGAATCCTCAAACATAACACTAAACATAATCTTACCTTAACCCTAACCATAACCTTTATTCTAGCCCAAATCCTAATTGTAACCATAAACCTAAGCCTTACCCTGAATTTACATTTAACACAAACGCTTATTATAACCCTAACACTAACCCTAACCCTAACCCTATCCCTAACTAACCCTAAGCCTAAACCTAACCCTAAAACTAACTCTAACCATAAGCCAAACACTAAACCTATCACTTGCCCTAACCCTAACCGTATATCAACAGTAACACTAATCCTAACCCTAACCCTCAAACCAACCTTAAACCTAACCGTATCACTAAACCTAAACCTAATACGTACTCTAAGCCTAAACTAAAACTAACCCTAACCCTATCTTAATTTTATCCCTATTCCTAACCCAAACCCTAACACTAACCAAAATAATAACCCTAACCATAAAACTAACCATAAACCTAACACAAAACCTAACCTTAAGCCGAACCCTAACACTAACCCTGACCCTAATCCCAAGCCTAACAACTCTAACCCAAACAATAAACCTAACTTTTACCTAAACCTAACACTAACGCTTACCTAACCAAACCCAAATCCTAACAGTAACACTAACCCTAACACTATCGCTAACCATAACCCTAACACGAACCCTAACGTATCCATAACACTAAGCATAACCCTCACCCAAACTGTAACCCCAACCCTAACACTAACCCTAAAACTAACCCTATCCCTAACCCTAACGAAACCCTAACCCTAAATCTAACCCTACTCCTAACCCTAACCATAACTTTAACACTAAACCTAACCCTAAACCTAATCCTAATCCTAACCCTAACATTAACCCTAACTCTAAACCTAAACCTAACCCTCACCATAACCTATCCATTAACATAACTCTAAATATAACCTTAACCCTAATCCTAACCCTAACACTAAACCTAAACTTAACTGTAAATCTAACCCTAGACATAATCCTAAACCTAACCCTCACCCTAGCACTAACCCTAGCTCAAAGTCTAACCTGTATACTAAACCAAATGCAAAACCTTACTCTAGCCCTAGCCCTAACACTAACACTAGACCTAATCCTATCCAAAACCCTAGCCCAAACCCTAGTTCTAATGCTATTCACTACCGTAACAATAATCCTAACCCAAATGCTAACCCTAGGCCTAACCCTAATCCTATCACTAACCCTTACCCTACCATTTACCCTAATCTTAACCTGAATCCTAAACCTAAACCTATCCATAAATGTAACCCTAATTCTTACCCTAACACTAATTTCAGACCTCAACCTAATGAATAACCTAACACAAACCCAAAACCTGACCCTGACCCTAAAAATACACCTTACTCTTAACATGGGCCTTACCCTAAACCTAACATTAGACCTATCCATGAATCTAATCATATAACTATCCCTAGCCGTAAACCTAAACCTGACATTATCCTGATACCTATAACTTGCCCTAACCCTAACACAAACACTAACCCTCATCCTAATCCTGAATCTAGCCTTAATTCTAACACAAACCTAACCCTAGAATTAAACCTAATTCTAATCATTGCTCTAGACCTAAACCTAGTTATAATCCCATCTCTTCCCCTTAACCTAACTCTAAACCTAATCCTAAACACAGCCCTAACCACAGGTCTAACCCTAACACCAATCCTAGACATATTCCTAGCCCTAACTTAGCCCTAAACTTAACCCTAACAATAGTCTTAAGACTAATTCTAACTATCGCCCTAGCTCTATTCCTACTTCTAACCCTTTCCCTTACCATAACCCAAACACTTAGCCCTAACCCTAGCCGTAGCCCTAACCCTAGAATTGACCATAACTCTAAATGTACCCCTCAGCCTAAAATGACTCTATCACTAGCAATAACACTAACATTAATTGTAAAACTACCCTTAATTTTATCCTTAGCCCTAAAACATAATGAGCCATAGCACTAACCCTAACCCTTAACCTAAACCAAATCCTAAACTTACATCTAGCCCTAAGCCTACCCCTCATTCGAGTCCTATCCCCAACCCTAAAACTAACCCTGACCCTGACTCTGAACCTAACTAACCATAGCTCAAAACATCACCCTGAACATAAACCGAACCATAAAACTAGACTTAGCCCTAACCGTAACCCTAAAATTAGCACTTATCATAACCCTAGATCTTACATTAGCTGTATCCCAAATACAAGCCCTAATGTTACTAAAAATCTAGCCCTAATGCGAGCCTCAACTCTAGCTTTAACCCTAACTCTAAACCTATAACAAGTCCTAACCTTACCCTAAACCTAACCCTAAATTTAATCCTTGCACTAACCCTAAACCTAACACTAACCCTAACATTAACACTAACCATATTGCTAGGCCTAAACCTAGCTCTAACCCTATCCATTACCCTAACACTAAACTTTATCCTAACCCTAATGCTAACCCTCAGCCTATCCCTAACACATTTGCTAACCCTAACCTATCCATTACCCTAAACATAACCCTAACCCTAAACCTAACCAAACACTAAACATAGATGTAACATTAACCCTAAAACTGGCCCTAATTGTAAACCTAGTTCTCATATTAGTCCTAGCCCTAAAGCTAACACAAAACCTAGCCTAGCCCTAATACAAGCTCTAACCCTAGCTTTAACCCTAACCCTAAATCTAACCGTAGCCCTAACCATAAGCCTAACACTAGCCCTAAAACTAGCACTAATTCTATCCCTTACCCTAATCCAAAATCTAACCCTAAAGCAACCCTACTACTAAAACTAATTCTTAGCCTAACCCAAAACCTAACTCTATTACTAGTCCTAACCCTAATCCTGAATCTAGCTCTATCATTATCCTAAACCCTAACCCTAACCCTGAACCTTATTCTGACCCTAACACTAACCATAGGTCTAAACCTGAACCCTATCCTAACCTGACCCCTAATATTGGCACTACCTGTAACCCAATAACTAAAACTTACCCTAACACTAGACCTAGACCAATACTTAATCCTTTATGTAGTGATAACTCTAGGCCTAGCACTAAAAAAAAAAAAATCTTAGTCCTAGCCCTAATAATAACCCTTAACCTAACCCAAACACTAACCCTACCCCTAGACCAAACCCTAGTCCTAATGCTGGCCCTAACACTAAACCTAACCCTAAACCGAACAGTGAGCCCTACCCTAACACAAACCAAAGCTCTAAAACTTATCGTAACAAAACACATAACCCAAACACTAGACCTAGCTATATCACGATCCCTGAAAGTAGCCATCAAGATAGGCCTACCTCTAACTCTATCCATTGCCCTAACCTTAAACCTAATGCTAATCCCAGCCTTAACCATCAGGCTGACTCTAACCCTAATCCTCATTCTAGTCCAAACACTAGCTCAATCCCTAACTCTTAATCTTAACCAAATCCTAACACTAACCCATGGCCTAAACCTAAACCATACCTTAATCCAAGCCCTAATCCTAACCTTAACCTATCGCTAAACCTAGCTCTAAGCCTACATATTACCCTAACTCTAACCCTAAACTTAATGATAAACCTAGCACAAACCCTAGCTCTAACCCTACCCATTAACCTAACCCTAACCCTAACCCTCATAATAACCCTAGCCCTTATCCTAAATTTACCATAAAAAATTACCCTAGACATAACCATAAACCCAACCCTCGCCATAGAGCTAACCCTTGCTTAAACCCTAACCATACCCTAAACTTAACCCTAAGCTCATCCCTAATCCTAAACTTAAGACAAAACCTAACCCTAAGACGACATCAAACCCTATCAAATACCCTAAAACTAATGATAACCCTAGCCCTAATCTTAACACTAACCTTGACCCTAACCGTATCTATAACCTAGTCCTAACCCTAAACCTAACACTTGACCTAGCGCTAACCCTAGATCAAACTCTAAACCATATCCTAAACCTAAACCTAACCCTAACCCTAGGCCTAAGCCCAACTCTAGCTCTAATACAAACCATAACCCTATCCCTAACCCTATCCATTATCCTAAGCACAACCATAACCATAAGGCTAACACTAGGCATAACCCTAACCCTTTAACTAAATCTAACCCTATCAATTATCCTACACCTAACATGAACACTAAACCTAAACCTATCATTACCCGAACCAAAACTTAATGTTAATTCAAGCTCTAGACCTAAACCATAACCTAAAACAAACCTGAAACCTAATTCTAACCCTAATAATACCCCTAGATATAAATGTGAACCTTTCCCTAAACCAAACCCTTACACTAGACCTAGCCATAAATCGAACCCTCAATCTATCCCTAATGTAAGCCTAGACCTGACACTAGCCCTAGCCCTAATTCTTGTCATAACCCTAAAACAAACCCTAGCCCTCATCCTACCCCAAAACTGAGCCTTATTACTAAACCAAACCATAACCCTAGCCCTATCCAAATTCTAACCTTTGACCTAGCCCTAAAACTAGCTCTAACCCCATCCCTTCCCGTAAACATAAACTTAAACATAAACCTAAGCCTAAAACTAGGCCTAACCCTAATAAAAATGCTAGACCATATCCTAGCCCTAATTTAGCCCTAAACCTAACCTAACCCTAGCTCTAAGACTAACTCTAACTCTCAACTTAGTCCTATTACTATTTCTAACCTATCCCGTAAGATCATCCTTTCACTTGCCTTTCCATTAGCCTTAACCCTAGCTCTAATCCTAATTCTATAACTAACCATAACTCTAAATCTAACAGTAACCCTAAGCTAAACTTATCACTAACTCAAGCCGTAACACTAATGCTAATCCTAAAACTAGCCCTAAACTAGCCCTAGTAAACAACCATGACATAGCCCTAACCATAACCTTTAACATAAACCAAACCCTAAGCCTACACCTAGCCCTAAACCTAGCTCTAATTTGAGTCCTATCTCTAACCGTAAAACAAACCCTGACCCAGAAATTGACCATAACACTAACCCTAGCTCTAAACATCACTCAAAACCTCAACCTTAACCTAACCCTAGACCTATCCCTAACCCTAACCCTAAAACTAGTTATAATTTTAACCCTAGTTCTTACATTGACTGTAGCCATAAACCTAGCCCTAACCTAACCCAAAACCTATCCCTAAGCAGAGACCTAACATTGCCTTTAACCATAACCATAATCCTAATTCTAGCCCTAACCCTTACCCTAAACCTAACCCTAACCCTAACTCTTGATATGACCCAAAACCTAACCATAACACTAGCCTTAATCCTAACAATAAACCTAGCCCTAAACTGAACTGTAACCCTATGGATTACCTAATCCTAATCCTAACCCTAATGCTAAACCTAGGATGACCCTAAACCTATTCCTAAACCTAAAGCTATACATTACACTAAACCTAACCATATCCATAAACCTAATCCTAAACCTAATAACTTTAACCCTAAAACTATTTCTAACCATAACCCTAGACCTGACATCAGCCCTAGCCCTAATGAAGCTCTAACTCTAAAAAAACTATAGCCCTAATCCTACCCCTAATCTTAGCCTTAATCTTTTACCTAACCCTAAACATAGACCTAACCCTAATTTTAACACTCGCCCTAGATCTGCAGCTAGCTATAACATCATACATAACCATAACCATAACCATAACCCTAGCCATAAAACTAAGCTCAACCATAATACTAACCCTAGCTTTAATCCTAGCCCTAATTTAGCCCTAATTCTAATCCTAAATCTAACCCTAACACTAAGACTAACTCTAACTCTTGCCTTATCCCTATCCCTAGTTCTAACCCCAACCCTAGCCCTAACGTTTGCTGAAGCCCTAAATCTAGATATAACAATAACTCTAAATCTAACCCTAAACCACACCTTAACAATAGCTGTAACCCTAACACTAATTTGAAACTAGGCCTAATCCTAGACCTAGCCCTCAAGCAAAACCGAGCCACAACACTGACCCTAACCCTTAACCTAAACCAAACCTTAATCCTACACCTAGGCCTAATCCTATCCCTAAACCTAGCCCTAACCCTAACCCTAACCAGGGTTCTAGCCCTAAAAAACCTTAGCTCAAACCCTAAATCTTACCCTAAACATAACCCTAGCCCAAATCCTAAACCTAAACCTAACTCTAGCCCTAATCCTAACTGTAACCATAGCCAAAATCCTAGCTCTAACTCTATCCATTACACTAACCATAAAACTAAAACTAATGTGAACCCTAGCCCTAAACCTAACCCTAACCCTACCCTAGCCCACACTGTAACCCTAACCCTCACCCTATCCCTAAACCTAGCTCAATGCCTAAACCTTACATGTAACCTAAACCTAACACTAACCCAAGGCCTAACCCTAACCCTAACCCAGCCCTAATCCTAATCTTAACCCCAGCCCTAAACCTAGTTCTAACCCTACCTAATACCCTAAGCCTAAACTTAACCCTAATGATAACACTAGACCTAAAGCTAAACCTGCCATAACCCTAAACATAAACCTAACCCTAGAACTAACAGTGAACCTAACCCTAACCCTAAATCAAAGCTAGCTCAAACCCTAACCATAATCCTAAACCTAAACCTAACGCTAACCTCAACCTAACCCTATCTTTAACATGACATCTAAACCTATTACCCTAACCCTAATGATAACCCTAGCCCTAAACGTAACACTAACCATTATCATAACCCTAGAGCAAACCCTAACTTAACCTTAGGCATAGCAAAAATCCTAGCTCAAACCCTAAACTCTACCCTAAACCTAATCCAAAGTGTAATCCTCGCCCTAAAACTCACCCTAACCATAACTCTAGCCCAAATCCTAAACATTATCCTAGCCCTAACCCTAGATCTAACCCTATATATAACCGTAACTATAATCATAACCCTAAGGCTTAACCCTAGGCCTAACCCTAAACTTATCACAAGCCCTAACCATACCATTACCTTAAATGTAACCTGAACCCTAAACCTAACCCTATGCATTACCCTAACCCTAATTCTAACCTTAATGCTAATTTGAGCCTTAACCCTAAACCATTACCTAACCCAAACCTGAAGCCTGACTCTGACTCTAATAATACCCCAGCTCTTATCTGACCCTTTCCCTAAACATAACATTTTAATTTGAACTGGCCATAAACCTAACCCTAAAAATATCACTAATTATAAACCTAGAGCTGACATTAGTCCTAGCCCTAATTTTTGCACTTAACCTAACACAAAACCTAGCCCTAATCCTAGCCTTAAATCTAGCCTTAATCTTAAACCTAAGCATAACCCTAGTCCTAACCCTAAAGCTAATCATAAAACTGGTCCTAATCCTAGCCATAGCACTGAAACAAAACCAAGCAACAGGCCTAACACTAACCTTAACTTAAACCAATCCCTAGCACTACACCTAGACCTAACGCTAGCCCTAATTCTAGTCCTAATCATAACCTTAAAAATAACCCTGAACCTGAATTATATCTTAACACTCATCCTAGCTCTAAACACCACCCTAAACTTAAACTTAACCCTAACAGTAATCCTAGCTCTAATTCAAGTCCTAACACTAACCCTAAAACTAACTCTGACCTGACTGATATCCTAACACTAACCCTAGCTAAAATATCACCCTAATCTTAAACCTAACCCAAACACTTGACCTACGCCTACACTTAACCATAATTTTTACCCTAGTTATTATAATAGTCATTGATCTAACCATAGCCTTAAAACTCACACAAAAACTAGCCCTAATCTGAGCCCTAAACCTAGCTTTAACCCTAACCTAAACCTAAACCTAGCCCTAACCCTATGCCTTACCCTGAGCAAAACCTTAAACCTAATGGTAACCCTAGACCTATCCCTAATCCTTAGGCTAACCAAATCCTAACCCTATTAAGAATCCTAAAGTTTGATCTCATTCTAGCTGTAATGCTATCCAAACCCTAACCCCAACCCTGATTCTTACTCTGACCCTAACATAAACCCTAGGTCTAAACCTCACCCTAACCCTAAACCAAACCCTAACACTAGACCTACTTACAACCTTATACCTAAACCTAACTGTACCACTAGCTCTATCCCTAACCCTAATCCTAAATCTAGCCTTAAATCTAGCTGTAGACTTAAACAAAATCCTAGCACTAGCCCTAAATAAACCTTTACGTAACCCAAAAACTAACTATACCCCTAGACCTAAATCTAGTCCTAATTCTGGCTTTAACCCTAACTTTAACTCTAACCCAAACACTGATCCTGATTTTAATAGTAAACTTAACTCTAAACCTGAAAATAACCAAAATCTAAAACTAATTCTAGACCAAGCCCTTACCCTAACTCTAAAACTAGCCCTAATCATTACCCTAGATCTTACATTACCCTAGTCCTAACTTTATGCCTAAACCTAACTCTAAATATAGACCTAATTTTAGGCCTAAATCTAGCCCTAAGCATAACCCTAACCCTAACATTAACCCTATACCTAACCCTAGTCCTCACCTTAGTCCTAAGATAGCTCTAAGCCTAACCCTTACTCTAAACATAAACCTAGACCTATCCCTAACTCTCACCCTAATGTATGCTAAATCCTAAACTTAACCTAGCCCTAAACCTAGCTGTAAACCTACCTAAAACCCTAACTCAAACCTAAACTTATTGATAATCCTAGCCTGAACTCTAACGTTAACTCTAACCCTAATCAGAAAACTAACCATAGATAAACCCTAAAATTAAACTCAGCATAGCCCTAACTCTACGTCAAACCATAAACCAAACCATAAACATAAACATAACCATAGCTGTAATCCTAACCCTACCACTAATTCTAACTATAAACCAAATCTGAACCTAACCTAATCCTATCCATTACCTTAACCCTAAACCTAACGTTAATTATAACCATAGCCTTAAATATAATTCTAACCCTAACCCTATCTAATACTATCCCTAGACCTAACTCTTAACCTAGGCCTAACCCTATCTCAAAACCTAACCTTTATGCTAAACATAACCCTAAGCCTAACCCTAACCCTAGTTCTAAAACTAAATTTAATCCTAACCCATGACATATTTCTAACCATAACTCTAGTTCTAACCTAAGCTCTAACTTTATCAATTACCCTAACCATAAACCTTACCCTAATGCTAACCTTAAGCTTAACCCTAGCCCTATCACTAATGCTAACTGTATCAATTACCCTAAACAAAACCTGAATCTTAAAACAAACCCTAACTATACCCCTAAACCTAACTCTAATTCTGATTTAAGCCATAAACCTAAATCCTTACCCAAGTCAAATCCTAATTTTAATAATTCCCCCGAGCTCTAAAACTGACCTTTACCCTAAACCTAACACACTAGACGTAGCCATAAGCCTAACCCTAAAATTGTCTTTAACCATTAACCTAGACCTGATATTAGCCCTATCACTAAGCCTAGCCCCGAATCGAATACAAACACTAGCCCTAAACCTATACCTAAAGCTAGACTTAATCATAACCTTAACCCCAACCCTAACCCTAACCCTAACTCTAACCCTCACCTTACATCTAAACCTAGCTATAACACCATTCTTTATCCTAATCTTTAACCTAACCCTATCCCTATAGCTAGGCCTAAGATGAACACTAATCCTAGCCCTTATCCTATCCCTAATTAAACCCTATACCAAACCCTAACTTTAATTTTAGCCCTATCACTAACTCTTTCACACTAGCCCTATCCCTAGTTCTAAACCTATCCCTTACCTTAACTCAAACACAGGCCCTAACCCTTGCCCTATCCTTAATCCTAGCCTAATCCTATATCTATCCTAACTAAAAATGTAACCCTAAATCTAAGTCTAAGCCTAACCCTAACACTAGCCATAACTCTACTACTATTTGTAAAACTAGCCCTAACTCTAATGCTAGGACTAAAACAAAACTGAGCAATAGACCTAACACTAAACCTTATCTTAATCCAAATCCTAAACTACTACAAAAACTAACCCTAGCCCTAATTGAGTCCTAACCGTAACCTTTAATCTAAAACTCATCTTGACTCATATGCTAACACTCACCCTAGCTCTGAACATGACGCTAACTTTAAACTGAACCCTAACAGTAAACCTAGCCATAATTAGAGTCCTAACTCAAACTCTAAAACTAACCCTGACCCTGAATCCTATCCAAAAACTAACTCTAGCTCTAAATATCAACCTAACATTAAATATAATGCTAACACTAGAACTACCCCTAAACTTAACCCTAAAGCTAACCCTAAATATAACCCTGGTTCTTATATTACCCGTTACCCTAATAGTAGCCCTAGCACTAACACAAAAACTAGCCCTAATCTGAGCCCTACATACAGCTTTAACCCTAACCCTAACCCTAACCCTACTCATAACACTAGCTCTAACCTTATCCCTAACTCTAAGCAAAACCCTAACCCTAAAGGTAAGCCTAGACTTATCCCTTATCCTCAGCCTAATCAAAACTATTACCATATTTATAGTCTTAACCCTAGCCTTCATTCTAGCTCTAACACTATCTCAAACCTTAACCCTTACCCTGACAATTATTCTGACCATAACACTAACCTAGGTCTAAACCTGACCCTAACACTAGACCAAACCGTAACACTAGCCCTATCAGTAAACTTATACCTAAACCAGACCCTATCACTAGCCTTATACCTAAACCTAATCCTAAATCTATACTTAACTCTAGCTCGAGACATAAACAAAAATCTAGCCTTAGCCCTAACAATAACCCTTAACTTAAACCAAAGACTAACCCTACCCAAAGATATAAACCTAGTCCCAATTCTGGCTTTAACCTTAACTCTAACTCTACCCTGAACAATGACCCTGCCTTTAAAACTAAGCCTATTTCTAAACCAGACCCTAACCAAAAACCTAAACCTAACACTAGACTTAGCCATAACCCTAACCCTACAACTAGCCCTAATCATAATCCTAGCTCTTACATTACCCATAGTCGTAACTCTATGCCTTTACCTAGCACAAAACCTAGAGTGAATTCTAGGTCTAAATCTAGACCTAAGCATTACAACAACCCTAACACTAGCCCTAATCCTAACCCTAAAACTAATGCTAGCCTTAGTCTTAAACCTTACTCAAAGCCTAACCCTTACCATAAATATAAATTTACACCTATACCTTACTCTAAACCCTAACCCTAGACCTAACCCTGAACTTAACCCTATCCCTAAACCTAGCTTTAAACCTACACCTTACCTAACCCTACACCTAACTGTTTTGATAACCCTAGCCTTAACCCTAACTGTAACCCTAACCCTAACCAGAAAATTAACAATAGACCTAACCCTAAAACTAACACTCACGATAGCCCTAAACCTAGCTCAAAACCTAACACGTACCATAAACCTAAACATAATTTTAGCCTTAATATTAACCCTAAAACTAAATCTAACCCTAAAACTAAACTTACAACTAACCATATCTATTACCCTAACCCTAATGATAACCCTATCCCTAACCTAAACCCTAACCTTAAACCTACCATAATCCTGTCCCTAGACCAAAGGTTGAACCTAATCCTCAATTTAGCCCTATAACTAATACTAGCTCAATACCTAGCCTATAACCTAAACATAAACCTAACCCCAAACTTAACCCCAATCCTAGCTCTAATCCTAACGATAACCATAGCCCAAACCCTAGCTTTAACTCTATCCATTACCCCAACCATAAGCCTAAACCTAATGGTCAACCTAGCACTAACCCTAATCCTAATCCTAACTCTATCCCTAGCCCTGATCCTAACCCGAAAACTCAACTTAGCCCTAAAACTTACTCAATCCCTGACCCTTACCCTTTACTTAACCATAAGAAAATGATAAGACTAACCCTAACACTAACCTGAGCACTAATCCTGAACTTATAATTAGACTTCATCTTAGCTCTAACCCCACCCATTACCCTAACCCTAAACATAAAGGTCATGATAACCCTAGCCCTAACACTAAACCTACTCTAACCCTAACTGTAAACCTAATCCAGACTTAACCATAAACCTAACCCTTCCCATAGTCCTAAATCTAGCTCAAACTCTAACAATTATGGTAAACTTAACACTAACTATATTCCTAAACTTACATCTAACCCTAACCCAACTTATAAACCTGTCCATTACCTTAACAAAATGGTAACACTAATCCTAACCCTAGACCTAATCCTATACCTAAACCTATTCTTAGCACTAATCCTAGCTCAAAACCTAACCAATACCCTAAACCTAACCCTAGACTTAACCCTAAACCTAACCCTAACTCTAGCCCTAATCCTAAACATAACCGTAGGTCTAACCCTAGCTCTAACCATATTCATTACCCTAATGATAACCATAAACCTAATGTTAACACAAGGCCTACCCTTAACCCTATCCATTACCCTAAATCTAATCTGAGTCCTAAACCTAATCTTATCCATTACCCTAACCCTAAGTCAAACCTAATGTTAATTGGACCCATAACCCTAAACCTCAACCTAACCCAAACAAAAAACTGATTCTCATTATTACAATACCCCTAGCTCTCAACTTGAACCTCACCCTAAACCTAACTCTTACACTAGACCTAGCCATACATTCTTACCCTAAAACTATCCCTAACCATAACGCTAGTGTGATATTAGTCATAGCCCTAATTCTTGCCATAACCCTAACACAAAAACTAGCCCTCATTTTAGCCCTAAACCAAGCCTTGATCCTAACCCGAACCCTAACATTATCTCTAGCCTTAATGTTGTCCTTTGCCCTAGATATAAACCTTGCTATAACCCCATACCCTCCCCCAAGTCTAACCCTAACTGTAACTCTAGACTTAACACTTACACTAATCCTAGACATGATCCTAGCCCTAATTTAGCCATAACCCTACCACTAGAACTAAGACTAACTGTAACTCTGCCCTAGCCCTATTCCTAGATCTAACCTATCCTTTACCATAACCCTAACACTTGCCCTAACCTTAGCACTAACACGAGCCCTAGCCATAACCCTAGAACTAACCATAACTCTAAGTCCAACCCTAACCCTAAGCCTAAACCTCACACTAACACTAGGCCTAAAACTAACACTAATCATAAAACTAGCCCTAAACTAGTTCAAGCCCTAAAACAAAACCGAGCCATAGCCCTTAACCCTAACCTTTAACCTAAACCAAACCTAAACCTACACCTAGCTCTAACCTTAGCCCTAATTCCAATCCTAACCTAACCCTAAAACTAACATTGTGCCTGACTCTGACCTTACACTACCTCGCTCAAACATCACCCTAAAAGTATACCTAACCCTAAAACTAGAACTAGCCCTAACCGTAACCATATAAGTAGCCCTAATCATAACTCTAGTTCTTAAATTAGCCGTAGCCCTAATCCTAGCCCTAACCTAACCCAAAACCTAGCCCTAAACTGAGAGTTACACCTTGTTTTAACCCTAACCCTAGCCCTAGCCTTAACCATTACCCTAAACCTCAAACTAGTCCTAAAACTGGCCCTAACCCTAAACCTAACCCTAGACTTAATCCTAACCATAATCCTAGCCCTAACTTTAGCTCAAACCCTATCCATTACCCTAAACATAACCCTAACCCTAATGCTAACCCTAGCCCCAAACTTAACCCTAATCCTAAACCTAGAACTGACACTAATCCTAACCGTTGCCCTAGCCCTAAGCATAGCACAAACCCTAACTCTTAACCTAACCCTAACCCTAACACTAACCCTAGGCATAACTCCAACCCTAAACCTAGCCCTAATCCTAACCATAACACTAGACCTAAACCTATCCATTACCCTCAACACAAGCATAACCCAAACATAGCTCTAAACATAGCTCTAACCCCACTCATTACCCTAACCCTAACTATAAACATCATGATAACACTAGCCCTACCCCTAAACCTACTCTAACCCTAACTCTAAACTTAAACCTAGTCCTAACCCTAAACTTACCCTAACTGTAAACCTAACCCTAGACCTAACCATAAATGTAACCTTTGCCATAGTCCTAATCCTAGCTCAAACCCTAACAGTTACGCTAAACCTAACACTAACCCTAGTCCTAAACCTAAATCTAACACTATCCATTTAGGCCTAACCCTAACTGTATTGCTAACACTAACCATACCCTTACCTACACCTAACCTGAACACTAAACTTCACCCTATCAATTACTCTAACTCTAACCCGAACCCTAACCCTAATGCTAATTCGTTCCCTAAAACTAAACAAAAAACTAACCCAAGCTCATAGCAAGACATTTACTCTAAAATAACACACCTAACTCTAAACCTGACCCTTACCCTAAACATAAAACTTAAACTAGACCAAGCCATAAAACTAACCATAACACTATCCATATCGATAATCCTAGACCTGAAAATACCACTCTACCTAATTCTTGCCTTAAACCTAACACAAACACGAGCACTCATCCTAGCCCTAAAACTAGCCTTAATTCTAACCCGAAACCTAATCCTAGCCAAAACCCTAATTTCAACCCTCACCCTAGTTCTGAACCTAGATATAACCACATCTTTTCTCCTAACACTAACAATATGAATAACAAAAACCCTAGCCCTAACCCTAGGTCTAATCCTAACACTAACCATAGCTCTAATCCTAGTCCTAATTTATTGCTAACTGTAATCCTAACTCTAACCCTAGTCCTAAGACTAACCCTAACTCCAGACCTAGACATATATCTAGTAGCAACCTTATCTATTGCCTAACCCTAACAATAGCCCTAACATTAGTCCAAACCCTAGGCATAGTCCTAAACCTAGAATTAACACTAACTCTAAATGTAACCCTAAGTCTAAACCTAAACCTCACCCTAACACTAGCCCTAACCCTAATTCTAATTTGAAAACCAGCCCTAACCCTAGCCATAGCCCACAAACAAAATTGATCTATAGCCCTAATCCTAACCCTTAACATAAATCAAATCCTAATGCTACACCTAGTCCTAACCCTATCCCTACAACTAATACTGAACCTGACTCTGACCCTAAAACTAACCCTACCTCTAAATATCACCCTAACCCTAAAACTAACCCAAAAAACAGACCTAGCCCTAATCCTAAACCTAAAACTATCTTTAACCATAAAGCTAGTTCTTACGTTAGCCACAGCCCTAACTCTAACAGAAAACCTAGCACTACTCTGAGCCCCAACCCTAGCTTTAAGCCTAACCCTAACCCAAACCCTTGTTCTAAACCTATTCCTTACCCTAAGCAAAACTCACCCTAATTATACCCTAGTTCTAACTCCAATTTTTAGATTTCCCTAACACTAACTCCATTACTAGTCCTAACCCTAGCCCTCATTTTATCTCTAACCCTAACCCGAAGCCTAAGCCTAAACCTCACCCTTATTTTTACCATAACACTAACCCTAGGTCAAAGCCTCACCTTAACACTAAACCGGACCCTAACACTAGCCCTACCAGTAAACCTATACCTAAAATTAACCATTACACTAGCACTATACCTAAACTTAATCCTAAATATAGCCATAACTCTAGCCCTAGTCCTAAATAAAAACCTAGCCCTAACCCATAAATAACCATTAACATAATGCAAAGGCTAACTCTAGCCCTAGACCTAACCATAGTTCTAATTCTGGCCCTAACCATAAATCCAATGCTAACCCAAACACTGATGCTTACCCGAAGACAAACCATAGCTCTAAACATAATCCTAACCTAAAACTTAAACCTAACACTATACATATCTATAACCCTAACACAAAAAACTAGCCATAACCATAACCTTATCTCTTACATTACCCATAGCCCTAACACTAGCCATAAACCTCACACTAAACCTAGCCCTAATACAAGCCCTAAACCTAGACCTAAGCATAACCTTAACCCTAAACCTAGCACAAACCCTAAATCTAATGCTTGCACTAGCCCTAACCCTAGTTCAAACTCTAACCCTTATTCTAAACATAACCCTAGCTCTAACCTTAACCCTAACACTATCCCTAATCCTAAGTGTAACCATAGCCCAAATCCTAGCTCTAACTTTATCCATTACCTTAAACATAACCCTAACACTAATTCTAAACCTATCCCTAACCCTAATCCTAACCCTAGCCCTAACCCTAAACATGGCCCTGATTCTAACCCTAACCCTCACCCTAGCCCTAACCCTAGCTCAATCCCTATCACTTACCCTAAACCAAACCCTAAAATTAACACTAGTAGTAACCCAAACCCTAGCCCTAATCCTAAATTTAACCTAAGCCCTAACACTACCAATAAAACAATTCATTATTCTAAACATAAGCCTAAATCAAGTAATAAGTCTAGACCTAACCCAAACCCTATCTCTAGCACTAAACCTATACATTACTCTAAAATTAACCTCAACTGTAAACCTAACTCTATTCATTACTCTAACCCTAACCCTAACCCTAACCCTAATGCTATATTGGAGCCCTAATCTTAAACCTTAACCCAAACAAAACCCTAACTTATACTCTGACCATAATAAAAACATAACTCTCTACCTGACCCCTACACTAAACCTAATGCTAACACTAGATCTAACCATAAACCTATCCCTAACACTATCCCTAAACAAAACCCTAGACTTGACATTATTCCTAGCCCTAATCCTAGGCCTAACACTAACACAAACCCTAGCCCTAAATCCTTGCCCTAAATCTAGACTTAATCCTAACCCAAACCCTCACCCTAGCCCTCGCCCTAAATATAACCCTCGCCCTAGCACTTTTCCTAGCAATATAAACCCATCCCTTCCCGTAAAACTAACCCTAACACTAGCCCTAACAATAGGCCTAACCCTAACACTATTCATATTGCTAATCCTAGCCCTATTTGAACCCTAACCTTAACCCTACCCGAAAAACAATATATGTTACCATAACCCTCACAATAGCCCTAACCTGAGCCCTAACCCGAGCCATAGCCCTAACCCTAGATCTAAACATAACTCTAAATCTAACCCTAATCTTAAGCCTAACCCTCATTCTACCACTAGCTCTAACGCTATTGCTAATCCTAAACTAGTCCTAATCCAAGCCCTAGCCCTAAAAAAAAAAAAAAAAAAAAAAACAAAAAAAACAAGTCATTACTCTAAACCAAAACCTAACCCATAACTAGCAATAACCCGAGCTCTAATTCAAGTCCTAGGCCTAAAACTAACCCTCAGCCTGACTCATATCCAAACACAAACCCTAGCTCTAGATATCACCCTAACCCTAAAACTAATGCTAACCCTAGACCTAGCTGAAACCCTAACCCTAAATCTAACCCTAATTTTAACCCTAGTTCTTACATTGGCCTAAGCCAAACCCTAGCTGTAACTCTAACACAAAAATAGCCCTAATCCAAGCCCTAACACTAGATTTAACCCTAACCCTAGCTCTAAAACAAGCCCTAAACCTAACCATAATCCTAGCCCTAACCCTAGCTCTAATCCTATTCATTATGCTCAGCCAAACCCTATACATAATGCTAACTCTAGTCCTAATCCTAAACCTTAGCCAAACCCAAACAATAACCCTATTACTAGTCCTAACACTAGCCCTCATTCTAGATCTAAAGCTAATCCAAAATCTCACCTTAACCTTCACCCTTATTCTGACCCTAACACTAATTATAGGTCTAAACCTGACCCTAAACCAAAACTGAAACCTGAAACTAGCCCTACCAGTAAACTTATACCTAACCCTAAACCTAACACTAGCCCCACACCTAAACGTAATCCTAAATCTAGCTATTATTCTAGCCCTAGACCTAAACAAAACCTTAGTGCTAGCCCTAAAAATAACACTTATCATAAACCAAACAATAACTTTAACACTAGACGTAACTCTAGTCCTATTCTGGTTTCACCCTAACCCTACCTTTAACCTGAACTCCAGACCTGATACTAACATTAAACCTAGATCTAGACCTGACCCTAACCCCAAATCTAAACCTAACACTATACCTAGCCATAACCCTAACCCTAAAACTAGCTATAATCAGAACTCTAGATTTTCATTACACATAGCACTAACCCTAGGCCTAAATCTAACAGAAAACTTAAATAATCATAACCCTAATCGAGGCTTAAACCTATCGTAAGCATTACTCTCACCCTAACCCTAACCCTAATCCTAACACTAACCCTAACTCTTACCTTAGTCCTAACCCTAGTTCGAAGCCTAACTCATAGCCTAAACATAATCCTAGCACTATCCCTAAGCATATGCCTAACCGTAGCCCTAAACCTAACCTTAACACTAGACCTAACACTAGCTCTAATACTAGGAAGTACCGTAACTCTAACCCTAACCTTAATGATAACCCTATCCCTAAACCTAACTGAAAACCTAATCCAAACCATAAACATAACCCTAGACCTAATCCTAAACCTAAACCTTGCCATAGCCTTATCCCTAACTCAAAAATATCTCTTACCCTAAAATCAACAGTAAACCTAGCCTAAAACTAAACTTAAACCTAAACCTAACATTAAGCGTAAAGCTAACCTTACATCTAACACAATCTATTACCCTAAACCTAATCCTAACCCTAATGAAACCCTAGCCCTAACCCTAAACCTAACCCTGACAATAACACTAAACCTAACCCTCATCCTAGAACTAACACTAGTTAAAACCTAAACTTTACACTAAATATAACCCTAACACTAACACTAAGCTAGGGTTACTGCCCCCTACCCAAAACCTAACCTAACCCTAGACATAACCATAGATCTAACCCTATATATTGTCCTTATGATAACCCTAATCCTAATTCTTACTGTAGGTGTAACCCTAACTCTTTTGATAACCCTAAAGCTCTCCATTGCCCTAAACCTACCCTGAAACCTAAAACTAACCCAGTCAATTACCCTAACCCTAACCTAAACCTAATGCTCATTTGAGCCCTATCCAAAACCTTAACCTAAAACAAACCCTAACCCTGATCCTGACCCGAAAAATACACCGATCTCTAAACCTGACCCTTACCCTATGCCTAACACTTAAACTAGACATAGACACAACCCTAACCCTAAATCTACCCCAGACTGTAACACTAGACTTGACATTAGCCCTAGCCCTAATTCTAGACCTAACTCTACAACAAAACCTAGTTTGCATCCTAGCCCTTAACCTAGCCTTAATCATAAACATAACCCTAATTCTAACCATCAACCTATCTCTAAACCTAACTATAACACCATACCTTACCCTAAAATTAACTATAACCCTAGCCCTATAACTAGGCCTAAGTTGAAAACTAAACATACCCAGAATCCTAGCCATAATTTAGCCCTATCTCTAAAAATAACAAAAACCCTAGGCCGAAGACTAACTCTAACTCTCACCGTTACCCTATCCCTAGTTTTAACCCTATCTGTAACCTTAACCATAACCCTAGCCCAAACACTTGCCTGATACTTAGACCTAGCCCTAATCCTAGATCTAACACTAAATCCAAATATAAACCCAACCCAAAGCCTAAACCTAACACTAACACTAGCCTTAACCCTAATGCTAATTTTATAACTAGTCCAAACCCTACATCTATGACTAAAACAAAACTGAGCAACAGCCCTAACCCTAAACCTTAACTTAAACCAAACACTAACACTACACCTAGACGTAACCCTAGAAATAATTCGATACCTATCCCTAACCTTAAAACTTACCCTGACCCTGACTCATATCCTAACACTGACGCTAGCTCTAAAGAACACCCTAAACTTAAACCAAACCCTAACAGTAACCCTAGCCCTAATTCAAGTCATAACCCTAACCTTAAAGCTAACCATGACCCTGACTGATATCCTAACAATAACACTAGCTTTAAAAACAGCCCTCAGCTTAAACCAAACACTAACAATAACCCTAGCCCTTATTTGAGTCCTAACCCTAACCCTAAAACTAACTCTGATGCTAACTCATATTCTAACAATAACCTTAGCTCTAAATATTACCCTAATCTTAAACTTAAACCTAACACTAGACCTACTCCTACCCCTAACTCTAAAACTAACCCTAATGGTAACCCTGGCACTTACATTAGCCAATGCACAAATCTAGCCCTAACCCTAACACATATACTAGCCCTAATCCGAGCTCTAAACCTATATTTAACCCTAACCCTAAACCTGCATGTAGCATTAACCCTAGCTCTAAGGCTATCCCTTAACTTAAGTAAAACCCTAACCCTAATGGTAACCCTAGACGTATCTCTAATTCTTAGGCTAACCAAAACCCTAACTCTATTAATAGTTCTAACCCCAGCCCTCATGCTAGCTCTAACCCTATCCCAAATCCTAATGCTAACCCTGACCCTAATTCTGACCCTAACACTAACCCTAGGTCTAAAACTGACCCTAAACCTAGACCAAACCCTAACACTAGTCCTAGACCTAAACCAAATCCTAAATCTAACTTTAACTCTAGCCATAGACCTAAACATAAACCTATCCCTATCCCTAACAATAACCTTTAACCTAACTCTAACACTAACCCTAACCCTAGACTTAAACAGTCCTACTTCTGGCTGTAACCCTAACTCTAACTCTAACCCAATCACTGACCCTGCTTTTAGAATAAAATTATCTCTAAATCTGACCATACCCGAAAATCTAAACTTAACACTAGACCTAGCCATAACCATAATCCTACAGGTAGCCCTCAAATAACCACAGCTCTTACATTACCCATAGCACTAACCCTAGGCCTAAACCTAACACAAAATCTAGATCTAATCCTAGGCCTAAATCAAGCCTTAAGCATAACCCTAACCCTAACCTAACCCTCGCCTCAGTCCTAATCCTAGCTCAAAGCATAAACATTACTCTAAGCAAATCTAAACCTATCTCTCAATGTAACCCTAACCGTAGCCCTAATCCTAACCTCAACACTAGCCCTAAACCTAGCTCTAAACCAACTCATTACTCTAAACCTAAACCTAACCTTATTGATAATCCTAGGCTTAATGCTATATCTAAACCTAACTGAAAAACTAAAACTAGAGCTAACCTTAAACCTCACATTTGTCATAGACCTAACCCTAGCTCAAACTCTAACCCTTACTATAAACCTAAACATAACCATAGCCCTAACTCTAAGCCTAAACCTCAATCTAACATTAAACATAGCCCTAAATCTACATCTAATTGTAAACATTACCCCAACGCTAACCCTATCCCTAATAATGTCCCTAGCCCTAATCCTAACCCTAACCCTATTAGTACTATAATTTCATCCCTAGAAGTAACCCTAAACCTAACCCTCACCATAACCCTAACCCTAGCTCAAAACCTAACCCTTATGCTAAACATAAACTTAAGCCTAACCATAGTTTTAACACTAACCCTAACCCTAATTCAAGACCTATGCTTAACCATAAACCTAGCACTAAATTTAGCTCTAATCCTATCCATTATACTAACCATAACCTTTACCCTAATGTGAACCTTAGGCCTAACCTTAACCCTATCGCTAACTCTAACCCTATCAATTAACCTGAACCTAATGTTAACTCTAAACAAAACCCTCTCATTACCCTAACCCACACCCTAGTGCTAATTCAAGCCCTATCCCAAAAACCTCACTTCAAACAAACTCTAAGACTGACCCTGACCCTAATAAATCTCCTAGCTTTAAGTATGACTTTTACACTAAACCTACCCTTACACTAGACCTAGCCATTACACTCATTCTAAAACTATCCCCAACATTAAGCTTAGACCTGACATTAGCCATAGCTCTAATTATAGCCCTAAACCTAACACAAACCCCAGCCATTATACTAGCCCTAAACCTAGCCTTAATCCTAACCCTAAACCTAACTATAGGTCTAACCCAAGAACTAACACTAGCCCTAATCTTAGCACTAATTTAGTCCTATTAATAACCCTATCTCTAACCCTGGCACTTCGAATAACTCTCACCCTAGCCCCACCACTAGTTCTAACTTTACTAGAACCCTAATCCTAGATTTCCAGTAAGGTATAGAACTAACAAAACACTAACCCTAGCCCTATCATTAGCTCTAGCCCTAACCTAGATCTAATTTTAAGTCTAATTAAAACTCTAAACCTAAGCCTAACCATAATCCTAACCCTAAGTCTAAATCTAACTTAAACTCTAGCCCTAAAACAAAACAGTGCCATAGCTATAACCCTAACCCTTAACCTAAACCAACCCTTGACCCTAACCCTAACCTTAGATCTAATTCTGGTTTTAAGCTGAAAACTAGAACTAACACTGACCCTGACTCTGACCATAATACTAACCCTAGTATAAACATCACCCTAACCCTAACCCTAAGACTAACACTAGACCTACCACTAACCCTAACCCTAAATTTAACCCTAATTGTAACCCTGGTACTTACATTAGGCTTAACCCTAACCCTAGCACTAACTTAATTCAAAACCTAGCCCTAATCCAAGCCCTAAGCTGAGCTTTAAACCTAAACCTAATCCTAAATCTAGCCCTAATCAAAACCATAACCCTAGCCCTAACTCTATCTCTAACCCTATCCATTGCCATAACCATAACTCTAGGCCTAATCCTAATCCTAAACGTATGCATTATTCTCAACCAGACCTAAACCCTAAACCTCTTCCTATTATTACACTAACACTAAACATAACACTAATTTGAGCCATAATTTTAAACCTAAATCTAAAACTATCTTTAACTATAACCCTAGATCTGATATTAGCCTTAGCCCTAATCCTAGCCCAAACACTAAAATAAACCATAGCCCTCATCCCAGACCCAAACCTAGCCTTAATCATTACCCTAACCCTAACCATAGCCCTAACCCTAATTCTAAATTTCACCTTATCTCTAAACCTAGCTATAATGCCATTCCTCAACCTAAACTTAACTCTAACCCTAACTCTAGGCCTAACTTGAGCACTAACCCTAACCCTAACCATAGCCCTAAGACTAAATCTAACTCTCACACTAGCCATATCCCTAATTCTAACACTATTTATTACAGTAATCCTAAACCTAGCCCTAACCCTAGACCTAAACCTAGCCATAACCATAGCCAAATAATTATTCCTAGTCCTAACCCTATATCTAACCCTAACCCTAAGACTAAGCCTAACATTAACACTAGCCCTAGCCTTAATGCTAATCATAAAACTAGCCTAACACTAACACTTGAAGTAAAACAAAACCGAGCAATAGACCTAACCCTAAACCTTAACTTAAACCAAAACTTAACACTAAACCTAGATTTAACCCTAGCCCTAATTCAAATACTAATCTTAATCTTAATACTAACCCTAACTCTGACTCATATACTAACACTCACCCTAGCTCTAAATGCCACACTAACCTTAAACCAAAACCTTACAGTAACGTGAGACTTAATTCGAGTATTAACCCTAACCCTAAACTAAGCCTAAACCTATTAACCTAACACTAAATCTAGATCTAAATTTCACCCTAACCTTAAATATAATCTGAACACTAGAGGTTTAACCCCTAACCATAACCCTAAAACTAACACTAAAAACCATAGTTCTTACATTAGCCATTGCTCTAACCCTAGCCATAACCATAACACAAAAACTAGCCCTAATCTGAGCTCCAAACCTAGCTTTCACCCTAACCCTAACCATAACTCTAGCTATAACCCTATCCCTTACCCTATGACAAACCATAAACCTAAGGCTAATCTTAATCCTAATCCTAATTTTAACCCTAACCCTAGCTCTAACCATCTCCATTACCCTAATGATAACCCTAAAGCTTCTGCTAACCCTGGGCAGAACCCTAATCCTCTTCTTAACCATAACCATATCCATTACCCTACACGTAACCTGAACTATAAACCTAAAACTATCATTAACCTATCCCTAACCATAATGATAACTCAAACCTTAATCCTAAACCTTAATCTAAAAAAAAAGCCCTAAATCTGACCCTGACCCTAATAACACCCAAAGCTATAAACCTGACCCTATCAAGAAACCTGACTTTTAAAATAGACCTAACTATAAACCTAACTCTAAAACTCTCCCTAACTGTAACCCTAGACCTACCTTAGCCCTAGCTCTAATCCTAATACTAATCCTAACACAAACCTTAGCCCACATTCTAGCCATAAATGTCACCTGAATCATAAATTTATACCTAATCATAACCCTAAATCTAATCCTAACACTAGTCCTAAAAGTAACTATAATTCCATCCCTTATCCTAAACCTAAACCTAACGCTACCCCTATCACTAACCCTAGCCCTCAACCTAGGCCTTACCCTACCACTAACCTAGTCCTAATCCCAGCCTTAATTCAGCCCTATCTCCAATCCTACCTTAACCCTACCTCTAAGAATAACTCAAACTCTCACCCTAGCTTTATACCTAGTTCTAATCCTATGCGTTACCATCACCCTATACCTAGCCCTAAACTTATCCCTAATTCTAGCCCTATCCTTACACGAAGCTCAAAGCCTAGATATAAACCTATCTCTAAATCTAAGCCTAAACCTAAGCCTAAACCTCACACTAACACTAGCCCTAATCCTAAAACTAGCCCTAACCCTACACCTAGCCCTAATCCTATCTCTAATTCTAGTCCTAACCATAACCTGAAAACTAATCTGGACTCTGACTCTGATCCTAACATTAAACATAGCTCTAAACATCATCATAACCATAAATTTAACACTAACACTAGACATAGCCCTATACCTGACTCTATCACTAGCTCTAATCAAAACACTAATTTGTACATTAGCTGTAACCTTAACCCTAGTCCTATGCTAACCCCAAACCCAGCCTCAATCTGAGTCTGAAAAATAGTGTTTCTTTTTTTTTTAGAGTGAAAAATAGAAGTTTATTAAAGGACAGTAGAAAAGACTTCTCCCGGAGGAAGAAGGGGAGCCAAGAGATGGAATCCATTGAAGGGCGAATGTGTTCCCCTTTTTATAGTTTTCAGTGATGGAATGTTGGTGGGAAGGCTGAAGGGTTGGGACACAGGTGGGCCAAAGAAGTAATCTGGGCACTTCCGAGTTAGTGTCTTCTAGTTTGCTGTTCAGTAACATTTCTTTGGGTTGGGCTATCTTTAAATATGTTGGGTTTTTTTTTCTGGACTTCATTAACATTCCGAGAGTTGCTCAACTTTCCCGGGAATTCATTTTCATGGCCTCCATTTTAGATTTCACTCGATATTAAACCCGATTTACCTAACTACACTGACTACCTAGTTTTAAATCTGGCTTCAGTAGGGTCAAGAAGACACGGGAACTGCACCTTCAAAGCTGTTCATCTCTTTTAAGTGCAAGTAATGGAAACACTTCATCCTTCTGAAAAAGAAAGGAAAGAAAGAGAGAAAGAAAGGATGGATTGAAACTTTTATGACAGTAATGCTACTCTACTTTAGATCAAGTAATGATGAAAATACAGCTTTATTTTTGTACCGCGTTATGCTTAGAAAGCAGGTTGCTAAGTCAGGAAGCTTGGCTTCCAGAATTCATTGGTAATCCAGGGTGAAAAAAAAAAATAAGTATCACCCAGATGGCAGTTACAGGAGATTATTGATTGATAATCCTTTCTTTTTTATCTCTCTCTTTTTTTCTTTAATTTTTATTGTTGGTTGTTCAAAACATTACATAGTTCTTGACAAATCATATTTCACACTTTGATTCAAGTGGGTTATGAACAAATCTTTACTCCTCACACTTCATATAGAGCACTAATATCCAGAAAAATAGTGTTTCTAATATTTTTTTTTAGTTTTCTGTGGACACAACATCTTTATTTATTGGTATGTGGTGCTGAGGATCAAACCTAGCACCCTGCACATGCCAGGTGAGCACGCTACTTCTTGAGCCACATTCCCAGCCTCTAAACCTAGCTTTAACCCTAAACATAAATTGAACCCTAACCTAAAAAAAGCCCTAATATTATACATAACCCTACCCCTAATCATAAGTCTAAACTTATATATTACCCTAATGATAAACATTATGCTAACCATAAGCCTAACCCTAACCCTATCCATTACACTGAACCACACGTAAACCCTAAACCTAAACCTTTCATTACCTTAACCTGAAATCCTAATGATAATTACAGCCCTAAACCTAAACCCTAACTTAACACAAACCCTCACCTTGATTCTGATCGTAATAATAACCCTAGCTCTAAAACTGACTTTTAGTATAAACCTAACCCCTACACTGGACCAAGCCATAAACCTAACACTAAATCTATCCCTAACTATAACTGTAGACCTGACATTAGCCCTAGCCCTATTACTAGCCCTAACTGTAACACAAACATTAGCCCTCATCCTAGCCCTAAACCTAGCTTTAATCATAACACTAAACCTAAACCTAGCCCTAACCCTAATTCTAACCCTGGCCCTAGCCCTCAAACAAGCTATAACTCAATGCCTTACCCTAAACATAATCCTAAGTCTATCCCTAACCCAAGGCCTAAACCTAACACTAACATTAGCCTTAATTTAGAACTATCCCTAACCCTAACGTTAAACATAACCCTAGCCCTAAGACTAACTCTAACTCTCATACTAGCCCTATCACTAGTTCTAACCCTATCCCTTACCATAATCCTAAATCTAACCCAAACCTTAGTCCTAACCATTGCCATATCCTTAGCCCAAGCCCTAACCATAGAACAAAACCTAACTGTAGATCTAATCATAACATGAAGCATAAGCCTACATATTATAAACACAATTATATTTAGACTCTGGGTGTACAGATGTTGGCTTCAATTATTGTTTAGAATATAGTCATTAGTTTCATGAAAGGCATACCATTTCTCATGGTTTATAGAGAACTGAGGGACAGGGGTAGGATGCTATGTTAAGGCAGAAAGGAATGAGGGTATGAGATTAATCTAACTTAGCAACTTTGGAGGAGAACTCTACTGAATAGACAGGAGGAATTTATGAAAGAAGGTATAAATTCAAACTCCTTATATGTATTCATAAAATTATCCTATGTATACATAGTAAAAGTTAGGAGGCTGAAAGTGGGATAGAGGGAGAAAAAAGAGAAGAAAAAATAACAAGGAAAAAATAAAGAGAGGGAGAAAGATAATAAGAACAAATAAAGAGGTGTGAGGTGGGGCCTATGCAATTCCTCTATATTATACAATTCTAGTGATTTAGTTTTTAAAGTCCAATTTCATGAAAAGTTCTTGGTTTCACATATGTTGAGGTCGTGAGAACCAGAGGAGAAAGAGTAGAGGAGAATGGATGATAAGAGCAGAAAGGAAAAGTAAGAAAGAAAAAAAAATGTCTCTCACAACTCTGTTTTCTTTTCTTGCATTAGGTAGAGTTGTCTATTACTAGCTTGAGTCACTTTGCTCAGGGTGGCGGAGGTAGCCAGGATGAGAGGGCTTGAGCTTCTACCTGGAGCCTCCCTAATCTTAGTCTCTAAAATGGAAACCAAATGCCTGTAGAGTTGCTGTTCAGCAATGATAGATACACCCCCAAAAAAAAAAAACTTGTGAGAAAAATCTTGAGTTATCACAGCTGGAGGTAGGGGAGTTGGAAACTGGGTACCTGATAAGCTGCAGAACCAAGCTGGTAGCCATGCCCACTGATAGATGGCGAGTAAGGTTTTGCAAGATGAATTCCATCTATTACCCATGTATGGTGTTTTGTGTGGTTGGTGGTTCTGGAGTGACCTTGTGCTGTGTCCAGAGCTCGGTCTGGTGACAAGGAAGCAAAGCCTCTTTGTTCTCTGCTGCATTCCATCTGTGCAGAGAGCTCTTGTGTGGCTGAGACTGCTGTGTGCGCCCAGAGAAACTGCACAGCCAAGCCTTCCATCTGCGCCAAGAGCAACCATGCAGCCCTTGTTTTCTTCAAATTTCTATGATACTGCTCAGGATTCATCTTTTACTTAGCCATACTATGGACCACAGGTTTGGGCCTTGTCGGTTCAATGGTTCACTGTCAGGAAGAGTTTGTATTTTAAGGTTTCCCTTCATTATCGTTTATTGATGTGAATTAAAATTGAGCTGGATATCAAACAGGGATGGCACGACGTACTTGAAACTTCATACAATCAGTTTTCAGTGGGCACTCCCTGGTTTCTTTCTTTTGAAAGTAGGCCAAAGATGAAGCATGAAAAAGAAACTGTATCACAGAGCACTTAAGGAGAAAACAAAGAAACATGTATGTACTGAAATAAGTATCCCAAAAATTTGATCAGATTTCTTTGATACTACACAGTATTCATCTTTTAGCTTGCTCCACTAGGCTCCCCAAGGTTGGAACTTCTAGGATCAATGGTTCTCTAAAAAGGTAAGGGTTAGTTTTACGGTTAGGGTTAGTGCTAGCTTTAGAGCTAGTGTTGGGGTTAGAGTTTGTTTTGTTCAAATTTCTTTGATACTGGGAAGATTTATCTTTTACCCAGCCTCACTATGTGCCCCAGTTTGGGGCTTTCTTGGTTCAAAGTTTCGCTGTTTGGGATAGTTTGTTTTTAATGTCTCACTTCATTTTGATCTATATGGATAAATGAGAATGAAGCTGGAAATGAGAGGGTTGGTGATAGCTGGTTGAAACTTCACATAATCAATCAGTTGTCTGTGGGCACTCTCTGGTTTCTTTCTTTTAAAAGTATCAATAAGTTGAAGCATGCAAAACCAGTTTATCCAAGAACACTTTAGGAGAAAACAGGGCAATGTGCATGTACTTAAATACCTCCCTCAATTATTTGATAATATTTCTTTGATACTGTGCAGGATTCATAGGTAAGCTTGCCCAACTAGTGTCCACAAGTTTAAAAATTTTATGATCAAAGGTTCTCTTAACAGGTTAGGTTAGTGTTATGGTTAGAGTTAGGATTGTAACTAGTGTTAGGGTTAGAGTTAGTTTTTTTCAACCTTTTGGATACTGGGCAGGATTTATCTTTTTCCTATTCTTAGTATGCTCCCATTCTTTGGGCCTTCGAGTAAAAGGGTTTACTCTCAGGAGCAGTTTCAATTTTCATGTTTCACTACATTTTCCCCTATAGGGGTGAATGGAAGTGGAGCTGGACTCCAACAAGGTTTTTGCTAGCTGCTTGAAACTTCACACACTTAATCAGTTCTCAGTGCACACTCTCTCAATTGTTTCTTGTGGTAGTAACCCAAAGCTGAATTAGAAAGAAAGAGCTTTATCTGTGAGCACGTTAGGAGCAAGCTTCAATGTTTTTTTTTTTTTTTTTTTTTTTTTTTTTTTATGGATTACTTTAATATTGTACAGGATTCATCCTTTTCCTAGTCTTAGTACGATCCCCATGTTTGGATTTTCAAGGTTTGCCAGTTCACTGTCAGGAACAGTTTGAATTTTTAGGTTTCACTTTATTATGGTCTATAGACGTGAATGAAACTGGAGCTGGAATTCAAACACAGTTAATACTAGCTGCTTGATACTTCACACACTCAATCACCTCTCCGTGGGCACTCTCTGGTTGTTCCTTGTAAAAAAAACCTTAAAGTGAAGCATGAAAAAATAATTTATCCAAAAGCACCTTAGGAGAAAACAGGGAAATATGGACATACTGAAATACCTCCCTCTAATTATTTGGTCAGATTTATTTGATACTGCACAGTATTCATCTGTTAGCTTGCCCCACTGGGCTCCTTTATTTGGGCAATCCTTTGATCAATGGTTTTCTAAACAGGTTAGTTTAGGTTTAGTATTAGGTTTGGGCTAAGGTTAGAGCTAGTGTTTTGTTAGATTTAGTTTTGTTCAAATTTCTTTGATACTGGACAGGATTCAACTTTTACCTAGCCTTACTATATTCTTTAGGTTGGGACCTCTTGGGTCAAGGGTTTGCTTTCCTCAACAGTTTATATTTTAAGTTTTCATTCCATTTTGACCTATGTGTGTAAATGGAAATGAAGCAGGAAATCCAACAGGCTTGGTGCTAGCTACTTCAAACATCGCACACTCAATCAGTTTTCTATGGGCATCCTCTGGTTTATTTCTTGTAAAAGTAGCCCTAAGCTGAAGCATGCAAAGCAAATTTATGTGAAAGCACTTTATTAGAAAACAGGGAAATATGCATGTACTGAACTACGTTTGTTGAGAGCCACAGCCGAAGGGGCCCCAGCAAACTTCCAGGTGCCAGAAAACTTCTGGCTGCCGGCTGATGATTGGCTCACAGTGGCCCCAGCAACATCTAGCTGATTGGCTCCTCAGCCCCAGCAACATCTAGCTGATTGGCTCCTCTGCGGTGATGCTCATTGGGCTGTTTCCCTGCCCTTTCAGACAATGGAGCTGCTCATTGGGGGACTTTTTTGGCTCCACCCACGTGACCCAGGCAATCGGCCTCAAGAGCAGGAGGATTGTGGGAGGTGGAGAGAAGCTGGTGTGGGAGAGAGAGGTTTGTGGAAAGCCAGTGGTGGCAGTTGAGGCTCTGAGGGTTTTTCCTGAGAGGCTGTTTTGTTTGGCATGTGTGGTTCTAAAAATAAAGTTAGTTTCTTTTGACAAGTGGCTCCTGATTGTGCCCAGCCAGACTGCGGCATTTGGTGGCTCGCACGGGGAGCGACTGAGGGTAAGTGAAACTGCTCGCCCCTGAGGGCAGGGCAAGAGGATAGATAGCCATTTTAAGATTAATCTTTTATTTTGCTTCACTTTTGTTTTAAGTTGCCTGTCCCTGGAGATGAATGAGACGGAAGAAAAACCGCTCACATCTGAGGAAAAACTATTTATGTCTGAGGAACAGATAGGGAGAAAGGACGGATGCACATGTCAGGAGGATAGAAAGGCCATAATGACTTTTTGTTGTTCCCTTTTTATTTCATTCTGTCTCGGTTTTGTTTGGCGTCATCTTGTTGGGTTGTATAGTAGAAATACGGGATCAGAAATTAGTAAAAAGCAAACTGAAAGAGTGTTAAGTAAATTGTTAGAGGAAGGAGGCATCTCAGTAAAATCAAGAACAATCAGGGCATACATTGATACAATACAAAAATGTAGCCCATGGCTTTTTAAGAGGAGTTGTTAAATATATCACAATGGAACCATCATGGTGAAGATTGAAAAAGAATAGAAAAGAAAAGCCCAGGGACTCTGCCAGTTGGCACATTGCCATTGTGGACGTTCATATCTTGTTTGCTTAGTCCAAAGCCTTCAGTTCAGACAATGGTAGAGGAAGAAGAAGACATAATGATTCAAGTAAAAGAGAAGGTCTCTCAAGTTAGTCAGACAGAGGAATAGATTCACATAAAAGAGAAGGCCTCTCAAGCTATTCAGACAGAGAAAGAAAGTGTAAAACAGAAAAAGCCATCAGGGGGAAAGTTACAACAGGAGACTGCTACTAACACCTTTCTATCACCAGAGGGTGTAAGTGTCCAACCAACAGCACCACCTCTACAGGAGACTGCTACTAACACCTTTCTATCACCAGAGGATGTAAGTGTCCAACTAACAAGGCCACCTCCATATGCTGGGAGGTACCCAACCCCCGCAGTTGATAGTTGGGATCCTGAGACAAGATCTCAAATATTAACATGCCCTGTATTTGAGGCAGGAGGGCAGCGATTTTACCAAGTTTTAAATTTCAAAACAGTGAAGCAGCTAAAAGAGGCTATAACAACCTATGGTCCTCAAGCACCCTTCACTGTAAGCATGGTTGAATCCATTAACAACTTGAACATGACGCCAGCAGATTGGGCTAATATGTGTAAAGCTGTGCTAAATGGAGGACAATACCTGTTTATGGAAGGTTGCCAATGAGGAATTTTGCAAGGAGACGGCTAGGCGAAATACAGCAGCTGGTTATCCTCAGAGAAATCTAGATAGGTTGTTAGGAAAGGGACCTTATGAGGATCAGCAGCAACAAATTGCATATGATCCTGGTGTATATGCACAAATTGCTGCAGATGCAATTAAGGCATGGAAGACTGCCGCAGTCTGGCTGGGCACAAATCACGAGCCACCACACAGCTTGTAGATTCAAACAGCAAGTCTTTATTCCCTAACTCACACCGGCCGTCTACAATCACGTTCTGGGGAAATCCATGTTCTCTTCACAAATCCACCTCCACTGGGCTTCTATCTCCAAAATATACTGTCTGAATCCCGTGAGAACTCAAGGGGAACTCAGGCAGCAGGATACACCGTATTCCCAGCAGGAATAATCTTAAACCTTAAACCTGGAACCTAAACTGGGAACGCCCTAAACACGATTATCTTAAAACCGGGAACACCCTAATCTGCCTTGGTCCTTGAGCAAGGTCACCTACATTCAATGTCACTGCAACATGTCAGCAACATGGGGTACGCTGGCAAGTCAATTGTCATACCTACTTGGCTAATGGCTCCCAGCATCTCCCCCGTTCTGATTAATTAAACAACAAGCAATGTGGCTTAAGGACCGTGCCTGGTAGGTTGTCCAATTCAACATATGGTTCTTACCCGTCATCGGAAAACTGACCTTTAGGCATCAGCCTCCTGTCTTAGGTTGATACCACTGCAATTGAATCATAGCCGTCACTGACTACCAGTCCAGCATACAGCCATACTTGTGGATAGGTCTATGCACCAGTGGGGGGGTGAGGTTCTTTGCCTCACCTCTGTTGGCCCCCAAATTTGGCCTTGGTGCCAGAGGGGTAGTGAGGTTAATGTGGCTTATGGACCGTGCCTGGTAGGTTGTCCAATTCAACATATGGTTCTTACCCGTCATCGTAAAACTGACGTTTAGGCGTCAGCCTCCTGTCTTAGGTTGATACCACTGCAATTGGATCATACCCGTCACTGACTACCGGTCCAGCATAAGCCATTGGCCCCCAAATTTTAGACCATCACTAGCAGAAGGGAGGAGGATACAGAAATGCCACGACACCAAGCCAATTGACGGCTCCTTGGGAAAAATTACATCACTGGTGACACCATCACCAAAGATATGCCAGCACTACCACAACTAACATGCGGTGCGCTGGCAAGGAAATAAAAATTGCATCACTGGTTAATCACTGTCGCAGATGTAAGAATGGCCAAGCTGGAGCTCTGGATATCAGCTGTTATGGATTTGAGTCAAATCATCTTCTTTTCGATCTGTAGAAATTGTTTTAGTTAATCTCTCTGGAATCCAAATCGGCTGCTGTTCTCCCTGTGGAAACACAGAAACAAAACCCCGACTCCACACAATCACTGGGTCAGGACCTTTCCATTGTCCTGTTAGAATATCTTTCCAAAGTACCTTAGGCTTATGTACATTTTTTGGTTACATATGTCTTTCTGCAGCACTAAGTCCTGATGAATCCAAATTTTAAAAGTTTAGAGTAAAAAGTGTTATTTTAAGTTTATCTTTGGGGGATATATACCCCCTTCCAATTCCCTCTTTTTGCTTTAATAAGTATATGTCTGTATCTAATAGTTGTCTTAGCTTTTTGCATTTTCTATCTGAAATACCTTACTTGACATTTTCAACCTTTTTTTATCTTATTTCTATCTTCTAGTTTTTTTTTTCCCCCCTAAGGTTTGTACATTCACCCTTAGTTGCTCTTTTTTTTTCCTCTTAGTTTTCTTATTTCCTATTTTTTGGGTTTAAAATTATTGTCTTCCTACATCTTTTATCTTCCTTCATCTTTTCTATCTTTTTTCTTTTTAACTTTCTATACTTCTGTCTTTAAAGTTTTCCACTTCAAATTTTTAATCTATCTTTCTACATCTTCTCTCTTTTTTTACCTTTCTGTACTTCTGTCTTTAAAGTTTTTCACTTTAAATTTTTAATCTTCTTTATCTAAATATCTTTTATCCTATTATCTTCCCACTTTTTTAAGTAATGCCTTTAAGATTAAGCTTCTTTCCTCCATCATGAAGGCATTTTAACCACCTTCAATTTAACCTTTAAAAGCCTTCCAATTATCATCTATACTGTACTTTTAAATGTACTTTTCACCACCTACAGCTTCACTCTTTTAAACGAGGCTTAGATTTTGTTTAAATCGCTTCAATGTTAGTTTACATGGCTGCCCTTCAACCAAAGGCCTTTTTTTTTAACTTCATTGAGAAGCTTTGTCTCAATCTGCCATGTACAAATATCTTTTTCTTCTTTCTTCCTTTCTCAAACTTTTAAAGTAAGTCTAGTTTCCTCAAAATCTTTTTAAATGGCATTTTACAACTTTTTACTTTACCACACAGAGATTATCTCATCTAGAAACATTTCTTTTTCCTTTAACCTTTTATATTAAAATATATTTCCACATCTTGAATCTTTTTCTCTCTTTTTTAACCGTTAACCCTTTTTATAAATTCACATTTTCAAACAACTCTTATAAAATTTCTGATTTAGACAAATTACTCCACTTTAATAAGATGAAAGACTTTCATGTTTTTTATGATACTATAATACTATAATTGAAACCCAACTGAAAATTCTTATACTCTTTGTATTTAAGAATTACACATGATAGAATCTTAACACTTAGTAACCTTGTTTTAGCAAAGACACAGACACAAAGCAATATTAAACATTTTTCCATTTACCAATTTATGAAAACACACATAATGTTTAAATATATTACCTTATGGAACTTAATAAGTAAAGAGTACTTGATCTTATATTTAATGGTTGATATTTTAACACTTTAGCTTTGTAAATTAATCAGATGTCTGTAAAAACCAAGATCTTAGACAAATATAGTAAACAGAACTAGCCATCTCTTTCTTGTTGAAGAAAAATCCTTCTACAGGATACCACGATGGTCTCATTAATATACTTAATAACTCATCTTTAAAAAGCCATTGGCTACATTTTTGTATTGTATCAACATATGCCCTAATTGTTCTTGGTCTCACTTGGGTGCCTCCTTCCTCTAACAATTTCTCTTCCTCAGAGGCGAACAACTTCAAACCTTGAGTCAACCATTTTCCCAAGTTTGCTGAGAAATTTCTAGGAACAGGCAACTTGAAATAATAACAAAATAAATCAAAACAAGAACACATTGTTTTTTGAATTGATCACCCATTCTTTCGCTCTTCCTCAGGGGCGAGCAATTTCACTTACCTCTAAGCTTCAGAAGTTCCCCACACGGGCCACCAAATGACACAGTCTGGCTGGGCACACATGCCGCAGTCTGGCTGGGCACACAATCACGAGCCACCACACAGCTTGTAGATTCAAACAGCAACCCTTTATTCCCTAACTCACACCAGCCGTCTACAATCATGTTCTGGGGAAATCCACGTTCTCTTCCCAAATCCACCTCCACTGGGCTTCTATCTCCAAAATATACTGTCTGAATCCCGTGAGAACTCAAGGGGAACTCAGGCAGCAGGATACGCCCTATTCCCAGCAGGAATAATCTTAAACCTTAAACCTGGAACCTAAACTGGGAACGCCCTAAACACGATTATCTTAAAACCAGGAACACCCTAATCTGCCTTGGTCCTTGAGCAAGGTCACCTACATTCAATGTCACTGCAACATGTCAGCAACATGGGGTACACTGGCAAGTCAATTGTCATACCTACTTGGCTAATGGCTCCCAGCAGACTTTACAAGGACATGGAGGTTTACAAGGTCAATTATCTAAGGTAATACAAGGAGCTAATGAACCTTATGCTGAATTTGTAGATAGGCTTATTCAAACAGCTACCAGAGTTTTTGGGAATACAGAACAAGCAATGCCATTACTAAAACACCTGGCTTATGAGCAAGCGAATCCTTGGTGCAGAGATATCATTAGACCATGGAAACATGAAGATTTAAACACATATATTAAATTTTGTAGAGACATTAATGAACAAGAGCAAGTTGTGGCAGCTGCAGTAAAACAGGCTTTAGATGCCAGAGACATTAATGAACAAGGGCAAATTGTGGCAGCTGCAGTAAAACAGGCTTTAGATGCCATGCCAAGAACATGCTACAATGTGAACAAACAGGACATTTTAAAAGGAATTGCCCCATTGGAGGAGGGTGTAACAAAACTAGGTATCAAAGGAGTAGAATACCAGGTATTTGCCCACGATGCCATAGAGGGAGACATTGGGCTAATGAACGCCATTCTCAAACCACCATAGAGGGTACTCCATTATCAAAAAACGAAAAAGGACCAGGTGTTTATCCACGATATCATGGAGAAAGGCATCGGGCTCCATGGCCAAAAAATGGACAGGGGGGCCCAATGCTCTGGGGCCCAAAACCACAAATATACGGAGCACTGGAGGAACCCAGAAACCCCATCAGTGTAGTGCCCAGGACACATTGTCCATCAGATCCCTCATCATACAAACCAGAGGGAGTGCAGGGTTGGACATCTGCGCCTCCACCAGAGCAGTACTAACTCCAGAGATGGGAGTTCAAATCATTCCCACAGGGGTGAAAGGACCTCTTCCTATTATTGGGAAGCAGCTCTTCTACTCTAAAAGGACTTATGATAAGTCCTGGGGTAATTGATCCCGATAATGAAGGTAAAATAAAAATTATAGCCAGTTCTCCAAAGGGTATATCAGTAATTTCACCAGGAGATAGAATAGCACAGTTACTAATAATACCCAGCCTACCTGATAAATTTTCCAGTCGTACTGTAGAAAGAGGTTCCAAGGGATTAGGCTCCACAGGTGTAGATTGGGCTATGCTTTCTTTAAATTTAGATTCTCGCCCCATGCTAAAACTAAATATTCAAGGACATGAATTTAATGGACTACTGGATACAGGTGCAGACCTTAGCATCATCTCTCGTCAAGAATGGCCAAAACATTGGCCATTACAACAAGCCACTCAAACGCTTCGAGGCCTAGGAGTGGTAACTAATCCCCAAAGAAGTGCAATGGTATTAGATTGGAAGGATCCTGAAGGATGTGAAGGAACTATACAACCATATGTATTGGAACATCTTCCCATAAATTTATGGGGACGAGATGTCCTAGATCAATTAGGTTTGACATTAACAAATAACATCAAGAATTAGCAAAACTAATATATAGAATTAGGTATCTGACATCAACTCAAGATTTGGGATGGGGAATATAGGGAAGGGTAGTGACTGGAAAGCAGCATTGCATGGAATGTAAACTGGGGTAATTATTGGTAATGTTCTGTTTCTTGATTAAGATGCTGGCTACAGTAGTATGTTCCATTTTTGAAAATTTCACTGAGCTAAATGTTATAAGTAATTTTTGGCATATTGTGCTTCATTAATAATTTTTTTAAACCTAAAATGTAACATTTAAAATGGGACTTGGCCACATCCTAGATATCTATCACTATCCTTTTGCCAAATATGTATAACAGAAAAATTTCTTATGTTTTTGATGGACTAGGTACTGTTACAGATGTAAACAAGACAAAGACCTTAATTTACTGTAGATTATGTTCTAGTGGAAAGGCAGAAACAAAAAACAAATGAGTAAAGAAAAAAAAAAAAAAAAAAAACAAATAACATCAACCAAAATGCACCCACTATTATGACTAGACAAGGTTTTAGGAAAGGAAAAAGGTTAGAAAAACAAGAAAAAGTTATAGTAGCACCAATAAAAATAGATCAAGGAACAGAAAGACATGGGTTGGATTTTCAGAAAGGGCCACTGAGACAATAAAAATTACTTGGAAATCAGAAAGACCAGTATGGGTTCCTCAGTGGCCCCTGACTAAAGAAAAGATACAAGCAGCCTATGACCTGGTCAAACAACAATTAGCAGAAGGACATATACAACCTTCTGTATCTCCCCAAAATACTCCCATTTTTGTCATCAAAAAGAAATCTGGTAAATGGAGATTATTGCAAGATTTATGAGCCATTAATAATGAGATGGTTATTATGGGACCTGCTCAATCAGGGATTCCTCAGTTGTCTGCTTTGCCAAAAACCTGGTATGTTTTAGTTATAGATATTAAAGATTGTTTTTTTTTTCCCAATTCCAATTCATCCTGAGGATAGTCCACGTTTTGCATTTACTATCCCTGCACTGAATCATGAAGGTCCTGATCAGAGATATTAATGGAAAGTACTCCCTCAAGGGATGGCTAACAGCCCAACTATGTGTCAAATTTATGTTAACAAAGTAATCCAGCCACTTAGAAATCAAAATCCTGAACTACAAATATTTCACTATATGGATGATATATTATTAGCACACAAAGATAAAAACACATTGCTCGAATGTTATGCCACACTTACAAACTTATTAAAAATTATAATCTAGAGATAGCAATAGATAAAGTACAATTAAATTTTCCAATTAATTATTTAGGAGTTCTGTTATCCTCAACCATGGTCTGTCCACCAAAAATTCAAATACGAGTAGATCAACTCAAATCACTTAATGACTTTCAAAAGTTATTAGGAGACATAAATTGGATAAGGCCTTATTTAGGTATACCAACAGGAGAGTTGGGACCTTTATTTGATATCCTAAAAGGTCCATCAGATCCAAATTCACCCCGAATGTTAACACCTGAAGCAAGAAAGGCACTAAAAATCATTGAAACATATATGGAAAATATGCATTTGGATAGAATTGATATAAGTTTGCCTTTATTATTTATTGTACTACCAACAAAAAATATTCCTACAGGAGTATTTTGGCAAGAAGGTCCATTATTATGGATACATTTATCTTATTCTCCTAACACTATTCTTACTAGGTATCCTGACGCTGTAGGACAATTAATACTCAAAGGAATAAAAGCAGCAAAGGGAGTGTTTGGAATTTCTCCCAATAAAATTATTACTCCATATACTATGAATCAAATGGATGAGTTAGCTAATGAGTTAAATACTTGGGCAATAATCATGTGCAAATCTAATGTTTCATTTGATAACCACTTACCATCTAATCCTTTATTGTCTTTTTGGTCATTGCATCCTGTAATTTTTCCAAAAATGACAAGAAAAACACCTATCATGAATGCTCCAAATATATTCACTGATGGGTCAAATAATGGTACAGCAGCAGTAGTTACCCCTGATCAAACTTTTACATTTTTAGTACCCAAACAATCAGCTCAAAAGGTAGAGCTTAATGCAGTTTTACAAGCTTTTGTGATGTTTAAAGATTCTGTATTTAATTTATTTTCTGATAGTCAGTATGTAGTTAATGCTATAGTATCTCTTGAAGATGCTGGTAGGATTTCCCCTTCTTCTACTGTTTTCTCTTTCTTTCCACTATAAAAAGTCTAATCTGGGACAGAAAAGATCCATTCTTTATACGATATATCAGGGCACATACAGGATTGCCTGGAGCCCTTAGTTTGGGCAATGATTTAGCAGATAAAACTACACATGACATACATATTTTCTCTACACTAGAAGAAGCTATAAATTTTCATAAAAAGTTCCATGTCAATGCTAATACTTTACAAAAGCATTTTAAAATAACTAAGGAACAAGATAGACAAATAATAAAACAATGTCAAAATTGTGTGACCTTTTTACCACAAGTTAATCTTGGAGTCAATCCTAGAGGATTGATACCTAACCATATTTGGCAGATGGACATCACACACTTGCCAGAATTTGGAAAATTAAAATATTTGCATGTTACAGTTGATACTTCTTCTGGATTTTTGATGGGCTCCCTTCATGCCGGAGAAAAAACTAAAGATGTTATAGCTCATTGCTTACAAAATTTTGCCACTGTGGGTGTTCCAAAACAGTTAAAAACAGATAATGCCCCTGGTTATTCTTCTACCTCTTTTAAACAATTTTGCTCAACATTTGGCATTACTCATATAATAGGAATCCCATACAATCCACAGGGACAAGGCATAGTTGAAAGAGCTCATCAAACTATTAAAATATACTTATTAAAGCAAAAAGAAGGAATTGGGAAGGGGTATATATTCCCCAAAGATAAACTTAAAATAACCCTTTTTATTCCAAACTTTTTAAATTTGGATTCATCAGGACTTAGTGCTGCGGAAAGGCATATGTGTCCAAAAAATGTACATAAGCCCAAAGTACTTTGGAAGGATATTCTAACAGGACAATGGAAAATTACTGACCCAGTAATTGTCAGGAGTCTGGGGTCTGTTTGTGTGTTTCCACAGGGAGAACAGCAGCCGATTTGGATTCCAGAGAGATTAACCAAGGTCCTGACCCAGTGATTGTCTGGAGTCGGGGGTCTGTTTATGTATTTCCACAGGGAGAACACCAGCCGATTTGGATTCCAGAAAGATTAACTAAAGCGATTTCTACAGACCAAAGAGAAGATGATTTGGCTCAAATCCATAACAACTGATATCCAAAACTCCAGTTTGGCTATTCTTACATCTGCAACAGAACCAGGATGCTTTTTTCAATATCTATTTTATTATTGCCCTTTGCCATATCATGAAGTTCTATTTTGTTTTTTGAGCTCATACAGACCTAGGTTAATGTTTTGCTGATCAGTTCTATTTTTTGACTATAGAGTTTTTAAACATGACAATGGAGATTTCACCTGTAAAAAGTTATAAGGCCTTTACTATAATGTTATGTGTTGTATGTATTATATTATGTTTGCACACTTGTGTTTTGTGTTATATGTTTGAATGTATGTATGTCCATATATCATATATGATGAGCGCTCATGATAAAATGGATCCAAATATTTTTTTCACATGATTTATATGGTTTAATTTAAATTGGGTAAACAACTGTTGAGGATTGTTTTAATATGTAAACAAAAAAGAAGGTTAACAGATCTGTTTGTTTACTTTAACCTTTCCTTTTCATTATATTTAATAATTCTCTTAAAGATAATGTAAATTGTTAAGAAAATTGTTTTCTTTTAGTGCCTTCTGTAATGTTACATAATTTTTTTCTTTAGCCATTATTGCCAGAATTCCTATCTTCATCCCAGTGCCAGTGAAGACAATGTAAATTGTTAAGAAAATTGTTTTCTTTTAGTGCCTTCTGTAATGTTACATAATTTTTTCTTTAGCCATTATTGCCAGAATTCCTATCTTCATCCCAGTGCTGGTGAAGTCAAAGATAAAACCAATCTACAGCTTCTACAATAGCCATCACTGAACTGCTTGCAGAACTTGCCTGGACACATTGTGAGCTCACCTGTATGCATTGTGAACTATCTGTTGGTGCAGCAATTTGTGGTAGTGTTGGGGTATTTTTGCTGATGATGTCATTGGTGGTACAATTTTTCCAAAAGGAGCCGTCAATTGGCTTGGTGTATCTTCCTCCCTTCTGCTTGTCATGATCGTCCAGCTAAAATTTGGGGGCCAACAGAGGTGAGGCAAAGAACCTCATCCCCCCACTGGTACAAAGACCTCTCCACAGGTGTGGCTATATACTGGACCGGTAGTCAGTGACGGGTAAGATCCAATTGCAATGGTACCAACCTAAGGACCATATGTACTATTGGACAACCTAAGGCAGGCACGGTCCCTAAGCCACATGCTTGTTGTTTAAACAGAGAGGGGGAGATGTTGAGAGCCACAGCCGAAGGGGCCCCAGCAAACTTCCAGCTGCCAGCAAACTTCCAGCTGCCAGCTGATGATTGGCTCACAGCGGCCCCAGCAACATCTAGCTGATTGGCTCCTCGGCCCCAGCAACATCTAGCTGATTGGCTCCTCTGCGGTGATGCTCATTGGGCTGTTTCCCTGCCCTTTCAGACCACGGAGCTGCTCATTGGGGGACTTTTTTGGCTCCGCCCATGTGACCCAGGCTATCGGCCTCAAGAGCAGGAGGATTGTGGGAGGTTGAGAGAAGCTGGTGTGGGAGAGAGAGGTTTGTGGAAAGCCAGTGGTGGCAGTTGAGGCTCTGAGGGTTTTTCCTGAGAGGCTGTTTTTTTTTGGCGTGTGTGGTTCTAAAAATAAAGTTAGTTTCTTTTGACAAGTGGCTCCTGATTGTGCCCAGCCAGACTGCGGCATACGTTCCCAATTATTTGGTCAGATTTATTTGATATTGTGAAAGATTCATCTGTTAGCCTACACAACTTGTCTCCCCAAGTGTGGCACTTCTAGGATCAAATAGACTCTAAAAAGTTAAGGTTAGTGTTAAGGTTAGTGTTAGGACTAGGTTTAGATCTAGTGTTAAGGTAAGAGTTAGATTTGTTTTCAAATTTCTATGATACTGTGCAGGATTCATCTTTATTTATTTATTTATTTATTTTTTAATTTGGCTATACTCCAAAAGTTTGGGCCTCCTACATAAAGGGTTTGTCTTCAGGAACAGTTTCAATTTTCATGTTTCTCTTCTTTTTGCCCTGTAGGGGTGAATGCAAATAAAGCTGGAAATCAAACACAGTTTGGACTAGCTGCTTGAAACTTCACACATTCCATCAATTTTCAATGAGCATAATCTGGTGTTTTCATGCAAATAGCCCTAAGATGAAGTAGAACATAACAGCTTTATCTCTGAGTGCTTTAGGAGCAAGCAAAATATCCATGTAATGAAAGAGCTTCAAATATTTTGGTTGGATTAATTTGATACTGTACAGGACACATCATTGACCTAGCCTTAGTAGGCTTCCCAAGTTTGGTCCTTCAATGTTCAATGGTTCAGTGTCAGGAAAAGTTTGAATTTTTAGGCTTCACTTCATTATGGCCTATGTGTGTGAATGAAATGGAGCTGGAATTCAATTAGGGTTGGGACTAGCTGCATGAAACTTCACACACTCAATCAGCACTCTGTGGGCACTCTTTGATTTTTCTTTGTGAAAGTACCTTCAGCTGAAGCATAAAAAACAATTTATCCATGAGCACTTTAAGAAAACAAACAGGGAAATATTAATGTACTAAAATACTTCCCCAAATTTTTCATCAAATTTCTTTGATTCTGCACAAGATTCATCTCATAAGTTGTGCTGGTAGGCTCCCCGAGTTTGGGACTTCTATGATCATAGGTACTCTAAACAGGTTAGAATTAGTTTAGGGTTGGGTTAGATCTAGTGTTAGAGTTAGAGTGAATTTTGTTCAAATTCATTTGATACCTGGCATAATTCATCTTTTACATAGCCTTACTATTTTCCCCAGGTTTGGGCCTTATCACTTCAATGGTTTGCTGTCAGGAATGGTTTATATTTTAAGGTTTCCTTCAATTTGACTTTCATGGGTAAATGGAAATGGAATTTGAAATCAAACAGGGTTGGTTCTCGCTGCTTAAAACTGCACACACTCAATCAGTTCTATGTGGGCACTCTGGTTTCTTCCTTGTGAAAGTATCCCAAAGATGAAACATGCAAAAACATCTTTATCCAAAAATACTGTTGGAGACAACAGAGAAATATACATGTACTGAAACACCTCCCCGAATTATTTGGTCAGATTTCTTTGATCCTGCACAAGATTCATCTGTTAGCTTGCCCCACTTGGACCCCTTAATTTTTGACTTCTATGATAAAAGCTTCTCTAAACAGATTAGGGTTAGTGTAAGGGCTATGTTTAAACCTAGTGTTAGGGTTAGAGTCAGTTTTGTTCATGTATCTTTGATACTGGGCAGGATTCATCTTTTACCTAGCCTTACTTGGTTCCCTAGGTTTGGGTGCTTTAGGTTCACTGGTTTCTGTCAGTATTTCAGTTTTATTTTGAGGTTTCACTTCAATGTGACCTATATGTGTAAATGGAAGTCTAGCTGGAAATCAAACAGGGTTTTTGCTACCTGATTAAAACTTCACACACTCAATCACTTCTCTGTGAAGATGCAATGGATTTATCCTTGTGAAATATACCAAAGATGAAGCATGCAAAAACAACATTATGCAAGAGCATTTTAGGAGACAACAGGAAAATATACATGCACTGAACTACCTCCCCCAATCATTTGGGAAGATTTCTTTGATACTGGGCAGGATTCATATGTTAGCTTGCCCCACTAAGCTCCTCAACTTTGAGACTTCTATGATCAATGGTTCTTGAAAAAGTTTAGTTTAGAGTTAGGTCTAGTGTTAGGGTTAGAGTTTGTCTTGTTCAAATTTCTTTGATACTGGGTAGGATACATTTTACCTAGCCTTACTATGTTCCCCAGGTTTTGGCCTTCTTGGTTCAATTCTTTGCTGACAGGAATAATTTGTATTTTACAGATTCACTTCATTTTGACCTACATTGGTAAAAGGACATGGACATGTAAATCAAACAAGGTTGGTGCTAACTGCTTTAAGCTTTACACAATCAATTCTCTGTGGGTACTCTCTGGTTTGTTCCTTGTGAAATTAGTAATAAGCTGAAGCATGCCATACAAACTTATCTGAGAAAATTTTAGGAGAAAACAGGGAAATATGCATGTACTGAAATAGCTCCCCCAATTATTTTGTCAGATTTATTCCAAACTGACCATGATTCATCTGTAAGCTTCCCCACTTGACTCCCCAATTTTGAAACTTCTATGATCTAAGATTCTCTAAATAGATTTGGTTTAGGGTTAGACTTAATGTTAGGACTAGGTTTAGACCTGGTGTTAGGGTTAGAGTTAGTTTTTTTAAAAAAAAATTTCTATGATACTGGTCAGGATTCACCTTTTTCCTATTTTTACTATACCCCAAATATTTGGGCATCCTACATAAAAGGGTTTTCTCTCAGGAACAGTTTCAATTTTCATGTTTCTTTTCTTTTTGCCATATAGGGGTGAATGGAAATGAAGGTAGAAATCAAACGGGGTTTGTGCTACATGCTTGAAACTTCACACACTTAATCTGTTCTCAGTGAGCATTCTCTGGTTTGCTTCCTGTGAAGTATCCCTAAGCTGAAGTAGAAAGAAACAACTTTATCTCTGAGTGCTTTAGGAGCAAGCAAAATACACATGTACTGAAAGGGTTTTGATTTTTTTTTTGTCAGATTAATTTGATACTGTACAGGATTCATCTTTGACCAACCTTAGTAGGCTTCCCAAGTTTGGGCATTCAAGGTTCAATGGTTCAGTGTCAGGAACAGTTTGAATTTTTAGTTTTCACTTCATTATGGCCTATATGTGTGAATGCAAATGCAGCTGGAAATCAAACAGGGTTGGTGCTAGCTGCATTAAACTTCACACACTCAATCTCTTTGCTGTGTGCATGCTCTTGTTTGTTCCTTGTGAAAGTACCTTAAGCTGAAGCATGAAAAAACAATTTATCCAAGAACATTTTAGTAGAAAACAGGGGAAATAGGCATGCACTGAAATACCTTCCCCAATTATTGGTCAGAATTTTTGATACTGGGGAGGATTTATCTATTACCTTGCCCTCCTAGGAACCCCAAGTTTGGGCCTTTTATCGTCAATCTCCATAAACAAGAAAGGCCTAGTTTTAGGATTAGGGTTAGGGCTAGGGTTAGAACTAATGTTCAGGTTAGAGTTAGTTTTGTTCAAATTTCTTTGATACTAGTCAGAATTCATCTTTTACCTAGCATTGCTATGTTTCCCAGGTTGGGCCTTCTCTGTTCAATGTTCACTGTCAGGAACAGTTTGTGTTTTAATGTTTCACTTCATCTTGACTTCTATGTGTTAGGGTTAGGGTTAGGTTTAGGGCTATAGCTCGGTTTTGTTTAAGCACTAGGGCAAGGTTTAGGGCTATATTTTGAATCAGTGTTAGGGTTAGGGCTAGTTTTAAGGTGAGGTTTATGGTTGGGGTTAGGGTTATATTTAGAGATAGGGTTAGATCCAGGTTTAGGGTTAGGGCTAGTGTTAGTGTTATGGTAAGGGATAGGATTAGAACTAGGGAAATGGCTAGGACAAGAGTTAGATTTAGATTATGATTAGACTTAGGGTTAGGGTTTGGGTTAAAGCTAAAATAGGGCTAGGATTAGGGCTAGTGTTAGGGTTAGGGTTAGGCCTAGGGGTAGGGGTAGGTTTAGGATTAGCATTGGGGCAGGATTAAGTTTAGGGGAATGGGTGGATTTATAGATAGCTTTAGGGCTAGGGAGAGGGTTATAATTAGGATTAAAGCAAGGGTTAGTGTTTAAGTTAGGATTAAGGCTACGTTTAGGGCTAGAGTTTCTGTTACGTTCATGGCTAGAACTAGGGCTAGTGCTAATATCAAGTCAAGGGTTATTAATAGGATAGTTTTAAGGTTAGGTTATGGCTAGGTCTAGTGTCAGAGTTATGTTTAGGGTTATTGGTCAGGTTTAGAGTTATGGATATTATTAGCTTTAGGGTCAGGGTTAGTGTTTTGTTTAGGTCAGAGTTTAGGTTTAGGGCTTGAATTAGTGTTATGTTTAGGCTTAGGGTTAGGGTAAAGGATAGGGTTATGTTTAGGTTTCAGTTAAAGTTTAGGTTAATGGATTCATTAGGTTTAGCAATACAGTTAAGGTTAGCATTAGGTTAGGATTATGTTTACTATAATTAATAGATTTAGAGCTAGGGTTAGGGATAGGTTATGGTTTGGATTAGACTAAAATTAGAGTAAGGTTTAGGGATAGGGCTAGGGTTTGGTTTTATGCTAAGTGTTACATTTAGGGATAGTGTTATTGTTAGGATACGGTAAGGGTTACTCTTTGAGCTAGGGTAATGGCTAGGGCGATGGTTAAGTTTACGATCAGGTCTAGGGATATGTTTATGTTTAAGGTTTGGTTTAGGATTTGGGTTATGGCTAGAGTTTTCCTTACAGTTAAGGTTAGGTTTAGGGTAATGGATAATGTTAGATTTAGGGTTAGGGTTAAGTTTGGATTAGAGCTAGTCTTAAGATTAGGTTTAGTGTAAGGCTTTACATTTTTGCTAGGGTCAGGGCTATGGTGAGGTTTAGGTTTATGGTTAGGTCTTGGGATACGTTTATTGTTAGAGTTAGGTTTAGTGTTAGGTATTGGGTTATAATTAGGGTAATTGACATGGTTATAACTAAAGTTCATGCTAGGATTAAGGTTAAGATTAGAGCTAGGGTTAGGGTTATGTTTTAGGATAGGGCTAGGGTAATATTTAGGGTAAGGGCATAGCTTTGAGCTAGGGTTAGGTCTAAGGCAAGTGTTAGTATTAGGGTTAGTTTTAGGGCTAGGGTTAGGTTTAGAGTTATGCTTAGGGCTAAGTTTAGGTCTAGGATTATGGCTCGGTTTTGTGTTAGGTTTAGGGCTAGGATTAGGACTATGGTTATGGTTAGGGCTACTGTTAGGTTAAGATTAGTGTTAAAATAGTGTTAGTGATAGGGTTATTTTTAGGACTAGTATTAGGTTTAGGGTTATTGCTAGGTCTATTGTTAGGACTAGGTTTGGGGTTAGGATAAGGTTTAGAGAAAGGTTAATGTTAGGGTCAGAGTCAGTGTTCCTGATAGGTTTATGGTTAGGTTTAGAGCCAGAATTAGGACTACTGTTAGGTCTATGGGTAGGGTATGTGTTTAGTTTAGGTTAAGGGTTATAGTTAGGGATAGATCTAGGATTATGTTTAGGTCTAGGGCTAGAATTATAGCTATATTTATGATTAGTTTTGGGTCTAGATCTACATTAGGGTTAGGTTTAGGTATAGTCTTAGTGGTAGGGCTAGTGTTAGGCTTTGGTTTAGAGTTAGGGTCAGGTTTAGACATAGGTTTACTGTTAGGGTCAGAATAAGGATCAGGGTTAGGGTTGGAACTAGAATGAGGACTAGAGTTAGAACTAGTAATACTGTTAGAGTTTAAGATAGGCTAAGGATTAGGGTTAGGACTAGGGTTAGCATTTGGTTTAGGGTTTCACTTAGGGTAAGGGATAGGTTCAGGTATAGGGTTAGGGTTAGGGTTAGGGTTAGTGTTACGGCTAGGTTTATGGTTAAGAGTAGGGTTTAAGCCAGGGTTATTACTAGAATTAGGGGTAGGATTTGTGTTAGGGTTAGGGCTAGGGTAATGACAACAACTAATGTACAAACTAAGGTTATGTTTAGGGCTAGTTTTAAGGTTAGGGTTAAGGCTAGGTCTGGTGTTAGTGTTAATTGAAATTTAGGGTGATGTTTAGAGCTAGGATTAGTGTTAGGATCAGTGTCAGGTTTAGGGTTATTTTTACAGTTAGGGTTAGGGTTAGGTGTAGGTTTATGGTTTGTTTTAGGTTAAGGGTTAGGGTTAAGGTTATTGCTTGCTTTTGTTTTAAGACTAGGGCTAAAAGTAAGGCAAGTTTTAGGATTAGCATTATTGTTAGGGCTAGTGTTAGGGTTTGGTTTAGAATTGTTGTTATGTTTAAATTTAGGGTTAGGTTTAAATTTAGAGTTAGGTTTAGATCTAGGTTTGGGCTAGGGCTAAGTATAGAACTAGGGCTAGGGCTACGGCAAGAGTTAGAGTTAGTCTTAAGGCTAGGTTTAGGGTTAGGATAGGACAAAATTAGGGTTAGTGCTAGGCTTAGTGTTAGGTTATGTCTAGGGTTAGGACAAGGGTTAGGATTAGGTTTAAGATTTTGGTTAGGTTTAGGTTATGGTTAGGTTTAGGGTAACAGATGGGGTTATAGCTAGTTTTGGGGCTAGGGCGAGGGTTAGAATTAGGGTTAAACCTCGGGTTATGGTTTGAGTTAGAATTAAGGCTAGATTTAGGGCTAAAATTAGTGCTAGGGATAATTGAAGGTACAGCTATACTGTTAAAGATTGTTTAGGTTTAGGTTAGATATAGTGTAAATATTAGGTTTAGGGTTAGTACCAGGTTTAGAGCTAAGCGTATTGTTTGGGTCAGAGATATGATTAGTGTTTCTGATAGGTTAAGGTTTAAATTTAGAGGTCAAATTAGCATAGGTTAAGGATTAGGGTAATGATATACTTAGGTTATGTTTCAAATTTGGTTCAGGGTAATGGATAGGGTTAGGATTAGGGACATGGTAAGGTTTAATCCTAGGGTTAGCATTAGGGTTAGGATTATGGTTAGGGTAATGGATAGGGTTCGAGCTAGATTTAGAGCTAAGTCTATGGTTATTATTAGTGCTAGGTTTAGGTTTACTGTTAGGGTTAGGGTTAAAGCTTCATTTAGGGCTCAGATTAGGCTAGGTTTTGGGTTACATTAGGCCTAGGGTTAGGGTTATTGTTAATGTAAGTACTAGGGTTACAATTAGGGCTAGTATTAGTGCTAGGGTCAGGGTTAGGGCTAGGTCTATTGTTATGTTTAGGGTTATGTTTAGGGTAATGTTTAAAGCTAGGGTTAGTGTTAGGGTCAGAATCAGGGTTAGGGTTAGTTTTAGGGTTCTGCTTAAAACTAGAATTAGGGCTAGAGTTATGAAAATGTGCAGGGTCAGGGTTTGGTTTAGGTTAAGGGTTAGGGTTAGGTCTATGGCTCGGTTTTGTATTAGGGCTAGGGGTAGATTTAGGGCTAGTTTTAGGAGTGTTGTTAGGGTTAGGTTTAGGGTAAATGTTAGGTTTAGGCTTAGGCTTTGCATTAGGGTTAGATTTAGAGTTAAGGTTAGATCTATGTTTAGGGCTAGGGCTAAGAAAATGACTAGGGTTAGGCCTATGGTTAGGGCTAGGTGTAATGTTCCAGTATGGAATTGGGTTAGAACTAGTTTTATGGTTGGGGAGAGAATTAGACTTAGTTTTATGGCTAGAGTTAGGGTTAGGTTTAGGGATATGGCTAAGTTAGGTCTAAGATTATGAATAGGATTAGTTTTAAGTTAGGCCTAATTTTAAAGTTAGGGTTATGATTAAGGCTATGTTTAGTGCTAATATTTGCTAGAGTTTGTGTTCAGGTTAGGGCTAGGATTATATCTAGGTCTAATGTCAGTTCTGGGGTTATGGTTATGGATTGTTTTAGTGTTAGGTTTTGGCTAAGTCTAATGCAAGGGCTAGGTTTAGGGTAAAGGTCTGTTTGGAGCTAGAGGAATTATTAAGATCAGGGTCATGGTTAGGGTTTCTTTAAGTTTGAGTTTAGCGTTAGGCCTCAAATTAGCATTAGGGTTATGGTTAGGATAATGATAGGGTTGGATTTGGGGTTCAAGTTAAGTTTATTGTAATTGATAGGGTTGGAGTTAGTGATAGGTTTCGTTTAGGCCTATAGTTAGCATTTGGGAAAGACTTATGTTTATGGTAATGGATACTGTTAGAGTTAAGGTTAGGGCTAGGGTTATGTTTAGGATTAGGTCTTGAGAAAGGTTTAGGCCTAGAATTAGCATTAGTGTATGGGTTATGATTAGGGTAATGGATACAGTTAGAGGTAAGGTTATAGCTAGAATTATGGTAAGGATTTGGTCTTGAGTTAGTGTTAGGGTATGTGTTAGAACTAGGTTTAGGGTTAGTGTTATGTTTAGTGTAAGACTTAGGTTCTGAGCTATGATTAGGTTTAGAACAAGGGTTAGGTTCAGGGTTATGTTTAGGAATAGGATTACAGTAAGTTTAAGTTTAGGGTTAGGGCTAGGGGAATGGTTATAATTAAGGTTAGGGCTAGGGTTAGGTCTATGGTAAGGTTATGTTTAGGTTTATGTTATGGGTTAGGGTTTGATTTAATTAGGGTTTTAGCAAATATTAGCTTAGGGTTATGTCTAGGGTTAGATTTCTGTTTAGGGTTAGGATTATGGTTAGGGTTAAGGTTAGGGTTACAATTAGGGTTAGGGTTAGGGTAATGGGTAAGTTTAGAGCTAGGATTAGGGCTTGTGTTAAGGTTAGGATTAGGACTAGATTTACAATTAGATTCAGGGATAGTTCTAGGTTTATGTTTATACTAAGGGTTAGGTTTTGAACTAGGATTAGGACTAAGGCAAATATTAGGCTTGGGTTATGGCTAGGTTAGGGTTAGGTTTATGCTTAGGGCTAGGTTAAGGCATAGGTTAGCTATAGATCTTGTTTTAGGTTAAGGCCTAGGGTTAAAGCTGAGGGTAATGTAAGAGCTAGGATTATGATTAGGGCTAGTTTTTGGGTTAGAGTTATGGAAAGATCTAGTGTTATGTTTAGATTTTCAATTAGGGTCATGTTTAGAATTATGTTTACTTTTAAAGGCAGAGTCAGTGTTTGGGTTAGAGTTCAAGTTAGGGTTAAAGCCAGAATTAGGAGTAGGTTTAGGTATAGGGGTAGGGTTAGTGTTTGGGTTAGGATAAGGGTTGTTGGTAGGCCTAGGCTAGGTTTATGTTTAGGTCGAGGGCAAGTGAAAAGGCTAGATTTAGGATTAACTTTAGATCCAGGGCTAGTATTTGGTTCTAGTCTAGTGTTAGGTTCAGGTTTAGAACTAGGGTTTGTGTTAGGGTCAGGATAAGGTCAGGGTTAGTGTTCGGATTTGGGATAGGATTAGAGCTAGAATGAGGACTATTAATAAAGATAGGATTTTGGTTAGCCTATGGATTAGGCATAGGTATAGGGCTACCATTATGGTTAGGGTAATTCATAGGGTAAAATATGGCCTTAGATCTAGGGTTAGGGCTAGAGTAGGGTTAAGGATAATTGTGGGTTTAGGGCTCGGATTAGGGCTAGTTTTTGGGTTAGGGTTAAGGCTAATGATAGGATAATTGCTAATGTAAGAACTAGGTTTAAGAGGGTTAGTTTTAGGTTTCGGATTAGGGGAAGGTGTAGTGTTAGGGTTAGATTTAAGGTTATGTGATATTTAGAGGTAGGGATAGTGTTAGGTTATGAGTCAGGGTTAGGGTGAGAGTTAGGACTTGAATTAGGAATAGGTTTACTTTTAGGTTTCATTTTAAGATTAGGAGGGTTTTAGAGCTAGGGTGAGTGTTAGGATATGAGTCAGGGTCTGGGTTAGATTTAAGGTTAGGGTTAAAATTTGAATTAAGGCTATGGTTAGTTCTAGGTGTAGGGTTAGGGTTTGGTTTAAGTTACGGTTTATGGTTAGGGCTATTGTTCAGTTTGTTTTACTTTTAGGGTTAGGGTTAGGGCTAGTTTTACCATTAGCATTAGGGTTAGGGCTTGTTTTAGTGTTTGGCTTAGGCTTAGGGTTAGGGTTAGATTTTGAGTTAGGATTAGATCTAGGGTTAGGGCTAGGAATAAGGATAAGGCAAAGGTTAGGCCTAGGGTTAGGGTCATAGTAATGATAAGCTTAGAACTAGGGATAGGGATAGTGTGAGAGTTAGAGTTAGTCTTAGGTCTAGGGTTAGGGTTAGGCTTATGTATAAGTTAGCGTTATGGCCAGTGTTAGGGTTTGCTCTAGGTTGAGGGTCATTTTTAGACCTAGTTTTTTTTTTTTTTTTTTTGAGTCAGAATAAGGGTCAGGGTTAGGGTAAGGGTTTGGGATAGGAGTAGAGCTAGAATGAGGGCTAGGGTCAGGACTATTAATAGGATTTGGATTTTGGTTAGCCTAAAGATTAGGGATAGATCTAGGTTTACAATTAGGGTTAAGATTTCACTTAGGGTAAAGGAGAGAGTTAGAGCTAAGTTTAGGGCTAGAGTTAGGATATGGTTAGGGTTAAAGTTAGGTTTAGTGTTCGGATTAGGACTAGTTTTATATTAGAGTTAGGGCTAGAAAGAGGGCAATCACTAATATAAAAATTAGGGCTACAATTAGGGTTAGTTTTAGGTTTAGGGTTAGGGTTAGTGGTAGTTTTAGTGTTAGGGTTAATTTTAAGGCTAGGGTGATATTTAGATTTAGGGTTAGTTTTAGGATATGCATAAGGGTTAGGGTTAGGGTTAGGACTCACATAAGGGCTAGGGTTACTGTTAAGCTTTGTTTTAAGATTAGGATGGTTTTTCAAGCTAGGGTGAGTTTAGCATATGAGTCAGTGTCAGGTATACTTTTAAAGTTAGGGTTAGGACTAGAATTAAGGCTATGGTTAGGTCTATGTGTAGTGATAGGGTTTGGTTTAAGTTAGGTTTAGGGTTAGGTATTTTGTTCTGTTTCTTTTTACTGCTCATGGTAGGGTTAGGGCTAGTTTTATGATTAGAGTTAGGATTAGGTTTAGTGTTAGCATGAGGCTTAGGCTTAGGTTTAGGGCTAGTACAAAGGATTGTGCAAGGGTTAGGGCTAGGGTTAGGGTTATGGTAAGGGCTAGGATTAGCACTAGTGATAGGGCTAGTGTGAGAATTTTTGTTAGTCTTAGGGCTAAGGTTAGGGTTAGGGATAAGAATAGGGCTAAATTAAGGCTAGAATTATGTATATGGTTAGCGTTCAGTTTAAGCATAAAATTAGCATTAGATTTAGGATTTAGTTTATGGTAAAGGATGGTGTTGTGCTAGTTTTACAGGTAGGGTGATGTTTAGAATAAGGGTTAGGATTTGGGTTATGATTAAGGCTATGTTTAGGGCTAGGATGAGGGCCATGGTTTGTTTTAGGGTTAAGGCTAGGATTAGGAGTATGGCTAATTTCAAGTCTAGAATTATGTTTAAAGATAGTTTTAAGGTTAGAATTATGGGAACATCTAGTGTAAGGTTTAGGTTTAGGGTTAGGGTCAGGTTTAGGGCTAGGGGTATTATTAGGGTGAAGGTCTCAGAATAGGTTAAGGCTTAAAGTTAGGGATTGAATTAGCATTAGGGTAAGGGTTTGGGTAATTATAGGCTTAGAGTTAGGGTTCATGTTAGGTTTAGGGAAATAAATAGGAATAGGATTAGAGATAGGGTTAGGTTTAGGCCTAGGGTTAGCATTAGGGTTAGGGTTATTGTTATGGCAATGTATAGGGTTAGGTCTAAGGATATGATTAGGTTATGTATAGGATTAGGGCTATGGTTCTTATTAGGGCTAGGGCTAGGTTTAGGGTTAGGGGTAAAGCTCGGATTAGGACTTGAATTAGGTCTAGGATTTGGGGTAAGTTAGTGCTAGGGTTACGATTATGGCTAATGTAAGTACAATGGTTATGATTAAGTCTAATTTTAGGGTTAAGATTAGGGCTAGGTTTAGTGTTAGGGTTAGTGTTAGGATTAGGGTGAGGTTTAGAGCTGGAATTAGTGTTATAGTTAGAGTCAGTGTCAGTTTGAGTTTTAGTGTTCGGCTTAAAACTCAAATTAGGGCTAGGGTTAGGGGTAGGTGTATGGTTAGGGTTTGTGTTAATTTAAGGGTTAGGGATAAAGCTTATGGCTCGGTTTTGTTTTAGGGCTAGGGCTAGAATTAGGGCTAGTTTTAGGATTAGTGTTAGGGTCAGGGCTAGTCTTAGAGTTAGCCTTAGGCTTTGGGTCAGGGTTAGATTTAGAGATAGATTATGATCTAAAGATAGTACTTGGGCTATGGATAGGGCATGGGTTAGGACTAAATTTAGGGCTAGGTTTAGGTTTATGTTAAGGGATAGGATTAGAACTGGTGATATGGCTTTTGTGTGAGTTAGATTTATTCTTAGGTCTAGGGTTATGGTTAGGTTTAAAGGTAGGGTGAAATTAGGGCTAAGATTAGGGGTAGGATTACTATTGGGTTTAGAGCTTTGGTTAGGGTTAGGGTTAGGGTTAATCTAGGTTTAGGGCTAAGATAAGTGCTGAGGTTTTGTTAGGGTTAGGGCTAGGGCTAATTTTAGGTGTGGGATTACTTTTCAGAAAGGATAATTTTAGGATTAGGTTTATGGCTAGTTCTAGTTTAAGGGTTAGGTTTAGGGTTAAGGGTAAGATTTAGAGCTAGGAGAATTTTTAGGGTCAGGATCAGGTAAGAGTTTGGTTGAGGTTAGGGTTTAGGGTTTGGGCTCAAATAAGCCTTAGGTCAGGGTTAGAATAATGATAGTTTTTTTGTTTAGGGTTCAGGTTAGTTTTACGGTAATTGACAGGGTTAGGTTTAGCGAAAGGGTTTGTGTTAGGAACTAGGGTTAGTATTAGGGTAAGGGTAGTGGTTAGGATAATGGATAGGGTTAGAGCTAAAATTAGGGCTAGGGTTATGGTCAGAAATATGTCTTGAGTTAGGGTTAGGGTTAGGGTTAGAAATAGGGTTAGTTTTAGGTTTATGTTTAGCATAAGGGTTAGGTTTTGATCTAGGGTTAGGGCTAGGAAGAGGGTTAGGCTTAGAGATAGGTCTAGGGATAAGATTATAGTATAGTTATGGTTAGGATTGGAATAGGGCTAGCAACATCATTAGGGGTAAGTGTAGGGTTAGAGTAATGGGTATGGTTAGATGTAAGCATAGGGTTATGTTTAGTGTTATATTGAAGTTTCAGTTTAGGGTTAGGGCTATGGTTAAGTTTAGGTTTATGATAAGGCTTTGGCGTTTATCTAGAGCTAGGTCTATGGCAAGTGTGAGGTTTAGGGTTAGGTCTAGTGTTAGTTTTCTGGTTAGGTTTAGGGTTAGGATTAGGCCTGGGGTTATTAATAGGTTTAGGTTTAGTTTTAGTGTAATGGGTAGGTTTAGAGCTAGGTTTAGGGCTAGTGTTAAGTTTAGGATTATAGCTAGTGTTAGGGGATATTTTTAGGGAAAGGTGTAAGTTTAGGTTTAAGATAAGGGACAGACATTGAGCTAGGGTTAGGACTAATCAAGTGGTAAGTTAGGGTCAGGGCTAGTGTTATGCTTAGGCTTAGGACTAGCTCTAGGTTTTGTGTTAGGTTTAGTCCTAGGGTTAGTGATATGGATAATGTAAGATCTAGGGTTATGATTAGGCCTAGTTTGCAGGTTGGGATTTTGGCCAGGTCTAGTCTTAGTTTTAGATTTTTGGTTACAGTTAGGTTTAGAGTTAGGTTTACTCTTAAAACAGGGTCAGTGTTTGGGTTAGAGTTAGAGTTAGGGTTACAGCCAGAATTAGAAATGCATTTAGGTCTAGGGGTAGTGTTTGTGTTAAGGATTACTTTAAGGGCTAGGTATAGGTTTTTGTTTAGGTCTTGGGATAGAGTTAAGGCTAGATTTAGGATTTGGTTTAGGTTTAGGTCTAGTGTTATGGTTTGGTCTAGGGTTAGGGCCAGGTTTAGACCTAGGGTTAGTGTTAGGGTGAAAATAATGATCAGGGATAACATTTTGGTTTGAAATAGGTTTAGAGTTAGAGTGAGGGTAGGGTTATGACTCTTAATAGGGTTAGGGCTTTGGTTAGCTTAAGGATTACTGATAGGTCTCTGGTTTCCATTAGGGTTAGGGTTTTGCTTTTGTTAAGAGATAGGCTTAGAGCTAGGATTAGTGCTAGAGTTAGGGTTAGGGTTAGGGTTCAATCCATGTTTGAGCTCAGATTTGGGCTAATTTTTGTGTTCAGGTTAGGGCTAATGTTAGGAAATGGATCATGTAAAAACTAGGTTACAATTAGGGTTTAGCGTCCGGGTAGGTCTAGTGTTAGGTTAGGTTTAATGTTAAGGTGATATTTATAGCTAGGTTAATATTAGGATATGATTCGAGACAGTGTTAGGGTTAGATTTAGGACTCAAATAACTTCAAGGATTACTTTTAGGGTTCAGTTTAAGGTGAGGGTTTTCTTTATAGCTAGAGAGACTGTTAGGATATGAGTCAGCATCAGAGTTAGTTTTAAGGTTAGTGTTATTACTCGAATTAAGGCTAGGGTTACTGTTAGGGTTTGGTTTAAGTTTAGGGTGGTTTTTAGACCTAGGGTGAGTGTTAGGATATGATTCGGTTTCAGGGTTAGTTTAAGGTTATGGTTAGGACTCGAATTAGTGCTAGGGTTAGGTCTAGGTGTAGTGTTAGGGTTTGGTTTATGTTAAGGTTTGAGATTAGGACGATTACTCAGTTTTTTTTTTATAAAGAGAGAGAGAGAGAGAGAGAGAGAGAGAGAGAGAGAGAGAGAGAGAGAGAGAATTTTTAAATATTTTTTTATTATTTAGTTTTTGGTGGACAAAACATCTTTTATTTAATTATATTTTTTATTTTTGCTGAGGATCGAACCCAGCACCCTGTGAATGCCAGGTGAATATGCTACCGCTTGAGCCACATCCTCAGCCTATATTGCTCAGTTTTATTTTTGTCCTAGGTTATATGATTAGCATTAGGATTAGGGCTAGTGTTTGTGTTAGGCTTAGGCTTAGGATTAGGTTAAGTCTTGGAGTTAGGGTTAGATCTAGGGTTAGGGCTAGGTCTAAGGATAGGGCCAGGCTTAGTGCTAGGTTTAGGGTTATGGTAAATGATTGGGATAGAACTAGGCATAAGGCTAGAGTGAGAGTTAGAGTTAGTCGTAGGGCTAGGGTTATTGTTAGTTTTAGAGATAGGGCTAAATCAGGGCAAGGATTAGAACTAGGGTTAGTGTTCAGCTTAGGCCTAGCATTAGGGCTAGGTTTAGGTAAGGTTTAAGGTAAGGGATGTGTTATAGCAAGGTTTAGAGGTAGAGTGAGGGTTAGAATAAGGATTTGGGCTAGGGTTAGGGTTACGGTTATGATTAAGGCTAGATTTAGGGCTAGTATGAGGGCTAGGGTTTATTGTAGGGTTAGGTCTAGAATTAGGGCTAGGGGTAATGTCAGGTCTATTGTTACAGTTAGGGGTAGATTTAGGATTAGGTCTATATCTTATTCTAAGGTAACTTTTAAGTTTAGGGTAAGGGTCAGTTTTAGAGCTTGGGGTATTTTTATGTACAAGGTCACGGTTATGGTTTTAATTAGGTTAAGATTTAGGGATAGGGCTCAAATGAGAATTATGGATAGAGTTAGGATTAGGGTAATGAATATGGTTAGGCTTAGGGTTCAGGGTAGGTTTAGGATAATGGATAAATTTAGGTTTTGCGATACAGTTAGGGTTAAGCCTAGGGTTAGCTTTAGGAATAGGGTTATCATAAGGGTAATGTATAGGGTTAGGGTTAGTGTTAGAATTAATGTTAGGGTTAGGGTTAGGGTTATTGTTAGGGATAAGGCCAGGGTTATATTTAGGACAAAAGTTAGGCTTTGAGCTATGTTTAGGTCTAAGGTGAGGGTTAGGCTTAGGGTTAGGGCTAGTTTTAGGTTTAGGGTTATGGCTAGGTCTAGTGTTAGGTTTAGATTTTGGTTTAGAGTCAGTTTTAGAGGTAGATTTAGTGTTAGTGTCAGAGTCATTGTTAAGATTAGAGTTAGGGTGAAAGCCAGAATCAGGAGTAGGATTAGTTTGGGGGGTAATGTTATTGTTTGGTTTAGCTTAAGGGTTATTGTTAGGGATAGGACTAATTTTTTGTTTAGGTCTAGGGCTAGAGTTATTGCTAGATTTAGTATTAGGTTTAGGTCTACTGGTAGTGTTAGGGTTAGGCTTAGGTAAATTTTTTTCCGCTAGGGCTAGTTTCAGGGTTCAGTTTAGGGTTAGGATCAGGTTTAGACCTATAATTAGTGTTATGTCAGAATAAAGGTGAATGTTAGGGTTAGGTTTTGAGTTAGGTTTATAGCTAGAATGAGGGCTAGGGTTTGGACTAGTAATAGGGTTAGTGTTTGATTTAGGCTAAGGATTATGATTAGGATTAGGGTTAGCATTATGGATAGGGTTTGGCTTAGGATAAGGGATAGGGTTATGGTTTAGGACTAGGGTTAGGTTTAGGGTTAAATCTAGTTTTAGGGCTCAGAATAGGGCTATTTTTGTTTTGGGGTTAGGGCTAGGGTTAGCACTATGGCTAATGTAAGAACTAGGGTTAATATTAGGGTTAGTTTTACGGTTAGGGTTTGGGCTAGGAATAGTGTTAGCATTTGCTTTATGGTTAAGGAGATATATAGAGCTAGGATTAGTGTTTGAATATGAGTCAGGGTAAGGGTTAGTTTTAGTCCTAGGGCTCGAATTTGACCTAGGGTTATGGCTAATTTTATAAAGAGGGTTTGGTTTAGGTTAGGTTTATGGTTAGGATACTGGCTCAGTTTTTTTAGGGCTAGGGCTAGTGCTAGTGTTAGTTTTATGATTAGCGATAGTATTCAGCTAGTGGTAGGGTGAGTTTTAGGCTTAAGGTTAGGGTTAGATTTAGAGTTTATAACCATAATTTAGAGTTATAGTTAGATCTAGAGTTAGGGCTAAGTTTAGGGCTAGTGTTAGGGTTATGGTAATGGACAGGTTTAGAAATAGAAATAGGTCTAGGTTGAGAGTTAGAGTTATTCTTAGGGCTAGAGTTAGGGATTTGCTTAGGTTTAGAGCTAAATTAGGGCTAGATTACTGCTAGGTTTACTGTTAGGGTTAGGCCCATGGTTAGGGCTAGAATTAGGGTTAGTGTTAGTGTTAGGGTTATGGTTAGTTTTAGGGGAAGGAATGAGGTTATGGTTAGGTTCAGGGGTAGGGCGAGGGTTAAAAGTAGTTATAGGAATAGGATGAGTGTTCGGGTTAGTATTAAGGCTAGGTTTAGGGCTAGGATGAGGGCAAAAATTTGTGTTAGTTTTAGAGCTAGGATAAGAGTTAGGGCTAATATCAGGTCTAGCCTTATGGTTAGGAATAGTGTTAACTTTAGGTTTATGGCTAGGTCTAGTGGAAAACTTGGTTTAGGGTAAATGTCAGGTTTGGAACTAGGTGTATTATTATAGTTAGAGTCCGGTTCAGGTTTTGGTTAAGGATAACATTTAGGGTTAGGGCTCAATTTAGCTTTAGGTTTAGGGTTAAAGTAATGGATAATGTTAGGTTTAGGGTTAAGGTTAGGTTTAGAGTAATAGATAGGGTTAGTGTTAGCGATAGGATTAGGGTTAGGCCTAATGTTAACATTTGGGTTAGGTTTATGTGTAGGGTAAAGGATAGGGTTAGTGCTATTTTTAGTGCTTGTGTTAACGTTAGGATTTTGGCTAGGTTTAGATATAGGCCTAGGATTATTGTTAGTGTTAGGTTTAGTAGAAGTGTTAGAGTTTGAGCTAGGGTTAGGGCTAGGGTGAGGGTTTGAGCTAGAGCCAGGGCTACGGTTAGGTTTAGGCTTAGGGTTATGGCTTGGGTTATCATTAGGGTTAGGTTTATGTTTAAGGCAATGGATAGAGTTTGTGCTAGGATTTGTGCTATGGTTACAGTTAGGATTAGGGCTATGTTTAGGGTTAGGTTGAGGGTTAGGGCTATTGTTTTGTCTAGGATAAGAATTAGAATTTGAGTAGTGTTAGGGATGAGGCCAGTGTTAGGGCTAAGGTTAGTGCTAGGGATAGGGTTATGGTTATGCTTAGGTCTAGGTTTAGGGCTAGGATTAGGGCTAGGTTGCATGTGAAGTTTAGGGCTAGTGTTAGGTGTAGGGGTAAATGTAAGACCTAAGGTTATGATTATGGGTAGATTTAGGGTTTGTCTAATATTAGGGTTAGTTTTTCAGTTAGGATAAGGTTTAGAGCTAGGGTTTGTGTTAAGGTAAGTGTCTAGGGTTAAGTCTAGGGTTATGGTTAGGGATAGATTTAGGGTTATGTTTAAGGTTAGGTCTAGTGTAAGGGTTAGATTTAGGGTAAGGGTCAAGTTTAGCACTAGATATATTATTAAGGTCATGGTATGGCTTATGGTTCAGTTTAGGTTAAAATTTAGGTTTAGGGCTTTAATTAGCGTTAGGGTTAGAGTTAGGGTTAAGATAAAGAATAGGCTTATGATTAGAATAGAGGACAGTTTTACAGTAATGGATAGTTTTAGAGATTGTGATAGTGTTAGAGTTAAGCTTTGGGTTAGAATTAGGGTTAGGATTATGTTTAGGGTAATGGATAGGATTAGAGCTAGGGTTAGGGCTAGGGTTAAGGTTAGGATTAGGTCTAAGAGTAGGGTAGTGTATAGAATTAGAGTTATGGTTAGGGCTATGGTTAAGGGTAGGATTAGGGCTAGGGTTAGGTTAGGGTTTGGGATATGGCTAGGTATATGTTTACGGTAAATTTTAGGATTTGAGCTAGGATTAGGTCTAAGGGGAAGGATAGGGTTAGAGATAAGGCTATGGTTAGGTTAGGCTCAGACTTAGGGCTAGGTTTAGGCCTCAGATTATGGCTAGGTTTTGTGTTATTTTAGGCTTTGTGTTAGGGCCATGGGTAGTTAAGAGCTAGGAATATGATTAGGGCTATTTTTAGGCTTAGAGTTATGGCTAGGTGTTAGGATTAGGTTTTGATTTAGGGTGAGCTTGGAGCTAGGTTTATATTAGATTCAGGGTCTGGGTTCATGTTAGAGTGAGTGTTGGGGTAAGTGCCAGTATTAAGACTAAGGTTAGGTGTAGAAGTAGGGTTAATGTTTGGGTTATGGTAAGGGTGATTTTTAGGGCTAGGGCTAGTTATGGCTAGATTTAGGATTAGGTTCTTTTCTATGACTAGTGTAAGGTTTAGGTTTAGGTATAATATTACCAGTAGGGCTAATGTTAGGGTTCCGGTTCTGGTTCAGGTCTGGTTTAGACCTACGGTTAGTGTTAGGGTCAGCATAAGTTTCAGGGTTATGATTAGGGTTTGGGTTATGGTTAGAACTAGAATGAGGGCTAGGGCTAGGACTAGTAATAGGGTTATGATTTGGGTTACGCTATGGATTCAGGTTAGGACTAGGGTTAGCATTAGGTTTATGGTTTGGCTTAAGGTAACAAATAGGATAAGAGCTAGGATTAGCGAAGGGTTAGGGACTGGCTTATGACTAGGGTTAGTGTTAGGGTTAAAGCTAGGATTAGTGCTTGGGTTAGGGCCAGGTTTTGGGTTAGGTTAGGGCTAGAGTTAGGGCTGCAGCTAATGTACAATCTAGGGTATGATTAGGGCAAGTTTTTGGGTTAGTGTTAAGGCTAGGTCAAGTGTTATGGTTAGGGTTAGATTTAGCATGATGTTTAGAGCTAGAGTTAGTGTTAGGGTAAGGATCAGTGTTCAGGTTAAAGTTAGCTTTAGGGTTAAAGCCAGAATTATCACTAGGGTTAGGTCTAGGCGTAAGGTTAGTGTTTGGGTTAGGTTACGGTTTATTATTAGGGGTAGGGCTAGTTTTTTGTTTATGTCAAGGGCTAGATATATGGCTAGATTTGGGATTAGGTTTAGGTCTAGGGCTATGTTAGGGTTAGGTTTAGGAATAGGTTTATTTCTAGTGCTAGTGTAAGGGTTCAGTATAGGGTTAGGGTGAGGTCTGGACCTATGGTTACCATTAGATTCAGAATAAGTGTCAGTTTTGTGTTATGGTTAGAGCTAGAATGAGGGCTAGGGTTTGGACTAGTAGTAGGATTAGGGTTAGGACTAGGTTTAGACCTACGTTAAGGGCTATATTCAGAGTAGGTTTAGGGCTAGTGTTATGATTATGTTTAATTTTAAACCTAGAGTTAGGTTTCAGATTAGGGCTAAATTTTGGTTATAGTTAAGGCTAGGTTTAGAGTTACAGCCAATGTTGCAGTAGAGTTATGATTTAGGATAGTTATAAGATTGTGGTTAGGACTAGGTCTAGTGTTAGTGTTTTGTTTACCATTAGGGGGATGTTTAGAGCTAGGGTTTGTATTAGGTTCAAAATTAAGGTCAGGGGTATTTTTAGGGTTAGGGTTTGGACTTTAATTAGACCTAGTGTTAGGGCTAGGTTTAGAGTTAGTTTTTCATTTAGGTTAAGCCTTAATGTTAGGGCTATGGCTCGTTTTTGTTTTAGGGCTAGGGCTATGGTTAGGGCTTGTTTTAAGATTAGCATTAGGTTTAGGACTACTTAGTAATCCTAACACTAAATCTAACTCTAAACCTAAGACTAGCATTAGAAATAAACCTATTCCTAAACCTAACCCTAACATTAGTCTTAGGTTTAGAGTTAGATTTAGAGTTAGGATTAAATCTAGGGTAAGGTCTAGAGCTAAGGATATGGCTAGCATTAGTTCTAGATTTATAGCTAGGATTAGGGTTATGATAAAAAATAGTGTTAGAACTAGGGATAGGGATAGGGCGAGAGTGAGAGTTAGTTTTAGGGCTAGGCTTAGTGTTTGGTTGGTATAGGGCTTAATTAGGGATAGGAATAGGACTAGATTTAGGTTTATGTTTAGGCCTAGGGTTAGGTTTGGGCTTAGGGCTAGGTTTAGTGTAAAGAATAGGGTTAGAGCTAGGTTTATGGCTAGGACGAAGATTAGAATTAGCATTAGGGCTAGGGTTTCATTAGAGTTATGATTAAGGCTAGGTTAAAAGCTAGGATGAGGGCTAGGGATTGTGTTTTGGTTAGGGTCAGGATTAGTGCTAGGACAAATGTTAGTTCTATTGTTATGGTTAGGGATAGTTTTAGGGTTAGATTTATGGTTAGGTTTAGTGTAAGGGTTAGATTTAGGGTAAGGGTCAAATTTAGAGCTAGGGATATTATTAGTCTCAGGGTCATGTTTAGGGTTTAGTTAGGTTAGAGTTTAGGGTTAGGGCTCAAATTAGCATTAGGGTTTGGGTTAGGGTAATGACAGGTTTAGGTTTAGGCTCTAGGTAAGGTTTAGCATAATGGATAGGGTTACGGTTAGGCATAGGGTTAGTTTTACGCCAAGGGTGAGCATTAGAATTAGGGCTATGTTTAGGGTAATTGATAGTATTAGAGCTAAGTATAGGGCTAGGGTTATAAATAGGATTAGGGCTAGGGTTAGGGTTAGGGTTAGGGCTATGTTTTGTGTTAAGTTTGAGGCTAGGATTAGGGCTAGGGCAAATGTCAGGTCTATGATTACATTAGGAAGAGTTTTAGTGTTAGGTTTATGGCTATGTGCCGCAGTCTGGCTGGGCACAATCAGGAGCCACTTGTCAAAAGAAACTAACTTTATTTTTAGAACCACACACGACAAACAAAATAGTCTCTCAGGAAAAACCCTCAGAGCCTCAACTGCCACCACCGGCTTTCCCCAAGCCTCTCTCTCCCACACAAGCTTCTCTCCACCTCCCACAATCCTCCTGCTCTTGAGGCCGATTGGCTGGGTCACGTGGGCGGAGCCAAAAAAGTCCCCCAATGAGCAGCTCCGTGGTCTGAAAGGGCAGGGAAACAGTCCAATGAGCATCACCGCAGAGGAGCCAATCAGCTAGATGTTGCTGGGGCTGCTGTGAGCCAATCGTCAGCCGGCAGCTGGAAGTTTGCTGGCAGCTGGAAGTTTGCTGGGGCCCCTTCGGCTGTGGCTCTCAACATCTCCCCCTCTCTGTTTAAACAACAAGCATGTGGCTTAGGGACCGTGCCTGTTAGGCAGTCCAATTCAACATATGGTCCTTACCCGTCATCGGATGAACTGACCTCTAGGCGTCAGCCTCCTGTCTTAGGTTGCTACCACTGCAATTGGATCATACCCGTCACTGACTACCGGTCCAGCATACAGCCATACTTGTGGATAGGCCTTTGCACCTGTGGGGGGGTGAGGTTCTTTGCCTCACCTCTGTTGGCCCCCAAATTTTAGACCATCACTAGTAGAGGAGGATGCAAAATGCCATGACATTAAGCCAATTGACGGCTCTTTGAAAAATTGTACCACCGGTGACATCATCAGCAAAAATACCCCAACACTACCACAGATAGCTGCACCAACAGATAGTTCACAATGCATACAGGTGAGCTCACAATGTGTCCAGGCAAGTTCTGCAAGCAGTTCAGTGATGGCTATTGTAGAAGCTGTAGATTGGTTTTATCTTTGACTTCACCAGCACTGGGATGAAGATAGGAATTCTGGCAATAATGGCTAAAGAAAAAATTATGTAACACTACAGAAGGCACTAAAAGAAAACAATTTTCTTAACAATTTACATTATCTTTAAGAGAATTATTAAATATAATGAAAAGGAAAGGTGAAAGTAAACAGATCTGTTAACCTTCTTTTTTGTTTACATATTAAAACAATCCTCAACAGTTATTTACACAATTTAAATTAAACCATATAAATCACGTGAAAAAAAAATATTTGGATCCATTTTATCATGAGCGCTCATCATATATGATATATGGACATACGTACATTCAAACATATAACACAAAACACAAGTGTGCACACATAATATAATACATACAACACATAACATTATAGTAAAGGCCTTATAACCTTTTACAGGTGAAATCTCCATTGCAATGTTTAAAAACTCTATAGTCAAAAAATAGAACTGATCAGCAAAACATTAACCTAGGTCTGTATGAGCTCAAAAAACAAAATAGAACTTCATGATATGGCAAAGGGCAATAATAAAATAGATATTGAAAAAAGCATCCTGGTTCTGTTGCAGATGTAAGAATAGCCAAACTGGAGTTTTGGATATCAGTTGTTATGGATTTGAGCCAAATCATCTTCTTTTTGGTCTGTAGAAATCGCTTTAGTTAATCTTTCTGGAATCCAAATCGGCTGCTGTTCTCCCTGTGGAAACACATAAACAGACCCCCGACTCCAGACAATCACTGGGTCAGGACCTTGGTTAATCTCTCTGGAATCCAAATCGGCTGCTGTTCTCCCTGTGGAAACACACAAACAGACCCTCGACTCCAGACAATTACTGGGTCAGGACCTTTCCATTGTCCTGTTAGAATATCCTTCCAAAGTACCTTGGGCTTATGTAAATTTTTTGGACACATATGCCTTTCTGCAGCACTAAGTCCTGATGAATCCAAATTTAAAAAGTTTAGAGTAAAAAGGGTTATTTTAAGTTTATCTTTGGGGAATATATACCCCTTCCCAATTCCTTCTTTTTGCTTTAATAAGTACATTTTAATAGTTTGATGAGCTCTTTCAACTATGCCTTGTCCCTGTGGATTGTATGGGATTCCTGTTATATGAGTAATGCCAAATGTTGAGCAAAATTGTTTAAAAGAGGTAGAAGTATAACCAGGGGCATTATCTGTTTTTAACTGTTTTGGAACACCCACAGTGGCAAAATTTTGTAAGCAATGAGCTATAACATCTTTAGTTTTTTCTCCGGCATGAAGGGAGCCCATCAAAAATCCAGAAGAAGTATCAACTGTAACATGCAAATATTTTAATTTTCCAAATTCTGGCAAGTGTGTGACGTCCATCTGCCAAATATGGTTAGGTATCAATCCTCTAGGATTGACTCCAAGATTAACTTGTGGTAAAAAGGTCACACAATTTTGACATTGTTTTATTATTTGTCTAGCTTGTTCCTTAGTTATTTTAAAACGCTTTTGTAAAGTATTAGCATTGACATGGAACTTTTTATGAAAATTTATAGCTTCTTCTAGTGTAGAGAAAATATGTATGTCATGTGTAGTTTTATCTGCTAAATCATTGCCCAAACTAAGGGCTCCAGGCAATCCTGTATGTGCCCTGATATGTCCTATAAAGAATGGATCTTTTCTGTCCCAGATTAGACTTTGTATAGTGGAAAGCAAAGAGAATACAGTAGAAGAAGGGGAAATCCTACCAGCATCTTCAAGAGATACTATAGCATTAACTACATACTGACTATCAGAAAATAAATTAAATACAGAATCTTTAAACATCACAAAAGCTTGTAAAACTGCATTAAGCTCTACCTTTTGAGCTGATTGTTTGGGTACTAAAAATGTAAAAGTTTGATCAGGGGTAACGACTGCTGCTGTACCATTATTTGACCCATCAGTGAATATATTTGGAGCATTCATGATAGGTGTTTTCTTGTCATTTTTGGAAAAACTACAGGATGCAATGACCAAAAAGACAATAAAGGATTAGATGGTAAGTGGTTATCAAATGAAACATTAGATTTGCACATGATTATTGCCCAAGTATTTAACTCATTAGCTAACTCATCAATTTGATTCATAGTATATGGAGTAATAATTTTATTGGGAGAAATTCCAAACACTCCCTTTGCTGCTTTTATTCCTTTGAGTATTAATTGTCCTACAGCCTCAGGATACCTAGTAAGAATAGTGTTAGGAGAATAAGATAAATGTATCCATAATAATGGACCTTCTTGCCAAAATACTCCTGTAGGAATATTTTTTGTTGGTAGTACAATAAATAATAAAGGCAAACTTATATCAATTCTATCCAAATGCATATTTTCCATATATGTTTCAATGATTTTTAATGCCTTTCTTGCTTCAGGCGTTAACATTCGGGGTGAATTTGGATCTGATGGACCTTTTAGGATATCAAATAAAGGTCCCAACTCTCCTGTTGGTATACCTAAATAAGGCCTTATCCAATTTATGTCTCCTAATAACTTTTGAAAGTCATTAAGTGATTTGAGTTGATCTACTCGTATTTGAATTTTTGGTGGATGGACCATGGTTGAGGATAATAGAACTCCTAAATAATTAATTGGAAAATTTAATTGTACTTTATCTATTGCTATCTCTAGATTATAATTTTTTAATAAGTTTGTAAGTGTGGCATAACATTCTAGCAATGTGTTTTTATCTTTGTGTGCTAATAATACATCATCCATATAGTGAAATATTTGTAGTTCAGGATTTTGATTTCTAAGTGGCTGGATTACTTTGTTAACATAAATTTGACACATAGTTGGGCTGTTAGCCATCCCTTGAGGGAGTACTTTCCATTCATATCTCTGATCAGGACCTTCATGATTCAGTGCAGGGATAGTAAATGCAAAACGTGGACTATCCTCAGGATGAATTGGAATTGAAAAAAAACAATCTTTAATATCTATAACTAAAACATACCAGGTTTTTGGCAAAGCAGACAACTGAGGAATCCCTGATTGAGCAGGTCCCATAATAACCATCTCATTATTAATGGCTCTTAAATCTTGCAATAATCTCCATTTACCAGATTTCTTTTTGATGACAAAAATGGGAGTATTATGGGGAGATACAGAAGGTTGTATATGTCCTTCTGCTAATTGTTGTTTGACCAGGACATGGGCTGCTTGTATCTTTTCTTTAGTCAGGGGCCACTGAGGAACCCATACTGGTCTTTCTGATTTCCAAGTAATTTTTATTGTCTCAGTGGCCCTTTCTGAAAATCCAACCCATGTCTGTCTGTTCCTTGATCTATTTGTATTGGTGCTGCTATACCTTGTTCTTGTTTTTCTAATCTTTTTCCTTTCCTAAAACCTTATCTAGTCATAATAGTGGGTGCATTTTGGTTGATGTTATTTGTTAATGTCAAACCTAATTGATCTAGGACATCTCGTCCCCATAAATTTACGGGAAGATGATCCAATACATATGGCTGTATAGTTCCTTCACATCCTTCAGGATCCTTCCAATCTAATACCATTGCACTTCTTTGGGGATTAGTCGCCACTCCTAGGCCTCGAAGCGTTTGAGTGGCTTGTTGTAATGGCCAATGTTTTGGCCATTCTTGACGAGAGATGATGCTAAGGTCTGCACCTGTATCCAGTAGCCCATTAAATTCATGTCCTTGAATATTTAGTTTTAGCATGGGGCGAGAATCTAAATTTAAAGAAAGCATAGCCCAATCTACGCCTGTGGAGCCTAATCCCTTGGAACCTCTTTCTACAGTACGACTGGAAAATTTATCATGTAGGCTGGGTATTATTAGTAACTGTGCTATTCTATCTCCTGGTGAAATTACTGATATACCCTTTGGAGAACTGGCTATAATTTTTATTTCACCTTCATAATCGGGATCAATTACCCCAGGACTTATCATAAGTCCTTTTAGAGTAGAAGAGCTGCGTCCCAATAATAAGCCTACTGTTCCTTTGGGAAGAGGTCCTTTCACCCCTGTGGGAATGATTTGAACTCCCATCTCTGGAGTTAGTACTGCTCTGGCGGAGGCGCAGATGTCCAACCCTGCGCTCCCTCTGGTTTGTCTGATGAGGGATCTGATGGACAATGTGTCCTGGGCACTACCCTGATGGGGTTGCTGGGTTCCTCCAGTGCTCCGTATATTTGTGGTTTCGGGCCCCGGAGCATTGGGCCCCCCTGTCCATTTTTTGGCAATGGAGCCCAATGCCTTTCTCCACGATATCGTGGATAAACACCTGGTCCTTGTTCGTGTTTTGATAATGGAGTACCCTCTATGGTGGTTTGAGAACGGCATTCATTAGCCCAATGTCTCCCTCTACGTCATCGTGGGCAAATACCTGGTATTCTACTCCTTTGATACCTAGTTTTGTTAAACCCTCCTCCAATGGGGCAATTCCTTTTAAAATGTCCTGTTTGTTCACAATTGTAGCATGTTCTTGGCCTGGCATCTAAAGCCTGTTTTACTGCAGCTGCCACAATTTGCCCTTGTTCATTAATGTCTCTGGCATCTAAAGCCTGTTTTACTGCAGCTGCCACGACTTGCTCTTGTTCATTAATGTCTCTACATAATTTAATATATGTGTTTAAATCTTCATGTTTCCATGGTCTAATGATATCTCTGCACCAACGATTCGCTTGCTCATAAGCCAGGTGTTTTAGTAATGACATTGCTTGTTCTGTATTCCCAAAAACTCTGGTAGCTGTTTGAATAAGCCTATCTACAAATTCAGCATAAGGTTCATTAGCTCCTTGTATTACCTTAGATAATTGACCTTTTAAACCTCCATGTCCTTGTAAAGTCTTCCATGCCTTAATTGCATCTGCAGCAATTTGTGCGTATACGCCAGGATCATATGCAATTTGTTGCTGCTGATCCTCATAAGGTCCCTTTCCTAACAACATATCTAGATTTCTCTGAGGATAACCAGCTGCTGCATTTCGCCTAGCCGTCTCCTTGCAAAATTCCTCATTGGCAACCTTCCATAACAGGTATTGTCCTCCATTTAGCACAGCTTTACACATATTAGCCCAATCTGCTGGCGTCATGTTCAAGTTGTTAATGGATTCAACCAAGCTTACAGTGAAGGGTGCTTGAGGACCATAGGTTGTTACAGCCTCTTTTAGCTGCTTCAATGTTTTGAAATTTAAAACTTGGTAAAATCGCTGCCCTCCTGCCTCAAATACAGGGCATGTTAATATTTGAGATCTTGTCTCAGGATCCCAACTATCAACTGCGGGGGTTGGGGGCCTCCCAGCGTATGGAGGTGGCGCTGTTAGTTGGACACTTACGCCCTCTGGTGATAGAAAGGTGTTAGTAGCAGTCTCCTGTAGAGGTGGTGCTGTTGGTTGGACACTTACACCCTCTGGTGATAGAAAGGTGTTAGTAGCAGTCTCCTGTTGTAACTTTCCCCCTGATGGCTTTTTCTGTTTTACACTTTCTTTCTCTGTCTGACTAGCTTGAGAGGCCTTCTCTTTTACTTGAATCTTTTCCTCTGTCTGACTAACTTGAGAGACCTTCTCTTTTACTTGAATCATTATGTCTTCTCCTTCCTCTACCATTGTCTGAACTGAAGGCTTTGGACTAAGCAAACAAGATACGAATGTCCACAATGGCAATGTGCCAACTGGCAGAGTCCCTGGGCTTTTCTTTTCTATTCTTTTTAAATCTTCACCATGATGGTTCCATTGTGATATATTTAACAACTCCTCCTTAAAAAGCCATGGGCTACATTTTTGTATTGTATCAACGTATGCCCTGACTGCTCTTGATTTTACTGGGATGCCTCCTTCCTCTAACAATTTACTTAACACTCTTTCAGTTTGTTTTTTACTAATTTCTGATCCCGTATTTCTACTATAATACAACCCAACAAGATAACGCCTAACAAAACTGAAACTGAGTGAAACAAATTTGGAACAACACAAAATCATTATAATAGCCTCCTGAAATGTCCATCCGTCCTTTCTCCCTATCTGTTCCTCAGATGTGAGCGGTTTTTCTTCCATCTTACACATCTCCAGGGACAGGCAACTTAAAACAAAAGTGAAACAAAATAACAAAAGAAGAATCTTAAAATGGCTACCCATCCTCTCGCCCTGCCCTCAGGGGCGAGCAGTTCACTTACCCTCAGTCGCTCCTTGTGCGAGCCACCAAATGCCGCAGTCTGGCTGGGCACAATCAGGAGCCACTTGTCAAAAGAAACTAACTTTATTTTTAGAACCACACACAACAAACAAAATAGTCTCTCAGGAAAAACCCTCAGAGCCTCAACTGCCACCACCGGCTTTCCCCAAGCCTCTCTCTCCCACCTAGGTCTGTAATGTCAGGTCTATGATTACATTAGGAAGAGTTTTAGTGTTAGGTTTATGGCTATGTATAGTGTAAGGTTTAGGTTTAGAGGGAGGGTCAGGGTTAGAACTAGGTATATTATTACAGGAATTGTCATAGTTAGGGTTTGGCTTAGAATAAGTTTAGGATTAGGGCTCAAATTAGCATTAGGTTTAGGGTAATGATAGGGTTAGGTTTAGGGTTCAGGTTAGGTTTAGGTTAATGAATTAGGTTAGGGTTAGCAATAAGTTTAGGGTTAGGCCTAGGATTATGGTTATTGTTAGGGTATGGATAGGTTTAGAGGTAGTGATAAGGCTAGGGTTATGGTTAAGAATCTGGCTAGTGTTAGGGTAAGATTTAGGGTAGATTTTGGGTTAGGGTTAGGTTTAAAACTAGGTTTAAGTCTCAAATAAGGGCTAGCTTTTGGGTTTGGATAGGCTTAGGGTTAGGGCTATGGCTAATGTATGAACTAGTGTTACAACTAATGCCAGTTTTAGGGTTAGGGTTAGGGTGATGTTTAGAGCAAGGGTTATATTTAGGGTCAGTGTCAAGGTCAGGGTTAGTTTTAGTGTTATGTTTAGGACTCAAATTAGGGCTAAAGTTACTGCTATGTGTAGGGTTAGGTTTTGGTTTAGGTTAAGGGTTATGGTTAGGGCTATGGCTCAGTTTTTCTTTTAAGGCTAGGGCTAGGGTTAAGGCTAGGTTTTGGATTAGCATCAGGGTTAGGTCTAGTGTTAGAGTGAAGTTTAGGCTTAGGGTTAGGGTTAGATTTACAGTTAGGGTTGATCTAGAATTAGGGCTCATGCTAGGGTTAGGGATAGGGTTAGAGTTATGCTAAGGAATGTTTAGAACTAGGGATAAGTCTAAGGTGATAATTAGAATTATTCCTAGGAGTAGGCTATGATGAGTATTAGGGCTAATTTAGGCCTAGAATTAAGACTAGGGTTTGTGTTAGGGTTAAGCCTAGGCTTTGGGCTAGGTTTAGGTTTAGCACTGGGGTTAGGGTTAAGTTTAGAGGAATGGGTGGGGTTATAGCTATGTTTAGGCCTAGGGCGAGTGTTAGAATTATGATTAGGCCTAGGGTTATGGTTCAGTTTAGGATTAAGGCTAGGATTAGGACTAGGATTAGGGGTAGTTTTTCTGATAGTTTTAGGGCTACAAATCTGATAGAGATAATATAATGTCTAGGGTAATGGTTAAGGATAATTTTAGGGTTAGGTTATGGCTAGGTCTAGTGTAAGGGTTATGTTTATGTTAAAGATCAGCTTTAGAGGGAGAATTATTATTTTTGTCTTGGTCAGGGTCAGGGTTAGCATTTGGTTTACGTTAAGGTTAAAGGGTGAGGGATCAAATTAGTGTTAGGGTTATGATTAGAGTTAAGGTAATGGCTGGGTTTACTTTAGGTTTTAGTTAAGATTTAAGATAATAAATGGGTTAGGTTTCAGTGATCAGGTTAGGGTTAGCATTAGGGTTAGGATTATGTTTAGTGTAATGGATAGTTTTAGAGCTAGGGTTAGGGCTAGGTTATGGTTTGGATTAAATCTAGGATTAGGGTTAGGTTTAGGGATAGGGCTAGGGTTTGGTTTAGGGTAAGTGTTATGGTTAGGGTAAGTGTTAGTTTAGGGTTAAGGTTATGGCTAGGTTAGGATAAGGGTTAGTGTTTGAGCTAGGGTTAGGGCTAGTGCGAGGGTTAGGTTTAGGTTCTCTTATGAGTTCAAGATTATGGTTAGAGTTAGGTTTAGTGTTAGGGATAGGATTTTAGTTTTAGGGTTAGGGTTAGCGTAATGGATATGGTTAAAGCTAAAGTTTGGGCTATGGTTAAGTTTGGATTAGGGCCAGGGTTAGGATTAGGATTTAGGATAGGTCTAGGTTTATTTTTAGTGTAAGGGTTAGGCTTTGAGCTAGCATTAGGTCTAAGGAAAAGTTTAGGGTTAGAGTTAGGCTTAGGTTAGGACCAAGCTTAGGTTTATGCTCAGAGCTAAGTTTAGGCCTAGGATTAGCTCTAGGTTTTGTGTTAGGTTTAGGGATAGGGTTAACACTATGGGTAATGTAAAAGCTAGGGTTATGTTTAGGGCTAGTTTTAGGTTTAGTGTTATAGCTAGGTCTAGTGTTAGGTCTATATTATGGGCTAGTGTCAGATTTAAAGCTGGTTTAAGTGTTAGGATCAATGTCAGTGTTCGGGATAGGGTTAGGTTTAGTGTTAGAGCCAGAATTAGGACTAGGGTTAAGTCTAGGGATAGGCTAAGTGTTTGGTTTAGGTTAAGGTTTGGTGTTATTTCTAATGCTAGGATTTTGTTTAGGTCTAGAGCTAGATTTATAGCTATATTTAGGATTAGCTTTGGATCTAGGTCTAGAGTTAGGCTTAGGTATAAGTATAGGGTTACCGGTAGGTCTAGTGTTAGGATTTGGTTTAGGGTTAGGCTCAGGTTTAGACCTAGGGTTACTTTCAGTGTCAGATGAGGGTCAGGGTTAGGTTTAGATGTAGAAAGAGGGCTTGGGTTAAGATTAGTATTATGTTTAGAGTTTAAGTTAGGTTAAGGATTAGGATTAGGACTAGGGTTAGCATTTGGTTTAAGGTTTGGCTTAGGGTAATGGATAGGGTTAGAGCTAGGGTTAGGTTTCAGGTTTGGGTTAGGGTTAGGGATAGGGTTAGGGTTAACATTAGGACTTCAGCTAGTTTTAGGACAAGAATTAAGGGTAGTATTTGTGTTAGGGTTAGGGCTAGGGTTATGACAACGACTAATGTATGAACTAGGGTTACAATTACAACTAGTTTTAGGATTACAGTTAAGGCTAGGACTAGTGTTAGTGTTAATTTACGTTAGGGTTATGATTAGAGCTAGGATGATTTTTAGGGTCAGCCTCACGTTCAGAGTAATTTTTAGAGTTATAGTTAGGGCTAGGTGTAAGGTTTGGGTTTGGTTAAGTTAAGGGTTTGGGCTAGGCATATTGCTTGGTTTTGTTTTATGTCTATGGCCAGGGCTAGGGCCAGTTTAAGGATTAGCATTATGGTTGGGGTAGTGTTAGGGTTTGATTTGGCTTAGGATTACAGTTAAATTCAGAGTTAGGTTTAGATTTAGAGTTAGGTTTAGATCTAGATTTAGGATAGGGCTAAGGATAGAACTAGGGCTAGGGCTAGGGCAAGAGTTATAGATATAGGTTTAGGGTTAGGTTTAGGATAGGATTAATTTAGGGCTAGGATTAGCACTAGGCTTAGTGTTAGTATTAGGTCTAGTGTTACGGCGGGAGTTTGGGTTAGGTTTAGGGTTATGGTTAGGTTTATTGTAATGGATGGTGTTATAAGTAGGTTTGGGGCTAGGGTGAGGGTTAGAATTAGGGTTAGGGATCTGGTTATGGCTTGGATTAGGATTAAGTATAGGTTCAGAGCTAGGATTACTGTTAGGGCTAATTTCAGGTCAAGATTTATGGTTAAAAATAGTTTAAGGTTAGGTTTATGGTTATGCCTTGTTTAAGCATTAGGTTTAGAGTTAGGATCAGGATTAGAGCTAAGGATATTATTAGGGTCATTTTCATGATTAGTGTTTTGGATATATTAAGGTTTAAATTTAGGACTCTATTTAGTATTAAGTTTAAGATCAGCAGAATGATAGGGTTAGGTTTAGGTTTCAAGTTAGATTTAGGGTAATGGATAGCTTGAAGATTACGGATAGGGCTAGGTTTAGGCCTAGGGTTAGCATTAGGGTTAGGGTTATGGTTAGGGTAATGCATAGGGTTAGAGCTAGGGTTACAGCTAGGGTTATGATTACAAATAGTGATAGGGTTAGTGTTAGGTTTAGTGTTAAAACTAGGATTAGGGCTCGGAATTGGGCTAGAATTTTGGTTAAGTTAGGGCTAGGGTTAGGGTTATGGCTAATGTAAGTACTAGGGTTATGATAAGGGCTAATTTTAGTGTTAGGGGTTAGCACTGGGTCTAGTGTTAAGTTTGGGTTTAGGTTTAGACCTAGGATTAGTGTTAAGGTCAAAGTAAGGGTGAGGGTTAGTTTTAGGGTTCGGCTTAAGACTCAAATTATTGCTAGTGTAAGGGCTAGGTGTAGGATTAGGGTTAGGTTTATATTAAGGATTAGGGTTAGGTCTATGGCTTGGTTTAGTTTTAGAGCTAGGGCTAGGGTTATGGCTAGTTTTAGGATTAGCCTTAGGGTTTGGGCTAGGTTAGGTATAGGCTTAGGCTTATTGTTAGGGTTAGATTTAGAGTTTTAGGGTTAGATCTAGGGTTATGGACAGGGATATGAATAGGGCTAGGGTTAGACCTATGGTTCAGTCTAGGTTTAGGCTTCCAGTAAAGTATAGGTTTAGAACTAGAGTACCTATAGGGTGAAAGTTAGAGTTAGTCTTTGGGCTAGGGTTAGAGTTAGGGTTAGTGATAGGGCTAAATTAGGGCTAAGATTAGGGATATGGTTAGTGTTAGGTTTAGGCCTAGGGTTAGGGTTAAGGTTATAATTAAGGCTATGTTTAGGGCTAGGTTAAGGATTAGGGTTTGTGCTAGGGTTAGGGCTAGGATTATGGCTAGGGCTAAAGTCAGGTATAGGGTTATGGTTAGGGACACTTTTATGGTTAGGTTTATGGCTAAGTCTAGTGTAAGTGTTATGTATAGGGTAAGAATCAGGTTTAGAACTAGGGGAATTATTAATGTAAGGGTCAGTGTTGGGCTTTGTTTTAGGTTTGAGATTAGGGATAGGGCTAGAATTAGCATGAGGGTTAGCATTATGGTAATGAAAGGTTAGGTTTATGGTTCAGGTTAAATTTAGGGTAATTGACAGTTTTGGGGATAGTGATAGGGTTAAGGTTAGGCCTAGTGTTACATTAGTGTAAGGGTAATGTTTAGGATAATGGATACAGTAAGAGTTAAGGTTATGGCTAGGGTTATGGTTAGGATTTGGTCTTGAGTTTGGGTTAGGTTGAGGGTTAGATCTAGGGTTAGTTTTATGGTTATGTTTAGCATAAGGGTTAGGTTCTAAGCTATGTTTAGGGATAGGCTGGGAGTTAGCTTCAGGATTAGGTCTATGGATAAAATTACCATAGGTTTTGGGTTACCATAGGTTTGAGTTGGACCTAGGATTAGTGGTAGGGTCAGTATAATGGTCAGGGTTAGGGTTAGAATTTTGGATAGAGTTAGAGCTAAAATGAGAGCTAGGGTTAGGGCTATTAATAGATTTAGAGTTTTGGTTAGCCTAAGGATTAGGGATAGGTCTAGGGTTACCCTTAGGTTAAGGGTTTTGATAAGGGTAAGGGATTGGTTTAGAGCTAAGTTTAAGGTTATGGTTATGGTTAGATTTAGGGTTAAATTTAAGTTTAGGGCTAGTGTTTGTGTTTGGGTTAGGTAAAGGATTAGGGTCATGGCTAATATAAGAACTAGGATTAAAATTCAGTTAGTTTTAGAGTTATGGTTAGGTTTAGTGTTCAGGTTAGGTTTACGTTTAGGTTAATATTTATAGCTAGCATTTGTGTTAGGATAAGAGTCAGGTCAGAGTTCGTTTTAGGTTTAGGGATAGTACTCAAATTATGGGTAGGGTTATTATTAGCATTCAGTTTAAGGTGAGGGTGGTGTTTAGAGGTAGGTTGAGTGTTAGGATACAAGTCAGGGTCAGTGTTAGTTTTAAAGTTAGTGTTAGAACTCAAATTTGGGCTAGGCATAGGTCTAGGTTTAGTGTTAGAGTTTGGTTTCAGTTAATGTTTAGGGTTAGGGCTATTGCTTGGTTTTGGTTTAGTCCTGAGGTTAGGTTTAGGGATAGTGTAAGTGTTAAGCTTAGGCTTAGGGTTAGGGTTAGATTTGGAGTTAAGATTAGATCTAGGGTTAGGAATGGGACTAAGAATAGGGCAATGGTTAGGACTAGGGATAGGGTTATGATAATGGATAGGGTTAGAACAAGGGATCGGTGTAGGCTGAGAGTTAGATTCTTAGGGTTAGGGTTAGAGTTAGGGTTGGAGATAAGGCTACATTAGTACTAGGATTAGGGCTATGTTTATTGTATGGCTTAAGCCTAGTGTTAGGGTTAGCGTTAGGTTTAAGTTTAGGGTAAGAGATGGAATTGTAGCTAGGTATAGATTTAGGGTGAGGGTTACAATTTGTGTTAAGTGTAGGGTTAGGTTCAGGGTTATGATTGAAGCTCGGTGTAGGGCTAGGATGAGGGCTAGGATTTGTTTTAGGTTAGGACTATGATTAGCACTAGGGCTAATTTCAGGTCCAGAATTATGGTTAAAGATAATTTTAGGGTTAAAATTATGGCTTCGTCAAGAGTAAGGGTTAGGTGTAGGGTTATGTTCAAGTTTAGAGCTAGGGGTTTTATTAAAGTCAAGATCAGGATTAGGGTTTGGGATAGGCTAAGGTTTAAAGTTAGGGCTTGAATTAGTGTTAATGTTAGTGTTAGTGTAATGATAGGGTTAGGATTAGGTTCAGGTTAGCTTCAGGATAATAGATTGGGTTAAGATTAGGGTTCATGCTTAGGGTAAGCATTAGGGTTATGGTTTTTGTTATGGTAATGGATAGAGTTAGAGATCAGTTTAGGGCTAGGTTTATAGTTACAAATGGGGCTAGGGTTAAAGCTAGGATTAGTGGTAGGTTTAGAGTTAAGTTAGGGATAGGGTTAGGGTAAGGGCTAATGTAAATACTAGGGTGATGTTTAGGGCTGCTTTTAGGGTTTTAGGGCTAGAGTTAGTGTTAAGGTTAGTTTTAGGGTTAGGGTGATATTTAGAGATAATAGTGTTAGGGTCCACTGTCAGGTTCAGGGTTAGTTAAAAGTTTTGATTACAACTCATTTTAGGGCTAAGGTTAAGGCTAGGTTTAAGGTTAGGTTTTGTTTTCTGTTAAGGTGTAGGGTTATAGCTATAGCTAGGATTTGTTTTAGGGCTAGTGCTAAGGTTAGGGCTAGTTTTAGGATTAGTGTCATGGTTTGGGCTAGTGTTATGGTTTAGCTTAGTCTTTGGTTTAGGGCTTGATTTAGAGTTAGGGTTTTTCTAAGGTTAATGCTAGGGCAAAGGATAGGGCAATTTTTAGGGCTAGGGTTAGTGTTATGGTAAGGGTTAAGGTTAGAATGAGTGAAAGGTCTAAGGTGATATTTAGAGTTAGTCTTAGGGCTAGTATTAGGGATATGAAAAATTAGGGCTAAGATTAGTGTTAGGATTAGTGTCAGGGTTAGGCCTAGAGTTTTGATTAGGATTGTAATTAAGGCTATGTTTAGGGCTAGGATAATGGCTAGTGTTTGTTTTAGGGTTAGGACTAGAATTATGGCTAGGGCTAATGTCAGGTCTAGGGTTACAGTTAGGGATAGTTTTAATGAAAGGTTTATGGCTAGGTCTATTGTAAGGGTTAGGTTGATGAAAAGAGTCAGGTTTAGAGGTAGGAGAATTATTAGAGCCAGGGTCAATATTAGGGCTTATTTTAGGTTGTGTTTAGAATTACAGCTCAAATTAGAGTTATGGTTATGGTTAAAATAAAGATAAGGTTAGGTTTAGGGTTTAGGTTATGTTTAGGGTAATTGATTGTTTTGGAGATAGTGATAGGTTTAGGATTAGTCTTAGGGTTAGCATTAGGATAAGGTTTATATTTAGGGTAATGGATAGAGTTAGAATTAAGGTTAGGGCTAGAGTTTTGGTTAGGATTAGGTCTTGGGTTAGGGTGAGGTTGAGGGTTAGGGTTAAGGCTATGTTTGTGGCTCAGATGAGGGTTTGTGTTAGGGCTAGGGCTAGGATTAAGTCTAGGGCTAATGTCAGGACTAGCATTACATTTAAGGGTAGTTGTAGGGTTTGGTTATGAATAAATATACTATAAGGGTTAAGTTTAGGGTAAAGGTCAGGTTTAAAGCTAGGTGAATTATTATGGTCACGGTCAGGATTAGGAATCTCTTTTGGTTAAGTTTCAGTGTTAAGGCTCAAATTAGCATTAGGTTTAGAGTAATGGATATGGTTAGGTTTAGGGTTCAGGTTAGGCTTAGTTTTTGAATAACCTTAGGGATAGCTATAGAGTTAGGTTTAGTCCTATTGTTAGCATTTGTGTTATGCTTCAGTATAGGGTAAAAGATAGGATTACAGCTAGGTTTAAGGCTACATTTATAGTTAGAATTTGGGCTATTGTTAGGGTTAGTGTTAAGGTTATGGTTAGGCCTAGGGTTAAGGTTAGGTTTAGGGTAAGTACTATGGTTGCAGCTAGATTATTGAGAGGGTGAGGGTTAGGTTTAGAGCAGGTCTAGGGTAAATGTTAGGGTTAGGGCTGCATTTCGCACTAGGTTTAGGGTTAGAGTTATGGTAATGGATAGAGTTAGAGCTAGGGTTTGGGAAATGGTTACATTTAAAATTAGGGTTAAAGATAAGTTTAGGTATAGGGCTATGTTAATATTTTGGGTTAGGATTAGGGCTCAGTTTAGAGGTAGTGTTAGAGTTAGAATTAATTTATTCAAATATCTTTGATACAATACAAGATTCATCTTTAACTAACTCTATTCTGTTTCCCAGGTTTAGGCATTCTGGTTCAACGTTTTGGTGTCCAGATCAGTTAATATTTTTACTTTACTTCATTTTGACCTATATGAGTAAATGTAAATGGACCTGGAAAACAAACAGAGTTTATGCTAGTTGCTTGAAACTGCACACACAACCTCAGTTCTTTGTGTGGACACTCTGGTATGTTCCTTGTGAGTGTAGGCCTAAGATGAAGCATGCAAAAACAACTTTATCCGAGAGCTGTTTAGGATAAAGCAGGGAATATGCATGCACTGAAATTCCTCCCATAATTATTTTGTCAGATTTGTTTGATACTGAGTAGGATTCATTATTTAGCTTGCCCCACAAAGCTCTCAAAGTTTGGGAATTCTAGGATCAATGCTTCTCTACTCAGGTTAGTGTTAGTGTTAGCTTTGGCTTTAGGGTTAGGGTTAGAAATAGTGTTAGGTTAAGAATAAGTTTTGTACAAATTTATTTGATACTTGGAAGGAGTCATCTTTTACCTACCCTTACTATGCTCCGCAGGTTTGGGCCTTCTCATTTCAATGGTATGCTAGCAGGGACACTCTGTATTTTAAGGTTTCACTTCATATTGACCTATATATGTAAATGAAAATGGAGGTTGAAATCAAACCAGGGTGGTGCTAGCTGTTTGAAACTTCAAACACTAAATCAGTTCTCTGTGTGAACTCTCTGGTGTGTTCCTTGTGAAAGTAGCCCTAAGATAAAGATGGCAAAAACAACTTCATCCGAAAGCCCTTTAGCAGGAAACAGAGAAATATGCATGAACTGAAATACCAGCTCAATTATTTGGTCATATTTTTTGATACTGCATAGGATTCATCTGATTGCTTAGCCCACTTGGCTCCCCATGTTTGGGAATTCTAGGATCAACAGTTTTTCAAACAGGTTAGGGTTTGTATTAAGGAAAGTGTTAGGGCTAGTGTTTAGAGATAGTATTAGGATTAGAGTTTTATTTTTTTTTCAAATTTCTTTGACACTGGGCATGATTTATGTTTTCTCCTTCTCTTCCTATACTCCACATATTTGAGCCTCCTAGGTTCAATGGTTCACTGTAAGTAACATTTTGTATTTTAAACTTTCACTTCATTTTGTCCTACACAGGTGAAAGGAAATGGAGCTGGAAATCAAACAGCATTGGTGCTAGCTGCTTGAAATTTCACACTTCATCAATACTATGTGAGCAATCTCTGGTTTGTTCTTGTTACAGTAGGCCTATACTGAAGCATGTAAAAAGAACTTTATCCAAGAGTCCTTTAGGAGATAACAGAGAAATACGCATGTACTGATATACTCCATCAACTTTTTGGACAGATTTCTTTGATAATGTATAGCATTTATCCCTTAGCTCCCAACTAGGGTGCCCAAGTTTGGAAATTCTATGGTCAAAGGTTTCATACAAAAGTTAGGGTTAGGGGAAGAGCGAGAGTTACAGCTAGTGTTAGGGTTAGAGTTAGTTTTATTCAAAATTCTTTGATACTTGGCAGGATTTACCTTTTAGCTAGATTTACTCTGTTCCCCAGGTTTACGCCTTCTCTATTCACAGGTTCGCTGTAAGGAATATTTTGTATTTTAAGATTTCACTTCATTTTGACCTACATGGGAAAGTTAATGGAGTTGAAAATCAAACAGGATTTGTGCTAGATACTTGAAACTTCACACACTTCATTAGTTCTCTGAAGGGACTCTGGTTTGTTCCTTGTAAAAGTAGGCCTATGCTTAAGCATGCAAAAACAATTATTCTGAGAGCCCTTTGGGAGAATACAGGAAAATATGTATGTACTGAAATACCTCCCATAATTATTTGAGCAGATTCATTGGATGTTGTGTAGGATTCATCACTTAGCTTGCCCCACAAGACTCCCTAAGTGTGGGCATTCTAGGATCAATGGTTCTCTAATCAGGTTAGGGTTAAGGTTAGGTTTATAATTATGGCTAGGGCTAGGCTTAGAGGTATTTGTAAGAGGGAGAGTTAGTTTTATTCAAATTTCATTGATACTGGGCAGGAGTCATATTTCATCTAGCCTTAGTATGCTCCTAAGGTATGTTCTTCACAATTCAATGGTTCACTATCATGAACACTTTGTATTTTAAGGTTTCACTTCATTTTGACACCTATGGGTAAATTTAAATGGAGATGGAAATCAAACAGGAAGCCCCCTTCCCCTAATCCTAACCCTAAGCCTAACCATAAATATAGCCCTAATACTAAGCCTAAGCCTAACATTAATACTAGAACTATCCCTAGCCCTAATTTAGCCTTAACCCTAACCCAAACTCTTGCACTAAGACTAATTATAACTCTTGCCATAGCCCAATTTCTAGTTCTAACACTATCCTTTACCATAAACCATACAGTAGCCCTAATCTTAGCTCTAACACTAGCCATAGCCCTAACCTTAGATTGAACCATAACTCTAAATCTTCACCTAAGCCTAATCTCACCCTATCAGTAGCAATAGCACTAACACTAATCATAAAACTACCCTTAACTTTATCTTTATTCCTAAAAGAAAACTGAACCATAGGACAAACACTAACCCTTAACCTAAACCAAATCCTAACCCTACATCTAGCCCTAATACTACCCCTAATTTGAGTCAAATCCCTAACCATGAAATGAATCGTGATTCTTACTCTGACCCTAACAGTAACCCTATTAAAAAAAAAACACCCTAAACATAAACATAATCCTAAACCTAGTCTCAGTCATAAATGTATCCCTAGCACTAGACCTAATCATAACCTTAGTTCTTACATTAGCTGTATCCCTAAGAAGAGTGCTAACATAATCCAAAACCTAGCCCTAATCCAAGACACAACCCTAGCTTTAACCCTAACTCTAACCCTAAATCTAGCCCTAATCCTTATTCTAAACCTAACACTAAATTTAATCCTTGCACTAAACCTAAAACTAACCCTACCCCTAGCCCTTAATCTAACCATAACCCTAACCGTAACCCTAGCTCTAACCCTATCCATTACCTTAACCCTAACCCTAACCCTAATGCTAATCCTCAGCCTGACCCTACCACTAACCCTAAACCTAACCTATTCATTACCGATAACCTAACCTGAACCTAATGCTAAAATTATTATTACCCTAACTGTAACCTTAGTCCTAATGCTAAATCGAGCCTTAAACCTAACACTAAACCTAAACCTAACCATAACTCTATCCCTCACACTAACACTAATCATAAAACTAACCCTAAAAGTAACCCTAAACCTAACCCGAATGCTAACCCTACCACTAACACTAAACCTAACCCTGACACTAACACTAATACAAACACTAACCCTATCCCTAAACCTACCTAAACCTAACACTAAACCTAACACTAACCCTAAACTTATCCCTAACCCTAATATTATCGTTAACTGAAATCCTAACCCTAACTATAACCCTAATAAGAAACCTAACCCGAAACCTAACAATAACCCTAACATTAACCCTACCCCTAACACTAATCCTAAACCTAATCGTAAACCTAACATTAACCCTAACACAAACCCTAACCCTAACCCTAAAACTAACCCTAATCCAAACGTAAAAATAACCATAACACTAACCCTAACACAAACCATAATACAAAACTTAACACTAACACTAATCCAAATCCTAACCCTATCCTACCCATTAACCTAACCTAAAACTTACCATAACTCTAACCTTAAACCTATCCCTAACATTAACGAAAACCCTAACCATAACCCTTACCCTAACACTGACCCTAAACCTAATCCTAAACCTAACACAAAATTAACCCTAACCCTAACCCAAACACTAAGGCTAACCCTAATATTAAACTAAACTAAACCTAAAAATACACATAAACCTAACCCTAACCCAAACCTTACACTAACCCTAACCCTAACCCAAAATCTAACACAAACCCTAACAGTAAACTTAACCCTAACACTAACCCTAAACTTAAATTTAACCCTAATGCTAATCCTAAACATAATCCCAACCCTAACACAACCGTAAGCCTAACACAAACCCTAACCCTATCCATAACACTAAACCTAACGCTAACCCTAAAACTAACCCTAAACAAAAGAGAAAATTTAACCCAAACCATAATTCTAAACTTAACCTAACCCTAACCCTAATCACAACCTAACTCTAACCCTAACCTTAACAGTAACCATAACACTGAACCTAATCCTAACACTAACCCTAACTCCAAATGTAAACCTGTCACTGACCCTAACTGTAAACATAACTCTAAACCTAACAAAAAACCTAACCCTAACACTAACAGTAACCTTAAAATAAACCATAAACCTAACCCTAAACTTAAACCTAAAACTAACAGTAACCTAAACAGTAACCCTAACACTTACCCTAACTCTAATCCTAATTCTGAGACTAATCCTATCTTTAACCCTAACCCTAAACTTAAACTTAATTCTAAAACAAACCCTAACCCTAAAACTGAACCAAACTCTTAAACTAACCCTAACCCTTAACATAACCCTAACCCTAACAGTTACCCTTAACCTAACACCAAACCTAACCCTAAACCTAACACCAAACATAACCTTAAACCTTACCAGAACCCTAAACCTAACACTAACCTGAACATTAAACCTAACACTAACCCAAACAATAACACTAAGGCTAACAAAAAACCTAAACCTAATCAGAAACCTAACACTAACAATAATGCTAAGCATAAGACTAACCCTAAAACTAACCAGAACACTAACCCTAATGCTAACTGTAACATTAAGCCTAAACCTAACCCTAATGATAACCCTAAGAATAACCCTATCCTTAACCATAACCCTAAACATAAAAATAACCCTAACCCTGACCCTAACACAACCCTAACCCAAACCTAAACCTAAACCTAACACTAACCTGATAACAAACACAAACACTTACACCAACCCTAACCATAAAACTAATCCTACCCATAAACGTAACCTAACACTAAAACTAATCTTAACCCTAACACAAAACCTAACAATAACATTAACACTAACCCTAAAACTAAGCCTAAGCATATCCCAGTTGCAACCGTAATGCTAACTCTAACCCTAAAACTAACACAAACCCTAAGTCTTCTACTAACCCTACACCTAACACAAACACTAAAACTAAATGTAAAACTAATAATAACTCTAACCCTAACCCTAACACTAACCCTAAACCTAACAATAACTCTAACCCTAACACTAAACCTAACCCAACCTGTAATCGTAAAACTAACCCTAAATCTAACCCTAATGCTAAACCTAACTCTAATCTTAACCTTAAACCCAACCCTAAATCTAATACTAACCATAATCCTAACTGTAACCCTAACCACAACCCTGACACAAACACTAACACTAACCATACCGCTAAACCAAAACCTAAACTTAACACTAACCGTAAACATATTATTAACACTAACATAAACCCTAACATAAACACTAACCCTAACCCAAATATAAAACTAAAACTCACCGTAATCTTAGCCCTAAACATAATTTTAATCATAAACCTAAACCTAACCTAATCCTAAACCTAACACAAAACCTAACCCTAAATCTAACGATAACCCTAACACAAAACCTAACACTAACCCTAAACCTAAACCTAACACTAAACATAACACTAACCCTAACCCTAACACTAAATTTGTCCCTAAAATTAACACTAACCCTGACCGTAAACATAACTTTAACACTAACACTAACCTTAACCCCAACCCTAAACCAATATCTAACACTACAATAATACTAACAGTAACACTAATCCTAACCCTAACACGAACCCTAACCCTAAACCTAATACTAACCCTAACACTAACTCTAACCCTAACACTAACACTAACACTAACACTAAACCTATCACTAAATCTAACCCTAAACCTAACACTAAACTTAACCCTAACACAAAACCAGACCCTAACTCTAAACCTAACCCTAACCATAACACTAAACCTAAACCTCACCCTAACCCTAAATCTAACCCTAATTTAATCATATACCTAACACTTACCCTAAGGCTAACCCTATAAAAAGTCTAACCCTAACCCTAAACCTACCACAAACCCTAACAATAACACTAACACTAAAACTAACACTAACCCTAAACCTAACTCAAACCCTAACTCTAAAACTGACCCTAACCCTAAACCCAACGCTAAACCTAATGCTAACCCTAACACTAATCCTAAGCTTAACACTGACCCTAACACTAACACTAAACCTAAAAATAACCCTAAACAAAACCATAACACTAATTCTAACACTAACCCGAACAATAACTCTAAACCTATCCCTAACCCTTACACTATCCTTAATACTCACCTTAACCCTAAACCAAAATCTAACACTAAACCTAAACATAACCCTAATCCTAAAAATCATGTTAACCCTAAGCTAACACAAACCCTAAACCTAACCCTAACACTAACCTTAATCGTAAACCTAACCCTAACACTAACCCTAACACAAAACCTATAATTATCCATAATCTTAATACTAACACTAACCCTAACCCTAAACCTAACCTTAATCCTAACACTAACACTAACCCTAAATTTAAACCTAACCCCGACACTAAACCTAACACTAACTCTAATGCAAAGTTTAGCACTAACAAAAACCCTAACACTAACCATAATCCTACCCGTAAATCTAAACTTTTACTTACCTTGAATGTAGCATTAACACAAACCCTGACCCTAATCCTAACACAACCTTATTCCTACCTGTATAACTAACCTTACACTTACCTTAAACCTAATCTTAACACAAACCATAACCCTAACCTTAACACTAACCATATCTCTAACTCAAACCATAACATCGACCCTAACCCTAACCCTAAACCTCACCATAACAATAACTCTAATGCAAAATTTAACACTAACCCTAAACCTAACCTTAACCCTAAACCTAATCGAATCCTTACCCTAAATTTAAAGTCACCCTAAAATTAACACTAACCCTAACACTAACACTAAACCTAACTTTAACCAGAACCCTATCTCAAACCTGAACCTTAACCTTAAACCTAACACAAACAATAAATCTAACTTTTACCCTAACCTTAATGCCAACACTAACACTAACTCTAAACATATCCCTAATGCTAACCTAACACTAATCTAACCATAACCCAACCCTTATATTTACCCTAACCGTAATCAAAACCGAACACTAATCCTAACCATAACCTTAATGCTAACATTAAACCTAATCCTAAAATTAACCCTAATCCGAAAACTAACCCTAATCATAACTCTATCACAAACACTAACCCTAACCCTAATACTATCCCTAAATGTAACTAAAACCAAATCACTAACCCTAACCATTATTCTAAATGTGACTCTAACCCTAACACTAAACCTAAACCTAATCATAAGCATAACCCTAAAAATAACACTAACCCTAATGCTAACCCTAACATTAACCCTTAACTACAATGCTAATCCTAACACTAACCCTAACCTTAACCCAACCCTAACACTAACCCTAACCCTTACCCTAAACCGAAAACTAACCCTAATGCAAATCCAAAACATAACGCTAATTTTAACCTTAATACTAATATTAAAACTAACACTAACCTTACCCTACACCCTAACCCTAACCATAATGCTAACCCTAACCCTGACCTAATCCTAACCCTAACATTAATATTAACCCAAACCCTACCACAAACACTAACCCTAATCCTAACCCTAACACTATACTAAAACATAATTCTAAAACTAAGTATAACCCTAATCCTAATCGTAACCCTAACCCTATCCCTAACCCTAACACAAACCCTCACCCTAACCCTAACACTAAAACTAACCATAACACCAAACCTAACACTATCCCTATCACAAACCCTAACCATAACCTAACCCTAATTCTAATCTAAACCTTACCCTAAACCTAATCCTAACACTAACTCTAAAACTAACCTTAACCATAAATCTAAAGTTATCACTAACAATAACCCTAACCCAATAGCTAAACATAAATTTAACCCTAACCCAAACCTTAACTCTAACCCTAACCCAAACCTAACCCTAACCATAAACCTAACCTGAATCCTAACCATAACCATTAACCTAATCCTAACCCTAAACTTCAATCTAATAGTAACCCTAAAACTAACCATAACACTAAGCCTAACCCTAAACACTAACCCTAACCCTAAACCAAATACTAATTCTATCCGTAACCATAACTCTAACCCTAACACTTACCCTAATCTTAACCCTAACCCTAATGCTAACCCCAACACGACCCCTAATTCGAACAATAAACTTAACACTAAACTTAACCATATCCCTAACACTAACACTAACCGTAACACCAACCCAAACACTATCACTAACACTAACCCTAACGATAACCCTAAACCTATTACTATCACTAACACTAACCCTAACCTGAAGACTAACACTAACCCTAACCCTAACACTAACCTAACAATGACACCAAACCTAATCTTGAAAATAAACGTAAACTTAACACTGACCCTAACCCTAAACCTTACCCTAACAATAACCATATCCCTAAACCTAACTCTAACACTAACCCTAAACCTAACCCTAACTCTAACTGTAACACTAACCCTAACCGTAAGCTTAACAGTAAACCTAAACCTATTCCTAACACTACCACTATCCGTAAACCTAACACTAAATTTAACCCAAGCAATAAAACATACTATAACCCTCAACCTCACCCTAAACCCAACTCTAACACTCATCTTAACCCTAACCTTAACACAAAAAATAACCCTAATTCAAACACTAACCCTAACTGTATTTCTAACCATAAAACAAACCTTAAACCGAACCCTTACAAAAACTCTAACTGTAACCCCAATTCTATCAATAACCCTAACTCTAACCCTAACCCTAACACTAACACTAACCCTAAACCTAATCTTAACCCTAACCCTATAATAACCCTAGCTATAACCCTAATGTGAAACCCAATCAGAACCCTAACCCTAAGAATATCACTCACCTAAACCTAACCCTAAACCTACACTAATCCTAACCCTAACACTAACCCTGTCTGTAACCCAAATCTTCACCCTAAACATTACACTAACTGTACACCTAACCCTAACCCTAACACTAAATCTAACTGTAAACCTAACACTAACCCTAACCACAACCATAACCCTTACCCTAAAATAATTCTAACCCTAACCTAACCCTAACCTTAACCCTAAACTGTACCATTACTCTATCCCTAACCCTAAGCCTAACCTAATCCTAAACCTAACATTAACGCTAATCCAAATGCTAACCCTAACGCTAACCCTAAATGCAATACTAAGCCTAACCCAAACCATAAATCTAACCCAAACCCTAACCATAACACTAACCTAACCGGAATCTGAACTGAAATCCTAAGCCTAAACCTGATCTAAACACAAATCTTAACCCTAATCCTAACAATAACCATAACCCTAACCCTAACTAAACCTAAACCTAATAGTAACACTAACACTAAACCTAAGTCTAACCCTAACACTAACACTAACTCTAACCTTAATGCTAACACTTTCACTAAAACTAAACCTAACCCTGATACTAACCATAACACTAAACCTAACCCTAACTCTAACCCAAACACTAACCCTAAACCTATCCCTAACATTAACACTATCCATAACACTAACACTAACCCTAACCCTAATCCTAACACTAACTCTAAAACTAATACAAACACTGACTCTAAGCTTAATCCTAAACTTTACCCTAATCCTATCCTGAACCCTAACACAAAACCTAATCCTAACACTCACACTAACCCTAACAGAAACCCTAACCATAATACTAACCCTAATCCTAAACTTCACCCTATCCCTAACACTAAAACTAACCCTAACACAAACCCTCATGTTTACCATAACCCTAACCCTACCCTAACCCTAACCCTAAACCTAACCTAAACCTTACCCTAACCCTAACCCTAACACCAAACAGAAATCTAACCTTAATCTAAATCTAATGATAATACTAACAATAAACTTAACCCTAATCCTAACCCTAAATATAACCATAACACAAACCTTAACCCTAACACTAACTTGAACCTAACCGTATCCCAACACTAACCCTAATCTGAATCCTAACTGTAACCGGAACCCTAACCCTAAACCTAACCCTCAGCCTAAGGAAAACCCTTAAACTAAAGCTAACACTAAACCTAACCCTAACCCTATCCCTAACCTTAACCATAACCCTAACACTAACCCAAACCCTAATCCTAAGACTAAATCTACCTCTTTCCATAACCATAATCCTAACCCTAATGATTACCCTAACACTAACCTTACCCCTATACCTAACACTAACACTAACACTAACACTAATCCTAACCCTAACCTGAACACTAACCTTAACCCCAACACTTACCCTGTCACTAAACTAACTCTAAACATAAGCCTAACAGTAACCCTAAAACTATCTCTAATCCTAACACCAACCATAACCCTCACCCTAAAACTAACCCACAAAATAAAACTAACCCAAACCTAAAACTAACCATAACACTAATCCTAACACTCTCTAACCCAAACCTTAACATGAACCTTAACGCTAACACTAACACTAACTCTAATTCTATCCGTAAACTTAACACTAACCCTAAACCTAACTCTTACCATAACTCTCATTCTAAACCTAACCCTAACACTAACCCTAACACTAAATCTAACCTTAAACCTAAATCCAAACCTAACCCTAAAACTTACCCTAACCCTAAGCGTAAACCGATCACTAATGATAACCCTCAGCCTAACCCTAACTCTAAACCTAACCCTAACCTTAACATTAACCCTATCACTAACCTTAACTCTATCCCTAACACTAACACCAACCCTAACACTAATCCTAACCCTAACCCAAAAACTGACCATAACCTGAACCCTATCACTAACACTAAACTTAAACATAACCCTAAACCTATCACTAACCCTAACCCTAACCGTAATACTAACACTAACTCTAACCCTAACCCTAACCTAAAAATAACACTAACCCTAACCCTAAAACTAAATGTAAACTTAACACTAACCCTATAATTAACCTTTATCCTAACAATAACACTATCCCTAAAACTAAACCTAACAAAAATCCTAAAACTATAAGTAACCCTAACTGTAACATTAACCCTGAACTTCAGACTAACACTAACCCTAAATCTATCCCTAACCCTAACACTATCTGTAACCCTAACCCTAACTTTAACTAAAACACTAAAACTAACACTAAACCTAACCCTAACCCTAATCCTAACACTCACACTTACCCTAACCCTTACAAAAACTCTAACCTTAACTCTATCACTAACACTAACACTATCCCTATTCCTAACACTAACCGTAAACCTATCCCTTACAATAACTGTAACCCTAAACCTAAATCTAGAGCTAAACCTAACACTAACCCTAAACCTAACTTTATCACTAACCCTAACACTTAACCTAACCCTGATCCAAACTGTAACCCTAAACTTAATGCAAAACCTAACCCTAAAACAAACCCTAACACTAAGCCTAAAACTAACCCTAACCTAACCCTAACACTAACCCTCACCCTACCTCTAAACCCCAACCCTAACACTAAACCTAACCTTAAACCTAAATCTAAACCTAACCCTCAACCTCAACCTAACCCTAACCCTAACCCGAACACTAACGCTAACCCTAATCCTAACCCTAACACTTACCCTAACACTAACCCTAATCCTAACAGTAACCTTAATTTTAACATTAAACTTAAAACTTGCCCTAACCTTAACACTAACCCTCACCCTAATGCTAACCCAAACACTAATTCTAAACCTTACCCTAAATATAACTCTAACACTAATCCAATTCCCAACCTAAATTTAACCCTAACCCTAAACTTAATCCTAACACAAACCCTAACCCAAACCATAACATTAAAACTAACCCCAAAACCTAAACCTAACTCTGACCCTAAACCTTACACTAAACATAACCATAATATTGACACTAACTCTAACCCTAACAGTAACCCTAAACCTAACCCTAACCCTAACACTAAACCAAACTCCAACAATAACCCTAAACCTAACAGTAACCCTAAACCTAACCATAACCCTAATACTAGCACTAACCCTAAACTTATCCCTAACCCTAACACTAAACCTAAACCTAACCCTAACCCTAAACTTATCTCAAACATGAAACCTAACCCTAAACCTAACATTAACCCTAACCCTAAAACTAACCCTAACACTAAACCTAATCCTAACCCTAAACCTAACCCTATCATTGACCCTAACACTAACCCTAACACTAACCCTAACCCTAACCCAAACATGAACCCTAACCCTAACCCTCACACTATCCCTAAATCTAAACCTAACACTCTCTTTAACACTATCCTTAATCCTAACACTAACCTAAACCTATCACAAAACCTAACACAAACCCTAACCCTAACCCTAACCGGAACACTATACCTACCACTAAAACTCATCCTAACCCTAACACTAACCCTAAACTAAACCTTATCACATATCCTAATTTCAACCCTAACACTCAACCTACACTAACCTTCAACCTTAACATAAAACTAACACTAATCCTAACCGAAAACTAACATTAACCCTAAACCTAATGTAACACAAACCCCAAACCTATCCCTAATCCTAATCCTAATTTAACCATACCATAACAATAACTATAACCCTAACTGTAATCCTAACAGTAACTCTAACTTTAACCCTAACACTAAACATAACCTTAAAACTTACCCTAACCCTGACCTTACACTAACCCTAAGCCTCACCCTAATCCTAACACTAACCCTAACCCTAAACATAACCCTAACATGAACCCTAAAACTAATCCTAAACCTAACCCTAATCCTACCCCTAACCCTAACCCTAACACGAACCCTAACCATCACTCTAAAAATAACCTTAACCCTAATTAACCATTAACCCTAACCCGAATCCTAACCCTAACCCTAACATGAACCCTATCCCTAAGCCTAACCCTAAACCTAATACTAACACTAACACTAAAACTAACCCTAAACCTAACCCTAAACTAACACTAACCCAAATTAGGATTAGGGCTAGGGTTAGAATTAATGTTCGGGTTAGAGTTAGTTTTGTTCAAATTTCTTTGATACCAGTCAGGATTAATCTTTTACCTAGCATTACTATGTTTTCCAGGTTGGGCCTTCTCAGTTCAAGGTTCGCTGTCAGGAACATTTTGTGTTTTAAGGTTTAAATTCATCTTGACTTCTATGGTTTAGGGTTAGTTTTAGGTTTAGGGCTATGTCTCAGTTTTGTTTTAGGGCTAGGGATAGGGTTAGGGCTAGATTTTGAATTAGTGTTATGGTTAGGGCTATTGTTAGGGTGAGGTTTAGGCTGGGGGTTAGGGTTAAATTTAGAGTTAGGGTTAGTTTTACATTAAGGGATAGGGTTAAGATTAGGGAAATGGCTAGGACAAGATTTAGATATAGATTATAATTAGATTTAGGGTAAGGGTTAGAATTAAAGATAAAATAGGGCTAGGATTAGGGCTAGTGTTAGTGTTATGGTTAGACATAGGGGTAGGGCTAGTTTTAGGATTTGCATTTGGGTTAGAATTAAGTTTAGGGTAATGGGTGGGGTTATAGCTAGCTTTATGACAAGGGATATTTTTTATGGTAAGGGATAGGGTTAGAATTAGAATTAGGGTTAGGGTTACCTTAGGATTAAGGCTAGGTTTAGGGCTAGGGTTTCTGTTATGTTCAGGGCTAGAACTAGGGCTAGGGCTAATTTCAAGCCTAGGGTTATGATTAAGGATAGTTTTAGGGTTAGTTTATTGCTAGGTCTAGTTTCAGAGCTATGTTTAGGGTAAGGATCAGGTTTAGAGTTAGGGTATTTTTAGGTTTAGGGTCAGGGTTAGCATTTGGTTTCAGTCAAAGTGTAGGTATAGGGCTTGAATTAGTATTAAGTTTAGTCTGAGGGTTAGGGTAATTGATAGGGTTACGTTTAGGTTTCAGTTAAGGTTTAGGGTAATGGGTGGGTTAGGTTTAGCAATAAGGTAAGGTTAGCATTAGGTTAGGATTATGTTTACTATAATGGATAGATTTAGAGCTAGGTTTAGGGCAAGGTTATGGTTTGGATTAAGTCTAAAATTAGAGTTAGGTTAAGGGATAGGGCTAGGGTTTGGTTTTACGATAAGTGTTAGGTTTAGTGCTAGGGTTATGGTTAGGTTAGGGAATGGGTTACTGTCTGAGCTAGCATAGTGGCTAGGGCGAGGTTTAGGTTTACGTTCAGGTCTAGTGATATGTTTACGGTTAGGGTTTGGTTTAGGGTTCGGGTTATGGCTAGAGTTTTCATTACAGTAAGAGTTAGGTTTAGGGTAACAGAAAATGTTAAATTTAGGGTTAGGGTTAGGTTTAGGTTTAGATTTTGGATTATGGCTAGTCTTAGGATTAGGTATAGTGTATGGCTTAATATTTTCACTAAGTTTAGGGCTATGGTGAGGTTTAGGTTTATGTTTAGGTCTTGGGATATGTTTTATAGTTAGAATTAGTTTTAGTGTTAGGGATTGGTTTATAATTAGGGTAATTGACAGGCTTAAAACTAAAGTTTGAGCTAGGTTTAAGGTTAGGATATGAGCTAGGGTTAGGGTTATGGTTTAGGATAGGGTTAGGGTAATGTTGAGGGTAAGGGTTAGGCTTTGAGCTAAGGTTAGTTCTAAGGCAAGTGTTAATGTTAGGGTTAGTTTTAGTGCTAGGGGCAGAGTTCGGGTTATGCTTAGGTCTAAGTTTAGGCATAGGATTATTGATAGGTTTTGTGTTATGTTTAGGGCTAGGGTTAGGACTATGGTTACGGTTAGGGCTACTGTTAAGGTTAAGATCAGGGTTAAAATAAGGTTAGAGCTAGTGTTATATTTACGGCTAGTATTAGGGTTAGATTTATGGCTAGGTCTAGTGTTAGGACTAGGTTTTGGGTTCGGGTCAGGTTTAGAGTTAGGCTAATGTTAGGGTCAGGGTCAGTGTTCCGGATAGGATTAGGGTTAGGGTCAGAGCCAGAATTAGGACGAGTGTTAGGTGTATAGGTAGAGTAAAAGTTTAGTTTAGGTTAAGGGTTATATTTAAGGCTAGAGCTAGGATTTTGTTTAGGTCTAGGTCTAGAATTATAGCTATATTTACAATTTGTTTTGGGTCTAGTTCTAAGTTAGGGTTAGGTATAGGTATAGGCTTACTGGTAGGGCTAGTGTTAGGGTTTGGTTTAGGGTTAGGGTCAGATTTAGACCTAGGGTTACTGTTAGGATCAGAATAAGGGTCAGGTTTAAAATTAGATCTAGAATGAGGACTAGGGTTAGGACAAGTAATACTGTTAGTGTTTAAGTTAGGCTAAGGATTAGGGTTAGGACTAGGGTTAGCATTTGGTTTAGCATTTGGCTTAGGATAAGGGATATGGTTAAAGCTAGGGTTAGTGCTAGTGTTAGGGTTAAAATTAGGGTTTAAGGTAGAGTTATTACTAGAATTAGGGGTAGGATTTGTGTTAAGGTTATGGCTAGGGTTATGACAACAATTAATATATGAACTAGGGTTACAATTAGGGCTGGTTTTATGGTTAGGGTTATGGCTAGGTCTGGTGTTAGGGTTTATTTAAGGTTAGGGTGATGTTTAGAGCTAGGATTAGTGTTAGGATCAGTGTCAGGGTCAATTTTATTTTTAGAGTTAGGGTTAGGGCTAGGTGTAGGTTTATGGTTTGTTTTAGGTTAAGGGTTAGGGATGGGGATATGGCTTGGTTTTGTTTTAAGGCTAGGGCTAGGGGTAAGGCAAGTTTTAGGATTAGCATTATTGTTAGGGCTAGTGTTAGGGTTTGGTTTAGGATTATGTTTATGTTTAAGTTCAGAGTTAGGTTTAAATTTAGAGTTAAGATTAAATCCAGGGTTGGGCTAGGGTTAAGGATAGATCTAGGGATAGGGCTAGGGCAAGAGTTAGAGTTAGGCTTAAGGCTAGGTTTAGGGTTAGAATAGGACTAAATTAGGATTAGTTCTAGGCATCCTGTTAGGGTTAGGCCTAGGGGTAGGGCAAGTGTTGTGTGTAGGTTTAAGATTATGTTTAGGTTTAGGGTTATGGTTAGGTTTAGGGTAAGGGATGAGATTATAGCTAGATTTAGGGCTAGGACAAGGGTTAGAATTTGGGTTAAACTTCACGTTATGGTTGGGGTTAGAATTAAGGCTAGCTTTAGGGCTACGATTAGGGCTTGGTCTAATTTCAGGTCCAGCTTTACAGTTAAAGGTAGTTTAGGATTGGGTTAGATATAGTGTAAGGGTTAGGTTTAGGATTCGGGTCAGGTTTAGAGCTAACAGTATTGTTTAAGTCAGGGTCATGGTTAGTGTTTGGGATAGGTTAAGATTGTAGTGTAGTGCTCAAATTTGCATAGGTTTAGGATTAGGGTAATGATATAGTTATGTTTATGTTTCAAGTTATGTTTATGTTAACAGATAGTTTTAGGATTAGGAATATGGTAAGGTTTAGGCCTAGGGTTAGCGTTAGGGGTAGGATTTTGGTTAGGGTAATGGATAGAGTTACAGCTAGATTTAGATCTAAGGTTATGGTTATTATTAGTGCTAGGTTTAGGTTTACTGTTAGGGTTAGGATTAAAGCTCAGTTTAGGGCTCTGTTTAGGCTAGGTTTTGGGTTAAGCATTTAGGGTTAGGGTTAGGGCTAGGGTTAGGGTTATGTGAAATGTAAGTACTAAGGTTACAATTAGGGCTACTTTTAGGGTTAGGGTTAGGGTTAGGGCTAGGTATAGTGTTATGTTTAAGGTTATGTTTAGGGTGATGTTTAAATCTAGGGTTCGTGTTAGCCTCAGAATAATGGTTAGGGTTAATTTTAGGGTTCGGCTTAAAACTAGAATTAGAGCTAGAGTTATGACAAGGTGCAGGGTTAGGTTTTGGTTTAGGTTAAGGTTTAGGGTTAGGGCTATGTCTCGGTTTTGTATTAGGTCTAGGGCTAGAGTTAGGGCTAGTTTTAGGAGAAGCATTATGGTTAGGGTTAGGTTTAGTGTTAGGTTTAGGCTTAGGCTTTGTGTTAGGGTTAGATTTAGAGTTAAGGTTAGATCTAGGGTTAGGGCTAGGGCTAAGGAAAGGGTTAGGCTTAGGCCTAGGGTTAGGACTAGGTTTAGAATTCCAGTAAGGGATAGGTTTAGAACTAGTTTTAGGGCTAGGGGAGAGTTAGACTTAGTTTGAGGGCTAGGTTAGCATTAGGGATAGGGCTAATTTAGGTCTAAGATTAAGGATAGGGTTGGTTTTAAGTTAGGCCTAGGATTAAAGTTAGGGTTATGATTAAGGCTATGTTTAGTGTTAACATGGACTAGGGTTTTTGTTCTGGATAGGGCTAGGATTATATCTAGGGCTAATATCAGGTCTAGGGTTTTGGCTATGTCTAATGTAAGGATTAGGTTTAGGGCAAGGGTCAGGATAGAGTTAGGGGAATTATTAGGGTCAGGGTCATGATTAGTTTTTTTTTTTTTTTTTTAGGTTTGAGTTTAGGGTTAGCGCTTAAATTAGCATTACGGTTATGGTTAGGGTAATGATAGGGTTAGATTTAGGGTTCAGGTTAGGTTTAGTGTAATTGATAGGGTTGAGATTAGTGATAGGTTTAGGGTTAGGCCTAGGGTTAGCATTAGTGAAAGGGTTATATTTAGGGTAATGGATACAGTTAGAGTTAAGTTTAGGGCTAGGGTTATGGTTAAGATTTGGTCTTGAGATAGGGTTAGGCCTAACATTAGCATTGGGTTATGGGTTATGATTAGTGTGATGGATACAGTTAGAGCTAAGTTTATAGCTAGACTTATGGTTAGGATTAGGTCTTGAGTTATTGTTAAGGTATGGGTTAGAACTAGGGTTAGTGTTGTTATTATGTTTAGTGTAAGAGTTAGGTTCTGTGCTATGATTAGGGTAGAGCAAGGGATAGGTTCAGGGTTATGTTTAGAGATAGGATAATGGTAAGTTTATGGTTAGAGTTAGGGTTAGGGGAATGATTATAATTAAGTTTAGATTTAGGGTTAGGGTAATAAATATGATTCAATGTAGGTTTAAGTTTAGGGACAGGGCAAGATTTAAGTTTAGGGTTAGGGTTAGGTATATGGTTATGTTTTGGTTTACGGTAATTGTGAGGGTTTGATTTATGGTTGGGCTATAGCCAATATAAGTTTAGGGTTAGGTCTAGGGTTAGTTGTCTCTTTAGGGTTAGGATTATGGTTTGGGTTAAGGGTAGGGTTACAATTAGGGTTAGGGTTAGGGGTAGGGTAGGGTAATGGGTAAGTTTAGAGCTAGGGTTGGTCTTATGTTAAGGTTAGGATTAGAACTAGATTTAGGGTTAGATTCAAGGATAGTTCTAGGTTTATGTTTATAGTAAGGGTTAAGTTTTGAGTTAGGGTTAGGACTAAGGCGAGGTTTAGGTTTGGGTTAGTGCCAGAGTTAGTGTTAGGGTTATGCTTAGGGCTAGGTTAAGACCTAGGATTAGTTCTAGGTTTTGTGTTAGGTTTAGTCCTAGGGTAAAGCTTAGGGTAATGTAAGAGCTAGAATTATGATTAGGGCTAGTTTTAGGGTTAGGTTTATGCCAATATCTAGTGTTAGGTTTAGATTTTCAGTTATGGTCATATTTAGAATTAGGTTTACTGTTAAAGGCAGAGTCAGTGTTGGATTAGCTTTCAAGTTATGGTTATAGCCAGAATTAGGACTAGGTTTAGGTCTAGGGGTAGAGTTAGTGTTTGTGTTAGGATAAGGGTTATTTTTAGGCCTAGGACTAGGTTTTTGTTTAGGTCTAGGGCTAGAGATAAGTCTAGATTTAGAATTAGGTTGAGGTCAAGGTCTAGTTTTAGGTTTTAGTCTAGTGTTACTGTTAGGGTCAGAATAATGGTCAGGGTTAGTGTTCCAATTTGGGATATGATTAGAGCTAGAATGAGGGCTAGGGTCAGGACTATTAATAAGGTTAGGATTTTGGTTAGCCTAAGGATTAGGCATAGTTCTAGGGCTACCATTAGGTTTAGGGTTATTCCTAGGGTAAGTGATAGACTTATAGCTAGGGTTAGGGCTAGAGTTAGGGTTAGGGTTCTATCTAGCTTTAGGGCTCATATTAGGGCTACTTTTTGGGTTAGGGTTAAGGCTAATGATAGGTCAATGGCTAATATAAGAAGTAGGGTTACAATAAGGGTTAGTTTTAGGTTTTGGGTTAGGGATAGGTCTAGTGTTAGTGTTAGGTTAAAGGTTAGGATGATATTTCAAGCTAGGTTTAGTGTTAAAATATGAATCAGGGTCAGGGTTACTGTTAGGATTTAAAGTAAGAGTAGGTTTACTTTTAGGTTTTAGTTTAAGGTTAGGAGGTGTTTAAAGCTAGGGTGAGTGTTAGGATATGAGTCAGGGTCAGGGTTAGATTTAAGGTTAGTGTTAGGATTCAAATAAAGGCTATGGTTAGGTCTAGGTATAGTGGTAGGGTTTGGTTTAAGTTAAGGTTTATGGTTAGTGCTATTGCTCAGTTTGTTTTCTGCTAGGGTTAGGGGTAGGGCTAGTTTTATGATTAGCATTTGGGTTAGGGCTAGTTTTAGTGTTAGGCTTAGGCTTAGGTTTAGGGTTAGATTTTGAGTTAGGGTTAGATCTGGGTTAGGGCTAGGACTAAGGTTATGGCAAGGTTTAGGGCTAGGGTTAGGGTTATGGTAATGGATAGGCTTAGCACTAGGTATAGGGATAGTATGAGAGTTAGTCTTAGGTCTAGGGTTAGAGTTAGGTTTATGTATGAGTTAGCAGTATGGCCAGTGTTAGGTTTTGCTCTAGGTTGAGGGTAAGTTTTAGACCTAGGGTTTGTGTTAGCCTCAGGGTATGGGTCAAGGTTAGTTTACGGGTTTGGAATAGGATTAGAGCTACAATAAGGGCTATTAATAGGGTTTGGATTTTGATTAGCCAAAGGATTAGGGATAGGTCTAGGTTTACCAGTAGGTTTAGAGTTTCACTTAGGGTAAGGGAGAGAGTTAGAGCAAGGGTTAGGGCTAGATTTATGGTAGGGTTAGTGTTAAAGTTAGATTTAGGGTTCAGATTAGGGCTAGTTTTGTGTTAGGGCAAGGACTAGGGTTAGGGCAATCACTTATATAAGAACTAGGGTTACAATTAGGGTTTTTTTTAGGGTTAGGGTTAATGGTAGGGGAAGTGTTAGTTTTTGGGTTAAGTTTAAGAGATTAGGGTGATATTTAGGGCTAGAGTTAGTATGGTTAGGGTTTGTTTTAGTTTAAGGGTTAGGGATAAATCTTATGGCTCAGTTTTGTTTTAGGGCTAGGGGAAGAATTAGGGCTGGTTGTAGGATTAGTGTTAGGGTTAGTGCTAGTGTTAGGGTTAGGCTTAGGCTTTGGGTCAGTGTTAGATTTAGAGATAGATTATGATCTAAGGTTAGTGCTTGGGCTATAGATAGAGCAAGGGTTAGGACTAAGTTTAAGGCTTGGGTTAGGTTTATGTTAAGGGATAGGGTTAGAACTAATGTTAGGGCTAGTGTGAGATTTAGATTTACTTTTAGGTCTGGGATTATGGTTAGGTTTATAGAGAAGGTGAAATTAGGGCTAAGATGAGGGCTAGGGTTAGTATTGGGATTAGAGCTAGGGTTAGGGTTAGGGTTAGGATTAATCTAAGTTTAGGGCTAAGATAAAAGCTGGGGATTTTGTTAGGCTTAGGGCTAGGATTAGGGTTAGGGATAATGTCAGGTGATGGGTTACTATTGAGGAAAGGACAGTTTTAGAATTAGGTTAATGGATAGGTCTAATTTAAGGGTTAGGTTTAGGCTTAAGGGTCAGGTTTAGAGCTAGGGGAATTATTAGGGTGAGGATCAGATTAGAATTTGGTTGTGGATAAGGTTTAGGATTAGGGCTTAAATAAGCATTAGGCTCAGTGTTTGGGTTATGATAGGATTTGTTTAGGGTTCAGGTTATGTTTACGGTAATTGATAGGGTTAGGTTTAGTGATAGTGTTTGTTTTAGGCTGAGGGTTCGCATTAGGGTAAGGGTAATGGTTAGGATAATGGATAGGGTTGGAGCTAAGGTTAGAGCTAGGGTTATGGTCAGCAATAGGTCTTGAGTTAGTGTTAGGGTTACGGTTAGAACAAGGGTGAGTTTTAGGGTTACGGTTAGAAAAAGGGTGAGTTTTAGGGTTATGCTTAGCATAAGGTTTAGGTTTTGAGCTAGGGTTAGGGCTAGGGCAAGGGTTAGCTTTAGATTTAGGTCTACAGATAAGATTAGAGTTTGTTTAGAGTTAGGATTGGATTAGAGCTAGCGTCATCATTAGGTGTAGGTTAGGGTTATAGTAATGGATATGGTTAGATGTAGGCATAGGGTTATGGTTAGTGTTAGATTGAGGTTTAAGTTTAGGCTTAGGGCTATAGTTATGTTTAAGTTTATGGTAAGGGTTAGGGTTTGAGCTAGAGTTAGGCCTATGGTGAGTGTGAGGTTTAGGGTTAGTTCTAGTGTTATTTTTCTGTTTAGGTTTAGGGTTAGGTTTAAGTTTAGGGTTACCTATAGGTTTAGGTTTAGTTTTAGGGTAATGGGTAAGTTTAAAGCTAGGCTTAGTGCTAGGGTTAATTTTAGGATTAGGGCTAGTGTTAGGGGTATATATAGGGATAGGTTTAGGTTTATGTTTAGGATAAGTATTAGGCTTTTTGCTAGGGTTAGGACTAATCAAGTGTTAGGTTAGGGTTAGGGTTAGGGTTATGCTTAGACTTAGGATTAGATATAGGTTTTATGTTAGGTTTAGGCCTAATGTTTGGGCTGTGGATAATGTAAGAGCTAGGGTTATGATTAGGGCTAGTTTGCGAGTGAGGAATTTGGCTAGGTCTATCGTTAGATTTAGATTTTTGGTGAGGGTCAGGTTTAGAGGTAGGTTACTCTTAAAGGCAGGGTCAGTGTTTGGGTTATAGTTAGAATTAGGGTTACAGCCAGAATTAGAACTAGGTTTAGGTCTAGGGGTAGGATTAGTGTTTGTGTTAGGTTAAGCATTGCTTAAGTGCTAGGGATAGGTTTTTGTTTAGGTCTAGGGGTAGAGTTAAGGCTAGATTTAGGAATTGGTTTAGGTATATGTCTAGTTTTATGGTTTGGTCTAGGGTTAGGGACAGGTTTAGACCCAGGGTTAGCATTAGGGTTAAAATAATGGTCAAGTTAACATTAGGGTTTGGAATAGGGTTAGAGCTACAGTGAGGGTAGGGTTATGAATATTAATAGGGTTAGGGCTTTGGTTAGCTTAAGGATTAGGGATAGGTCTAGGATTACCATTAGGGTTAGGGTTTCTCATTGAGTAAGGGATAGGCTTAGAGCTAGGGTTAGGGCTACAGTTAAGGTTAGGGTTAGGGTTAAATATAGGTTTAGGGCTCAGTTTATGGCTAAATTATGTGTTTGGGTTAGGGTTAGGGTTAAATATAGGTTTAGGGCTCAGTTTAGGGCTAATTTATGTGTTAGGGTTAGGGCTATTGTCAGGGTTAGTTCTAAGGTTAGGGTTATGACTCAAATTAAGGCTAGGGATACTGTTAGGGTTCGGTTTAAGTTTAGGGTGGTGTTTAGACCTAGTGTGAGTGTTAGGATATGATTTGGGGTCAGGGTTAGTTTAAGGCTATGTTTAGGACTCAAATTAGAGCTAGGGTTAGGTCTAGGTGTAGTTTTAGGGTTTGGATTAAGTTAAGGTTCAACATTAGGACTATTGCTCAGTTTTTTTAGACAGAGGGAGGGAGAGAGAGAGAGAGAGAGAGAGAGAGAGAGAGAGAGAGAGAGAGATTTTTTAATTTTTTTATGTTTTTAGTTCTTGGTGGACACAACATCTTTTTAAAATTATATTTTTATTGTTGCTGAGGATCAAACCCAGTACCCCGCGCATTCCAGGCAAATGCGCTACCGCTTGAGCCACATCCTCAGTCCCTATTGCTCAGTTTTGTTTTAGTCCTAGCTTATATAATTAGCATTAGGATTAGGGCTAGTGTTTGTGTTAGGCATAAACTTCGGGTTAGGTTAAGACTTGGAGTTAGGGTTAGATCTACAGTTAGAGCTAGGTCTAAGAATAGGGCGTGGTAAATGATAGGGATAGAACTAGGGAAAAGGTTAGGGTGAGATTTAGAGTTTGTCTTAGGGCTAGGGTTATGGTTAGTTTTAGGGATAGGGCTAAATCAGGGCAAGGATTAGACCTAGGGTTAGTGTTAAGCTTAGGCTTAGCATTAGGGCTGGGTTTAGGTTAAGTTTAGGGTAAGGGATGTGGTATAGCTATGTTTAGAGGTAGAGTGAGGGTTAGAATTAGGAATAGGGCTAGGGTTAGGGTAGGGGTTATGATTAAGGATAGGTATAGGGCTAGGATGAGGGCTAGGGTTTGTTATAGGGTTAGGTGTAGAATTAGGGTTAGGGATAATATCAGGTCTAGTGTTACAGTTAGGAATAGATTCAGGATTAGGTCTATGTCATAGTCTAGTGTAAGTATTAAGTTTAGGGTAATGGTCAGTTTTAGAGCTAGGGGTATTTTTAAGTTCAGGGTCAGGGTTATGGTTTGTATTAGGTTAAGATTTAGGGACAGGGCTCAAATGAGCATTAAGGTTAGATTTAGGATTAGCATAATGAATAGGGTTAGGTTTAGGGTTCATGTAGGTTTTGGGTAATGGATCGATTTAGGGTTTGCAATAGGGCTAGTATTAGTCCTAGTGTTAGCATTAGGGATAGGTTTATCATAAGGGTAATGTATAGGTTTAGGGTTAGTTTTAGGTTTAGGGCTAGGGTTAGGGTTATAGTTAGGGATAAGGCCATTGTTATTTTTTAGGTCAAAGGTTAGGATTTGAGCTATGGTTAGGTCTAAGGTGAGGGTTAGGCTTAGGGTTAGGCTAGGTTTAGGTTTAGGGTTATGCTTATGGTAGGTTTAGGCCTTGGATTAGGGCTAGGTTTTATGTTAGGTTTAGGTCTAGGGTTAGTGCTATGGGTAATGTAAGATTTAGGGTTCTAATTATGGCTAGTTTTAAGGTTAGGGTTATGGCTAGTTCTAGTGTTATGTTTAGATTTTGGTTTGGAGTCTTTTTTAGAGCTAGGTTTAGTGTTAGTGTCAGGGTCAGTTTTTTAGAATAGAGTTAGGGTGAAAGCCAGAATTAGGAGTAGGGTTAGTTCTGGGGGTAATGCTATTGTTTGGTTTAGGTTAAGGGTTATTGTTAGGGATAGGTCTAAGTTTTTGTTTAGGTCTAGGGCTAGAGTTATTGCTAGATTTAGGATTAGGTTTAGGTCTAGAGATAGTGTTAGGGTTAGGTAACTGGTAAGGCTAGTTTCAGGGTTCAGTTTAGGGTTAGGGTCAGGTTTAGACATATAATTAGTGTTATGGTCAAAATCAGGGTTACGGTTAGAGTTAGATATTGGGCAAGGTTTAGAGCTAAAATGAGGGCTAGGTTTTGGACTAGTAATAGGGTTAGTGTTTGATTTAGGCTAAGGATTATGATTAGGACTAGGGTTAGCATTATGGATAGGTTTTGGCTTAGGATAAGGGATAGGGTTAGATCTAGGCTTATAGCTAGTGTTAGGGTTAGGGTTAGTGTTAGGGTTAAATCTAGTTTTAGGGCTCAGATTAGGGCTATTTTTGTTTTGGGGTTAGGGCTAGTGTTAGAACTATGGCTAATGTAAGAACTAGGGTTATCATTAGGGTTAGTTTTATGGTTAGGGTTTGGGCTAGGAATGGTGTTAGCATTTCCTTTATGGTAAGGGTGATATATAGAGCTAGGGTTAGTGTTTGATATGAGTAAGTGTAAGGGTTAGTTTTAGTCCTAGGACTCGAATTTGAGCTAGGGTTATGGCTAGTTGTAGGGTCATGTTTTGGTTTAAGTTAGGTTTAGGGTTAAGGTAATGGCTCAGTTTTGTTTTACGGCTAGAGCTAGGGTTAGTGTTAGTTTTATGATTAGCAATAGTGTTCCACTAGTTATAGGATGAGGATTAGGCTTAAGGTTAGGGTTAGATTTAGAGTTTATAACCATAATTTAGAATTGTGGTTAGATCTAGTGTTAGGGCTAAGTTTAGGACTAGTGTTAGCCTTACAGTAATAGACAGGTTTAGAAATAGTAATAGGCTAAGTTGAGAGTTATTCTTAGGGCTAGAGTTAGGGATTTTCTTAGGGTTAGGGCTAAACTAGGGCCAGATTAGCACTAGGTTTAGTGTTAGGTTTAGGCCTGTTGTTAGGGTTAGTGTTAATGTTAGGGTTATAGTTATTTTGGGGGCAAGGGATGATATTATGGCTAGGTTCAGGGCTAGTATGAGGTTTAAAAATAGGTATAGGAATAGGGTAAGTGTTCGGGTAAAGATTAAGTCTAGGTTTAGGGCTAGGATGAGGGCTAGGGTTTGTGTTACGTTTAGAGCTAGGATTAGAGCTAGGGCTAATGTCAAGTCTAGGGTTATGTTTAGGGATAGTGTTAACTTTAGGTTTGTGTCTATGTCTAGTGGAAAGTTAGGTTTAGGGTAAAGGTCAGGTTTAGAAGTAGGCGTATTTTCATGTTCGGAGTCTGGTTTAGGGTTTGGTTTCGGATAAGGTTTAGGTTTAGGGTTCAATTAGCATTAGGGTTAGGGTTAAAGTAATGGATAGTGTTAGGTTTAGGGTTCAGATTAGGTTTAGAGTAATAGATAGGGTTAGTGTTAGTGATGGGATTAGGGTTAAGCCTAGGATTAGTATTTGGGTTAGGTTTATGTTTAGGATAAAGGATAGGGTTAGTGCTAGTGTTAGGGATTATGTTAACTTTAGGATTTTGGCTAGGTTTAGAGATAGGCCTCGGGTTATTGTTAGTGTTAGGTTTAGCAGAAGTGTTAAGGTTTGAGCTAGGGTTAGGTCTAGGGTGAGTGTAAGAGTTAGAGTCAGGGCTATGGTTAGGGTTAGGGTTAGGTTTATGGCTTGGGTTAGCATTAGGGTTAGTGTTATGTTTAAGGGAATGAATAGAGCTTGTGCTAGGATTTGTGCGATGGTTACAGTTAGGATTAGGGTTAGGTTTAGGGTTATGTTGAGCACTAGGGCTATTGTTATGTTTAGGGTAAGGATTAGAGTTTGAGTAGGGTTAGGGCCATGACCAGTGTTAGGGTTATGGTTAGTGCTAGGGATAGGGTTAGGGTTACTCTTAGGTCTAGGTTTAGGGCTAGGATTAGGGCTAGGTGGTGTGTGAGGTTTAGGGCTAGTGTTAGGTGTATGGGTAATATAAGAATAGGGTTATGGTTATGAGTAGATTTAGGGTTTGTCTAGTGTTAGGGTTAGTTTTTCAGTTAGGATAAGGTTTAGAGCTAGGGTTTGTGTTAGGGTAAGTGATTAGGATTAAGTCTAAGGTTACGGTTAGGGATGGGTTTAGAGTTATGTTTATGGTTAGGTCTAGTGAAACGGTTAGATTTAGAGTAAGGGTCAAGTTAAGAGCTAGATGTATTATTAAGGTCAGGGTATGGCTTATGGTTCAGTTTAGGTTAATGTTTAGGTTTAGGGCTTTAATTAGCTTTAGGGTTAGTGTTAGGGTTAGGGTAATGAATAGGTTTAGGTAAGGGATAGGTTAGTTTTAGGGTAATGGATAGGTTTAGAGATTGTGATAGTGTTGGGTTAAGCCTAGGGTTAGAATTAGTGCCCGGATTATGTTTAGGGTAATGGATAGGATTAGAGCTAGAATTAGCGCTAGGGTTATGGTTAGTATTAGGGCTAGGGTTAGGTTAGGATTTTGGATAGGGCTAGGGTTATGTTTAGGGTAAAGTTTCAACTTTGAGATAAGGTTAGGTCTAAGGGGAAAGTTAGGGTTAGGGCTAAGGTTAGTTTAGGGTTACACTTAGGGCTAGGTTTAGGCCTAGGATTATGGCTATGTTTTGTGTTATTTTAGGCCTAGGGTTAGGGCCATGGGTAGTTAAGAGCTAGCGTTATGATTGGGGTAGTTTTACAGTTAGTGTTATGGCTATGTGTAGTGTTAGGATTAGATTTCGAGTTAGGGTCAGCTTTGGAGCTAGGTTTATGTTAGGGTCAGGGTCAGTGTTCCAGTTACAGTGAGTGTTGGGGTTAATGCCAAAATTAGGACTAGGGTTAGGTCTAGATGTAGGGTTAGTGTTTGGGTTATTTTAAGGGTGATTTTTAGGGCTAGGGCAAGGTTGTTGTTCAGCTCTAGGGCTAGAGTTATGGCTAGATTTAGGATTAGGTTTATGTCTAGGACTAGTGTTAAGTTTAAGTTTGGGTATAGGATTATCAGTAGGGCTCATGTTAAGGTTTGGGTTCGCTTAGCGTCAAGTTTAGACATATGGTTAGTGTTAGGGTCAGTATAAGTTTCAAGGTTAGGTGTCGGGTTTGGGTTATGGTTAGATCTAGAATGAGGGCTAGGGTTAGGACTAGTAATATGGTAAGTATTTGGGTTAGGCTATGGATTAGGATTAGGACTAGGGTTAGCATTAGGTTTATGGTTTGGCTTAAGGTAACAAATAGCAAAACAGCTAGGGTTAGGGAAGTGTTAGGGACTGGCTTATGGCTAGGGTTATTGTTAGGGTTAAAGCTAGGGTTAGTGCTCAGATTAGGGCCAGGTTTTGAGTTAGGTTAGGGCTAATGTAAGGGCTACAGCTATTGTACAATTAGGGTTATGATTAGGGCAAGTTTTTGGGTTAGTGTTGGCTAGGTCAAATATTAGGGTTAGGGTTAGTGTTAGTGTGATGTTTAGAGCAAGTGTTAGTGTGATGTTTAGAGCTAGTGTTAGTGTTAGGGTCAGGGTCAGTGTTCAGGTTAGAGTTACCTTTAGGGTTCAAGCCAGAATTACCACTAGGGTTAGGTCTAGGGGTAGGGTTAGTGTTTGTGTTAGGTTAAGGTTTATTATTAGGGCTATGGCTAGGTTTTTGTTTATGTATATGGCTAGAGATATGGATAGATTTGGATTAGGTTTAGGTCTAGGCCTAGTGTTAGGGTTAGGTTTAGGAATAGGTTTATTTCTTGTGCTAGTCTTAGATTTCAGTGTAGTGATAGGATCAGGTTTTGACCTAAGGTTACAATTAGAGTAATAATAATTTTCAGCTTTGAGTTATGGTTAGAGCTAGAATGAGGTTTAGGGTTAGGACTAGTAATAGGATTAGGGTTAGGACTAGGTTTAGCATTAGGGTTAGGTTTGGCTTAGGTTAAGGCATAGGCTTAGACCTATGGTTATGGCTACATTTAGGGTAGGGTTAGGGCTAGTGTTAGGATTAGGTTTAGTGTTAAAGCTAGGGTTAGGTTTTAGATTAGGGCTAAATTTTGGTCATAGTTAGGGATAGGTTTAGAATTACAGCCAATGTTTGCAGTAGCATTCTGCAGTCTGGCTGGGCACAAATCACAAGCCACTGAAGCAGGAACAAACTTTATTTCTGAACTCCCGTGAAGGCCACGCATGCAGCCTTCTCCCAGAACACACCACACGGACAGGAAATCTCTCCTACCGCACTTCCCCAACCAATGGGAACTCTCTGTGAATCCCTGTGAGAACTCCAAAGTAGCATGAGAACTCCAAAGTAGCAGGCTGAACCAGACAGCAGGGGTCTAATATATAGTTGAATACACAGCTTAACATAACCATTATCATCTCAATGGCTTGCTAGCATCACCTCTCAACCACTCTTTTCTGGCAAAAATGCCATGCATCATTTTGACTTGGCTATGGCTCTCAGCAGTAGAGTTAGCATTTGGGCTAGTTATAAGATTGGGATTAGGACTAGGTCTAGTTTTAGGGTTAGGTTTAATATTAGGATGATGTTTAGAGCTAGGATTAGTATTAGGGTCAAAATTAAGTTCAGGGTTAGTGTTAGGGTTAGGATTTGGACTCAAATTAGGGCTAGGTTTAGGGCTGGGTCTAGAGTTACGTTTTGGGTTAGGTTAAGCTTAAAACTCAGGGCTATCTTGGTTTCGTTTTATGGCTAGAGATATGTTTAGGACTAGTTTTAAGATTAGCATTAGTTTTAGGACTAGTGTAGTACTCCTAACTCTAAATCTAACTCTAAACCTAACACTAGCACTAGAAATAATCCTATTCCTAAGCCTAAGTCTAACCCTAACACTAGTCTTAGGTTTAGAGTTAGATATAGAGTTAGGATTAGATTTAGAGCTAAGGATATGGCTAGTGTAAGTTCTAGGTTTATAGCTAGGATTACGGTTATGATATAAATAGGGTTAGAATTAAGGATAGGGCTAGGGCAAGATTGAGAGTTATTCTTAGGGCTAGGCTTAGTATTTGGTTAGGTATAGGGCTTAATTAGGGCTAGGAATAGGGCTAGGTTTATGGCTTAGGGTTAGTTTTGTGCTTACAGTGAGGTTTAGTGTAAATAATGGGGTTAGAGCTAGGTTTAGGGTGAGGACGAAGTTTAGAATTAGGCTTAGTGCTAGGGTATTTTTAGAGTTATGATTAAGGCTAGGTTAAGGGCTAGGATGAGGGCTAGGGTTTGTGTTTTGGTTAGGGGTAGGGTTAGTGTTAGGACAAATGTCAGTTCTAGGGTTATGGTTAAAGACAGTTTTAGGGTTAGGTTCATGGTTATTTTTAGTGTAAGGATTAGATATAGGGTAGGGGTCAAATTTAGAGCTAAGTTTATTATTATGGTCAGGGTAAGGGTCATGTTTAGAATTTTGTTTAGCTTCAGCTTTAGGGTTAGGGCTCAAATTAGCATTAGGGTTTGGGTTAGGGTAATGATAGGGTTAGGTATAGGGTTCAGGTTATGATTAGCATAATGGATAGGGTTACATTTAGGCATAGGATTAGATTTAGGCCTAGGATAAGCATTAGAATGTTTAGGGCTATGTTTAGGGTAATTGATAGGATTTGAGCTCAGTTTAGGGCTAGGGTTATGGATTGGATTAGGGCTAGGGTTAGGGTTAGAGTTAGTGTTAGGGTTAGGGATATGGTTTGTGTTAAGGTTAGGGCTAGGATTACAGCTAGGGCAAATGTCAGGTCTATGGTTACATTAGGAATAGTTTTAGGGTTAGGTTTATGGCTAGTTATAGTATAACAGTTAGGTTTAGGGGTAGAGTCAGGGTTAGAGCTAGGTATATTATTACGGGAAGTGTCAGATTTAGGGTTTGGCTTATGTTAAGTTTAGGATTAGGGCTAAAATTAGCATTGAGATTAGGGTTAGGGTAATGATAGAGTTAGGTTTAGGGTTCAGTTTAGGTTTAGGTTAATGAATAAGGTTAGGGTTAGTTATAAGGTTAGGGTTAAGCCTAGGGTTACCACTAGGGTTATGGTTATGTTTAGGGTAATGGATAGGGTTAGAGCTAGTGATAAGCCTAGGGTTATGGTCAGGATTCTGGCTAGGCTTAGAGTAAGTTTTAGAGCTAGGTTTTTGGTAAGGCTTAGGTTTAAAACTAGGGTTAATTCGCAAATAAGTGCTAGGATTTGGGTTTGGTTAGGACTAGGGTTAGGGCTATGGCTAATGTATGATCTAGTATTACAATTAGTTCCTGTTTTAGGGTTAGGTAACGGTGATATTTAGAGCAAGGGTTATATTTAGGGTCAGTATCAAGGTCAGGGTTAATTTTAGTGTTATGTTTAGGACTCAAATTAGGACAAAAGTTATTAATAAGTGTAGGATTAGGTTATGATTTAGGTTAAGGGTTACAGTTAGGACTATGGCTCAGTTTTGTTTTAGAGCTGGGGCTAGGGTTAAGTACAGATTTTGGATTAGCTTCAGTGTTAGGCCTAGTGTTAGAGTGAAGTTTAGGCTTACGGTTAGGGTTAGATTTAGAGTTAGGGTTGATATAGAATTGGGGCTCGTTCTAGGGTTAGGGCTATGGTTAGGATTATGGTAAGGAATATGGTAACAAGTAGGGATATGTCTAGGGTGAGAATTAGAGTTATTCTTATGAGTAGGCTTAGTGTGAGGGTTAGGGTTAGGGCTAAATTAGGGCTAGGATTAGGACTAGGGTTATTGTTTGGGTTAAGCCTAGGGTTTGGGATAGCGTTGGGGTTAGCCCTGAAGTTATTTTTCAGTTTATAGGAATGGGTGGGCTTATAGCTAGGTTTAGGGCTAGGGTGAGGGTTAGGATTAGGATTAGGCCTAAGGTTATGGTTCAGTTTAAGATTAAGGCTAGGATTAAGGCTAGGATGAAGGGTTGGTTTTCTGATAGGGTTAGGGCTACAACTCAGGCTAGGGATAATATCATGTCTAGGGTTATGGTTAAGGATAGTTTTAGGGTTGGTGTATGGCTAGTTCTAGTGTAAGGGTTAGGTGTTTATGAAAGGTCAGCTTTAGAGCTAGAATTATTATTTGTGTCACAGTCACAGTCAGGGTTAGCATTTGGTTTATGTTAATGTTAAGGGGTTAGGGCTCAAATTTGTGTTAGGTTTAAGTTTAGATTTAAGGTAATGGAAGTGTTTACTTTAGGTTTCAGTTAAGTTTTAAGGTAAAGGATGGGTTGGGTTTCAGTGAGCGGGTTAGGGTTAGTGCTAGGATATGGTTTGGATTAAGTCTAGGATTAGGATTAGGTTTAGGGATAGGGCTAGTGTTTGGTTTAGGGTAAGTTTTAGGGTTACAGTAAGTGTTAGTTTAGGGTTAAGGTTATGTTTAGTTAGAATAAGGGTTTTTGTTTGAGTTAGGGTTGGGCTACTGCGAGAGTTAGATTGAGGTTTACTTCTAAATTCAAGATTATGGTTAGAGTTAGATTTAGTATTAGGGATAGGGTTTTAATTAGGGTCAGGGTTATGGTTAGGATAATGTATATGGTTAGAGCTAAAGTTTGGGTTAGGGTTAAGTTTAGGATTAGAGCTAGTGTTAGCATTAGGATTTATGATAGGTCTAAGGTTATGTTTAGTGTAAGGCTTAGGCTTTGAGCTAGGGTTAGGTCTAAGGAGACGGTTAGGGTTAGAGTTAATGTTAGGGTTAAGGCTAGGCTTAGGTTTATGCTTAGAGGTAAGTTTAGGCCTATGATTAGCTCTAGGTTTTGTGTTAGGTTTGGGGCTATGGTTAGGACTATGGATAATGTAAAATCTAGGGTTATGTTTACAACTAGTTTTAGGTTTAGAGTTTAGGCTAGGTCTACTGTTAGGTCCAGGTTTTTGGTTAGTTTCAGGCTTAAAGCTAGTTTAAGTGTTAGGATTAGGGTCAGTGTTCAGTATATGGTTAGGTTTAGGTTAAGAGCCAGAATTAGGACTAGGGTTAGGTCCAGGGATAAGGTAAGTGTTTGGTTTAAGTTAAGGGTTATTGTTAGGGCTAGTGCTATGTTTTTGTTTAGGTCTATGGCAGGAGTTATAGCTATATTTAAGATTAGCTTTGGGTCTAGGACCAGTGTTAGGCTTAGGTATACGTATAGTGTTAACAGTAGGTCTAGTGTTAGGTTTTGTTTAGGTCTAGGGTCAGGTTTTGACCTAGGGTTCCTTTTACGGTCAGATGAGGGTCAGTGTTATGGTTAGAATTAGAATGAGGGCTAGGATTTGGACTAGTTATAATGTTAGCATTTAAGTTAGGCTAAGGATTAGGGTTAGGACTAGGGTTAGCATATTGGTTAGGGTTTGGCTTAGGGTAAGGGATAAGGTTAGAGCTAGGGTTAGGGCTCGGGTTAGGGTTAGGGTTAGGGTTAGGGCTAGTGTTAGGATTAAGATTAGGATTAAGCTAGGATTAAGACTAGAATTAGGGTAGATTCTGTGTTAGGGTTAGGGCTACATTTAGGACAACAACTATTGTAAGTACTAGGGTTACAATTAAGGCTAGTTTTTGAGTTACGTTTAATACTAGGTCTAGTGTTAGGGTTAATTTAAGTTAGGGTGATGATTAGAGATAGGATTGTTGTTAGAGTCAGCTTCAGGTTCAGAGTAATTTTTAGAGTTAGATTTACGGCTATGTGTAAGGTTTGGGTTAAGGATATGGCAATTTTTGTTTTATGGCTAGGGACAGGGCTAGGGCAAGTTTTAGGTTTAGCATTATGGTTAAGTGTAGTGTTAGGATTTGGTTTGGTTTATGATTACAGTTAAATTTAGAGTTAGGTTTAGATTTATAGTGAGGCTTAGATCTAGATTTAGGATAGGGCTAAGGATAGAACTAGGGTTAGGGCTAAAGCAAGAGATATAGTTAGTCTTAGGACTGGGTTTAGGGTTAGGATAGAATTAAATTAGGGCTATGATTAGTGCTATGATTAGTGTTAGTATTAGGCCTAGGGGTAGGGTAGGAGTTAGGGTTAGGTTTAGGGTTATGGTTAAGTTTATGGTAAGGAATGGTGTTATAGGTAGTTCTAGGGTGAGGACACTAAAATCTAGCTCTAGGATTTATCTTTTAGGTGGCCTTCTCCATTCATTGGTGCACTCTCAGCAACATTTTGTATTTTAAGATTTCACTTAATATTTACCTATACAGGAAAGTTAAGGGAGTTGAAAATCAAACAGGGTTTGTGCTAGCTGCTTTAAACTTCACACACTCCATCAGTTCTATTTAGGGACTCTGGTAAGTTCCTTGTAAAAGTAGGCCTATGCTTAAGCATGCAAAAGCAACTTAATCGGAGAGCTCTTTAGGAGAAAAAAGGAAAATATGCATGCACTGAAATACTTCCCATAATTATTTGGTCAGACTTGTTTGATGTTGCGTAGATTTCATCACTTAGCTTGCCCCACAAGGCTCCCCAAGGTTGGGAATTCTAAGATCAATGATTCTATAATCAGGTTAGAGTTAATGTTAGGTTTAAAGTTACGGCTTGGTTTAGGGTTAGAGTTAATGATAGGGTGAGAGTTAGTTTTGTTCTAATTTCTTTCATACTGGGCAGGAGTCATCTTTTATCTAGACTTTGTATGCTCCCAAGGTATGTTCTTCTCAATTCAATGGTTCACTATCCTGAACACTTTGTATTTTAAGGTTTCACTTTATTTTGACAACTTTGGGTAAATGGAAATGGAGGTGGAAATCAAACAGTCAGCCCTTCCCCTAAACATAACCCTAAATCTAACCATAAAATAGCACTAATCCTAGACCTAAGCCTAACACTAATCCTAAACCTATTCCTAGCCCTAATTTAGCTTTAACCCTAACCCAAAATCTAGCCCTAAAACTAACTCTAACTCTGGCCATAGCCCTATTTCTAGTTTTAACCCTATCCTTTACCACACCCCAAATACTAGCCCTAATCTTAGCTCTAATCCTAGCCATAGCCCTTACCCTAGAATTAACAATAACTCTAAATATACTCCTAAGCCTAAACTCACCCTATCAGTAGCAATAACACTAATGTTAATCATAAAACTTCCCTTAAGATTAGCTTAAGTTATAAAACAAATTTTAGCCATAGGACTAACCCTAAACCTAAACCTAAACCGAATCCTAACCCTACATCTAGCCCTAAGCCTAACCCTAATTTGAATCCTATTGCTAACCATAAAATGAATAGTGATTTTGGCTCTTACCCTAACACTAACCCTAGATAAAAACATCACCCTAAACATAAGCATAATCCTAAAACTAGACTCATTCCTAAATGTAACCTTAAAAGTAGCCCTAATCATAACCTTATTATTACATTAGCCATATCCCTAAAATGAGCCCTAACATAACCCAAAACCTTGCTCTAATCCAAGACTCAACCCTAGCTTTAACTCTAACTCGAACCCTAAACCTAACCCTAACCCTTGCCCTATACCTAACCCTTACATTTTTTTTTTGGCTTTGATCCAGTTCAATTGTTTTTTTTTCTTTGTTTTTTATTGGTTGTTCAAAACATTACAAAGTTCATGACATATCATCTTCCATACATTTGATTCAAGTGGGTTATGCACTCGCATTTTTTACCCCAAATACAAGTTGCAGAATCACATTGGTTACACATCCACATTTTCTTTAATTCTTGAACTAAATCTAAACCTAAACCTACCACTAGCCCTTACTCTAACCATAAACCTAGGTCTAACCATAGCTATAACCTTATCCATTACAATAACCTTAACCCAAACCCAAACACTAATCCTCAGCCTGATCCTACCACTATCCTTAAACCTAACCTATCCATTACCCTAAACTTAATGTGAAACTAAACCTAAAAATATCATTACCCAAACTGTAACCTTAATCCTAAAGCTAACTCGAGCCCTAAACCTAATACTAAACCTCTCCCTAACCATAACCCTAACATTAACACTAACCCTAATCATAACAAGAACCCTAGAAGTAATTCTAAACCTAACCCGAATGCTAAACTTACCACTAACCCTAAACCTAACCCAAACACTAACACTAACCCTATCCCAAAGCCTAAACCTAAACATAACACTGACCCTAATCCTAACCCTAACAAAACCCTGAAAAATAACCCTAACACTAACACTATTGTTAACCCTAAACCTAACCCTAACACCAACTCTAAACCTAATCCTAACAATAAACCTTACCTGAACCTTAACCCTAAAACAAACACTAATCTTAAACTTAATCCTAAACCTAATACAAACCCTAACCCAAACCATAACCCTAATCCTAAAACTAACCCTAATCAAAACCTAACCATAACATTAATACTAACCTTAACACTAACCCTAATGCAAAACCTAACAGTAACACTAACTCTAATTGTAACCATATCCTACCTGTAAACATCACCTAACACTTACCATAACCCTAACCCTAACACAAAACATAAACCTAAACCTAAACCTAACACTAACCATAATCCTAACCATAACCCTAACCCTAAAACTGACCCTAACCCTAACTCAATCCCTAAAAAAACTTTAACCCTAACCCTAACTCAAACACTAGGGCTAACCCTAACATTAACTCTGAACCTAAACCTAATGCTAAGCCTAACACTAACCCTAACACTAACCCAAAATCTAACACAAACTCTAACCATACACTTAACCCTAACACTAACCCTATCGCTAATATTAACCCTAATGCTCATCCTAACAATAATCTCAACCCTAACACAAATCCTAACCATAACCATAAAACTAAACCTAACCCTAACCCTACCCCCAAAACTGACCCTAAACCTAAGACAATCCCTAACCCAAACAATAATTCTAAACTTAACCTAATGCTAACCCTAACCACAAACTAATCTAACCCTAACCCTAACCGTAACACTAATCCATACTCCAAACATAAACCTATCACTGACCCTAACTGTAAACATAACCCTACACCTAACACTAATTCTAACCCTAACAATAAGAATAACCCTAACAAAAACCATAACCCTGTCCCTAAACTTAAACCTAAAACTAAGAGTAACCCTAACTGTAACACTAACAGTTACCCTAACCCTAACCCTAACCCTAACTCTAACCCTAATCCTATCTGTAACCCTAACCCTAACCCTAACATAATGCTAAAAAAACCCTAATCCTAAACCTGAACCTAACTCTTAAACTAATTTTAACCCTTACCATAACCCGAACCCTAACACTTACCCTAACACGAAGCCTAACCCTAACACTAAAACTAACACTAAACCTAACCCTAAGCCTTACCATAACCCTAAACCAAACCCTAACCTTAACATTAAACCTAACCCTAACAATAACACTAACGCTAACACCAAACCTAACCCTAATCAGAAACCTAACACTAACAATAACCCTAAGCATAACACTAAACCTAAAACTAAGCCTAACACTAACACTAATACTAACCCCAAATCTAACCAAACCCTAACCATAAACGTAACTCTAAATATTATTTAAACCTAACCCTAGTGCTAACCCTAACACTAACCCTATTCTTAACCATAAACCTAAACATAACAATAAACCTCAACCTAAACTTAATCTTAAACCTAAAAATAATCCTAAACCTTACCCTAACAAAAACCCTAACACTAACACTAACCCTGATCTGAACCTAACCCTAACCCTAACTCTAACACTAACCTCAAAACAAACACTAACACTAACACTAACCATAACTATAACCCTAATCCTACCTGTAAACCTAACCTAACACTAAACTTAACCTTAAGCCTAACACAAAACCTAAAAATAATCCTAAAACTAACTGTAACCCTAAGTCTAACCAAATCATAATTGCAACCCTAACCCTAACTCTAACCCTAAAACTAACACAAACTTAATCCTTCCCCTAACACTAAACCTACCACAAACACTAACCCTAAACATAAAACTAATCCTAACTCTAACCCTAACCCTAAAACTAACTCTAACCCTAACACTAACCCTAACAGTAAACATAAACCTAATGGTAACCCTAAAAATTACCCTAAATCTAACCGTAAGGCTAACCTTGTCACTAACCTTAAAATTAACCCCAATTCTAAATCTAATCCTAACCATAATCCCAACCCTAAACATAACCACAACCCTGACACAAACTGTAACTTAAACCATACCACTAAACTGAACCCTAAACTTAACCCTAACCCTCAATCTAATATTAACACTAACCCAAACCATAACAAAAACAATAAGCTTAACCCTAACCCTAAAACTAACCGTAACCTAACCCTAACTGTAATTTTAACTGTAAACCTAAACCTAAACTAACCCTAACCCTAACACAAAAACTTACCCTAACACTAACCCTAAGCCTGTCACAAACCCTAACCAAAACTTTAACCCTAACCCTAACACGAACAATGAACCTAACACTAATACTAACGCTAACACAAACCCTAATGCTAACTATACCCTATTCCTAACCTAACCCTAACCCTAACGTAAACCTTACTCTAACTCTAAACCTAACACTAACTCTAAAACTAACCTTAACCCTAAATCTAAAGATAACACTAACAATAACCCTAACCCAAAACCTAATCCTAAACTTTACCCTAACACAAACTTTAACCCTAATCCTAATCCATAACTAACCCTAACAATAAACCTAACCTGAATCCTAAGTGTAACCAAAAACCTAACCCTAACCCTAAACTTTACCCTAACATGAATCCTAACCATAACCAAAAACAAAACCCTATCCCTCAACTTCACCCTAACACAGTCCCTAACACTAACCTTAACACTAATCATAACACTAATCCTAAACTTAACACTAACCCTAAACCTATCCCTTACCCTAACACTATCCATAACCTTATAACTAATTTTAACCCAAGCACTAAATCTTACCCTAACACTAAACCTAACCGTAACACTCACCTTAACCCTAACACGAACCCTAACCCTAATTCTAACACTAATCCTTACCCTATTTCTAACCCCAAAACTAACCTTAAACTTAACCCTTACCATTACTCTAACCATAATCCCAATGGTAAAAATAACCCTAACTCTAACCCTAATCCTAACACTTACACTAAGCTTAAACCTAAACCTAACCCTAATCAGAACTGTAAACCTAATCCTAATACAAACCTTACCATAAAACAAACACTAACACTGAGCCTCAAACTTACCCTAACCTAGCATTAAACCTAATCCTTACCCAAACCTTAACACTAAAACTAATCTTAAACCTTAACCTAACCCTAACCATAAAGCTTACCCTAAACCTATTCTTAAACCAAGACCTAACCCTAACCTTATCATTTACCCTAACACAAACCCTAACACTAATCCTAACCCTAACACTTTACCTAAAAATTACCCTAACCCTAACCAAAACCTAACACTAAATCTAAACCTAACACTACCACTAACCCTAACACTAACACTAACCCTAACCCTACAACTAATCATAAACCTAATCCTAACTCTAAGAATAATACAAACCGTAACACAAACCATAACCCTAAACCTAACCCAAACATTACTCTATCATTACCAAATTCTAACCCTAACTGTAACACTAACCATAAAAATAAAGCTAAAACTAACCCTAACCAAACACAAACCTTAACCCTAACCCTAATCCTAACTGTAACACTAACTGTAATCCTAACACTGACACTAACACTAAACCAATCCCTAACCCTTACACTATACCTAACACTAACCATAAACCTAACTCTAACACTAACCCTAACACTAAACCTAACCCTATCCGTATCACTAAAACTAACCCTAGCAGGAACCCTAACCTTAATCCTAACACTAACCCTATTACTAACACTAATCCTAATCCTTAACCTAACACTAACACCAACCCTAAACTTTGTTCTACACTACACCTAAAACGAACACTAACCCTAATACGAACATGAACCTTAACCCTAACCATAACCATAACACAAACCCTAACCACAACCATAATCCTCACCCTAGAATAATCCAAACCATATCCTAACCCTAACCCTAACACTAACCCTAATACTAACCATTACTCTATCATTAACCCTAAGGCTATCCCTAACCATAAATCTAACACGAACGCTAATCCTAATCCTAACTCTAACCCTAACCCTAAATCAAACACTAAGGTTAACTCGAACTGTAACACTAACCCAAACCCTAACCCTAACACTAAACTACCCTAATCTGAACTGAAATCCTAACCATGAACCTGACCTTAACACAAATCTTAACCTTAACTGTAACACTAACCCTAACCCTAACCCGAACTAATCCTAAACCTAATGATAACCCTAACACTATACCTAAACCTAAATCTAAAACTAATACTAACACTAACACTAATCCTAAACTTAATGCTAACACTTTCACTAAACCTAAACAACACCCTAATCCTAACCCTGACACTAAACCTAACACTAACCCTAATTCCAACCCTAACACTAACCCTAAACCTAAACCTATCCCTAACATTAACACTATCCCGAACACTAACACTAATCCTAATGCAACACTAACTATGACCCTAATCCTAAATTTTACCCTATACCTATCCTGAACCCTAAAACAAAACCTAACCCTAATCTTAACACTAACACAAACCCTAAACCTAACCCTAACACTAATCCTAAACCTAAATTAACCCTAACCCTAACACTAACCCTTAACCCAACACAAACCCTCATGATAAACATAACCCTAACCCTAACCTAAACCTAAACCTAAACCTAACTTAAACATTACCCTAACCCTAAACTTAACCCTAAACCTAAAACAAACCTTAACCTAAATCTAATTATAATACTAACAAAAAATTTAACCCTAAACCTAACCCTCAATCTAACCCTAACAGAAATATTAACACTAACACTAAATCAAAACTAAACGTGCCCCAACACTAAACCTAATCTGAATCCTTACCGTAACTGTAACCCTAACCCTAAACCTAACCCTCACCCTAACACAAACCCTAACACTATCCCTAACACTACCCCTAAAACTAACCCTAACCTTAACCATAACCCTAACACTAACCCTAAACCTAACCCTAACACTAACATTAACTCTATCCTTAACCATAATCCTAACCCTTATACTTAACCTAACACTAACCTTAACCCTACCCACTAATGCTAACACTAATTCTAACCCTAACCTGAACACTAACCCTAACCCCAACCCTAACCCTTTCACTAAGACTAACCCTAAATATAAGCTTAACACTAACACTAAACCTAACACTAACCCAAACAGGAAAACCAACCCAACCTTAAACATAACCCAAAACCTAAACTTAACACTCAACCTAAACCTAACCATAACACAAACCCTACACTAAGCCTAACACTTACCCTAATTCTATCCCTAACACTAACACTAACCCTAATCCTAATCGTTACAATAAGTCTAACTCTAACGCTAACACTAACACTAACCTTAACCCTAACACCAACTCTAACATTAACCCTAACCCTAACCCTAATGTGAACTGTAACTCTTCACTTAAAACAAACCCTAACACTAATCCTAAAACTAACCCTAACCTAACTCTAAAACTAACACTAACACTATCAATAAACCAAACCCTAACACTAAATCTAACCCTTAACCTAAACCTAACCCTAACCCTAAACCTTACCTTAACACTAACCCTAAACTGAGCACAAAACCTAACCCTAACCTGACCCTTACCCTAACCGTAACACCAAACCTAAACCAAACCCTAACCCTAACACTAACCGTAAACTTAAACCTATCCATATCCTTAACACTATCCCTAATCTTAATCCTAACATTAACCCTAACCCTAATCCTGACCCTAAACCTAAACCTAACACAAACCCTATACTTTATTTTACCACTCACTCTAAACATAACCCACATTCTAACCCAAACTCTAACACTAATTTTAACTCTAATCCTAACCATTACCCTAATACTAACCCTAACACCAACCCTAACCCTAACTGTATCCCTAACTCTAAACCTAACCCTTACACAAACCTAAAACTAATCTTAACCCTAACACTCACCTTAATTATAACCCTAACTTTAACCCAAACCGTAAACCTAATCATTAACCTAACACTAACCCGAAACCTAACATTAACCCTAACCCTAAACCTAACCCTAACCTGAAGGCTAATAATAACCCTAAACCACACCCTATCCCTAACCCAAATCCTAACACTAGAACCAAACCTAACATTAGAATGAAACCTAACACTAATCCTATAAAAAGAATTAATCCTAACCATAAACATAACCCTAACCATAAACTAAACATAAGACTAATCCTAAACATATCCCTAACAGGAACACTAACCCTAACCTTAACCATAACTTTAACATGAACCCTAACCCTAACCCTAAACTTAACCCTAACCTGAATCCTAACCGTAACCATAACCATAATCCTAAACCTAAACCTCACCCTAACACAAACCTTAACACTAATCATAAAAATAACACTATCTCTAACATTAACTCTATCCGTAACCGTAACCCTAACCCTCACACTTACCCTAACCCTAAACCTCACCCTAACCCTAACCTAAACCCTAAACATAACCTTAATCCTAACATTAACCCTAAAATTAAATTTAACCCTATCCCTAACACCAACACTAACCCTAACACTAATCCTAACCCTAACCCAAACACTGTCCCTAGCATGAATCCTAACCATATCACTAAATGTAACTATAAACATAACCATAAACTTATCACTAACCCTGACACTAACCCTAATACTAACAATAACCCTAACCCTAACCTAAAAGTAACACTAAACCTAACCCTCAAACTAAATGTAAACTTAACACTAATGCTAAAACTAACCCTCATCCTACCACTAACCATGTCCCTAAACCTAAACCTAATACTGACACTAAAAATAACACTAATCCTAAACCTAACATTAATCCTGAACTTCTTCCTAACTCTAACCCTAAATCTATCCCTAAATCTAACACTATCCATAATCTAACCCTAACATTATCTCAAACACTAAAACTCATCCTAACTCTAAACCTAACACTACCACTCACCCTAACACTCACCCTAACTCTAACACTAACATAAAACCTAACCTTCACCATAACTCTAAGCCAAACATTATCCATAATCCTAAAAATAACTCTAAAATCTATCCCTTTACATAACTCTAACAATAACCCTAACACTAAACTTAATCCTAATCCTAATATGAAGTGTAAACCTAAACATAATACTAACACTTACCCTTACACAAACACTAACACTAGCCTAAAACTAACCCTAAACTAATCCTAACACTAACCCTCACCCTTACCCTATCCCAATCCCTAACACTAAATATAACCTTAAACCTAAACCTAACCCTAACCCTCAACCTTAACCTAACCCTAACCCGAGCACTAACCCTAATCCTAATCCTAAGCCTAACACTAACCCTAACACTAACACTAACCATTAAAGAAACCCTAAAATTTGCCCTAACCCTAAAACTAACCCTTACCCTAACACTAATTTTAAACCTTACCTAACTTTATCTCAACAATAATCCTAAATCTAAACTGAATCCTAAATCTAACTTTAACCCTAACCCTAAACCTAATTCTGACACAAACCCTAACACAATCCATATTCCTAAAACTAACCCAACCCTAAACCTAACACTTACCTAACCCTAACCCTAATCCTAACACTAACCATAAAACTAACTCTAACTCTAACCATAACACTAAAAGTAACTTTAACCCTAACAGTAACCCTAACCATAAACCTAAACCTAAGTGTATACCTACACCTAACCATAACTGTAACACTAACACTAACCCTATCACTAAACCTAAACCTAACACTAAACCTAAACATAATTCTAACCCTAACCCTAACCTAATAAATAACACAAATCGTAACCCTAACATGAACCATAACAATAATCCTAACACTAACCTTAACCCTAACACTAACCAAAAACCTAATCCTAACAATAACCCTAACACTAACCCTAAACATAACCTTAACAGGAAACCTAACCTGAACCCTAACACTAATTCTCTCACTAACCTAACGCTAACCCTAAATATACACTAACCCTAACCCTAAAACTAACACTTACCCTAACCCTAACCCTAACACAAACCCTAACTACAACCATAACCCTCACCCTAAAATAACCCTAACCCTATCCTAACCATAATGCTAACATTAACCGTAATACTAATCATTAATCTATCACTAACCCTAAGCCTAATCCTAAACCTAAACCTAACACTAATGTTAATCCTAATCCTAACACTAACCCTAACGCTAAATGACAAACTAAGCCTAACCCAAACCATAACACTAACCCAAACTCTAACCCTAACACTAAACTACCATAATCTGAACTGGAATCCTAACAATAAACCTGACCCTAATACAAATCTTTACCTTAACTGTACCACTAACCCTAACCCTAACCCTAACCCTAATTAACCCTAAACCTAATGCTAACCCTAACACTAAACCTAAACCTAACCCTAACCCTAACACAAATACTATCACTAAACTTAATGATAACAGTTTCACAAACCCTAAACCTAACCCTAATCTAAACCCTAACACTATACGTAACCTAACCATAACTCCAACCCTAACTCTAAAACTAACCCTAAACCTATCCCTAACATTAACACTATCCTGAATCCTAACCCTAACACTAACCCTAACCCTAATGCTAACACTAACTGTTACCCTAATACTAACCTTTACCATATACCTATCCTGAACCCTAACACAAAACCTAACCGTGACCCTAACACTAACCCAAAACCTAAACTTCACCCTATCCCTAACGCTAATCCTAGCCCTAACACAAACCCTCACGCTAACCGTAACCTAACCCTAACCAAACCCTAACCCTTAATCTAACTTAATCCTTACCTTAACCCTAAACCTAACCCTAAACATAAAACTAACCTTAACCTAAATGTAACGATAATATTAACAATAAGCTTAACCCAAAACCTAACCCTAAATTTAACCCTAACTGAAACATTAACACTAACACTAAACCAAACCTAACTGTACCCCAACACTAACCCTAATCTGAATCCTAACTGTAACCGTAACCCTAAACCTAAACCTAACCCTCATCCTAAAACAAACCCTAACACTAACACTAAACCTAACCCTAGCACTAAAATTAACTCTATCCTTAACCGTAATCCTAACCCTTATACTAAACCTAACACTAACATTAACCCTATCCCTAACACTGACACTAAAACTAACACTAATCCTAACCCTAACCAGAACTATAACCCTAAACCCAACCCTATCCCTATCACTAACACTAACCCTAAACATAAGCCTAACAATAACCCCAAACCTATCCCAAAACCTAACACTAACCATTACCCTAAACCTAACACTAACCCAAACATTAAAACCAACCCAACCTTAAACCTAACCCTAACCCTAACCCTAATACTCAACCTAACCCTAACCCCAAAACGAACCCAATGCTAAGCCTAACACTAACCCTAATTCTATCCCTAATCCTAACAGTAACCCTAAACCTAACCCTTACCATAACTCTAATTTTAACCCTATACCCTAACACTAACTCTAACCCTAAAACTAACACTAACATTATCTTTAACCCTAACCCTAATCCTAATCTGAACTGTAACTCTTACCCTAACACAAACCCTAACACTAAGCCTAAAACTAACCCTAACCTAACTCTAACACTAACCCTAACCATAAACCAAACCCTAACACTAGACCTAACCTTAATCTAAACCTAACCCTAACCCTAAATCTTAGCCTAACACTAACCCTAAACTGAGCACTAACCCTAAACCTAACCCTAACCCTTACCCTAAACGTAACACCTAACCTAAACCAATCCCTAAGCTTAAAACTATCCCTAACCCTAATCCTAACACTAACCCTAAACATATTCCTGATTCTAAACCTAACCTTAACCCAAACCTTAAACCTTATCCTACCACTCAACCTAAACATATCCCAAATTCTAACCCAAATCCTAACACTAATTTTAACTTTAACCCTAACCATTACCCTAATACTAACCCTTACACCAACCCTAAACTTACCTTAACCTAAACCTAACCATTAAACAAACCTAAAACTAATCTTAACCCTAACACTAACCCTAACCATAACTTAACTTTAACCCTAACCCTAAACCTAACCCTAACCCGAAAGCTAATACTAAATCTAAACCTCGCCATATCCCTAACCCTAACCCTAACATTAGAACTAAACCTAACACTAACCCTAAAATAAGCTTTAATCCTAACCCTAAACCTAACCCTAACCCTAAACTAAACATAACACTAAACCTAAACATATCCTTAAAAGGAACCCTAACCCTAAACTTAACCATAATTTTAACATGAACCCTAACCCTAACCCTGATCTTAACCCTAACCTGAATCCTAACCGTAACCATAATCATAATTCTAAACCTAACCCTCACCCTAACACAAACCTTAACACTAATCATAACAATAACCCTATCTCTAACACTACCTCTTTCTGTAACCATAACACTAACCCTTACACTTACCCTAACCCTAAACCTCACCCTAACCCTAACCTGAACTTTATATCTAACCCAACCCTAACACTAACCCTAACAATAAATGTAACCCTATCCCTAACACCAACACTAACCCTAACACTAATCCGAACTCTTACACAAACACTGACCCTAACCCGAAACCTAACCCTATCACTAACCCTAAGCTTAAAAATAACCCTAAACCTATCACTAACCCTAACCCTAAACCTGATACTAACACTAACCCTAACCTTAACCTTAACCTAAAAGTAACACTAAACCTAAACCTGAAATTAAATGTAAACTTAAAACTAACTTTAAAACTAACCCTCATCCTAACACTAACTATGTCCCTAAACCTAAACCTAACACTAACCCTAAAACTAACACTAACCCTAACCATAACATTAACCCTGAACCTTAGCCTAAATGTAACCCTAAATCTATCACTAACCCTAACACTATCCATAACCCTAACCCTAACTTTAACTCAAATACTAAAACTAACCCTAACTCTAAACCTAAATCTAACCCTAAACTTAACACTCACCCTAACTCTAACCCTAACTTGAACCCTAAACTTAACCATAACACTAATCCTAACATAATCCCTAATTCTAAAACTAACCCTAAATCTACCCCTTACCATAACTCTAACACTAACCCTATCACTAATCCTAACCCTAACCATAACATTTACCCTAACACTAAATATAATCCTAATTGAACTGTAACCCTATCCCTAATACTAACCATTACCCTAACACAAACACTAACACTAAGAATAAAACTAACCCTAAACTAATCCCAACACTAACTCTCACCCTCACCCTATCCCAATCCGTAACAGTAAAACTAATCTTAAACCCAAACCTAACCCTAACCCTCAACATTAACCTAAACCTAACCCGAGCACTAACCCTAATCCTAAACCTAAGCCTAACACTAATCCTGACACAAACCCTAATCCTAAAAGTAACCCTAAAATTTAAACTAAAACTAAATCTAACACTTACCCTAACACTAATTCTAAACCTTACCTAACTTCAACTCTAACACTAACCCTAAATCTAACCCTAATCCTAAACCTAATTTTAATCCTAACCCTATCCCTAAGTCTAACACAAACCCTAACCCAAACCATAACCCTAAACCTAACCCAAACTGAAACCTAATGCTTACCTAACCCTAACCCTAACCCTAACCCTAACACTAAACCTAAACATAACCCTGATTCTAATCCTAACACTAAACATAAATTTAATCCTAACACTAACCCTAAACCTATCCCTAAACGTAACAGTATACCTAAACCTAACCATAACCCTAACCCTAACACTATCCCGAACACCAAAGCTAAACCTAAAATTAACCCTAAATGTAACACTAACCCTAAACTTAACCCAATCAATAACACTAATCCTAACTCTAACACAAACCCTAACATTAATATTAACACTAACCTTAACCCTAACACTAACATTAAACCTAATCCTAACCCTAACTCTAACACTAGCCCTAATAAAAACCTTAACAGGAAATCGAACCCGAACCCTAACTCTAATTTTCTCACTAACCTAACCCTAACCCTAAATCTACACTAACCCTAACCCTAAGACTAACCCTAACACTAAATCTAACCATAACCCTAACACTAAAAAGAATTCTAACTTTAACAATAACCCTGTCACTAACCTTAATCCTAAACCTAAACTTAATACAAACCCTAACCCTAACCCTAACACTAACATTAAACCTAACCATAACCCCAAATGAATCACTAACTCTAAAACTAATCCTAACAATAAACTAATCCTAATCTTAACCAAATCCTTAAACCTAACCCAGACCCTAACACAAACCCTAATCCTAACACTAATAGTAACCTTAACCCTAACAATAATTCCAAAACTAAATTTAAGCCTAACTAGAAACCTAACCCTAAACCAAATTTTTACACTAATTCTAAAACTAACCCTAACACTAACCCTATCACCTACCTTAAACCTAATGCTAAACTAATCTGTAACCCTAACCCTAAACCTAACACTAACCCTAACCCTAAAACTATTCCTAATCTTGACACTATCCCTAAACCTAACACTCACACAAACCCTAACACTAACTAACCTAAATGTAAACATAATCTTAACATGAACCCTAAACCTTACCCTACCAACAACCCTAAACCTAATCCAAATTCTAACCCTCAACCTCACATTAACCCTAATGCTAACCCTAACCATTACGCTAATACTAACTTAAACACCAACCCAAAACATAACCCTAACCCTAACCCTAACCCTTAAACAAACCCTAACCCTAACCCTAAAATTAACCTTAACCCTAACCCTAAACCTCAACCTAACCCAAACCCGAATGCTAGCATTAACCCTTAATCTCATGCTATCACTAACACTAACCCTGAAACTAATACTAAACCTAAACACTAACTCTAACCCAAACATTAAATTTAAGCCTAATCCTAACAGTGACACTAACCCTATCCCTAACTCTAATCCTTAACCTAAACTAACCCTAAACATATCCCTAAAAATAACCCTAACACTAACACTAACCGTAACACTTACATGAACTCTAATCCTAACCCTAAAACTAACACTAACTATAAACCTAACCCTAAGCATAACACTAACCCAAAACCTAATCCTAACTTTAATGCTAAACCTAACCCTAACCCTAAAACTAGCACTAACACTAACCCTAACACTAACACTAACCCTAACCCCAACACTTTCACTAATCATAAACCTAACCCTAGCCATAACAATAACCCTAACCCTAACTTTAACACTAACTCTAATCATAAACCTAACCCTAACATTACGTCTATGGCAAACCCTAAACCTAATCCTGTTTTAACACTAACCTTAACACTAATCTTAACACGAACTCTAACCCTAATCCTAACTGTAAACCTAACTCTTTCGCTAACCCTAGCACAAAACCTATCCCTAACCCTAACATTAACCCTAATGTTTTTAGTAACCCTAAAAATATCCCTAACACTAGCCCTAAACCTATCCCTAACACAAACACTAATGCTAACAATAACCCTAACCCTAACCTAATCCTAATCCTAAAAATAACCTAAACCTTACCCTAACCCTAATCCTAACAATAAACTTAAAACTAACATTAACCTAAAACTAATGATAACCCTAACAGTATACCTAACTGTAAATCTAGCCCTAAAACGAAAGTTAACCCCAAAACTAACCCTAACATAAACCTAACCCTAACCCTATCCTGAATCCTAAACTTAACCGTAACCCTATCCCTAACCCTTACCCTAACAGAAAACATAACACTAACCCTAACGCTAACTATGAATTTAACCTTAACCCTAAACCTAACACTAACACTAACCCTAACCCTAACACCAACTCTATCCGTAACCGTAACCCTAACCATAAAAGTTTCCCTAAACCTAACCTTAACCCTAACTCCTACTTGATCCCTAACCCTAACACTAACACTAACACTAATACTAACCCTAACACTAAACTTAAGCCTATCCCTAACACTACCACTCACAGTAACACAAATCCAAACCCTAACCTGAAAACTAAACCTAACCGCAACCCTAACCCTATCACTAACACTAACCCTAAACATAATGCTAAAACATTCATTAACACTAATGCTAACCCTAACCCGAAAACTAACACTAACCCTAACCCTAACCTAAGCTTATAGTAACACTAACGCTAACCCTAAACCTAAGCTTAAACTTATCACTAACTCTAACACTAACACTTATTCTAACACTAACTGTATACCTAACCATAAACCTAACATTAACTCTTAACAAAACCCTAACACTAAATGTAATACTAACCCTAAACCTAAGCCTAACACTAACTCTAAACCTATCTTTCAGCCTAACACTATCCATAACCCTAACAATAACCCTATCCCGAATAATAAAACTAACCATAACCCTAACACTAACACTCACCCTAAACCTAACTCTAACCCAAACACTAAACCTAACCTTAAACATAAGCCTAACACTAACCCTAAACCTAACACTAACCCTAATCCTAACCATAAGCTAAAACTAGCATTAACACTAAACCTAACCCTAATTCTAATTTGAACTCTAACCCTAATACTGAACCTAACCATAACAAAAACCCTAACACTAAGACTAAAACTAACCATAACCTAACCCTGACACTAACCCTAACTCTAATCCTAAACCAAAACCTCACACTAAACCTAAGCTTAATCCTAAACCTAACACTAAACGTTATCCTAACCCTAACCTTAAACCAAGGACTAACGCTAACCCTAACCCTAACTCTAAAACTTAACCTAAAACTAAACCTAACCCTAACCCTAACACTAACCCTAACACTAATTCTAAACCTAACCATAATGCTAATCCTAACACTAACCCAATTCCTAAACCTAACCCTACACCTAAGCCTAACCCTAACTCTTACACTAACACTAACACAAACCCTAACCGAAAAAATAAACCGAAACCAAACCCAACCTTAACCATATCCCATATCTAATCCTTACCCTAACACTAACACTAACCATAAAAGTAAAGCTAAAAATAACCCTAACCATAACACTAATCCTAACCCTATCTCTAAACGTAACATTAACACTAAATTTAACTCTAACCCCAACCCTAAAACTAAAACTATTCCTAACTCTATCACTACACTTTAACCCAACTGTAAACCTAACACTATCTATAACTTTAACACTAAACCTAACCCTAACCCTAACCCTAATCCTAAACATGAAATGAACCCTAACCGGAAACCTAAATTATCCTTAACCCTAAACCTATTAGTTAAACTAATCCTAACCCTAAACCTAACCCTGACACTAACCCTAAACCTAATCATAACCTTAACCCTAACATTTACCCTAAACTTAACCGTAACCCTAACAAAAAACCTAAACCATACCCTAAATCTAATCCTATCACTAACCTACCCTAACCCTAAAGCTAAAAAACACTAACCCTATAAGTAATCAAAACCCTAAACCTAACCATAATCCTAACACTAACACTAATCCTTACCCTAACACTGACCCTGTCCCTTACCCTATCCCTAACCATAACCCTAGCACTAAACCTATCACTAAGCCAAACATTAAACCTAACCCTAACACTAAACCAAACCATAACCCTAACCCTAACACTAACCCTAATACGAATATTAAACCTAACCCTAACCCTAAAAGTAACTATAACCCTAAACCTAACCATAACATTACCCTAATACTAACCCAAATACAAAACATAACCCTAACCCTAACCCTAACCCTTACACAAACACTAACCTTATCGTAACCCAACACTAACTCTAACCCCAACTGTAATTTTAATACTAACACAAACACTAACCCTAACCCTAAACATAGCACTAACTAAAATCATAACTCTAACCCTAACCCTACTCCTAACCATATCACAAGCCATAAACCTAATCTTAACCTAACACTAACCCTAACCCTAACTTGAAACCTAAAACTAATTTTAACCCTAAACACACACCTAACACTAACCATAACCATAACACTAAACTTAAACATAAGACTAACCATAACCATAAGACTAAACTTAAACCTAACACTAACCAGAACGCTAATACTAACCCTAAACCTCACCCAACCCTAACACTAACCCTAACACTATCCCTAAACCTAGCTGTAATCGTAACTAAAACACTAATACTAACCCTAACCATAACCATAACCGTAACACTAAACTAACCCTAAATCTAAAACCGTCACTAATCCTAAACCAACCCTAACATGAACCCTAATCCTAAACCCTATCATGAAACCTAATTCTAACCCTAACCCTAACAGTAACACTAACCCTAAACCTAATCCTAACCCTTACACTAACCCTAAACCTAACACTAACACTAACTTTATCGCTAAGCCTAACTCTAATTCTGACCTTAAACTTAACCGTAACACTAATCCTAACCCAAACACCAACCCTAACTCCAACCATAACCCTAATCTTAACCTAACCATGATGCTAATCCATACCTAAACCTAAACATAATCCTAACCCTAACAATTGCCCTAACACTGTCCCTAATTCTAACATTAAATCTAACATGAACCCTAACCCTACACATTCCACTAAGCTCAACCCTCACCCAAACACTAACCCTAACCCTAAAACTAACCATAAACTGAACCATAACCTTAACAATAACAGTAAATCTAACCCTAACTCTATCCTTAACACTAACACTAACTCTAACTCTAACCCTAACACAAACCCTAACCCTAAAAATAACCCTGATTATATTCCAACCCTGACCCTCATCCATACATAACCTTAACCACTAATCCTAACCCAAACACTAACCTCAACTCTAACTAAACCTTAAAACTAAGCCTAACACTAACCCTAAACTTAAAAATAAACCTAACCCTAGCACTAACTCACCCTTACCCTAGCACTATCTCTAACCCTAACTCTATCCTTAACCATAAAACTTACTCTATCACTACCACTAACCCTAAAAAAATCTTAACCCTAACCCTAACCCTAACTCTTACCCTAACACTAACTGTAACACTAATGCTAAACCTATACAGTAAACCTAACAATAACAATAACTCTAACCATAACCCTAACACTAACCTTAACCCTAAGCCTAACCTTCAATATAAGCTTAAACCTAAATCTAAACTTAACTAAAACCATAACCCAATCCATAACCAAACCCTAACCAAACTGTAATGATAACTCTTACCTAACACTAACCCTAACTCTAACCAGAACACTAACCCTAACTTTAACCCTAACCCGAAACATAACATGAACCCTAAGCCTAACTATACCACAAAGCTTAAGCCTCCACCAAACCCTAAACCTAACCCTAATACTAACCCTAAAACTAATCCTAACCTTAACACTAACACTAAACCTAACCATGACCCTAATCCCAACACTAACAGAAAGTCTAATACTAACCTTAAAACTAACCATAACCTTAAACCTAACCCTAACTCTAACCCTAAACCTAACAATAACCCTAACCCAAATGCTAATTCTAACCCTAACCCTAAAACTAACCCTAATTCTAACACTAAACCTAAACCTAATACTAAGCTTAAACCTAACCCTTACACATACCCTAACCCTAACAATAATCCTAACCCTAATACTAACCATAATCCTATCCCTAACACTAAAACTAACCCAAAACCTAATCATAACACTAACTCTAACCCTAATCCTAACCTAACACTAACCCAAAACATAACTCTGAAAGAAACCGTAACACAAACAATAACCCTGAAACTTATCTAAACCTAGCACTCACTATTACATAACCCTTATCCTAAACCAAACCCAAATACTCACCCTAACCCTAAAGCAAACCATAACACTAACCCTCATTCTAACCCTAAGACTAAAATTTTCACTAACCCTAACACTAACCCTAAACCTAACATAAGCCTAACACTAACTCTAATTATTACCCTAATCCTAAAATTAACACTTAACCTAAAACTAAACCTAAACATAAATCTTAACCTAAACCTAACTCTAAACCTAACTTTAACACTAACTTCTACTCTAAGCTTCACCCTAACTTTAACCCTAAACCTAACAATAACACAAACCCTAAACCTAAAACTAACCCTAACACTAACCGGAAACCTAAACCTACACCTAAACCTTACACTAACTGTAAACCTAATCATAATAAAATCCCAAACCCTAACGAAAACACTAGCTTAACCTTAAACCTAAAGATAATCTTAACCCTACCCTAACACTAACCCTAACCTAAACCTAACCTGAATGCTAAACCAAACCCTAACACTAACCTTAACCATAACCCTAACCATAACCCTATCTGTAAACCTAACAAAAAAACTAATCCTAACCCTAACACCCTAACACTAACCCTAGCACTAACCCCAACAGTAACCATGACCCTAAACCTAACCCTAATCCTAACACAAACCCTAACTCTAAACCTAAAATACCCTAACCATAACCCTAACCATAACTCTAAAACTAACCCTAACCCTAACCCAGGACTAATTCCAAAACTAACAATAACCCTAACAAGAAAGCTAACCCTAACCCTAACTATTAATAACACTAAATGTAACCCTCCACTTAACCCTAAGTCTAAACCTAAACCTAACCCTAACACTAACCAGAACTCTAACCCTAAACCTAATGCTAACTCCAACACTAACCCTAATCTTAAAATTCTCATTAAACTTAACACCTAACACTAATCCTAACCTTAACCCTAAGACTAACTCTATCACTAACACTCACACTAACACTATACCTAATCTTAACACGCACCCTACCCCTAATCCTACCACTAACCCTAACCCTAACCCAAACCTTAACCTTATCTCTAACAGTAAATATAAAGCTAATCCTTTTCCTAAAACTAACCCAAACACCAACCCTAAACCTAACAGTAAACCTAACCCTAAACCTAACACAAACCATAACCCTAACACTAACCTTAACACTAACCCTAACCGTAACCCTAACTTTAACCCTAACACTAACCCTAACCCTCAACCTAAACATAACACTAACTCTAAGTCTAATACTAAACCTAACCCTAAACCTAACACAAATTTAACCCTAACCATTACTCTAAACCTAAACTTAACCCACACCATAACAAAAACCATAACTCTAACAATAACCCTAAACATAATCTAACCTCTACACTAACCCTAACCTTATCACTAACCCTAAACCTAACCTAATCCTAACACTAACTCTAACTATAATCCTAACACTAACACTTAACCTAACCCTAAACCTAAACCTAAACCTCAACCTAACCCTCAACCTAAAGCAAACACTAACACTAAATTTAACCCTAACCATCACTCTAACCTTAACCCTAAACCTAACACTAACACAAACCCTAAACCTAAAACTAACCCTAACACTAACCTAACCCTACACCTAATGGTTACAATAACCCTGAACATAACCGTAACACAATCCCTAAACCTAACGAAAAACTAACCTGACCGTAAACCTAAACCTAATCCTAACAATACCCTAATACTAACCCTAACTTAAACCTATCCCGAAAGCTTACCTGAACCCTAACACTAAATTTAACTATAAACCTAACCATAACTGTATCTCTAAACCTAACACAAAACCTAATCCTAACCCTAACATTTAACATAACATTAACCCTTACACTAAACTTAAATGTAAACCTAACCCTAACCCTAAGACAAACCCTAACCCTAACCCTAATCCTAACACAAACCCTAAGCCTAAACCTAACAGTACTCTAACCCTAAACTTAACCCTAACTCTAAAACTAATGCTAACCCTAAACCTAACCCCAACTCTAAAACTAACACTAACCCTAACCAGAAACTTAACCCTAACCCTAACTCTTAATGAAACTAAATGTAACCCTACACTTAACCATAACTCTAAATCTAAACCTAACCTTAACCCTAACTGGAACAATAACCCTAAACCTAACCCTAACTCCAACACTAACCCTAATCCTAAACCTCTTATGAAACTTAACAACTAATGCTAATCCTAACACTAACCCTAACACTAACCCTATCACAAATACACACACTAACCCTATACCTAAATACAACCATAAAACGAACCCTAACCCTAATCCTACCACTCACCCTAACCCTAACCCAAACCCTAAACACATCCCTAACACTAAACATAATGCTAACCCTTACCCTAAAACTAACCCAAACACCAACCCTAACCCTAACAGTAACCTTAAACCTAAACCTAATACAAGCCGTAACCCTAACACTAACCTTAACACTAACCCTAACTGTAACCCTAAATTCAACCCTAACACTAACCCTAACCCTAAACCTAAACCTAACACAAAAACCTAAACCTAATACCAAACCTAAAACTAAACCTAACCCTAAACCTAATCCAAACCTTTAAACAAACCCTAAGCCTGAACCTAACCCTAATGATATCTAATTTGCTAACCTCATGTTACCTAATCCTAACCAAAATCCTAAACATAATTATAACTCTGACACTAACCCTAAACCTAACCTAACATGAACCATAACACTAATCATTTCACTAAGCCAAACGGAAACCCAAAACCTAAACTTAAACCTAACACTAACCCTATACCTAAACCTAACCTTAAATCTAAATATATCCATAATCCTAACACTAACACTAACACTAAGTCTACTTCTAACTCTAACACAACCCTAACACAAACCATAACCCTGACTCTAATCTAACCCTAACCCTCATCATTAATTAAACTTAACCCTAAACCTAAAACAAACAGTAACCCTAACCCTAACTCAAATGCTAACACTAACCCTAATACTATCCCTAAACTTAAAGTTAACTCTAACACAAACCTTAACACTAATTCTAACTGTAAACCTAAACCTAACCCTCACTCTTACCCTAAAATTAACCCTTACCCTAACCAAAACCCTAACCCTAAAACAATGTCTAACACTAACCCTAACTGTAACGCAAACCCCTAAACTAATCCTAACACTAACCTATCCCTAACCTATTCCTAACCTTAACCCTAACCCTAACCACACCTGTTCCTAAGACTAAACTGAACCTTAACAGTAACTGTAACCATAACCTGAACCATAACCTTTACCATAACCCTAGCACAAAACCTAAACCTAACACTAACATAACCCTAACTCTAACTGTAACATTAACCATAACCCTAAACCTAAACCTAACACAAAGCTTAACCCAAATCATAACCCTAACCCTAACATAACCCTAACTCTAAAGCTTACCTAACTCTAACCTAATCCTAAACCTAACACTAATCCTAAACCTAACCCTAACAAGAACCCTAAACCTAACAATACCACTATGCCTAACCCTCCACCAAACGCAAACCCCAAACCTAAACCTTACCCTAAAACTAACGAAAACCAGACCCTAACTATAACCCTAATCCTAACCCTAACCCTAAACATAAACCTAACCCTAAATCAATCCCTAACCCTAAACATAATACTAGCCATAACCCTAACACTAACACTAACTCTAACCCTAAATATAACCCTAACCCAAACACTGCCACTAACTCTTCACCTAACCCTAACCCAAACCCTAAGCTGAAACCTAAACCTAACACTAACCCTAAACCTAAACCTAACACAAACCCTAAACCTAACCCTAATCCCAACCCTAAACTCAACCTAATCCTAACCCTAACACTAAACTCTAAACCTAACCCTAACACTAATACTAATCTTAACCTTAACCCTAACCCTAACCTACTCTAAACCTAAACCTAAACATAACCATATCCTGACCATAACCGTAACCCTATACATAACCCTACCAGTATCCCAATAAAAAAACCTAAACCTAAACCAAACATAACCCTAACCGTAATCCTAGCACTTCCCTAACCATAATTGTATACTAAGAATAATTCTATTCATAACCATAAAACTAACCCTATACTTAATCCTAACCCTAACCCTAACCCTAAACATAACCCTAACAGTAACACAAAACCTAACCGTTACAATAACGGTAACCTAACCTAACCCTAACCCTATCCATAACTAAACAATAACCCTAACCCTAAACCTGAACCTATCACTAAACCTAAACCTAACACTAACATGAATTCTAAAGTAACTATAACCATAGCACTAATCTTAATATTAACATTAGCCTATCACGATAACTAAAACTTATTCTACCCTTAACATTAACCCTAAGTCTAAACCTAACATCAACCCTAAACCTAACCCTAAAACAAATCCTAACACTAACCCTAAGCCTTACCTAATCCTAACCCTATCTTTAACCCTAACCCTAACACTAAACCTAACACTATACCTAACCCTAACCCTAACTCTAACAAGAACCCTAATACTAAACTAAAACCTAACAATAACTCTAACCCTAACAATAAACCTAACCCTTAATCTAACCTTAACAATAACCCTAAGGCTAAACCTAACCCTAAACCTAACAATAACCCTAACCCTAATTTTTACCCTAACCATAAAACTAACCCCAAAACTAATGATAACTTTTACCCTATGCATAACACTAACCCTAAACCTAAATATAACCCCAACCCAAACACTAATTTTAACCTAAGTCTAACCCTAACACTAACTTTAACCTAACACTAAACCTAAACCAAACCCTACCCTGACTCTGACCCTAATAATACACCTGGCTCTAACATTGACCCTTACCCTACACCTAAACCTTACAATAGACATAGCCATAACCCAACACTAAAACTAATACTAATGATAAACCTAGACTTGACATTAGCCCTATCCCTAATACTAGCCGTAGCCCTAACACAAACACTCAGCTTAGCCCTAAAGCTAGACTAAATCCTACCCCAAACCCTAACATTAGTCCTAACCCTAATTCTAACCCTTGCCCTAGCCCTAGAGCTAGCTATAACCCTATCCCTTCCCCTAAAACTAATCCTAACCCTAACCCTAACACTAACCCTAACACTAGACCTAACTCTAACACTAACCCTAGCACTAATCCTAGCCCAAATTTAGCTGTAACCCTAAACATACACCTCACCTTAGCACAAAGACTAACTTGAAATCTTAACCTAGCCCTATTTCTAGTTCGAACCCTATCTGTTACCATAATCCTAACAAAAGCCCTAAACTTAGTTCTAACCCTAGCCATAGCCTTAAACATAGATCTATCCATTACAATAAATCTAAGCCTAAACTTCACCCTACCATTAGCCCTAACACTATTGCTAATCATAAAACTATCCCTAACCCTAGGCCCAGTTCTAAAACAAAACTAAGCCATAGCCATATCACTAACCCTACATAACCTTAATGATAAGCCTGATATTAGCCCTATCCCTAGCCCTAAACCTAGTTCTAAGCCAAGCCTTAATCCTCACCCTGATCTTAATGTCAGCCCTATCCCTAATTTTATCCCTTGTCCTAGCACTAAACATAGCTGTAACATCATATCTTACCATAACACTAACACTAACCTTAACCCTAGCCCTAAACCTAGGCCTAAATATAACACTAACCCTACCACTAATCCTAGCCCTAATTTTGGCCTAACACTAAACCTAACCCTATCCTTAGCCCTAAGACTAACTCTAACTCTCACTCTAGCCCTATCCCTAGTTCTAAACCTATCCCTTACCATAAACCAAAACCTAGCCCTATCCCTAGCCCAACCTTTGCCCTAACGTTTGCCTTACCCCTAAACCTGGATCAAACCCTAAACTTAAGCTTAAAACTCACCCTAACACTAGCCCTAACAGCAATAATAATTGGAAAACTAGCCCTAACCCTAACCTAGCCCTAAAACAAAACTGAGCCATAATCCTATCCCTAACCCTTAACCTAAAACAAACACTAACCCTAAACCTAGCCCTAAACCTTGCCATAATCTGAGTACTAAACCTAACCCTAGGAGTTACCCTGACCGTGAATCGGATCCTATCACTAAACCTAGCTCTATACATTGCCCTAATGCTAATCCTAGAAATAGCCATAATCACAAACCAAGTTTTTTCATTAGCCATAGCCCTGAAGCTAACACAAATCCTAGTGCTAATCCAAGCTCTAAGCCAAGGTTTAACCCTAAGACTAACCCTCACGCTAACCTTAACCCTAGCCCTAAACTAATCCCTAACCCTAATCCTACCTCTAAACCCACCCCTTTCCCTAAGCCAAACCCTCACCCTAATGTTACCTAGACCTAATTCTAATCCTTAGCCTACCCCAATCCCCAACTCTATTACTAGTTCTAACCCTAGCCCTCATTCAAGCTGTAACTCTAACCCAAACACTTACCCTTATTCTGACTCTAAAACTAACCCTAGAACTAAACCTCACACTAACCATATACCGGACCCTACCCCTACCCCTACCAGTAAACCTGTTCCTAAACTTAACAGTAACACTACCACGAGACCAAACCTAGTCTTTAATATAGTCATAAATCTAGTCCTAGCCCTAAACAAAAACTTTGCACTAGCCCTAAAAATAACACTTAAGCTAACCTAAAAATTAAAACTATCCCTAAACCCAACACTAGTCCTAATTATGGAACTAACTCTAACCCTAACCCTAACCCTAACCTATAGACCTAATACTAGCCATAAATACCACACAAACCTAGCCTTCTCCTAGCCCTTAACCTAGCCCTAATCATAACCATAACCATAACCCTAGCCCTGACTCTAACCCTAACCATCTCCCTAGCCCTAAATCTAGCTCATACTATACCACTTACCCTAAACCTAACCCTAGTCCTAATCCTAAACTTAACCCCAGCACTAACCTTATCTCTAACATTATCCATTACCCTAAAAAAAAGCCTTACACAAATGCTTACCCTAGGCCTAACGATAACCCTATTGCTAACCATAACCCTATACATTACTCTAAACTTAATCATAAATGTAAACCTAATTCTATCCATTTCACTAACCTAATCTGAACCCACTGCTAATCCAAGCATTAACCTTAATCTTAACCTAAACCAAACCCTACCCAGACCCTGACCCTAATAATACAACTAGCTCTAAACTTGACCCTCACCCTACACATAAACCTAACAATAGACATAGCCATAACCTAACACTGAAACTAATACTAACCATAAACCTAAACCTGAAACTAGCCCTAGCACTAATACTAGCCCTAGCCCTAACAAAATCCCTCAGCCTAGCCCTAAACCTAGCCTTAATCAAAACCCAAACCCTAACCTATCCCTAACCCTAATTCTAACTCTTGCCTTATACCTAAACCTAGCTATAGCCCCATCCCTTTCCCTAAACCTAACCCTATTCCTAACACTAACACTAACCCTAAACCTAGCCCTAACTCTAACACTAATCCTAGCGCTAATCCTGGCCATAATTTAAATGTTATTTTTTAAAGAGAGAGAGAGAGAGAGAGAGAGAGAGAGAGAGAGAGAGAGAGAGAGAGAGAGAATTTTAATATTTATTTTTTAGTTTACAGCAGACACAACAATTGTTTGTATGTGGTGCTTAGGATCAAACTCTGGCTGTAGGCATGCCAGGCGAGCGCACTACCACTTGAGCCACATCCCCAGGCCCTGGCCCTAATTTAGCCCTAACGTTAAGCCTACCTCTAATTCTAGCCCTAAGACTAACTCTAATTCTCGCCCTAGCCCTATTTCTAGTTCTAACACTGTTATCATAACCATAACACTAGCCCTAACTTTAGCCCTAACCCTAGTCCTAAACATAAACCTAGATCTAACCATAACAATTAATATAAATTTAACCTCATGTTACTACTAGCCCTAACACTATCACTAATCTCAAAACTAGTCCTAACCCTAGCCCTATCTCTAAAACAAAACTGAGCCAAAGTCCCAACCCTAACCCTAACCAAAACGTAACCCTAGAACTGACATTAGCCCTATCCATAATTCTTAACCTAACACTAACACAAATCCTAACCCTACACCTAGCCTTAACCCTCGCCCTAATTCGAGTCCTATACCTAATCCTAAAAGTAACACTGACCCTGACTCTGACCCTAAAACTAACCCTATCTCCTTGCATCCCCCTAAATCTAAACCTAATATTAACACTAGACTTAGTCCTAATGCTAACCCTAATACTAGCCCTAATCGTAACCCAGGTTCTTATATTAGCTGTCCTAATATAGGGACTAGCTGTCCCTAGTCCTAACCCAAAACCTAGCCCTAATCCGAGCCCTAACTGTAGATTTAATCATATCCCTAACCCTAGCCCTAGCCCTAACACTTAACCTAACATAAATCTATACGTAAACCTTATTCCAACCCAAAACCTATACTGAACCATAGCCCTATTTTTAACCATAACATGAGCACTAAACCTAGATATAATTTTATCCATTACCCTAACCATAACCCTAAGCAAATTCAAACCCTAGGCCTAAACTAACCATAGCCCTAACCTAACCAAAATCCTAGTCCTAACTGTAGCTCTAATCCTATACGTTACCTGAACAATATCTTTAAACAAATTCTATCCCAAGGCCTAACTCTAATCCTGTGACTTACACTAACACTGTCCATTATACTAAACCTAACCTGAACCTGAAACCTAACCATATCCATTACTCTAACCCTAATGCTAATTTTAGCCCTAAAGCTAAACCTTAACAAAACCCACACCCTAACCCTGACTCTGATCCTAATAATACCCCTAGCTGTAAATCTGACCCCAATGCTCAATGTAACACTTACAATAGACCTAGCCAAAAACCTAAACCTAAAACTATCCCTAACCATAATCCTAGAACTGACATTAGCCCTAGACATAATCTTAGCCCCAAACCTAACACAAACTCTACACCTAATCCTAGCCCTAAGCCTAGAATTAATCCTTATGCTAACCTTAACTGGAGCCCTAACCCTGATTTATCCCATGCCCTAGCTGTAAAATTATACCTTACCCTAAACCTAATGCTAACCCTAACCCTAGCCGTAACTCTAGGCCAAAGCCTAACACTAACTCTAGGGCTAATCCTAGCCATAATTTAAACCTACTCTTCAACATAATCCTATCCCTAGCTCTAAGACTAACTCTAACTCTTGCCCTGGCCCTATCCAAAGTTCAAAACTTATCCCTTACCATAACTCAAATCTAGCCCTATCCCTAGACACAACCCTAATTATAACCATCACCATAGCCCTAAACCTGGTGGTAATCCCTAAACTTAAGCCAAAACCTCACCCTAACCCTATCCCTAAACCTAATGTTAATTGGAAAAGTAGCCCTAACACATCCCTAGCCCTAAAACAAAACTGAGACATAATCCTAACCCTAACCTTTAACCTAAATCTAACACTAACCTAAATCTATCCCTAAACTTATCTCTAATTTGAGTCCTAAACCTAATCATAGAAATAACCATGACCCTTAGTCAGACCCTAACAGTACCCCTAGCTCTAAACATTGCCATAACCCTAACCCTAGAACTAGCCTAATCAGAAAACTAGTTCTTTTATTAGCCATAGTCCTAATTCTAACACAAATCCTAGCCCTAATCCGAGCTCTGACTCTAACCCTAACTTTAACCGTACCTATAACCCTATGCCTTAACCTAAGGCAAACCCTCTCCCTAATGCTACTCTAGTCCTAAACTTAATCCTTAGCCAACACCAAACCCTAACTCTATTACTATTCCTAAACCTAGCCCTCATTCTAGCTTTAACCCTAATCCTAACACTGACCCTTACTCTGACCCTCACACTAACCCTAAATCTAAACCTGACCCTAACCTTAAACTGAACCCTAACACTACCTCTACCTGTAAACCTGTACCTAAACCTAACAGTAACACCAGCACTAGAACAAACCTAATCCTAAATATAGTCATAAATCTAGCCTTAGCCCTAAACAAAAACCTAGCACTAGCCCTAACAATAACTCTTACCCAATGTAAAGATTAAACCTATCACTAGACCAAACACTAGTCCTAATTGTGGCCCTAACCATAATACTAACCATAACAGAACAATGACCCTTAACAAAATAGAAATCCTAGCTCTAAAACTTATCCTAAACCAAACTCTATCCCTAACACTAGAATTATCCATAACCCTGACCCTAACACTAGCCATAACCATATCCCTAGCTCTTACATTACCCAAAGTCCTAATGTTAGCCCTAAACATCACACAAAATCTAGTTCTTATCCTAGCCCTAAACCTAGCCCTAATCATAACCCTAACCATAACCTTAGACCTAATCATAATTCTAACCATCTGCCTAGCCCTAACCCTAGCTCAAACTCTAACAATTAGTCTAAACATAACCCTAAACCTAAACCTAACCCTAGCCCTGACTCAAGCCCTAACCCTCGCCCTATCCCTAACCCTAGCTCAAATGCCTACACTTACCCTAAACCTAATCCTAATCGTAACCCTAGCCCTAACTTTATCTATAACCCTATCCATAACCATAAAGTTAAGGCTAACCCAAAGCTATCCCTAGGCCTAACAATAACCCTATCGCTAATACTAACCCTATCCATTACTCTAAACCTAACCAGAACCATGAACCCAATTCTATCCATTACCCTATCCGGAATCCTAACCCTAAAGCTAATTCAATCTTTAACCTTAAAATGTAACCTAAACAAAACCCTAGCCGAAGCCTGACCCTAATACTACTCATAGCTCTAAACCTGACCCCTACCCAAAACCTCTCCCTTATACTAGACATAGCTATAACCTAACACTAAAACTAATACTAAACATAAACTTAAACCAAACCTTAGCCCTAGCCCTAATCCTAGCCCAAACCCTAACACAAACTCTCAGCTTAACTCTAAACCTAGCCTAAATCCTAACCCAAAACCTAACCTTACTCCTAACCCTAATTATAACACTCACCATAGACCTAATGCTAGCTATAACCCTATCCCTTCCCCTAAACCTGATCCTAACCCTAACACTAACACTAACCCTAACACTAGTTCTCACCCTAACACTAAGCTTAGTGGTAATCCTAGGCCCAATTTAGCCCTAACACTAAACCTACCCATAATGCTAGCCCAAAGACTAACTCGAACTCTCACCCTAGCCCTATTTCTAGTTCTAACACTATCCTTTACCATAACCATAACAATAGCCCTAACCTTAGCCTTAACCCTAGCCAGAGCCCTAAACCTAGATCTAACCATAACGAGAAATCAAAGCCTAAACTTCACCCTACCACTAGCCCTAACACTATGACTAATCATAAAACTAGCCCTAAACCTAGCCCTAGTTCTAAAACAAAACTGAGCAATAGCCCTATCCCTAACCCTAGACTAACCTTAACCCTAGACCTGACATTAGCCCTATCCATAGACCTAATCCTAGATCTAAGAATAGATTTGATCCTAACCCGAATTTTAATCCTAGCCCTAATTCTATTTTTTTTAACCTAGGCCTACCTAATACTAACCCTAGCACTATTCCTAGCTCTAATTTAGCCCTAACAGTAAACCTAACTTTATCCCTATCCCTAAGACTAACTCTCACTCTCACCCTAGCCTTATCCCTAGTTTTTATCCTATTCCTTACCATAACCCAAACGCTAATCCTATCCCTAGCCCCAAACTTAGCCCTAACCTTTGCCCTAGGCTTAAACCTGTATCTAAAACTAAAATTAAGTATAAACCTCACCCTAACACTAGCCCTAACCCTAATGCTAATTGAAAAACTAGCCCTAAAAATACCCTAGGCCTAAAACAAAATAGAGCAATAATCCTAACCCTAAACCTTAACCTATACCAAACCCCAACCCTAAACCTAGCCCTAAACCTATCCTAATTTGAGTTCAAATTCTAACCCTAGAAATAACCCTGACACTGACTCAGCCCCTAACACTAACCCTAGCTCTAAACATTGCCCTAACGCTAACCCTAGAACTAACCCTAAGCAGAAACCTAGTTCTTTCATTAGCCTTTATCACTAGTTCAATTCATAGCCTTAATGATAAAAAAGCCTTGCCCGAATCCAACACCTAACTCTATTTTTAACTTTAACCCTATCCCTAACCTTAGCCCTAAACCTAACTCTAACCCTAAGCCTACTTTAAACCCTATTTCTTTCCCTAAGCCAAACGCTCAATCTAATGCTACCCTTGTCATAAACTTAATCCTTATCCTACCTCAAATCCTAACTCTATTACTAGTCCTATCCTATCCCTCATTCTAGTTGGAAACCTAATTCTAACCTTTACCCTTATTCTGACCCTAACACTAACCCTAAGTCTAAACCTGACCCTAACACTAAACCAAACCCTAAAACTTCCCATACCAGTAAACCTGTACTTAAACCTAACAGTAACACTAGCACTAGACGAAACCTAATCCTAAATATAGTCTTAAATCTAGCCCTAGTCCTAAACAAAGACTTAGCACTAGCCCTAAAAATAACCGTTAACCTAACTTATAGTCTAACCCTATCCCTAGAAGCAACACTAGTTGTAATTCTGGCACTCACACTAAATCTAACCCAATCCTGAACAATGACCTTAACCCTAAACAAACTCTAGCTTTAAACCTTATCCTAACCCAATACCAAACCCTAACACTAGACGTATCCATATTCTTGACCCTAAATCTAGCCATAAACATATTGCTAACTCTTATATTTCCCATAGCCCTATGTTAGCCCTAAACCTCACACAAAAACTAGCCCTTATCCTAGCCCTAAACCGAGCCCTAATCATAACCCTAACCATAACCCTAGACATAAGCCTAACCCTACCCTCACACAAGCCCTAAACCTAGCTCAAAATCTAACCCTTACCCTAAACATAACCCTAAACCTTACCCTAGAACTGACTCTAACCCTAACCCTCGCCCAAGACCTAACCGTAGCTCAAATGCTAATACTTAAACTAAAACTATCCCTGACACTAAACTTAGGCCTCACCCTCACCCTAGCCCTAATCATAACCTTATCCCTAGGCCTAACCTTAGCTTTAACACTATCCATTACCCAAAAGATGAGCCTAACTCATATGATAACCCTAGGCATACTCTAAATCTAAGCTGAACCCTAAACCTAATCCTATCAATTACCATATCTGTAACCCTAACCCTAAAGCTAATTCAATCCTTAACCCTAAACCTTAACCTAAACCAAACCCTGCCTGGACTCTGACCCTAATAATAATACACCTAGGTTTAAACCTGACCCTTACCTAAATCTGACCCTTACACTAGACCTAGCCATAACCTAACCCTTAAACTAACACTACCATAAATCTAGACCTGACATTAGCCCTATCCCTAATCCTGACATTATCCCTAGCCCTAAAAAACCCCTCATCCTAGCACTAAACATAGCCTTAATCCTAACCCTAGCCCTGACCCAAATTCTAACCCTTGCCCTAGCCCTAAACCTAGCTATAACTTTATCCCTTCCCCTTACCCAAACCCTAACTAGCCTTATATGTTGCCCTAATTTAGCCCTAACGATAAACTAACCCTACTCCTAGTACTAAGACTAACACTCGCCCTAGCCCTATTTCTAGTTTTAACTCTATCCCTTAATAACCCTAACACTAGCCTTAAACTTAGCCCTAAACATAGCCATAGCCCTAAACCCAGATCTAACCATAACAATAAATCTAAGCCTAAAACTCACAATAACACTATCACTAGTCCTAAAAGTAGCCCTAGCTGTAAAACAAGACTGTGACAAAGCCCTAACCCTTACCAAAACCAAACCATAATCCTATACTTGACATTAGACTTATCCCTAATTATTACCCTAACACTTACACAAACCATAACAATACACCTAGCCTTAACCCTAGCCCTAATTTGAGGTTATCCTTAACTCTGATCAGTAACACTAACCCTATCTCTAATCATGAACCTGAACCTAAACCTAATCTACACACTATATTTAGACATACTGCTAAATTTAACACTAGTCCTAATCATAACCCTAGTTCTAACACTAGCCCTAGTCCTAAATAGCCCTAACCTAACTCAAAATCTAGACCTATCATAGCCCTAACCCTAGACTTAACCCTAGCATTAGCCCTAACACTAGCCCTAAATTTTAACCTAAACTTAACCATAAACCTAAACTTTGTCCTAACCCAAAATCTAACCCAAACCATATCCCTAATTCTAACCATAATCCTAACCCTATCCCTAGCTCTAACCTTATACATTACCCTAACCATAAACCTAACCAAATTCTAACACTAGGCCTAACCCTAACCATTGCTATAACCTAACCATAACCCTAGTCCTAACTGTAGCTCTTATCCAATATATTACCCTAACCATAATCCTAACTGAATTCTATCCCTAGGCCTAAACCTAACACTAGCCCTAACCCTAAACCGGTTTATTACTCTAAACCTAATCTTAACCTAAACTTAACCATATCCATTACCCTAAATCTAACAATAAGCCTAAAGCTAATGTGAACCCTAAGCCTAATCCTTAACCTAACACATACCCAAAACCTAAATCTGACCCTAATAATACCCCTAGCTGTAAACCTGGCCCTAACCTTCAACCTAACACTTACAATAGATGTGGCCAAAATCTTTACCCTAAAACTATCCCTAACCATAACCCTAGACCTGAAATTAGCCCTATCCCTAATCCTAGCCCTAACCCTAACACAAATCCAAGGCCTAATCTTATCCCTAAGCCTAACTTTAATAGTAACCCTAACATTAACCCTAGCACTAACCCTAATTTCATGTTTGCCCTAGCCCTAAATGTAGCTGTAACATCATACCTTACCCTAACCCTAATGTTAACACTAACCCTAGCCCTAAACCTAGACCTAAACCTACCACTAACCATAGCTCTAATCTAGCCCTAATTTAGCCCTAACCGTAAACCTAAAACTATCTCTAGGCCTAAGACTAACTCTAACTCATGACATAGCCCTTTCCCTAATTCTAAACCTATCCGTTACCATAACCCAAACCTATCCCTATCCCTATCCCCCAATGCTAGCCCTAACCTTCACCCTAACCCTCATCTTTAGCCTAAAGCTCACTCTAACGCTAGCCCTAACCCTAACACTAATTGGAAAAGTAGCTCAAACTGTACCCTAGCCCTAAATATAAAATAGAGCAAAAACCCTAACACTAACCCTTAACCTATACACCTAGCCCTGAACATAGCCCTAATTTGAGTCTTAACCCTAACCTTAAAAGTAACCCTGACCCTTATTCGGACCCTTACAGTAATCCTAGCTCTAAATATTGACCTAACACTAACACTAGAACTAACCCAAATCAGAATCCTAGTTCTTTCATTAGCTGTAGCCCTAATGCTAATACAAATCCTAGCCCTATTCCAAGCCTTAAACGTAGGTTTAACCCTAAACCTAACCCTAAGCCTAACACTAACCCTAACTCTATATCTAACCCTGTCCCTTACCCTAAGCCAAACCATCACCCTAATGCTACCCTAGTCCTAACCATAATCCTTATCCTACCTCAAACCCTATCTCTATTACTAGTTCTAACCCTAGCCCTCATTCTAGCTCTAAACTTATCTCTAACCCTGATCCTTATTCTGACCCTAATATTAACCCCAGGTCTAAGTCTAACATTAACCATAAAGCAAACCCTAACACTACTACTATCAGTAAACCTATACCTAAACCTAACAGTAACACTAGCACTAGATCAAATCTAATCTTAAATAGAATCCTAAATCTAGCCTTAGCCCTAAACAAAAACCTAGCACTAGCCCTAAAAATAACTGTTAACCTATCGTAAAGACTAACTCTATGCCTAGATCCAATGCTAGTCCTAAATCTGGCCCTCACCCTAAACCAAACCCTACCCTGAATAATGACCGTTACCCTAAATCAAACACCTAACTAGAACACTAGATTTATCCATAACCCTAACCCTAAAACTAGCCATAACCATATCACTAGCTCTTACATTACCCATAGCCCTAATGCTAGCCATAAACCTCACACAAAACATAACCCTTATCCTAGCCCTAAACTTAGCCCTTATTGTATCCCTAACAAGAAACATAGAGATAACCCTAACCCTAGAGCTCGCCCTAAACCTAATTCTAGCTCAAACTCTAACCTTAATCAAAACATAACCCTAACCCTAACATTAGCCCTGACTCTAACCCTAACCCTCACACTAGACCTAATCCTAGCTCAAATGCTAAAATTTACCCCAAGCCTAACCCTGACACTAACCGTAGGCCTAACCCTAACCCTAGTCCTAAATCTAACCTTAACCATATCCCTAATCTTAGCTTTTACCCTATCCATTACCCTAAAGATAAGGCTAACACAAATGCTAACCCTAGGCCTAACACTAACACTACTGCTACGATTAAACCTATTCAGTATTCTAAACCTAACCTGAAACTTAAACCTAACCCTATCACTTACCTAACCTGAACCCTAACCATATCCCTAATGCTAATTCAAGCCATAACCCTAAATCTTAACCTAATCCAAACCCTACTCGAACCCTGGCCCCAATAATACACCTAGCTTTAAACCTGACTCTTAACCTAAACCTAACACTTACACTACACCTTGCCATAACCTAACCCTAAAACTAACCATAACAATAAACCCAGACCTGACATTAGCCCCCGCCCTAATCCTAGCCCTAACCCTAACAAAAACACTAGTCCTCATTTTAGGCCTTTACCTAGCCTTAATCCTAACCCAAACTCTAACTCTAGCCATATCTCTAATTTTAACCCCCGCCCTATACCTGAACTTAGGTATAACATCATCATTTCCCTTAACCCTATCTCTAAACCTAACCCTAACACAAACCATATCTCTAGCCTTAACCATAGGCCTAATCCTACCACTAACCCTAGCACTAATCCTATCCCTAATTTAGCCCTAACTTTAAATCTACCCTTAATGTTGGCCTAAAACTAACTCTAACTCTCTCCCTAGCTCTATTTCTAGTTCTAATCCTATCCACTACAATAAACCTAACACAAGCCCTAACCTTAGGCCTAACTCTAGCCCTAGACCCTACCCTAGATCTAACCATAACTCTACACTGGACACTAAACCTAATCCTAATCCTCAACCTACCATTAGAACTAACATGATTGCTAATCCTAAAACTAGCCGTAACCCTAGTCTAATTCCTTAAACAAAACTGAGCCATTGTCCTAATCCTAAATGTTAACCTAAACCAAACCCTAACCCTAAACCTAGCCATAACCTTCTAGCTATAAATTTTGTCCTAGTCATAAAATTGACCCTGACCCTGACTTATATTCTAACACTAACCTTAATTCTAAATATCACACTGACCCTAAAGATAGTGCTAACACTAGATCTAGACCAAATACTAACTCTAAACATAACGTTAGTTCTTATAATAGCCATAGCCATAACCCTATTCCTAAACCAAACAGAAAAACTAGCCCTAATCTGAGTGATAACCCTAGATGTAAACCTAAACCTAAACCTATCCCTAGCCCTAACCCTAACCCTAAACTTAGCCCTAAACCTAGTTCTAACTATATCACTTACCCTAAGACAAACCCTATCCATAATGCTAACCTTAGTCCTAATCCTAATCCATAGCCTAATCCAAACCCTAACCCCATTACTGGTCCTAACCCTAGCCCTCATTCTAGCTCTAAAACCCTAAACCTTACACTAATCCTAACCCTAGACCTAGCCATGATCATAACCCTAACTCTAGGCCTAACCCTAATATTAAATCTAGCCCTAATCCTAGCCCTAATAGAGCCCTATTCCTAACCCTAACCCTTACCCTAGAATTAAGACTAACTATAATTCTCACACAAGACCTATCCCTACTTCTAACACTACCCCTTCCCGTAACCCTAACCCAAGCCCTAACCCTAGTCATAACATTTGGCCTAGCACTAACCTATCTCTAAAACTAACCCTAACTTGAGGCCTCAGCTTAACACTGAAATTACCTCTAACCCTAATGCTATTCCTAAAATTAGCCCTAACCCTAGCCCTAGCCCTAAAAGAAAATTGAGCCATAAGCCTAACACTAACCCTTACCCTAGACCAAACCCTAACCCTACACCAGCCATAACCCTAAAACTAACCATGACCCTGACTCATATCCAAATACTAAGCCTAGCTCTAAACATCACCCTAACCTTAAAACTAACACTAACACTAGGCCTAGCCCTAAACTCAACCATATAATTAACACTAATCATAACCCTATTTCTTACAATACCCAGAACCATAACATTAGCCCTAACCCTAATACAAACTAGCCCTAATCCGAGCCCTAAAAGGAGTTTTAACCCTAAACCTAACTCTAACCCTAGTCCTAATCTTAGCTTTTACCCTATTGATTACCCTAAGCTAAACCCTCACCCTAATTCTAACCATGTTCTTAGCACTAATCCTTAGCCTAACCAAAACCTAACACTATAACTAGTCCTAGCCTTAGCCTTCATTCTATATCTAACCATAACCCAAACCCTAACCCTAACCCAGACCATTATTCTGACCCTAACACTAATCTTCTCTCTAAATCTAAACCTGACCCTAAACCAAACCCTAACACTATCCCTACTGGTAACCTTATACCTAAACCTAACCCTTAAACTAGCCTTAGACCTACACCTAATCCTAAATATAGCCATAACTATAGCTCTAGACCTAAAGACCAACTAGACCTAGCCTTAACAATAACCCTTAACCTAACACAAACTCTAACCCTACCTCTAGACCTAACCCTAGTCCTAATTCTGGCTTTAACTCTAACAGTTACCCTACCTGAACACTGTACCTGACAGTAACACTAACCCTAGCTCTAAACTTCACCCTAACCCTAAAACTATTTCTAAAACTACACCTAGCCCTTACATTAACCATAAAACTAGTCTTAACCATTACACTAGTTCTTACATTAGCCATAGCCCTAACCTTAGCTATCACAAATCCTAGCCCTAATCCAAGCCCTACCTGAGCTTTAACTCTAAAGCTTACCCTAACAATAACCCTAGCCCTAACTATAACCCTATGCCTAACACTAGACCTAATCCTAACCATAAACCTAGCCCTAACCCTAGCTCTAACCCTACCCATTACCCTAAGACAACTATAATCCTTATGCTAACCTTAGGCGGAACCCTAATCCTAGGACTAGCATTAATCCTATCTATTAACCTAAACCTAACCTGAACCCTAAACATAACTGTGTCATTACCTGATCCATAAATATAAAACTAATTTGAACCCTAAACATAAACCTTAACCTAACTTCTACCCTAAAATTCACACTGAGTCTAATAATACCCATAGCTATAAACCAGACCCTAACAAGAAACGTAACCTTTACAATAGACCTAGCCATAAACCTTACCCTAAAACTATCCCTAGGCATACCCTAGACCTGACATTAGCCATAGCTCCAATCTAGCCCAACCCTAATACAAAACTTAGCCCAAATTCTAGCAAAGAACCTCACCTTCATCATAACCCTAGCCCTAATGTTAACCCTATCCTTAACCCTATTTCTCACCCTTGTCTTAAAAATAGCTATATTCCCATCCCTTACCCTAAACCTAGCCTAACCCTAAACCTAACACTAACCCTAGCCCTAACCTTAGGCCAAACCCTAACTCTAACCCTAGCCCTAATCCAAGCCCTAATTTAGCCATATCCTTAACCCTAACCCTAGCCCTAAGACTAACTCTCTCACACTAGACCTATACCTAGTTCTAACCCTATTCCTTACCATCACCATATACATCACCATAAACATAGCCCTAACCTAGCCCTATACTTAGCCCTATCAAAAAACCTAGATCTAAACCTAACTCTAAATTTAAGCCTAACCATAAGACTAAACCTAACAATAACTCTACTCTTATACTTAATCCTTAACCTAAGCATAAATCTCACACTCACAGTAGCCCGAACCATAAGACTAATCATAAAACTAGCCCTAACCCTACCCATAGCCCTAAAACAAAACCAATTCATAGTCCTAATCTTAACCTTTAACCTAAACCAAATTCTAACCCTACACTTAGCCCTAACCCTATCCCTAATTATAGTCTAACCCTAACCCGAAAAATAACACTGACCCTGAGTCTGACCCTAACACTAACCCTGGCTCTAAACATCATCATCACCGTAAACCTAACCTTAACACTATACCTAAACCTTAACCTAACTTCTACCTATAACCTAACTTCTAAACCTGTAACTAGCTGTAATCAAAAACCTACTTCATACATTAGCAGTAGCATTAACCCTAGCCCTAACCTAACCCAAAAGCTAGCCTTAATCATAGACCTAAATCTAACTTTAACCCTGAACTTAAACCTAACACTAACCCAAACACTATTCCCTAATCCTATACATAAACCTAGCCCTAACCTTAGGGCTAACCCTATCCATTACCCTAATGATAACCCTAACCCTCTGATAACCCTAGGCCTAACTCTAACCCTATACATTACACTAAACCAAACCTAAACCCCAAACCTAACCCTGTCATTACCCTAACCCTAAATCTAACACTAATTCAAGCCCTGCACCTAAACACTAAATTAACCCAAACCCTAATCCTGACCCTGATTCTAAAAATAACCCTACATCTAAATCTGATCCTATCCAAAAACCCAACCCTTACACTGGACCAAGCCATAAAACTAATACTAAATCTATCCCTAACTGTAACACTAAACCTGACATTAGCCATAGCCCTAATACTATCCCTAACCCTAAAACAAATCCTAGTCCTCATCGTAGCCCTAAACATAGCCTTAATCATAACCCTAACCCTAACCCCAGTTATAACCCTAATACTAAACCTCGCCCTTGCCCTAAGCCTAGCTATAACCACATCCCTTACCCTAAATTAAACCCTAACTCTAACCCTAACCCTAGTGGTAACCCTTGCCTTATCCTTAGCCCTAGCACTAACCTAGATCAAAATCTAAATCTAAATCTAACCCTACCTCGATGCCTAAGCCTAATCCTAAAACTAGCCCTAATCCTAGCCCTAACATAACCCTAGCTGTAATTTAGCCCTATCCCTAAACCTAACCCTAACCCTAGCCCTAAGACTAACTCTCTCATACTAGCCGTATCAGTCATTCTAACCCTATCCCTTACCGTAACTCTAACCCTAGCCATAATCCTAATGAAAACCCTTTCCCTATCCTTATCTCTAGCACTAACTTTAGGCAAAATGTAACTCTAAAACTAGCCTTAACCTGAAGCCTAAGCCTATACCTAACACTAGCCCAAACCATAACAATTTTCCTAAAATGAGCCTGAACTCTCATAAAACAATACTGAGCCAGATCTAACCCTAAACATTAACCTAAAACAAACCCTAACCTTACACCTAGACCTAAACCTAGACTTATTTGAGTTGGAAGCCAAGCCCTAAAACTAATCCTGAACCTGACACTGACCCTAATACTTCTAGCTCCAAACATCACCCTAACAGTAACCCTAACCCTAACACTAAATCTAGCACTAAAACCCTAAAACTAGCCCTAATTTTGAACCTAGTACTTACATTAGCTGTAACCTAACCCTATCCCTAACATAACACAAAACCTATCCCTAATCAGAGCCCTAAGCCTAGGTTTAAACCTAACCTAACCCTAACACTAGCTCTAATTGTAACCATAACTTTAGCTTTAAATTTATCTCTAACTGTATCCATTAATATAACAATAACCCAAACCATAATGATACCCCTAAGCATAAACCTAACCCTATCCCAAATCCTAAAGCTTCCATTACCCTATACCTAACCTAAATCCTATATCTAATTCTATCATTACCCTAAACCTAATCCTAAAACTAATTCAAGCTAAAAATTGAAACCTTAACGTATCTCAAACACTAACCCAGACCTTGACCCTAATAATACCCCTAGATCTAAACTTGACCATAACCCATCACCTAACCCTTAGCCTAGACTTAGCCATAAACCTAACCCTAAACTATCTTTAACCATAATTCTGTACCTGAAATTATCCCTAGCCCTAATCCTAGACCTAACCCTAAAAACACACCTAGCCCTAATTCTTGTCCTAAACCTAGCCTTATTCATAACCCTATCTCTAGCCCAAACCTAACAATAATTTTAACCCTCACCCTATCTCTAAATCAGGCTATAATGTCATACCTTACTATAAATTTGAACCTAACTGTAACCCTAAAGCTAGGCTTAAGCTAAACACAAAACCTATCCCTAATCCTAGCCCTAATTTAGCACTATCTCTAACCCTATCCTAACCCCAGACCTAAGACTAACTCTAACACTTGCCCTAGCCCAAGTTCTATCCCTGTCTGCTACCATAAACCTAACACTTGCCCTAAAGTTAGTCCCAGCCCTAACCATAAGTCTAAATCTAACCTTAAACCTAAGCCTAATCCTAACACTAACACTAGCCCTAACCCCAATGATAATTGTAAAACTAGGCCTAACCCAATCTTAGCAGTAAACCAAAACCGAGCGTTAGCGTTAGCCCTAACCCTAAACCTTAACTTAAACCAAACCCTAACACTATTACCAGACCTATCCCTAGACCTAGTTCGAGCCCTAACCCTAACCTTAAAACCAACCCTGATGCTGACTCATATCCTAACACTCACCCTAGCTCTAAACACCGCCCTAAACTCAAAACGAACAATAACATTAACAATAGCCCTAATTCGAGTCTTAATGCTAACCTTAACACAAAACCTGACCTGAATCCTATCCTAACAAGAACTATAGCTATAAATATCACCCTAACATTAAACCTAACCCTAGCACTCAAACTACCCCTAACCCTAACCCTAAAAATAACCCTAATGGTAACCCTAGTTCTTACATTAGCCATTACCGTAATCCTAGTACTAAACCTAACACAAAAACTAGACCTAAACCGAGCTCTAAACCTAGTTTCAACTCTAATTCTAACCCTAACCATGGCCCTAACCCTAGATCTAAATCAACCCCTTACCCTAAGTGAAACCCTTAAACTAAGAGTAACCCTGAACCTATCCCTAGTCTTTAGACTAACTATAACCCTAACCCTGTTAATAGTCCTAACCCTAGCCTTCATTTTAGCTCTAACACTATCCCAAACCCTAACCCTAACCCTGACCCTTATTTGGACCCTAACAATAAACCTAGGTCTAACCCTAACCTCAACCCTAACCCAAAATCTACCATAATTCTATCCCTAGACCTAATTCAGAACGTAACTCTCAGCCCAGCCCTAACCATAGCTCAGAAACAAACACTTATGCTAAACATAACACCAAACCTAATCCTATTTCTAACTCTCACCTTAACTCTAACACAAGACCTAATTTTAACCATAACCCTAGCCCTAACCTTAACTCTAACTGTATCCATTACCCTAAACATAACCCTTACCATAATGCTAACCCTAGGTTTAACCCTAAAGCTATCACTTTCCCAAAACCTATCAAATACCCTAACCTACCCTGAACAGTAAACCTAATCCAATTATTGCACTAACCATAACCCGAATGCTAATTTGAGCCCTAACCCTAACCTCAAAACTAAACCAAACCCTAATACTAATCGTGACCCTGATAATTCCCCTAGTTATATACCTGATTCTTACCCTACCAAACCATTACACTAGACCTAGATATAAACCTAACCCTAAAACTATTTCTAACCTTAACCCTAGACATGATATTAACCCTAGCCATAATCCTAGACCTAACCGTAACACAAACCCTATCTCTAACACAAACCCTATCCCTTATCCTAGCTCTAAACATAGCCTTAATGTTTTCCCTAAACATAACATTGACCCTAGCCCTAATCTTAGCTCTAATTTAGTCCTATCCCTAACCCTAACCCTAACCCTAGCCCAAAGAATAACTCTAACTCTCACCCTAAACCTAAACCTAGTTCCAACCCTTTCCCTTACTAGAACCCTAATCCTAGACCTAACCCTTGGCCTAACCCTAGCCGTATTCATGGCCCTGGCCATGACCCTAGATCTAACCCTAACTCTAAATCTAACCCTAAACCTAAACCTAAACCTAACACTAGCCCTAACACTAAATGCTAATCCTAAAACTTGCCCTAAAACTAGCCCTAGCCCTGAAACAAAACCGAGCCATAGCAGTAACCCTAACCCTTATCCTAAACCAAACCCTAACCCTACACCTAGTACTAACCATATCCTAATTCTAGTCCTAACCCTAACCCAAAAACTATCCCTGACCCTGACTCTTACCCTAACACTGACCCTGGCTCTAAACATCATCAACATCGTAAACCTCAACCTAACACTAGACATAGCCCTAACCCTAACAATATAACTAGCACTAAACATAACCGTAATTCATACATTATCCATAGCATTAACCCTAGCCTAACCTAACCCCAAACCTAGCTTTAAACCGAATAGTAAACCTAGCTTTAACCCTAAACTTAAACCTAACTAAACCCCAAACTAGCCCTAATCTTATACATAACTCTAGCCCTAAACTTAGGTCTAAACCTATCCATTACCCTAACAATAACCCTCACTGTTAAGCTAACCCTAGACATAACCCTAACACTATACATTACACTAAACCAAGTGTAAACCCTATAACTAACTCTAACATTACCCTAAGCATAAACTCTAACCTTACTCAATCCCTAACCCTGACCCTGACCTAAAAGTAACCCTAGATATAAACCTGAATCTTACCCTAAACCTAATCTTTACACTGGAACAAGCCATAAACCTAACACTAAATCTAGCTCTAACTATAACACTAGACCTGACATTATCCCTAGCCCTAATACTATCTCTAACCTTAACACAAATGCTAAACCTCATCCTAGCCTTAAAGCTAGCCTTAATCATAACCCTAACCCTAACTCTAGCCCTAACCCTAATACTACCCCTTGCCATAGCCTTAAACCTAGCAAAAAGCACATCCCTTACCCTAAATGTAACCCTAACTCTAACCCTAACCCTTTTCATCAAAATTTCCCTACCCTTAGCCCTAGCTTTAACACTATATCAAAATCTAATTTTAAATCTAACCCTAACTCAATGCCTAAGCCTAAAACTAGCCCTAGCCCTGATGCTAATTCTAAAACTAGCTCTAACCCTAGCCTTAACACTAACCTTAGCCATAATTTAGCCCTATCCCTAACCCTAACCCTAACCCTAGCCCTAAGAATAACTCTAAATCTCACACTGGCCCTATCACTCATTCTAATCCTATCCCTTCCATAGACCTAAACCTATCCCAAATCCTAGTCCTAACCCTTGCCTTATCCTTAGCCCTAGCACTAACCTTAGATAAAAACCTAACTCTAAATTTAACCCTAAACTGAAGCCTAAGCCTAATTCTAACAATAGCCCTAACCCTAACACTAATACTAAAAAAATCACTAACCCTAACCCTGGCCCTAAAACCAAACTGAGCCAAAGCTCTAACCATAACTGTTAACCTAAACCAAGCCCTAACCCTATACCTAGCCCTAACCCCAGCCCTAATTCGACTTTTAAGCCAAACCATAAAACTAGCCCTGACCCTTACTCTGACCATAACACTAATACAAGGTCTAAACATCACCCTAAACCTAAACCTAAACCTAACAGTAAACCTGTCCTAAAACACTAAAATTAGCCATAATCATAACCCTAGTACTTACAATAGCCGTAGCCCTAACCCTAGCACTACCTTAACCCACAACCTAGCCCTAATCATAACCATAACCCTAGCCATAAACTGATTTTTAACTCTATCCATTACCATAACCTAACACTAACCCTAATGCTAATCCAAACCCTTCCTTTAAACCTTAACCTTTCCCAAACCCTAACCCAGAACTTGACCCTAATAATACCCCTAGCCCTAAAACTGACGCTAACCCTAAACCTAATATTTACACTAGACCTACCCATAATCCTAATCCTAAAACTATCTTTAACCATAATTCTTGACCTGAAATTAGCCTTGACACTAATTCCTCATCCTATCCCTTAACCTAGGCTTAATCATAACCCTAACCCTAACCACAGCCCTAACCCTAATTATAACCCTCACACTACCTCTAAACCTAGCTATAAAGCCATCCATTACCACAAACTTTGCCCTAACGTTAAACCTAAAGTCTAAATGCTAAGTCTAAACTCTAAACCTAACCCTAATCTTAATCCTAACCCTAACACTAGGCTTAAACTAAACACTAAACCTAGCCCTAATCCTAGCCCTAATTTAGCCCTATCTCTAACCCTAACCATAACCCTAGCCCAAAGACTAACTCTCGCCCTAGTCCTATTCCTAGTTCTCACCCTATCCCTTATCATAACCCTAAACCTAGCCATAACCCTTGCCCTATCTATAGTCCTAGCCCTAACCCAAGGTCTAAACTTAATTCCAAATTTAACCCTAACACTAAGCCTAAGCCTAACACTAACACTAGCAAAACCCTAACCATAGGACTAAAACAAAACCCACCATTAGCCCTAACCCTAAACCTCAATTTAAACCAAACCCTAACACTACTACTAGACCTGACCCTAGCACTAGTTCGAGTCCTAACCCTAACCTTAAAAGCAACCCTGATGCTGACTCATAACCAAAACACTCACCCTAGCTCTAAACACTGCCCTCACCTTAAACTGAACCCTAACAGTAACCCTAGCCCTAATTCGACTTCCAACTCTAACTCTAAAACTGAGCCTGACCCTGACTCCTATTCTAACATGAATCCTAGCTAAAAATATCAACCTAACCTTAAACCTAACCCTAATACTAAACCTAAGCCATACACTAACACTGAAACTAACCGTGATGGTAACCCTAGTTCTTACATTAGCCATTGCCCTAATCCTAGCCCTAACCCTAACACAAAACCTAGGCTTAATCACAGCCCTAAACCTAGCTTTAACCCTAACTCTAAATATAACCATAGCCCTAACGCTAGCTCTAAACCAATCCCTTACTTAAGAAAAACCTTAAGTTCTTTATATGACCATTTTGCTGCTGACTCTAGGTCCTCCTGAATATTTAGGCTGTCCTTCATTGTTTGTACTCCTTTTCTTCCTTGCTTTTTTATGCTGCTCATGTTACTTCTTGTTCTGTTTGACTGCTGAGTTACTGTTTACTCTTACAGATTTATTTGATGCTTGAGAGGAAAGATATTAGAAGGGAAGGGAAGAAGTCACTAAAGAGAATGAGAGTAGGCAGGTAGAATTCAAGGAAGGGGGAATAAGAAAATTGAAAAGAAATGAAAAGACAAAATAAACAAGAATAACAAAGATTAGATAATAAAGAAAGAAAGAAAAGACGACAAAAAAATTTAACAAAAATAATAGTGATAATAAAAAATGAAAATTAAAATTTAAAAAAAAATAATAATAATAAAATAAATTAAATTAAAAAAAATAGAAACATTGAAAAAAGTTAAAGAACAACAACAAATAAAAATTGAAAATGAAAGAAAAAGAAGAAAAAAAAAGAAAAGAAAAAAAATTGATAATAATAATAATAATAATAATAATAATAATAAATGCAGTCCTAGAGTTCTATTAACTTCTCTTCCAGTAGGTGGAGCTGTGCCCACTGGGCCAAGCTTCTCCTCTCAATAGGTGGGAACCATTCACTGTGCAGCAGCTCTTTCTCCTAGACTGGGCGGGTCTCCAATCCTGAGTGTCTAGGGCCTTCTCTTGTGTTTCCTCAAGCCAGGCCATGCTCACCTGTGGTGCTCACCACAATACTGGCTACACGTCAGGTCTGCTGCTCCTGGGAGCCCTGTTTTCATGAACACCTGGGCTCACTCTCCCTGTTTGCCTCCCTCAGACCCTAAGTTTGTAGAGCTTGGGGCTGAGATCCCCCAGCGAATTTGCTTTCCCTCCTGGATAAAAAAAAAAATGTGGCATTTATACACCATGGAGTAGTACGCAGCACTAAAAAATGACAAAATCATAGAATTTGCAGGGAAATGGATAGCACTAGAGCAGATTATGCTTAGTGAAGCTAGCCAATCCCTAAAAAACAAATACCAAATGTCTTCTTTGATATAATGAGAGCAACTAAGAACAGAGCAGGGAGGAAGAGCAGGAAGAAAAGATTAACATTAAACAGATACATGAGGTGGGATGGAAAGGGAGAGAAAAGGGAAATTGCATGATAATGGAGGGAGACCCTCATTGTTATACAAAATTACATATAAGAGGTTGTGAGGGGAATGGGAAAATAAACAAGGAGAGAAATGAATTACAGTAGATGGGGTATAGAGAGAAGATGGGAGGGGAGGGGAGGGGGGATAGTAGAGGATAGGAAAGGTAGCAGAATACAACAGTTACTAATAGGGCATTATGTAAAAATGTGGATGTGTAACCAATGTGATACTGCAATCTGTATTTGGGGTAAAATTGGGAGTTCATAACCCACTTGAATCTAATGTATGAAATATGATATGTCAAGAGCTTTATAATGTTTTGAACAACCAATAAAAAAAAAAGAAAAACCTTAAACATATTGGTAACCCTAGACCGATCCCTAATCCTTAGGCTAACCAAACACTAACCTTATTAATAGCCCTTACCCTTGCCCTCATTCTAGATCTAACCCTATCCAAAACCCTAACACTAACTCTAACCCTTTTACTGACCTTACCATTAATCCTAGGTCTAATCCTAAACATAACCCTAACCCAAAAAGTACTGTAATCCTATCCCTAGACCTAATCCCGAACCTAACACTCAGCCTAGCCATATCCATATCTCAGAACCTAACCCTTACACTAAACATAACTTTAACCTAACCCTAGTTCTCACCCTCACCCTAATCCTAAATCAAGACTTAATTCTATCCATTACTTAGCCCTAACCTTATGTCTAACTGTATAATTAACCTAAACATAACTTTTACCCTAATGCTAACCCTAGGCCTAACCCTAAATGAATCACAATCCCCAAGCTTATCAATTACCCTAAACCTATCCTGAACCCTAGACTTAATCGAATCATTACCCTGACCCTAACCATAATGATAATTTGAGCCCTTACCCTAAACTCAAGCCTAAACCACACCCTAACACTGAAACTGACCCTAATAATTCCCTTAGATTTAAACCTCACTCTTAAACAATAACTAACCCTTACACCAGACCTAGCCATATAACTAACCCCCAAACTATCCCTAAGCATAAACTTAGACCTGATATTAGCGTTAGGCATGATACTAGCCCTAACACTAACACAACCCCTAGCCCTTATCCAAGTTTTAAACATAGCATTAATTATAACTCTAACCATAAACCTAGGCTTAACTCTAACACTAACCCTAGCCCTAATCTTAGATCTAATTTAGCCCTATTCCTAACCTTAAACCAAACCCTCACCCAAAGACTAAATCTAACTATCACCTTAGTCATAAAACTAGTTCTAAAACTATACTTTACAGGAACCCATATCCTAGCCAAAACCATAGGTCTAACACTAGCTGAATTCATAGTACTAGCAGCAACCCTAGATCTAACCGTAACTCTAAATCTAAGCCTAACCCTTAGCCTAAACCTAAACTTAACAGTAGCCCTAACCCTAAGGCTAATCCTAAAACTAGCACTAAACCTAGCCCTAAAAAAAACAAGCCATAGACCTAACCCTATCCCTTAATAAAAAATAAGCCCCAAACCTACACTTAGCCATAACTCTAGCAATAATTCAAATTATAAGCCAAACCCTAAAACTAACCCTGACCCTGACTCTGACCTTAACACTAACCCTAGATCTAAACATCACCTTAACCCTATAACTAAACGTAACAATAGACCTAGCCCTAACCCTAACCCTAAAATTAGCCCTAATCACAACCAAGGTACTTATATTACCCGTTACCCTAAACCTAGCCTTATTCCGAGGACTATATCTAGATTTACCCCTAACACTAACCTTATCACTAATCATAACTATAACCCTAGCTGTAACCCTAGATTTAACCCTAAACCGACCCCTAAGCCTAACCCTATCAATAATCATAACAATAACCCTAGCCATACCCCTATCTCTAACCCTATCCATTGCCCTAACCATAACCTTAACCCTAATGCTAAAACTGGGCCTAAACCTAACCGTATCCCTAATCATAACCCTATCCATTACCCTAAACCTAACCGTATCCCTAATCGTAACCCTATCCATTACCCTAAACCTAACCTGAAAACTAAACCTAACACTATTTTTACCCTAATCTTAACTCTAATGCTAATTTGAGCCCTAATATTAAACCTTAACCTATCCAAAACACTAATCGCAACTCTGATCCTAAGAGTATGCTTAGCTGTAAACCTGACCCTAAACCTAAACCTAACCCTTATATTAGATGTAGCCATAAACCTAAACCTAAAACTATTTTTAACTCTAACACTAGACCTGAAATTAGCCCTAGCTCTAATCATACCCCTAAACCTAGGCTTAATCCTAGCCTGAAACATAACCCAAGCCCTAAACCTAATTCTATTTATTCCTCACTCTAGCCCTAAACCTACGTATAACCTCATGCTATACCCAAAAACTAACCATAAGCCTAAATATAACCCTAACCCACACCTTAAAGCTAGGCCTAACACAAAGCCTAGTGCTAATCCTAGCCTTTATTTAATCCTATCCTTACCCTAAACCTAGCAATAAGACTAACTCTAACTCTTGCCCTAGCCCTAGCTCTAGTTCAATCCTTAGCCTTAATCCTAATCCTAGATCTAAGCCTAGGTCTAAATCTAAACCTAACTCTAAATTTAACTGTAACAATAAGCCTAAAGCAAACCCTAACACTACCCCTAATCATAATTCTGATCCTAAAATGTGCCCTATCCCTAGCCCTAGGCATAAACCAAAACCAAGACACAACCCTAATTCTAACCCTTAATCTAAATCAAACCCTAAACCTACAACTAATTCTAAAACTAACTCTAAATCTAACCCTGACCCTGACACCTACCCTTACAGTAATCCTAGCTCTAAACATCACCCTAACCTAAAATTAACCCTAACACTCTGTCTAGCCTTAACCTAACCCTAAATCTAGCCTTAATCATAACCCTAGTTCATACTTTAGTCATTGTCCTAATTGTAGCCCAAACGTAACACAAATTCTACCCCTAATCCGAGCCCTAACCCTAGCTTTAACCATAATACTAGCCGTAACCCTAACCCTAACACTATCCCTAACCCTAATTCTCACCCTATTCCTTACACTAATCCAAACCCTAAACCAAATGCTAACCCTAGTCCTAATCCTAATCCATAGCGTAACTTAAACTCTAACCATAATACTAGTATTAACCCTAGCCCTTGTTCTACCTCTAAACCTAACCTTGACCTTAATCTGACAAAACAGTAAACCAAGGTCTAAACCTAACCCTAAACCTAAACCAAAACCTAACACTAGCCCTACTGGCAACAATATACCTATACCTAAGTCTAACACTAGACCTAGACCCAAAGCTAATGTTAACTATAGCTATTAACTCTAGCCCTAGACCTAAACAAAAATGTAGCACTAGCACTAACAATAACCCTTTACCTAAACCGAACACTTACCCTACACCTAGACCTAACCTAGTCCTATTTCTGGCTCTAACCCTAACGCTAAACCTATCCCCCAAACTGACCCTAATTCTAACACTGAATCTAGCTTTAAGCATGACACTAACTCAAAACCTACACCTAACACTAGACCTAGCAATAACCCTAACACTAAAACTAGCCTTAAACATAACCCTAGATCTTACATTAACCATAGTCCTAACCCTAGCCCTAAACCTAACATAAAACCTAGACCTAATCCTAGGCCTAAACTTAGCTATAAGCATAACACTTAGCCTAACCCTAGACCAAAACCTCACCCTAACCTAAGCCTTGCCTTAGACTTAACCCTTGCTGAAAGCCTAAGCTTTACACTAGACATAACCCTAGCTCTATCCTAAACCCTATACCTAACCCTATTCCTAATCCTAACATTAAACCTAGCCTGAACTTTAGCTCTAACCATATCCATTACCCTAACCCTACCCCTAACCCTAATTAAAACCCCATCCTTAACACTAAACCTAACTCTCACCATAAATGTAAACCTTGATCTAAACCTAAACCTAACCCTCTCTCTAGCCCTAACTCTAGCTCAAACACAAACCCTTACCCTAACCTAACCATAATTCTAGCCCTAAACCTACCACTTATCCTAACCCTAAAACTTACCCCAAATCACACCCTATCCCTATGCCTAAACCTAACCCTAATCCTAGACTTAATCCAAATCGTAACCTAGCCCTAACCCTAGATCTAAAACTATCCATTACACTAAACATAACCCTAACCCTAATGGTAACCCTAACCCTATTGCTAAACCTAACTCATCCATTACCCTAAACCATAACTGAAACCTCAACTAAACCCTATCCATTACTCTAATCCTAAACATAAAGTTAATGCTAATTCGAGCCTTAACACTAAACAATTAACTAAACCAAATGCTAACTCTAACCCTGACCCTTACCCTAATAATAACCCTAGCCCTAAAGCTGACCTTTAACCTAAACCTAACTCTTACATAGACCTAGCCATAACCTAATCCTAAAACTATTTTTAACATTGACCCTAGACCTGATATTAGCACTAGACCTGGTCTTAGCCATAACCCTCACAGAAACCCTAGCCCTTAATCTAGCCCTATACCTACCCTTAATCCTAATCTGAAACTTAACCCTAGGCCTAATCCTAATTCTAACACTCACCCTATTCCTAAAGCTAGCTAAAACATCACACATTTCACTAAACTTAACCTTAACACCAATGCTAACCCTAACTCTAGCCCAACCCCTTAGTCTAACCCTAACACTAACCCTAGCCCTAATCCTAAACCCTAAATTAACTCTAACCTTATCCCTAACTCCAGCCCTAATCCTAGCCATAATTAAGCCCTAACTCTAACACTAATTCTAGCCCTAATCCTAGCCCCAAATTAGCCCTAATCCTAGCCCTCATTTAGCCCTAACTCTAACCCTAATCCTAAAACTACTACTATGACTAATTCTAATTCCCACACTAGCTGTATCCCTAGTTCTAACCATATTCGTTACCATAACCCTAATCCTCACCCTAACCCTAGGCCTAACCCTAGATATAACCCTAACTCAAAACCTTAATTATAATGCTAATCCTAGGTCTAAATCTAAGCCTACCCCTAACGGTAACACTATTCATTATGTTAAATCTAACCTGAACCCTAAACAATCCCCTATCATTACCTTAACCCAAACCCTAATGCTAATTAGAGTTCTAACCCTAAACTCTAACCTAAACAAAACCCTAAACCTGACCCTGACTGTAATCATAACCCTAGCTCTAAATTTGACCCCTACCCAAAACCTAACACTTACACTAAACATACTCATAAACCTAACCCTAAAACTATCTCTAACAGTATCCCTAGACCTGACATTCACCCTAACACTAATCCTAGCCCTAACCCTAACACTAGCCCAAGCCCTCATCCTAGCCCTAAACCTAGCCTTAATCATAACTCTAATGAAACCCTAGCCCTAACCCTAATTCTAACCTTCATCCTAGCCCTAACCCTAGCTCTAACCCCATCGATTACACGAAAAATAACCTTAAGGCTAAAACTAGCCCTAGGCCAAAATGTAACCATAAACCTAGCCCTATTCCTAGCCCTAATTAAACCCTATACATAATCAAACACTAAGCTAAGCAATAAGACTAACTCTCACTCTCACCCTAGTCCTATTCCTAGTTCTAACCATATCCCTTACCATAATTCTAATCCTAGCCATAAACCAAGGCCTAACAGTAGACCTATCCTTATCCCTAGACCTAACTCTAGTTTTAATTCTAAATCGAAATCTAACTTTAAACCTAAGCCTAAACCTAAACCTAACACTAGCCCTAAACCTAATGCTAAGCCTAAAACTAGCCCTAAACATAGACCTAGCCACCCCCCCCCCAAAAAAAAAAAAAAGCCATAGCCCTAACTTTGTCTAGCAGTAACACTTACCCAAAAAGTAGCGCTAATCATAACCCTAGTTTTACTTTAGTTGTAGGCCTAACACTAGACCCAACCTAACCCAAAACCTGGACCTAAGACAAGTGATAACCCTAGTTTTAAACATAACTCTAAATCTATCCCTAATACATACCCTAACCCTAGATAGAACCCTAGCTTTTATGCTGACAGTACCATAGGCTACACCCTAAACCTAATTCTAACCCTAGTCCTAACCCTAATCCTTAGCCTAACCCAAACCCTAACCCTAACCCTGACACTAATTCTGACCCTTAACACTAACCAAAGGTATAAACCTGACCCTAACCCGAAAGCAAACCCTAACATTAACCCTACCAGTAATCATATACTTAAACCTAAACTTAACAGGAGACATAGACTTAAAATTAATCCTAAATCTATCCATATCTCTAGCCCCAGACCTGAACAACAACCTAGCCCTAGCCCTAACAATAACCCTTAACCTAACCCAAACACTTACCCTACACCTAGACCTAACCCTAGTCCTAATTCTGGCTCTAAACGAAACACTAACACTAACCTGAACACTGGTCCTGACCCTAACATAATCCTAGCTCCAAAGCTCACCCTAAACAAAAACCTAATCCTAATATTAGACTTAGCCATAACACTAACCCTAAAACTAGCCCTAATCATAACCCTCTTACCTTACCCATGGCCCTAACACTAGGCCTAAACTAAAACAAAACCTAGCCCTAATTTTAGGCCTGAACGTAGCCCTAAGTGTAACCCTAAACCTAACCCTAGCCCTAAAACTAACCCTAAGCCTCACTTTAGACCTAATCCTAGCTCAAAGCCTAAACTTTACCCTTAACATAACCCTAGCCCTATCCCAAACCTAAACCTAACACTAGTCCTAATCCTAACATTAAACATAGCCCTAAACATAGCTCTGCTTTTATCAACTACCCTAATCCTGATCCTAAACATAAGCCTAGCCCTAACCCTAGCTCTAATTCTATCCACTACCCTAACCATAATCCTAACCCTAATGCTAATCCTAAACTTAACAATCACCCAATCACAATCCCTAAACCTATCCATTGCCCTAAACTAACCTGAATCCTAATCCTAATCCTATTCATTACCATAACCCTAAATCTAACCCTAATGCTAATTCGAGCCCTAAATCTAAACCTTAACTTAAACCAAACCTTAAGAAAAACACTGACCTTAATAATACACATAGCTGTAAACTTGACCCTTACCCTAAATCTAATGCTTATACTAGACCTAACCATAAACCAAAACCTATCTCTAATGTAACCATAGACCTGACATTAGCCCTAGCCCTAATCCTAGCCCTAACCCTAACAGGAACACTAGCTCTCATCCTAACCCAAAACTTATCCTTAATCATAACCCTAACCCTAATGCTAACACTTTCCGTAGCCCTAAAACTAGATATAACCCCATTGCTTACCCTAAACATAACGCAAACCCAAACCCTAACACTAAACCTGGCCCTGAATTTAACCCTAGGACTAACCCTAATATTAACCCTAGCCCTAATCCTAAACCTAACCCTAATCCTACCTTTAACACTATCTATAACTCCCGCCCTAGCCCTAGACCTAATTCTAAGCCTATCACTTACCGTAACCTTATTCCTAGCCATAGCCTAGAATAACCCTGGCCTTACATTACACCTTGCATTAACACTATTTCTAAACTTAACACTAAATCTAACCCTAATTCTACACCAAAACCTAACCCTAACACTAATCCTAACCCTAACGCTAATCCTAAAACTACCCCTAACCATAGGCTTAGACCTAAAACAAAACTGAGCCATAACACAAACCGTAAACTTTTACCTAAATCAAATGCTAACCTTATATCAAGCCCTAAGCCTAGCCCTAATTTTGAGTCCTAAACTTAATCGTGAAACTACCCCTAAACCTGTCTCTGACATTAACACTAACCCTACCTCTAAACATCACCCTAAACTTAAACCTTAACCTAACACTAGACCTGGTCCTAACCCTAAATCTAAAACTAGTTGTAATCAAACCCTAGATCATACACTAGCTGTAACCTTAAACCTAATGCTAACCCAAACCTAGCCCAAATCTGATACCTAACCCTAGCATTCAACCTAACTCTAACCCTAACACTAGCCCTAACCCTAACGCAAACCCTAGCTCTAACCCTAGCTCTAACCTTATACTGTACCCAAGCCAAATCCCAACCCTAATGATAAATCTAGTCCTAAAACTAATCCTTAGTCTAACCCAAACACTAAACCTATTACTACTCCTAACCCTAGCCCTCAATCTTGTTATAATTATAACCCAAAATTTAACCTTAACCCTGACCCTTATTCTGACCCTGAACCTAAATGAAACCCTAACACTAGCCCTACCCATAACCCTGTATCTAAACCTAACCGTATCACTAGCTCAAGATTAAACCTAATCCTAAATCTAGCCATATCTTTAACCAAGACCTAAAAAAAAAAAACCACTAGACCTAGCCCTAAGGATAATCCTTAACCTAAGCCAAATATTAACCATACATCTAAAACAATCCAATCCTAATTCTGGCTCTAGGCTAACCCTAACCCTAATCCAAACACAGACCGTGACACTAACACTAACCCTAGCTATAAAACTGACCCTAACCAAAACCTAAACCTAACACTAGACTTAGCCATAACCATAAACATAACACTTACATTACCATAGCACTAAAACTAGCTCTAAACCTAACACAAAAGGTAGGCCTAAAACTAGCCCAAAGCATAACCCTAATCCTAACCTAAACTTATAACTTACCCTAAGCCTAAACCTCACTCTAACCCTAAACCTCGCCTTACAACTAACCCTAGATAAAACCCAAAACTATACCCTAAACATAAACCTAGCCCTATCCCTAAACCTAATACTGATCCTAGCTCTAATCATAATGTTAACACTATCCCTAATACTATCTCTAAAATTATCCATTACCCTAAACCGAACATTAACCCTAATGATAACCCTAGCTCTAATCATGATTGTAAACCTAATCCTAGACCTACCCCTAAACCTAACACTCATCGTACCCTTAACCCTAGATAAAACCCTAACCCTTACTCTAACATTAACCCTAGCCCAAACCCTAATATTGAAACTAAACCTGAAACTACCCATAACCCTAGCCTGACAACAAACCCTATCCATTACCCTAACTCAAATGATAATTTTAGCCCTAAACTTAACAGTAAACCTAAACCTAAAACTATCCATAAACCTAACCCAACATCTAACCCTATCCATTAACCTAACTCTAAAGATAACCTTAGCCCTAACCCTAACACTAGCCCTAACCTTAACCGTGAATCTAACCCTAGACATAATCCTAAACCTAACCCTCACCCTAGCACTAACCCTATCTCAAAACCTAACCTGAACCCTAAACCTAACCCAAAAGGTAAAACTAGCCCTAGCCCTAACCTTAACTCTAGCCCTAATCCTATCCAAAATCCTAGCCCTAACCCTAGCTCTAATGCTACTCATTATGCTAACAATAACCCTAACCCAATTGCTAACCCTAGGCCTAACCCTAACCCTATCACTAACCAACACCCTAAAAATTACCCTAATCTTAACCTGAATCCTAAACCTAAACCTATCCATACACCTAACCCTAATTCTAAGCCTAATGCTAATTTGAGCTCTAACCCTAATAATTAACCAAACACAAACCCGAAACCTGACCCTGACCCTAAAAATACACATTACTCTTAAACTGGGCCTTTCCCTAAACCTAACATTAGACCTAGCCATGAAAATAACCCTATAACTATCCCTAGCTGTAACCCTAAATTTGACATTATCCCTATACCTAAAACTTGCTCTAACCCTATCACAAACCCTAGCCCTTATCCTAACACCAAATCTAGCATTAATTCTAACACAAACCTAACAATAGACCTAAACCTAATTCTAATTCGGCCTATCCCTAAACCTAGCTATAACCCTTTCCCTAAACCTAACCCTAAACCTAATCTTAAATATAGCCCTAACCATAGGCCTAACCCTAATACTAATTCTAGACATATTCCTAGCCCTAATTTATCCCTAAACTTAACCCTAACCCTAGCCTTAAGACTAACTCTAACTATTGCCCTAGCTCTATACCTAGTTCTAACCCTATCCCTTACCATAACCCAAATACTAGACTTAACCTTAGCCCTAACTCTAGCCATAGCCCTAACCGTACAATTAACCATAACTCTAAATGTACCCCTAAGCCTAAACTCACCCTATCACTAGTAATAACACTAACATTAATTATAAAACTACCCTTAACTTTATCCTTAGCCTAAAACCTAAGGAGCCAAAGCACTAACCTTAACCCTTAACCTAAACCAAATCCTAACCCTACATCTAGCCCTAAGCCTACCCCTAATTCGAGTCCTATCCCCAATCCTAAAAGTAATGCTGACCCTGACTCTGAACCTAAACTAACCCTAGCTCAAAACATCACACTGAACTTAAACCTAATCATGAAAGTAGACTTAGCAATAACCGTAACCCTAAAATGAGCCCCAATCATAACCCTAGTTCTTACATTAGCTGTATCCCTAACACTAGCCCTAATTTTACCCAAAATCTAGGCCTACTGCAAGCCCCAACGCTAGCTTTAATCTTAACTCTAAACCTAAACCAAGTCCTAACCCTTACCCTAAAACTAACCCTGACTTTAATCCTTGCACTAATCCTAAACCTAACACCCTAACACTAACACTAACCATAACACTAGCCCTAACCCTAGCTATAACCCTAACCCTAACCCTAATGCTAACTCTCGGCCTAACCCTAATCCATTCGCTAACCCTACCTATCCATTACCCTAAACGTAACCCTAACACTAAACCTAAGCAAACAGTAAACCTAGATGGAACACTAACCCTAAACTGGCCCTAATTGTAACCTTAGTTCTTACATTAGCCATAGCCCTAAAGCTAACACAAAATCTAACCTAGCCCCAATCCAAGCTCTAACCCTAGCTTTAAACCTAACCCTTAACCTAACCCTAGCCCTAAACCTAACCATAGCCCTAACACTAGTGCTAAACATATCCCTTACCCTAAGCCAAACTCTAAACTTAAATGTACCCTAGTCCTAAACCTAATACTGAGCCTAACTCAAAACCTAACTCTATTACTAGTCCTACGCTTAATCCTCAATCTAGCTCTATCACTATCCCAAACCCTAAATCTAACCCTGAACTTTATTCTGACCCTAACATTAACCATAGGCCTAAACCTGACCCTAACCCTAAACCGACTCCTAATATTGGCACTACCTGTAACCCTATAACTAAACCTTACCCAACACTAGACCTAGACCTACACTTAATCCTTTATCTAGTAATAATTCTAAGCCTAGGCTTAAACAAAAACGTATTCCTAGCCCTAATAATAACCCATAACCTAACCCAAACACTAACCCTATCCCTAGACCAAATCCTAGTCTTAATGGTTGACCTAACGATAAACCTAACCCTAAACTGAACACTGACCCTTATCCTAACACAAACCCTGGCTCTAAAACTTATCTTTACAAAACACATAACCCTAACACTAGACCTAGCCATATCACTAACCCTGAAACTAGCCATCACCATAGGCCAAAACCTACCTCTAACTCTATCCATTACCCTAACCCTAAACCTAACCCTAGTGCTAAACCTAGCCCTAACCCTCACACTGATTCTTACCCTAATCCTCGTCCTAGTACAAACACTAGCTCAATCCCTAACCTTTAAACTTAACCTAACCCTAACACTAACCCATGGCCTAAACCTAAACCTAACCTTAAACCTAGACCTAATCCTAACATTAACCCTATCCCTAACCCTAGCTCTAAGCTTACATATTGCCCAACTCTAACCCTAAAGTTAATGATAACCCTAGCCCTAACCCTATCTCTAACCCCACTCATTACCCTAAACCTAAACCTAGCCCTGATGATAACCCTAGCCCTTACCCTAAATCTACCCTAACACTAACCCTAGACATAACCATAAACCTAACCTTTGCCATAGAGCTAACCCTTGTTCAAACTTTAACCATTACCCTAAACCTAACACTAAACCTATCCCTAACCATAACCTTAAGCCTAAACCTAATCCTAACCCTAACCCTAACACAACATTAAACTCTATCCAATACCATAAACCTAATGTAAATCCTAGCCCTAAACTTAACATTAACCTTGATCCTAAACATAACTATAACCTAGACGTAACCCTAAACCTAACCCTTGCCCAACTGCTAACCATTGTTCAAACTTTAAACTATACACTAAACCTAAACCTAACCCTAACCCTAGGCCTAACCCTAACTCTAGCCTTAATAATAACCATAACCCTAGGCTTAACAATAGCCCTTACCTTAAGCACAAACATAACCCTAAGGCTAACCCTAGGCATAACCCTAACACTTTTGCTAACTCTAACCCTATCAATAACCCTAAATCTATCATGAACACTATACCAAAACCTATCATTACCCTAACCAAACCTTAATGCTAATTAAAGTCTAAAACTAAACCCTAACCTAAACCAAACCTGAAACCTAATTCTAACCCTAATAATACCCCTAGCTCTAAACCTGACCCTTACCCTAAACCGAACCCTTACAATAGACCTACCTGTAAATGTAACCCTCAATCTATCCCTAATGTAAGCCTAGACCTGACACTAGCCCTAGACCTAATTCTTTCCATAACCCTAACACAAACCCTAGCCATCATCCTAGCCCTCAATCTAGACTTATTACTAAATCAAACCATAACCCTAGCCCTAACAGAAATTCTCATCTTTGACCTAGCCCAAAAACTAGTTCTAACCCCATCCCTTCCCCTAAACCTAACGCTATCCCTAAACCTAAACCTAAGCCTAAACTAGGCCTAACCTTAATACAAACATTAGACCTAATCCTAGCCCTAATTTGGTCCTAAACCTAACGTAACACTAGCCTTAAGACTAACTCTTTCTCTCGCCCTAGGCATATTTCTAGTTCTAATCCCATCCCTTACCATAATCCTATCATTTACATTAGCCCTAAACTTAGCTCTAGCCCTAATCCTATATCAAACCCTAACTCTAAGTCTAATGCTAACCCTAAGCTAAACCTCTCACTAACACAAGCTGCAACACTAATGCTAGTCCTAAAACTAGACCTAACCAAGCCCTAGCCCTACAAAAAACAACAAAAAAAAAACAAAAAACTGAGCCATAGCTCTAACCATAACCTTTAACATCAACCAAAACCTAAGCCTACACCTAGCCCTAAACATAGCTCTAATTAGAGTCCAATTACTAACCCTAAAACAAATCCTGACCCTGACTCTGACCCTAACACTAACCCTAGCTCTAAACATCACTCAAAACCTAAACCTAAACCTAACCCTAGACCTAGGCCTAACCCTAACCCTAACCCTAACACTAACCCTAACCCCAGTTCTTACATTGGTTGGAGCCCTAAACCTAGCCCTAACCTAACACAAAACCTATCCCTAATCAGAGCCATAACACTACATTTAACCCTAACCATAACCCTAATTCCTGCACTAACACTTACCATAAAGCTAACCCTAACCCTAACCCCTGAGGTAACCCAAAACCTATCCATAACCTTAGCCTTAATCCTAACCATAAACCTAGACCTAACCCAAGCTGTAACCCTATCCATTATACTAATTCTAATATTAAACCAAATGCTAAACCTAGAATAACCCTAAACCTATTCCTAAACCTAAACTTATAAATTACACTAAACCTCAACTGAACCCTAAACCTAACCATATCCATAAATCTAATCCTAACCCTAATAATCTTAACCCTAAAACTTTCTCTAACCATAACCATAGAACTGACATTAGCCATAGCCCTAATGAAGCCCTAATTTTAAGCCTCGCCATAGTTCTAAAGCTAGCTATAACATCATACCTAACCATTACCATAACCATAACCCAAGCCATAAACCTAGCTCAGCCTTAATACTAACCCTAGCTTTAATTCTAGCTCTAATTAAGCCCTAATTCTAACCCTAAATCTAATCTTAACACTAACACTTGCCCTAGCCCTAACCCTAGTTCTAACTCTATCCATTATGATAAATCAAACCCTAGTCCTAACCCTAGCACTAACCTTTGCTGTAGCCCTAAACCTAGATCGAACCCTAACTCTAAATCTAAATATAACCCTAAACCTAAACCACACCATAACACTAACTCTAACCTAATGCTAATTTGAAAACTAGCCCTAATCCAAGCCCTAGCTCTCAAGCAAAACTGAGCCATTTCACTGATCCTAATCCTTAACCTAAACCAAAACCTAACCCTACAGCTAGCCCTAACCCTAGCCATAATTGGGGTACTAACCCTAACCCTAGAAATAATACTAACCCTGATTGTAACCTTAACACTAACCCTAGCTTTACACATCACCCTATCCCAAAACCTAATCCTAACACTAGACCTCACCATTAACCCTAAACCTAAACCTAACAATAACACTAGCCCTAGCCTAAACCTAATCCTAAATATAGCCATAACCCTAGCCTTAGCCCTAACAATAACCCTTAACTTAAACCAAACACTAACTGTACCGCTACACCTAACCCTAGTCCTCATTCAGGACCTAACCCTAAACCTAATCCTAAGCTGAACCATGACATTTACCCTAACAAAAACCCTAGCTATAAACCTTATCCTAACCCAAAAACTAACCCGAAAACTAGACAAACTCTAAATATAGCCATAACCATAAATCTAGCTCTTACATTACCCATATAACTAACAGTAGCTCTAAACCTCACACAAAACCTAGCCCTAATTACAGCCCTAAACCTAACCCTAAGCATAACTCTAACGCTAAACCTAGCCCTAACCCAAAACTCTAACCCTCTTTCTAGCCCTAACACTAGCTCAAACACTAATATTTACTCTAAAATAATCCAAGCCCAAACACTAAACCTCAGCCTAATTCTAGCCCTAATTCTAACTGTAACCATAGCCCAAACCCTAGCTCTAATTATATCCATTATAATAATAACCCTGTAACTAATGCTAACCCTAGCCCTAAACATAACCATAAACCTACTCTAGCCCAGACTGTAAATCTTACCCTCACCCTAGCCCAAACCTTGCTCAATCACTAACCCTTATACTTAATCTAACTCTAACAATACCCCAAGGTCTAACCCTAAACCTAACCCCAGCCCTAATCTGAACCTTAACCAAAGCTCTAAACTTAGCTTGAACCCTACCCATTCCTCTAACCCTAAACTTAACCCTAATGATAACACTAGATCTAAAGCTAAACCTACCGTTTTCATCCTAGGGTTAGAGTTAGTTCTAGTTTTAAAACTAGTATTAGGGTTAGGGCTAGTGTTAGTGTTAGGCTTAGACTTAGAGTTAGGGTTACATTTATAGTTAGGTTAGATCTAGGATTAGGCTAGGATTAAAGATAGGGCAAGGGTTAGGGCCAGGGTTAGAGTTATGGTAAGGGATAGGTTTAGAACTATGGATAGGGCTAGTGTGAGAGTTAGAGTTACTGATAGGGCTAAAATTAAAGTTAGGGATTGGGATAGGGTTAAATTAGGGCTAGGATTAGGGCTAGGGTTAGTGTTCAACTTAGGCCTAGCAATGGAGATAGGGTTCGGTTTAAGTTTAGGATAAAGAATGGTGTCATAGCTAGGTTTAGATGTAGGGTGAGGGATAGAGTTAGGGTTAGGCATAGGGTTGGAGTTAGGGTTATGATAAAGACTAGATTAGGACTAGGATGAGAGCTAGTGTTTGTATTAGATTCAGGGCTAGGAGTAGTGCTAGGGCCAATATCAGGTCTAGGGTTATGGTTAAAGATAGTTTTAGGTTTAGGCTGTGGCTACGTCTAGTGTAAGGGTTAGGGTTAGGATAAGGGTCAGGTTTAGAGCTTGGAGAATTATTAGGATTAGAATTTGACTTAGGTAAGGATTTAGGTTTATGGCTCAAATTAGCATTAGTGTTAGGGGTATAGTTATGGTTTGTTTTAAGGTTCAGGTTTGGTTTAGGTTAATTGATACAGTTAGCATTAGTGATAGGGCTAGGGTTAGGCTTAAGGTTAGCATTATGGTAAGGGATATGGTTAGGGTAATTGATAGGGTTAGAGCTCTAGGTTAAAACTAGAGTTATGGTTAGAAATATGCCTTGAGTTAGGGTTAGAGTTAGTGTTAGAACTAGGGTTAGGGTTAGGTTTGGGGTTATGTTTAGCATAAAGGTTAGGTTTTGTTCTAGGGTTAGGGCTAGATTTAAGGTTAGGTCTAGGGATAGGATTACAGTAGGTTTAGGGTTAGGGTTACAGTTAAGGCTAGGATTATCATTAACATTAGGGTTAGGGTTAAGGTAACGGATAGGGTTACGTTAGGTTTAGATTTGGTTTAGAGTTAGATTTAGTGATAGGGTTAGGATTAGAGCTATGGTTATGTTTAGGTGTATGGGTAGGTTTATGGTTTGATCAAGAGTTATGGCTATGCTGAGTTTAATTTTAGGGTTATGTTTATGGTTAGTTTTCTGGTTAGGGTTAGGGTTAACATTAGTTTTGGTTATAGGTTTATCAGTAAGTTTAAGTTTAGGGTTAGGGTAATGGGTAGTTTCAGAGCTAGGTTTAGGGCTATATTAAGTTTAGGGTTTGGGCTAGATTTAGGGTGAGAGTTAGGGAAAGGTTTAGGCTTATGTTTAGAATAAGTGTTAGGATTTGAGGTATCTTAGGTCTAAGGTGAGGGCTAGGGTTAGGTATAGGGCTAGTTTTAGAGTATACTTAGGGCTAGGTTTAGGCCTTAAATTAGCTCTATGTTTAGAGTTAGATTTAGGCCTAGGGTTAGGTCTAAGTTTAATATAAGATCTAGGGTGATTGTTAGGGTGAGTTTTAGGGTTAGGGTTATTACTGGGTCTAGAATTAGGTTAAGGTTTTGGTTAGTTTCAGGTTTTGAGGTAGGTATAGTGTTAACGCCAGGGTCAGTGTTTGGGTTAGAGTTAAAGATAGGGTTAAAGCCAGAATTAGGACTAGGTTTAGGTCTAGGGTTAGAGTTAGTGTTTGGGTTAGGTAAAGGTTTTTATTTTTTTTATTTTTAAAGAGAGAGAGAGAGAGAGAGAGAGAAAGAGAGAGAGAATTTATTTTTTAGTTTTCGGCAGACACGACATCTTTGTTTGTATGTGGTGCTGAGGATAGAACACGGGCTGCACACATGCCAGGCAAGCACGCTACCGCTTGAGCCACATCCCCAGCCCAAGGTAAAGAGTTTTTTTTTTTTTTTTTTTTTTTTTTTTTTTTTTTTTTTTTTAGGGCTAGGGATAAAATTTTGTTTAGGTCTAGAGCTAGAGTTAGGCTTATGTCTAGAGCTACTGGTAGGGTTAAGTTTAGGAATAAGTTTACAAGTAGGGCTAGTGTTAGGGTTTGGTTTAGGGTTAGGGTCATGTTTAGACCTAGGGGTTATGTTATGGTCAGCATAAGTGTCAGGGTTAGGGTTATGGTTTGGGATAGCATTAGAGCTAGAATGAGATCTAGTGTTAGGACTATTAATAGAGTTAGGATTTGGTTAGCCTAAGTATTAGGGATAGGTCTATGGTTACCATTAGGGTTAAGGTTTTGCTCAGGGTAAGGCATAAGTTTAGGGCTAGGGTTAGGTTTATGTTTAGGGCTAAAGCTAGGTTTCGGGCTCATATTAGGGCTAGTTTTTGTATGAGTTTTAAGGCTAGGGTTAGGGCACTGACTAATATAAAGTTTACAATTAGGGTTAGGAGTAGGGATAGGTCAAGTGTTAGGGTTAGGTTTAAAATTAGGGTGATATTTATAGCTGGGGTTAGTGTTAGGATGTCAGTCAGGTCAGTGTTATGGTTAGGGTTAGCACTCGAATTAGGGCTAGGTTTACTGTTAGGGTTCAGTTAAAGTTTAGGGTGGTGTTTAGAGATAGGATGAGTTTTAGGATATAAGTCAGGTTCAGGGTTTTTTTTTTAAGGTTATGATTAGGACTCGAATTAGGGCTAGGGTTAGATCTAAGTGTAGTGCTATGGTTTGGTTTCAGTTAATGTTAGTGTTAGGCCTGTTGCTCGGTTTTTGTTTTAGTGCTATGGTTAGGGTTAGGGCTAGTTTTTTGATTAGCTTTAGTGTTATGGTTAGGGTTATGGTTAGGTTTAGCATTAAAGCTAGATTTAATTCTAGGATTAGGGATAGGTTTCATGTTAGGTTTAGGACAAGAATTAGGGCTAGGACTAATGTCAGACCTAAGTTTATAGTTAGTGATATTTTTAGGGTTAGGTTTATGGCTAGGTCAAATAAAAATGTTATGTTTAGGCAAAGGGTCAGATTAAGAGCTGGGGTATTATTAGGGTCAGGGTTAGGCTCTGGGTTTCAGTTAGGTAAAGGTTTATGATTAAGGCTCAAATTAGCATTAAGGTTAGAATTAGGGTTAGGGTAATGGATAGTGTTAGGTTTACGGTTCAGGTTAGGTTTAAGATAATGGATATGGTTAGGGTTTGTGATATGTTTAGGCTTAGGCCTAGGGTTAGATTAGAATTATGTTTATTGTGAGGGTAATTTATAGGGTTAGACCCAGGGTTAGGGCTAAGATAATGGTTATAATTAGGGATAGAATTAGGGTTAGGGTCAGGGTTAGGGCAAGATTTACACTTAGGATTAGGTTTAGGTTACAGTTTAGAGTTTGAGCTAGGATTTTTTCTATGACTAAGATTAATTTATGGTTTGGTCTAGGGTTATGTTCATGGATAGTGTAACGGTTAGAGCTAGGTTTATCATTAATGTTAGGGTAATCGGTTTAGTTGTCAAGCTAAAGATAGGGTTAGGTTTAGGTTAGCGTTAGGTTAAGATTTTGGATTATGGTTAGGGTTTGAGCTAGCTTAGATTTAGGTTAAGGGCTAGGTTCACTGTTAGTTCTAGCATTACGTTTATGTTTAGAGTTAGGGTAGGTTTAAATTTAGCTCTAGTGTTACCATTAGGGTTAAGTTTAGGGTTAGGGTATTGGGTAGGGTTTGAACTAGGGTTAGGGCTAGGGTTAAAATAGGATTAGGACTGGGGTTATTGTTAGGTTTAGGCCTTGGGTTAGTGTTAGGGTTAGGTTAAGGGTAAAAGTTAGGGATTGAGCTAGGTTTAGGCCTAGGGCAAGGGTTAGGGTTACAGTTTGGTCTAGGGAAGAGTTAAGGTTAGGTTTAGGGATAGGGTAAGCATTAGTTTTAGGGTTGTGGTCAGTGTAATGGGTAGAGTTAGAGCTAAGGTTTGGGCTATGGTTACAGTTAGGATTAGGGCTAGAGTTAGGGTGAGGTTTAGGGTTTTGACTAGGGTTATGATTAGGGTAAGGTTTAGGGTTTGAGCTAGAGTTAGGGTTAGAAAGAGGGTTAGGGTTAGGGTGAGGGTTAGGTTAGGGTTATGCTTAGGGTTTGGTTTAGGGCTAATTAAAGCTAGGTTTTGTGTGATGTGTAGGGCTAGTGTTAGGTATATCTGTAATGTAAGAGGTAGACTTATGGTTATTGCTAATTTAGAGTTCATTTAGTGTTAAGGTTACTTTTGGGGTTAGGATAAGGTTTAGAGTTAAGATTTTTATTAGGGTAAATGTCAGGGTTCAGGTTAGGATTAGGTTTAGATTTAGGTCAAGAATGGGGACTAGGGTTAGGTCTAGGGGAAGAGTTAGTGTTTGGTTTAGGTTAAGGGTTATTGTTAAGCTAAGGCTAGGGTTATGGCTATATTTAGGACTAGATTTAGGTCTAGGGCTAGTGTTAGTGTTAGGTTTAGTGTTAGGGTTACAGGTACAGCTACTGTTAAGTTTTGGATAAGTGTTAGGTCAGGTTTGAACCAAGGTTTAGTGTTAGGGTCAGAATAAGTGTCAGCATTAGGTTTAGAGGTTGGGTTAAGTTTAGAGCTACAATGAGGGCTAGGTTTAGGATTAGAAATAGAGTTAGTTTTAGGGGTAGGCATAGAATTAGGGTTAGAACTAGGGTAGCAATAGGGTGACGGTTTTACTAAGTGTAAGAAATAGGGTTAGAGCTAGGATTAAGACTAGGGATAGGGTTAAGGTTAGGGCCAGGGTTAGGGTTATTGTTAAAGCTAGGGTGAGGCCTTGGATTAGGGCTAGGTTTTGTGTTAGGTTTAGTGCTATGGCTAATTTAAATATACCCTGTTCATGGATAGGCAGAACTAACATCATCAAAATGGCGATATTACCAAAAGTTCTCTATAGGTTTAATGCAATGCCAATCAAAATCCCAACAGCATTTCTTGTAGAAATAGAGAAAGCAATCATGAAATTCATATGGAAAAATAAAAGACCCAGAATATCAAAAACTATGCTAAGCAGTAAGTGTGAATCAGGCAGTATAGTGATACCAGACTTCAAACTATACTACAGAGCAATAGTAACAAAAACAGCATGGTACTGGTACCAAAACAGGCAGGTGGACCAATGGTACAGAATAGAGGACACAGAAACCAATCCACAAAACTAAAACTATCTTATATTTGATAAAGGGGCTAAAAGCATGCAATGGAGGAAGGATAGCATCTTCAACAAATGGTGCTGGGAAAACTGGAAATCCATATGCAACAAAATGAAACTGAATCCCTTTCTCTCACCATGCACAAAAGTTAATTCAAAATGGATCAAGGAGCTTGATATCAAATCAGAGACACGCCATCTGATAGAAGAAAAAGTTGGCTACGATCTACATACGGTGGGGTCAGGCTCCAAATTCCTCAATAGGACACCCATAGCACAAAAATTAATAACTAGAATCAACAAATGGGACTTACTCAAACTAAAAAGTTTTTTCTCAGCAAAACAAACAATAAGAGAGGTAAATAGGGAGCCTACACCCTGGGAACAAATCTTTACTCCTCACACTTCAGATAGAGCCCTAATATCCAGAGTATACAAAGAACTCAAAAAATTAGACAATAAGAAAACAAACAACTCAATCAACAAATGGGCGAAGGACCTGAACAGACACTTCTCAGAGGAGGACATACAGTCAATCAACAAGTACACGAAAAAATGCTCACCATCTATAGCTGTCAGAGAAATGCAAATCAAAACCACCCTAAGATACCATCTCACTCCAGTAAGATTGGCAGCCATTATGAAGTCAAACAACAACAAGTGCTGGCGAGGATGTGGAGAAAAGTGTTCTCTTGTACATTGCTGGTGGGACTGTAAATTGGTGCAGCCAATTTGGAAAGCAGTATGGAGATTTCTTGGAAAGCTGGGAATGGAGCCACCATTTGACCCAGCTATTCCCCTTCTTGGTCTATTCCCTAAAGACCTAAAAAGAGCATGCTACAGGGACACTGCTACATTGATGTTCATAGCAGCACAATTCACAATAGCAAGACTGTGGAACCAAACTAGATGCCCTTCAATGGATGAATGGATTTAAAAAAATGTGGCATTTATACACAATGGAGTATTACTCTGCATTAAAAAATGACAAAATCATAGAATTTGCAGGGAAATGGATGGCATTAGAGCAGATTATGCTAAGTGAAGCTAGCCAATCCCTAAAAAACAAATGCCAAATGTCTTCTTTGATATAAGGAGAGTAACTAAGAACAGAGTAGGGACGAAGAGCATGAGAAGAATATTAACATTAAACAGGGATGAGAGGTGGGAAGGAAAGGGAGAGAGAAGGGAATTGCATGAAATTTGAAGGAGACCCTCAGGGTTACACAAAAGTACATACAAGAGGAAGTGAGGGGAAAGGGAAAAATAATACAAGGGGGAGAAATGAATGACAGTAGAGGGGGTAGAGAGAGAAGAGGGGAGGCGAGGGGTGGGAGGGGAGGGGGATAGTAGAGGATAGGAAAGACAGCAGAACACAACAGACACTAGTATGGCAATATGTAAATCAATGGATGTGTAACTGATGTAATTCTGCAATCTCTATATGGGGTAAAAATGGGAGTTCGTAACCCACATGAATCAAAGTGTGAAATATGATATATCAAGAAATTTGTAATGTTTTGAACAACCAACAATAAAAAAAATTAAAAAAAGAAGAAAAAAGAACTGGGATTATGATTAGGGCTGGTTTTAGAGTTAGATTTAGGTTGATGTCTAGTGTTAGGATTAGGTTTAGGGAAACGTTGATGTGCAGAGCTAGGGTTAGTGTTGGGGTCAGAGTCAGGATTAGTATTAGTTCTAGGGTTAGAGTTAGGACTCGAATTAGGGCTAGGGTTAGGGCTAGGTCTAGGGTTAGGGTTTGGTTCAGGTTAAGGTTTAGGGTCAGTGCTATGGCTCAGTTTTTCATGAGGGCTAGGGCTAGGGTTAGGGCTAATTTTCAAATTAGCGTTAGGGTTAGAGCTAGTGTTAGGGTGTGGTTTAGGCTTAGGGTTAGGGTAAGATTTAGAGTTAGGTTTAGATCTAGGTTTAGGGCTACAGTGAATGTTGGAGCTATGGTTAGGGATAGGGTTTGAGTTATCATAAGGAATAGGGTTAGAGCTATGGATAGGGCTAGGGCAAGAGTTAGTGTTAGTGTTAGTGTTAGGTTAGATTTAGGTTTAGAATTAGGTCTTTATTAGGGCTAGGAATAGAGCTAGGATTAGTATGAATTCTGAGCCTAGGTTTATGGCTAGGTTTATGGTTATGGTTATGGTTTGGTATTATGTTATAGCTAGCTTTAGAATGAGAGTGAGGGTGAAATTTAGGGTTAGGTGTATGGTTAGTGTTAGGTTTAAGATTAAGGCAAAGATTAGGGCTAGGAATAGGGCTAGAGTTTGTTTTAGGGTTAGGGCTTCATTAGGGCTAGGGCTAATGTCAGGTCTAGGGTTAGGGTTAGAGATAGTTTTAGAATTATGATTATTAGAGTTAGGATTAGGTTTAAGGATATAGTAAGGTTTGATCCAGATTAGGTTTTGAGTAATGTATAAGTTTTGGGATATGAATAGTTTTAGAGTCATCCTAGGGTTAGCATTAGGGTTAGGATTAGGATTAGTGTAAAGGACAGGGATACATCTAGAGTTAGGGCTAGGTTTTTGGTTAGAATTAAGTCTAGCATTAGGGTTACATTTTTGGGTTATATCAAGTTTTAGGTTTAGGGTTAGGTTTAGGGTAAGCGTTAGGGATAGAATAAGGGTTATGGTTAGGGATAAAGGTAGTGTTAGGGCTCCAATTAGGGATATTTTTGGGGTTATGTTAGGTCTAGGTTTAGGGCTACAGCCAATGTAAGAACTAGGGTTATGATTTGAACTAGTTTTAGGGTTAGGGTTAGGACTAGGTCTAGGGTTAAATTTAGGTTTAGGTTTTGAGTGATGTTTAGACCTAGGTTTAGTGTTAGGGTCACAGTCAGGGTCAATGTTTGTTTTAGGGTTAGGGATAGGAATAGAATTAGAGCTAGGTTTAAGGTAAGGGGTAGGATTAGTGTTTGGTTTTATGTTAAAATATAGGGTTGCGGCTATGGCTCGGTTGCTTTGTAGGGCTAGGTCTAGTGTAGGGCTAGTTTTAGGATTAGCACCAATGTTATGGCTTGTGTTAGTGAAATATTTAGTTTAGATTTAGAGTTAGAGTTAGATATAGGATTAGGGCCAGAGCTAGGGTTAGGGCTAATGTAAAGGCAAGTGATAGAATTATAGTAAGGGATAGGGTTAGAACTAGAAATAGGACTGAGGTAAGAGTTAGAGTTAGTCTTAGGGCAAGAGTTAGGTTAGGTTTAGGGCTAGATTAGGGCTAAGATTAGGTCTAGCATTTGTATTAGGGTTAGGCTTAGTTTTAGGCTTAGGTTTTGGTTTAGGGATAGAGTTAGTTTTAGGGGAAGGGATGGGGTTAGAGCTGGTTCTAGGGCTAGGTCGAAGGATAGAATTTGGTTAGAACTAGGGTTATGATTTGGTTTAGCAATAAGGCTAGGTTTAGGGCTAGGATGAGGGCTAGGGTTTGTTTTAGGGTTATAGAAGAATTAGGCTAGAGCTAGTGTCAGGTCTAGACTTACATTAGGGATAGATTGAGGGTTAAATTTATGGCTAGGTCTAATGTAAAGGTTCAGTTTATGGTAAGGGTCAGGTTTAGAGCTAGGGGTATTATTAGGGCTATAAGTAGGTTTCAGATTTAGTTTAGGTTAGGGTTTAGGTTTAGAGCTAGAATTAGCATTAGGTTTTGTTTAGGGTAATGATAGGTTTATGTTTAGGGTTCATATTAGGTGTAGAATAATTGATAGGGTGATTGTTAGCAAAAGGGCTAGGGTTAGGCTTAGGGTTAGCCTTAGGGTTATGGAAGTTATTAAGATAATGGATAGGGTTAGTGCTAAGGTAATGGTTTGTATCAGGACAAGCATTAGGGTTAGACCTAGGGTTAAGCTTAGGTTTATGTTTAGGATATGTTTTAGGGTTTGAGCTAGGGTTGGCGCCAGGGCAAGGATTAGGTCTAGGTTATAGTTACTGTTAGAGTCAAGGTTAGTGATAAGGTTAGGGCTAGGGTTATCATTATGTTTAGGGTATTGGATAGGGTTTGATGTCATTTTCGGTTAAGGGTTAGGGTTAGGTTTTGGCTTAAGTATAGGATTAGGGATAGGCTTAGTGTTAGGTTTAGGGTAATTGTTAGGGTTTGGGAAAAAGTTAGCTCTATGGCAAGGGTTAGGTTTATGGTTATATCTGGGGTTAGGGTTGGGGTAGATTTAGGGTAAGGGCTAGGGTTATCTTCAGGGTTAGGATTAGGATTAGGTTAATGGGTAGGGTTAGAGCTAGGGTTTCGGCTAGGGTTATCATTAAGTTTAAGGTTACAGTTAGGGTAATATGTAGGCTTACAGCTAGGGTTAGTGATAGGGTTAAGGTTAGGATTAGGGCTAGGGTTAAGTTTAGGTTTAGGTTTAGGCCATCGGTTAGTGGTAGGGTTCGGTTAAGTTTAAGAGTTAGGGATTGAGCTAGTGTTTGGACTAGAAGGAGGATTATGGTTAGAGACAGTGTGAGGGTTAGGGATAGTGTTAATATTAGGGTAAGGATTAGGGTTAGGGTAATGGATAGAGTTAGAGGTAGGTTTTGGCCTATGGTGATGGCTAGTGTTAGGGTTAGTGATATGGCTAGGTCTAGTGTTAGGTTTATGTTTTTTGTTAGAATAATTTTTTGAGCTAGGGTTAGTGTTAGGGTAAGGTCAGTGTTCAGTTTAGAGTTTGTTTTATTTTTAGGGCCAGCATTAGGACTAAGTTTTGGTCCAGGGGTAGGATTAGTGTTTCAGTTAGGTTAAGGGTTATTATTAGGGCTAGGACAAAGTTTTTTTTTTTTTTTTTTTTTTTTTTTTTTTAGGCTAGGCCTAAAGTTATTACTAGAAAAAGATTAAGTGTAGGTCTAGGTCTACTGTTAGTGTAAGGTTTAGTTATAGGGTTACAGGTAGTGCCAATGTTATTGGTCAGTTTAGGGTTAGGGTCAGCTTTAGACCTATTGTTACTGTTAGGGTCAGAATAAGGGTCAGAGTTAGGGTTAGGGTTTGGCATAATGATATAGCTAGATTGAGGATTAGGATTAGGTCTAGTAATAGAGTTAGGTTTTGAGTTAGACTAAGAAATAGGTTTAGAACTAGGGCAGAATTAAAGTTAAAGTTTGGCTTAGGGTAAGGGATAGGGTTAGCGCTAGTGTTAGGGCTAAGGTTAGGGTTAGGGTTAGAGCTAGGGTTAGGTTTAGGATTAGGGTTAATGGTAGGGTTACAGCTAGGCTAGGTTTTTGGTTAGCTTTAGGGCTATGGCTAATGTAAGAACTAGGGTTACCATTAGGGCTAGTTTTAGGGTTAGGTTATGGCTATTTCTAACGTAAGGCTTAATATTTCTGCTAGGATTAGGGCTATGGAGAGGTTTAGGTTTATGATTAGGTATTGGGATACGTTTATGGTTAGGGTTAGGTTTAGTGTTAGGGAAAGTGTTAGGGTTTGGGTTTTGGTTAAGATTAGGTTTAGCTTAATTTTACGGTTAGGGTTAGGATTAGCATTAGTGTTAGGTTTAGGGTTAGGGTTAGGTTTAGGGTTAGTGATAGAATTAGGGTTTTGATTAGGGTTAGCGTTAGGGTTAGGCCTAAGGTTAGGGCTTGTGTTAGGTTTTTTGTAATGGGTAGGTTTAGAACCAGAAACAGGGCTGGGGGAGAGTTAGAGATAGTATTAGGCCAAGGTTAGTGGTATAGTTAGTGTTATGGCTAAATTAGGGCTAGGATTAGTGTTAGGGTTAGACCTATGGTTAGGGCTAGAGATATGGTTAGTGTTAGGGTTAGGGCTAGTGATAGGGTTAGCGGAAAGGATGGGGTTATACCTAAGTTCAGGTCTGGGGTGAGGGTTAAAATTAGAGACAGTGCTAGAGTTAATGTTTGGGTTAGGATTAAGGATAGGTATAGGCCGAAGATGAGAAGTAGTGTTTGCGTTAGGTTTAGGGCTAGGATTAGGGCTGGGGCTAATGTCAGGTCTGGGTTTATGGTTATGGTTAGTTTTAGGGTTAGGTTATGGTTAGGTGTAGTGTAAGGGTTAGATTTAGGTTAAGGATCTGCTTTAAAGCTAGGTGTATTATTAGGGTAAAGGTTCAAGAAGGGTTTGGTTTAGGTTAAGATTTATGGTTAAGGCTTGAATTAGCATTAGGGATAGGGTTAGGATTTGGGTTAGGGTATTGATAGGGTTGGGTTTAAGGTTCAGTTTAGGTTTAGAATACTGATTATGTTTAGTGTTAGCAATAGTGTTAGAGTTAGGCCTTGGGTTAGCATTTGTGCTAGGCTTATATTTAGGGTAATTGATGGGGTTTGAGCTAAGATTAGAACTAGGATTAAGGTTACAATTAGGACTAGGGTTAGGGTTATGCCTAGGGTTCGTGTCAGAGTTAGGTTTGCAGTAAGTGTTATCATTTGAGCTAGGATTAGGGCTAGTTGGAGGGATACATTTAGTGTTTGTTTTAGGGTTATGTTTAGGATTAGTTTTAGTATTAGGGATAAGGATAGGGTTAGGGTTAGTTTCTAGGGTTAGTGTTAGTGTTTGTGTTAGGGTAAGGGTTAGGGTTAGGGTTATGCATATGGCTAGGATTCAGGTTATGGTTAGGTTTAGGGTAGGTTTCGGTTTGGGTTAGGGTAAGGGTTAAGGTTTCTGTCAGGGTTAGATTTAGTGTTATTTTTAGGGTTAAGTTTATTGTTATTGTTAGATTTAGGTTAAGGTTAGTTTTAGGGTTATTGTTAGGGTAAGGTTTAGCTTAGGTTTAGGTTAGGTTTAGGGCTAGGTTAGGTTAAGGAATATGCTGAGTATTAGAGATAATGTCAGTGTTGGGTTAGTGTTAGGTTTAGGGTTACGTTAAGGGTTAGTGTTAGGATTAGTGTTTGGGTTAGGGTTAGGGTATTGTAGGGTTATTGTTAGGATTAGGATTAGGTTTTGTGTTTTGGTTAGGGATAGGTTCAGGGTTACAGTTATGATTAAGGTTAGGGTTAGTGTTAGGGTTAGGTTTAAGGTTAGGGTTAGGGATATTGTTAATGTTAGAGATAGGTTTAGGGTTAGGGTTAGGGATAGTGTTAATGTTAGGGATAGTACTAGGGTTAGGCTTAGTGTTATGGTTAGTGTTAGGGTTAGGTTTAGAGTTAGGGTTGGCTTTAGGTTTAGTTTTAGAGTTAGGGTTTGGGTTAGGGTTAAGTTAAGTTATAGGGTTATGGTTAGGGTTAGAGTTTCTGTTAAAGTTACTTTTAGGGTTAGGTTAATATTTCATTTTAGGGATATGTTTAGGCTTAGTGTTATGTTTAGGTTTAGGGTTAGGATTAATGTTTGGGTTAAGTTTAGTGTTAGTGTTAGTGTTAGGGTTTGGGATAGGGTTAGGGTGAGGTTTAGGGTTAGTATTAGTTCTCAGGTTAACATTAGGTTTAGGGTTAGGATTAGGGTTAGTGTAAGGGTTAAAGTTACGGTTAGAGTTTGGGTTAGTGTTAGAGTTAAGATTAGGGTTAGCGTTTGTGTAAGGGTTAGTGTTAGGTTTAGGGTTATGGTTTAGATTTGGGTTAGGGTTAGTGTTTGGTATATTATTAGGGTAATAGGGTTAGACTTAGGGTTAGTGTTATAGTAAGAGTTAGAATTTGGTTTAGCTTTAGGGTAAAAGGTAGGTTGAGGTTTAGGTTTCGTGTTAGTGTTAGGCTTAGGTTTAGGGTTAGGGTTAGTGTTAGGGTTAGTATTAGGGTTATGGTTAGGTATAGTTTAAAGGTTATATATAGGTTTAGGGTTAGGGTAGTGTTTAGGTTAGGTTTAGGTTTAGTGTTATGGATAGGGTTAGGTTTAGGTTTAGGTTTAGAGATAGGGTTAGTGTTAGGGTTAGTGTATGGGTTAGGGTTAGGGTTAGGGTTTTGGTTAGGCTTATTTTTAGATTCAGACTTAGGGTTAGGCTTAGAGTTAGTGTCAGGGTTAATGTTATGTTTTCTGTTAGGTGAGGATTAGGGTTAGAGTTTCAGTTAAGATTAGGTTTATCTTAGAGTAAAGATAGGGTTTGGGTTAGTGTTACAGTTAGAGTTAGGATTACAGTTAATGTTAGTGTTAGGGTTAGGGTTAGGTTTAGAATTACTGTTAGTGTTACATTTAGGGGTAGGGTTAGGCTTAGGGTTAGTGATAGAGTTAGGGTTTGGATTAGGGTTTGTGTTAGGTTTAGGATTAGGTAAGGTTTAGGTTTAAGGTTAGGTTAGGGTTAGGGTTAGGGTTTTGGTTAAGGTTCTTTGTTAGGGCTAATGTTAGGGTTAGGGTTAGTGTTAGGTTTAGGGGTACTGTTAGAGTTAGCATTAGGGTTAGCGTTAGTGTTAGGTTTTGAGTTAGAGTTAGGGTTGGGGTTAGTGTTAGGTTTAGTGTTAGGTTTAGGGTTAGTGAAAGAGTTAGTGTTAGAGTTAGGATTAGTGTTAGTGTTAGGGTTATGTTTAGGTTTAGGGTTATCATTAGGGTTAGGGATAGGGTTAGTGTAGGTTTAGGGTTAGGGTTGGGTTAGTGATAGGATTATAGTGAGGGTTTTGTTTAGGTATAGTGTTAGGGTTAGGGTAAGGTTTATGTTAGGTTTAGGGTTAGAGTTATGGTTTGCATGAGGGTTTGTGTTATGGTTAGTGTTAGTGTTCGGGATAGTGTGAAGTTTAGGGTTAGTGTTAATATTAGGGTTAGGGTTAGGTTTTGTGTTAGGTTTAGAGTTAGGGTTAGGGTTCGGATTTCTGTTAGGGTTCAGGTAGGTTTAGTGTAAATGTTAGATTACAGTTAGAATTAGTGTTAGCAGCATTAGTGTTAGGTTTAGGGTTAGGGATAGTGTTAATGTTAGAGATAGGTTTAGGTTAGGTTAATTTTAGGGTTAGAGTTAGTGTTAGGGTTAAAATTAGGGTTAGGTTTAGGTTTCGTGAATGTGTTAGCATTAGGTTTAGGGTTAGTGTGAGTGTGAGTGTTAGGTTTAGGGTTGGGATTAGGTTCTGTGTTAGGGAAAGGATTAGGTTTAAGTTTAGTTAGGGTTAGGGTTAGGATTTGTCTTAGGGTTAGGGCTTAGGTTTGTGTTAGGTTCAGGTTTAGGTTTAGGATTTAGTTCAGATAAGGGTTAGTTCAATTTTGGGGTTAAGGTTTGGGTTAGTGTTACGGTTTGAGTTACGCTTATTGTTTCTTTTAGGGTTAGGGTTATGGTTAGGAATAGGATTAATGTTAGTGTTAGGATTTTGGTTAGAGTTAGGCTTAGGGTTAGTGATAGAGTAATGATTAGGATTAGGGTTAGTGTTAGGTTTAGGGTTAGGTTAGGGTTAGGATTATTTTAGGGTTGGGATAGTTTTAATGTTTGAGTTAGTGTTATGTTTATGGTTATGGATAGTGTTAAGAGGAGGGATAGGTTATGGTTAATGTTGGGCTTATCTTTAGGGTTAGTGTTAGTGATAGGGTTAGGGTTGTGGTTAGGGTTAGTGTTCGGGTTGGGATTAGGTTCGTTTTAATGTTAGAGTTATTGTTGGGGTTAGGGTTAAGTTTAGGTGTAGTGTTATGGTTAGCGGTAAGTTTATGGTTAGTGCTAGGTTTAGGGTTAGGATTTGGTTTAGATCAGTGTTAGTGTTAGTATTAGGATTAGTGATAGAGTTAGGTTAATTTTTGGTTTAAGTTTATGGTTAGTCTTAGGATAAGGGTTAGTGTAGATTTAGGGTTAGGGTTCTGATTAGGTTTCCTGTTAGGGTAATGGTTAGGGTTAGTTTTAGTGTTAGGGTTAGGGTTAGGTTTAGAGTTAGTAATAGGATTAGGATTAGGGTTAGGATTAGGGTTACGGTTCCTGCTAGTGTTAGTTTTAGTAATATGGATAAGGTTAGATTTAGTGTTAGGGTTAGTGTTAGTGATAGGGTTATGGTTAGTGTTAGGTATAGTGTTAAGTTTAGGGATAGTTTTCGGGTTAGTGTTAGGGTAAGAGTTATGGTTTTTTTTAGTGTTAGGATTAGTGTTAGAGTTAGGATTTGTGTTAGGGTTAGGGTTAGTTTTAGCTTTAGTTTTATGGTTAGTGTTTGTGTTAAGGTTAGAATTTGGTAGGGTTAGGTTTAGGGTTTAGGGTTAGGGTTAGGTTTTGGGTTACTGTTAGGTTTAAGTTTAGGGATAGCATTAGGGTTAAAGTTAAGGTTATGCTTTGGGTTAGTGTTAGGGATAAAATTAGGTTTAGGTTTGTGTAAGTGTTATTGTTAGTGTTAGTGTTACAGGTAGGTTTAGGGTTAGGGTTGTAGTTTGGGTTAGTATTAGAATAATGGTTAGGGTTAAGGTTAAATTTAGTGTTAGATTTAGGGTTAGAATTAGGGTTAGTGTTATGGTTAGTGGTAGGATAAGGTTTAGGGTTTGTGTTAGGGTTAGGTTTAGGGTTAGGATTAGGGTTAGTGTTAGTGTTAGGGTTAGGCTTAGGGATAATGTTAAGGTTATAGATAGGTTTAGTGTTAGTGTTATCCACCCTGCGGCCTGCGCAATGGTTTCATTAATGAGGTTCTTGGCATAAAGTTAGCTAGAAGAGATCAAAATAAAACACACAGACTCAGTTACCTTATTTCTATTGCCAGGTCCGAGAGGGCTCCCCTCTCTGGCTCCAACCTCTAACCGCCCAGCAGGGCAGCAAGGATTACTCAGGGCTAGCAGGAGAGAGAGAGAATGAACACGCCAGGGAGTAGCCTTTTATTGGGCAACAAGAAATTCAGGGGATAATTCCATCCAATGAAGGTTGAGGGGGGACTGCACTCCAAGGTCAGGGTCAGTGATTGGGCCCCTGGGGTCAGTGGTCAGTCACACCCCCACACGGATGGGTTCTCTCATCAGGAAAGGGCCGGGAAAATTCCAACACAGCCAGAAGCCTCAGACCCTTAACGGGAGCCGCCCAGTCACGTGTCAGGATGGCTTCCCACAGTGTTAGTTTTAGGATTAGGGTTAGGTTTAGGTTTTGTGTTAGGGTTAGGGTTAGGTTTAGAGCTCGGTTTAGTGTTAGGCTTAGGGTAAGGTTTAGGTTTAAGTTTAGGTTTAGTGTTAGGGTTTGTGTTAGTTTTAGTGCTATGGTTAGTTTTAGAGTTAGGTTAGCGTTAATTTGAGGCTTAGTGTTAGGGTATGCTTTAGGGTAAGGGTTACATTTCTGATTAGAGTTAGGGTTAGGTTTAGGGTTAATGTTAGTTTTAGGGTTAGGGTTAGGGTTAGGGTTAGGGTTAGAATTAGAGTTATTGTAAGGGTTAGGTTTAGGGTTAGTGTTAGGGTTAGGGATAGAATTTGGTATTGCTAGAGTTAGGATTGGGTTAGTTTTAGGGTTATGGTTTGTGTTAGGGTTGAATTAGGCTTAGAGTTAGGGTTAGGGTTATGGTTAGGAGTAGGGTTAGGGTTAGTGTTAGTGTTAGGGTTAGGGTTACTGGTTTGGTTAGGTTTAGATTTAGTGTTAGGTTTTCGCTTTATTGTTAGGGTTAGGTTTATTGTTAGTGTTAGTGTTAGGATTACTGATACATTTAAGGTTAGGTCGTGGTTTAGGGATAGGTTTAGGGAAATGTTTAGGGTTAGGGTTAGCTCTAGTTTTAAGGTTAAGTTTAGTGTTAAATTTTGGGTTAGGATTAGGGTTAGGGTTAGGTTAGGGAAAGATTTAGGCTTAGTGTTAGGGTTTATTTTAGGGTAGGGTTAGTATTAGGGTTAAGGTTACAGTTCGAATTAGGGTTAGGTTTAGGTTCAGGGTTAGTGTTAGGGTTAGGGTTAGAGTTAGGGTTAATATTAGTGTTTGATTATGGTTAGAGTTATGATAAGAGTCAGGTTTAAGATTATTGATATGTTAGAAATAGGGTTAGGGTTATTGTTAAAATTAGGGTTAGGGTTCATGTTAGGGTTAGGGTTAAGGTGGGAGTTAGGGTTAGGTTTAGGATTAGGGTAAGTTTTAGTGTTTGAGTTAAAATTAGTGTTAGGTTTATGGATAGTGTTAAAGTTAGGGTTAGGTTTAGGGTTACTTTTAGGCTTAGAGTTAGGGTTAGTGTTAAGGTTAGGGTTAGGATAGGGTTAGGATTAGTGTTAGACTGAGGGTTAGGTTTAGGGTTAGGGTTAGTGATAGGTTTAGGGTTTTGTTTAGGGTTAGTGTTAGTGACAGGGTTAGGGTTGTGGTTATGTTTAGTGTTAGGTTAGGGCTATAATTATTGTTAGGGTTATTGTTAGTGTTAGGGATACGATTAAGTTTAGTATTAGGGTTTGTGTTAGGGTTAGGTTAAGGGTGTTAGGGTTAGGGTTATGGTTATGGATATAGTTAGTTTTAGGGTTAGGTTTAGGGTTAGTGTTAGGATTAGGGATAGAATTAGAGTTAGTGTTAGGGTTAGTGTTAGGGTTCGTTTGAGGGTTAGGGTTAGTGTTAGTGTTAGGATTAGGGTTAGTTTTAGGGTTGGGATAGTTTTAATATTTGGGTTAGTGTTCACTGTAGGGTTATGGATAGTCTTAGAGAGAGGGATAGGTTTAGGGTTAGTGTTAGGGTTAGGGATAGAATTAGAGTTAGTGTTAGGGTTAGTGTTAGGGTTCGTTTGAGGGTTAGGGTTAGTGTTAGTGTTAGGATTAGGGTTAGTTTTAGGGTTGGGATAGTTTTAATATTTGGTTTAGTGTTCACTGTAGGGTTATGGATAGTCTTAGAGAGAGGGATAGGTTTAGGGTTAGTGTTAGGCTTATGTTTAAGATTAATGTTAGTGAGAAGGTTAGGATTGGTTTTAGGGTTACTGTTTGGATTAGAATTAGGATTAGTGTTAGTGTTAGGGATAGGGTTGAAGTTAGTGTTAGGTTAAGTATTAGGATTAGGATTATGGTTACAGATAGAGTTAGTGTTAGGGTTAGAGTTAGGGTTAGATGTATGTTTAAGGTTAGGGTTAGTGTTAGGGTTAGTGTTAGGTTGAGGTTTAAGTTTAAGGTTAGGGTTACAGTTACGGTTAGGATTCAGATTAGGGTTAGTGTCGGGGTATGGTAAATTTTGGGTTATTGTTAGTGTTAAGGTTTGTGTTAGGGTTTGATTTAGGGTTAGGTTTAGGGTTAAGTTTATTGTTAGTATTATCGTTAGATTTAGGTTAAGTTTAGTTTTAGCTTTAGTGTTAGTGTTAGGGTAAAGTTTAGGTTAGATTTAGTGTTAGGGTTAGGTTAGGGTTAGGGTTATGGTTTGCATGAGGGTTTGTGTTATGGATAGTGTTAGTGTTAGGGATAGGGTGAAGTTTAGGATTAGGGTTAATGTTAGGGTTAGAGTTAGAATTAGGGTTAGTATTAAGGTTAGTGTTAGGGTTCGTGTTAGGTTTAGGGTTATGGTGAGTGTTAAGGTTAGGGCTAGTGTTAGGTTTAGGGTTGGGATTAGGAGTAGTGTTAGTGTTAGTTTTAATATTAGGAATAGGGTTAATGTTAGTGTTAGGTTAAGTATTAGGGTTAGGATTGTGGTTA